>NW_022681471.1:6795101-7487683 GCF_009764315.1 Trachypithecus francoisi
CTTACTCTGGACTGTCTACTAAGAGAAATAAAACCTTTGGTCTTTAAAATTGGGTCTCCCTGTCACAGAGGCATAGCATTTTGCCCTACCTAATAAACCATCAAAAGCCAGAAATGTGTCCAAGCTGTTTTCTGAATTAATTAAATATCAATTCTTTATAGCAACACCTCAAGGATTGTAAATGTTTTCATTTGTCTCGTGTCATTCTTGACATCCACTAACAATAATCTCAGAAGAGTGAGAATCAGAATTCGGAACATTTTAAAGATTGGGAACTGAGACAAGAGATGCAGCTTTTTAATTCCAAAATTGAGCAAAGAGAATAAAAATCTAAAACACAATTTTCTAACACAAAGCTCTGTCCTTGTATAAAAATTTTATTCCAAATAAACTGTTTCATATACAGCTAACTTTTCATTGTGACATTCTGAGGTAGTTTAAGACACAGACATCTCCGGACAAGAGATCAAAAGCACTCTTCTTGTCCTCAACTTTCAACAATTGCGTGATTCACATTGCTCCACTTACACAAATTTTACAAATATGTCATCTACAATTGAATACTTTTTCCCGTTAAATAATACTGAAATTTACAAATATAACTATTCCTCTGCAACAATGAGTGCTTAGGTGCCTGAAAACCTCCAACATAGGAAATGGGGCGTTGAAGGACTTTGGATCATAAGGAAGTATTTAGTTGAGGGGGTGAGCTCCTGATTCCCAGACAGTGTTTCTGGAACCATCCGGGCCTGGGGACCTTACCACTCTGAAAGGAAAGACAACAAAGCATCCTGCAGAATCTAGAAAATAGCCTCAAAAAGGCAAATCTAAGAGTTATTGGCCTTAAAGAGTAGGTGGAGAAAGAGATAGGGGTAGAACATTTATTCCAGGGGATAATAACAGAGAACAGATAACCAATGGAATAGAATAGAGAGCCCAGAAACAAATCCACGCACCTACAGTAAAGTCAGTTTTGACAAAGTTGCCAAGAGCTACACTGGGAAAAAGACAATCTCTTTAATAAACAGTGCTGGGAAAACTGGATATCTATTCACATACAGAAAAATAAAACGATCTATATCTCCTACCTCATAGGAAAATCTAATCACAGTGGGTTAAAGACTTCAAGCTATGAATTTACTACAAAAAATCATTGGGAAAACTCTCCAAGACATTGGTCTGGGCAAACATTTCTTGAGTGATACCCCACAAGCACAGGCAACCAAAGCAAAAATAACAAATGGGATCACATCAAGTTAAAAAGACTTCTGCACAGCAATGGATACAACCAACCAAGTGAAGAGACAACCCACAGAATGGAGAAAGTATTTGCAAACTACCCATCTAACAAGGGATTAGTGACCAGAACATGTAAGGAGCTATAAGACTCTGTAGGGAAAAACCAAATAATCTGATCCAAAAATGGGCAAAATATTTGGGTAGACATTCTTCAAAAAAGGACGTACAAATGGCAAACGGTCATATGGAAAGGTAATCAACATCACTGATTATCAGAGAAATACAAATCAAAACTACAATGAGATATAATCTCACCCTCATTAAAATGGCTTATATCCGAAAGACAGGCAATAAATAAAAAATGCTGGCAAGGAGGTGGAGAAACCCTCATACACTGTTGGTGGGAATGTAAGGTAGTACAACCATTATAGTGAACAGTTTGGAGGTTTCCTAAAAACCTAAAAACTGAGCTACCATATGACCTAACAATCCCACTGCTGGATATATACCCAAAAGAAGGGAAATGAGTATGCTAAAGAGATATCTGCACTACTGCATTTGTTGCAGCACTATTCACAATAGCCAAGATTTGGAAGCAGCCTAAGTATCCATTGACAGATACATGGATAAAGAAAATGTGGTACATATACACAATGGAGTACTACTCAGCCAAAAAAAAAAAGAATGAGATCCAGTCATTTTCGACAACATGGGTAGAACAACATGGGTAGATCATTATGTTAAGTGAAATGAGCCAGGCACAGAAAGACAAACATCACATGTTCTCACTTTTTTGTGGGATCTAAAAATCAAAACAATGGAACTCTTGAATGTAGAGTAGACTGGCGGTTAGCAGAGGCTATGGAGGGCAGTGGGGTGATGAGAGGGAAGTGGAATGGTTAACGGGTACAAAAAATAGTTAGAAAGAATGAATAAGACCTACTATTTGATAGCACAACAGGATGACTATAGTCAAGAATAACTTAATTGTATATTTTAAAACAAGGAGCATAATTTGATTATTTGTCACTCAGGATAAACGCTTGAGGGGATGAATACCCCGTTCTGTATGATGTGCTTATTTCACACTGCATGTCTGTATCAAAATATCACATGTGCCCCCAACATATATACATCTACTATGCACCCCCAAAAATTAAAAGTTAAAAACATATTTAAAAAGAGATAAAAATAATACCTGGAATGGTAATAGAGGGAGTTATCAGGATGAAGGCTCTGCAGCTGATGTATAGAACAACTATTTCAGATTAGATCTGAACAACCAAGGGCTCCAAGAAGGATATCTCATCACACACCAGGGCCTGTTGTGGGGTGGGGGATGGGGGAGGGATAGCATTAAGAGATATACCTACTGTAAATGATGAGTTAATGGGTGCCGCATACCAACATGGCACATGTATACATATGTAACAAACCTGCATGTTGTGCACATGTACCCTAGAACTTAAAGTATAATAAAAAATAAATAAATAAGAAAATAAATAAATAAATAAATAATAGCTATTTTAAGGAATATAAGGTGATACCTCATAGTAGTTTTGATTTGCATTATTCTGTCCTCATGAATAGTGATGCTGAGCACCTTGTCCTATACTTGTTGGCCATTTCTATGTCATCTTTGGAGAAATATCTATTCAGGCATTTTGTCCATTTATTATTGAACTATATGTTTTCTTCCTAAAAAAAAGAAAGAAAATAATACATTACTTAATATGTTTAAATTTATTGTAAGGAGAGGTATCACTCTACTAGAGAGTTTGGGGTTGAGTTAATGGCAGATACTAGACAAACAACAAGGAGACAATTATTAGCTAGTAGGTGAAAGAAAAGTTATGCAATAAACTCAATGTAATTATTGTATATTATTTCATGGTTAATCTGTGAGTAATATGACATATGCATAATAATAAAAAGGTTGAATATTAATGAAAACACATTGTAAAATTATTTTACTGTGAAGTTATGGGGAGAAAAATATGCTTGTGTGGGATGAGGCCAGAAATGCAGTGAAAGAGACTATAAAACTTATCTTCCAGGGTAGCAAGTCAGTGGAAGATATCTAAATAAGAAAAAATAAAAAGCATAGCAATGTAGAGTTAAATGCTAGGAGGAAAAGAAAGATAAACATGTTTCAAGTGTTTTTTAAGATAATTTTAATAAGATGGAGTGGAAAAGGTGAGCACTCTGTGTGTGTGTTTATGTGTGTGTGTGTGTGTGTGTGTGTGTATGTGTGTGTATGTATGTGAGAGAGAGAGAAGGAGAAAGAGAGAGACAGAGAGAGAGGAAGAAAGATACCTTCTGGAACTTTACATATTCTGAGCTTGGTAAAAAATTAAATTAAAATAAGAATCCCTTCTCTTGGTGTTTATTTTCTCTTTCCCATCACGGTAGCTGAGTACTATTCCAAATTCTCTAGAGCAAATGAACATGATTCAAGTAGGAAAGTAAGAATTCTTGAGAGAATCACATATGTACAATGCAAATGCAAGGAAGAGAAGTCACATTTACTCTTAGGCCTTGGCTAACCCTAGCTAAATAATAAAAACTAAGTAATTTTTATACTTGGTCATATACAATATAACTTAGTATGAATTTTCTGTTTCATCTTCATGAAAGAAAGTCTTTGAATTTGGCCTTATGAGACCTACCACAAAGAACCAGTCTGAATGCTGCCTGCACTTCCTACAGAACTGTGAGACATTCATTTCAATGTTTATTGTTTTAAGCTGCTAAAGTTGTGTTAATCTGTCACACAGCAATAGAAAACAAATAGACATGCCTATTGCTATAGTATTTTATAGCTGAGTCCACCTCCTCAGCATATCCTTCTCAGAAGAAATTCAACTGGCTCTAGTGCGTTGATCTCTGTGGTGTTTAAGATAAAAAATATGCAGAGTGCAATATCTACTTTTCAGATTCTTAGCAGACAATTTAAATACAAGCATTCTATTGTTATCAAATGGTGATGGTTTCTGTAAAGGTGACATTAGCATATGAGAAGGTATAGTCTCTATTTGTAAGGTACAAAGTATGCACACACACATACAGGTGATTATTGATAATACAAATCCTTTAAAATCTACTTAACCTGATAAGGTTTTAAAGAGATTTATTAAAGTCTTCCACAGTAATTGCAATAATGTGTGATTCTTCTTGTATTTCTGGTAGATTTTGCATTATGTGTTTTATTATTGTGTCACATTTAAGAGAAGAAAACATGAAATATGTACATCTTTACTAGGAGTAAACAATAAAAATTAAAATAATTTGACTAAGAAAATTTTTTTAAATGAGACATGATATGTATTGATGGGGGTGGATGATGAGAAAATCAAGACATTTTTATACACTGCTGTTAGGACTGACTGAGCAGGAGCATTGCCATCTTGGACAAGCCCCTCATTCTAAAGTTCACCTTAATAAAAAACTGCCTAAATCCATAGCGTGTCAGCCTAATGGCTAAGTCAGCATGACCATAAACCACAAATAACATGTCCAACCAGAAACATTCCAAATTCTTCCCTGACGAGAGACATGCTAGTCCCAAGATAAACCCCACTCCCGGCCAGGAAGATGTCTGCCCCAAGATAACCTCCCCTTTGCCCAGAGAGATTCCAACCCAGCCATAACCTTCTACACACACATAAACATTCCAAGCTTGTAATAAGCCCCCTCACCCTAAAACCAATATATTCTCTTAGTCTGTAAGGGAAAATGCTCCTGACCGAAATTGGCCAGGAGTGCCTCTCAGGTTTTGTTTAAAGTAAATCTG
Source organism: Trachypithecus francoisi (assembly GCF_009764315.1). Classification (NCBI taxonomy): domain Eukaryota; kingdom Metazoa; phylum Chordata; class Mammalia; order Primates; family Cercopithecidae; genus Trachypithecus; species Trachypithecus francoisi. Next base: position 6,800,134 of record NW_022681471.1, read on the forward strand.
TCTTTAACAGCTAATCACGTTTTGTGTTTCTTTCATCTTACAAGGACCATGCATTAATGGCAGTATTGTTAGAAAATATTCAAGAAGTATTTATTAAAATAAATGTTCACTCCGTTTTGGTCTGATAATTTAGAAATGAAGATTCAGGCCGGGTGCGGTGGCTCACACCTGTAATCCCAGCACTTTGGGAGGCCGAGGAGGATGGATCATGAGGTCAGGAGATCGAGACCATCCTGGCTAACACAGTGAAACCCCGTCTCTACTAAAAATACAAAAAAATTAGCCGGGCATGGTGGCGGGCACCTGGAGTCTCAGCTAATCGGGAGGCTGAGGCAGGAGAATGGCGTGAACCTGGGAGGCAGAGCTTGCAGTGAGCCAAGATTGCACCACTGCACTCCAGCCTGGGTGACAGAGCATGACTCCGTCTCAAAAAAAAAAAAAAAAAAGAAATGACTATTCAGTGGGTAAAGAATAAATAAGATGTTTATAGCAGCATGATTTTATAATACCAAAAAAAAAAAGAAATCATATATCCTGGAGATATCCTCAATGCATAGCAACAGTGTTATGTTTGAAAAAAGTATGTTACTTCTATCATTTGAATTACTATGCAGCTATAAAAAGCATATATAAGATTATGTATATATATGCATACAACTACACATATGTATTCAAAATGATTCTTATGTTAATCAGAAAGAGCATGTTAAGAATTGTGTTTTTCTGAGTGTGTGCATAGTGAGTGGATGTGTGTATGTCTCCATATATTTATATAAACACATACAAATATGTATACATTTTTCAAGTTTTTATAAGCAAAATGAAACATATGTAAGTTTATGTACCGTAACAAAGAAGTTTCATTAAGTTGGTAAAATTAAGTGGCAAGAGACTACTGAATTGTCTATGATATTTGAATCATTGCAATAACCACATGTTTTATAAACAGAATATTGACATAATTTTTCAATTGAATTTGATTTTGAATAAAAATAATATTGAAATTAAGAATATAAAAATAAATGAAAGTATAAGACAGCTTAGGAAAACAAAAGATAGGAATAAATAGTTTTAAAAAACTAAGCTGTAACAAATACCATTCACTACTGGAAGATATTCTGAAAACTATAGTCCTGTAAACTGGATATTCCAGTTTTTTCAAGAAAAAAGAAAACCACATTCTATTTTCAAATTAAATATTATGTGGGACCCCAGTATTAACACAAACAAAAGCAGAATTACTCTTTTTAAAGCAGGAGTAGAGATCCACGCACCAGACCACCCTCCTGCTCTGTTATCTTGAAAGGAACTATGAGATTCAGCAGAGTCCAGTTGGGAGTTTTAATGTACTCCAGCTATTCTTGAGCCATTCCCAAATTAAGCCAGCCATCGGAGGGTGAAGAAGTTGAACACACTTATTTGGGCTCTATCAAGTTGCTTTTATTGAACCATGCACTGGTGTCATGTACTTGTAATACTTTGAAATTGGGCATCCAAAGTGGTAATATGAAATTTACCAAGACATTTACTGTATGGATACTATAAAGTACTATATCCACAACAACATATAGTGACCTTATCAAGTGGATCCACACAGGTGTCTCTCAGACCCCTCAGTGCCAGGAGGAGTTATGGTTCACCTGAGCAACAGCTTTATATGATTTTATTTTTTGATCATGTAAATCTTATTTTTTCTCTTAATATGAATACTGAGATGTTCAAAGAAAAAATTATAACTGATCTTTAGTAATTGCATATAACTTTATGGTAGGCTGCCTTATTTTCTTATCTCTAACTTTAGCCCTAACTACATTTTCTTTGCTATAGTTATTATCCCTTTGTCTTGACCTATCTTTTTATATTGTGTAAGTTTATACATTTTCATTAGCTGTCTCACCACACTGTGGTATAAAGAAAGCTTAGAGTAAATGAGAAAAGGTTGATTCTCTAGGACATATTGAGGTGATCCATGCCTTGGAGTCCACTATGTGAGTTCCCCATCCAAGTTGTTCTTGATAGCAAATATCTTAGATATGGTGTGTCAACTGTTTTCACCTCTTCTACAATATGTATGCTGCTTTATGATGAGAGTCCTATCTGTCTATTACATATGTGATTTCTTTAACTTGGGAGTTTTGAGGGTCTTCTGTATAATGGGACTTGGGTAAGAATTTATGCCTTATGTTCATGTCCCCCATATGGCAAAAACAATGATGCTAATTTTCAAATACCACAAAATGCTATTATTTCAGATTACGCTGTTTTGAAATTTGCAATGAATAAACGAAGTGAAAGCTTCCCTCTCAATAAAGTATGTTTGATAAGTAAATAGTTTTTTCCCCCAATGAGAAAGACCACGTTTATCTTTGTATATTGTTTTTGGTTTTTTGTTTTTTTGAGACGGAGTCTCGCTCTATCGCCCAGGCTGGAGTGCAGTGGCCGGATCTCAGCTCACTGCAAGCTCCGCCTCCCGGGTTTACACCATTCTCCTGCCTCAGCCTCCTTAGTAGCTGGGTATATATTGTTTAATATCATATATTATACATTATTATCACATATTTAGCATATATATTACTACTTAATTTCTACTGTCATTGTAAATTCCTCCTATTTCCTAGATATATTACTTAAGTTACTCCTCACAGCAACACTAGGAGGAATATAGCATGGTAGTTTCATAAATATTTTATGTGTATCATCTCATTTATTTGTCACAATAAACTTTTGAGTTAGAAAATATCATTCCAATTATTTTTTTAAATTCTTATTCTTGAAAATAATGAAGCTGAGGTTCAGGCAAGGTAAGTAACTTTTGCAAAGAGTTCACATTCTAAGTAAAGGAGTCCGATATTTTAACCCTCCTTTCTGACTTCAAGCCTGTGTTATGAACCATTATATTAATCTGTACCTTCAAGATCAGGCATGGGACAAGGTTTTATAAACCACATTGACAGCAAAAGCAGTGAACTTGGGAAGTGTACTGCATAGAGGCTAAGGAGATCAGTTAGGTAGGGGTTTAGATCTCAGTTCTGACATTTGATGATAGCATGATGATCTTGGGCAAAACAACTTTTCAGTATTGGTTTCCTCACAGTCAACTGTAGGTAAGAAGAATACCTACTTCATGGAGCCATTTGGAATTGTAAATAAGATAAAGCAAGTTTAGCACTGATCAAGTAGTTTCATACAGAGTACACAAAAATGTGGTTCATACAGCCACCGCTAAATAGTGGCTGTTAATATTGTTGAAGTTCCCTTTATAGATGATGAGGAAAATAAGCACTAAAATGATAATACCCAATCATTTTCTACCTTCATTTATTCATCTATATTAGATATTTCCTGCAGACTTTTCACAAATGAAAAGCAACAGAGTTGTGATAGTCAGAGCCCAGAACCAGGAGCGTTCATTGCATCTGACCAGCACAGCTTCTTGACTCTCCATGTTGACTAGTAAACATACTATGTGTTTGTTTCCCCAGCAATATACTCTATACAAGGGACTGTGATATGGGCTGGGATGGAAAACTTGAGGAATGCACAGTTTAACAGGGAAAGACATAAACACAAGCAACTAATTCTGATGGAACTGAAAGTGTTTTAACATGAACACAATTTCATCGGACCATAAAGGAAGGAGTCATTAGTTTGGAGTGAAAAGGTAGGAAGGTATTCATTAAGAATAGATGTTTGAAAGGGAGTCTAGGAAGGAGGAAAGTGAGGGAAGAGCATTCCATGGAGCAGGGGGACAGCATGCATATAAGAACAGAATAAATAATGAGGATGAAATTCAAAGAAGAAGTTATGAACAGTTGAGTGGGGTTAGAACAGCGGAAGAAACTCCTGAACACATCTGAAAAACAGAGGCAAGCAATACAGTCCCTTAAATGGGCAACATGGATATCACTCACTCACCACACAGGTCACCTCAGACTTTGCCCAGAATCCTGCTTCGGTCTCTCTCCTCTTTCCTTTTCTCTCTTTCTCACTCTACATCTGTCAAATTTAACTACTTGCTCATTCTTCATAGAAACAGAAGGAGAATGCTAGTCAGGGGAAACCTGTGCAGGCAACAGCTGGTCGCTGAGGGAGAAATTAAAACAAGTGATGAGAACAGATACAGTTAAGGAGGCTGAGATAGGAGATTATCCTGGATTATCCAGGAAGGCCCAATGTAAACCTAGGGTCTTTATCAGAGAGAGGTAAAAGGGTCAGTTGGGGAAAGAGATATGAGAGAAGCAGGGCTCAGAGAGAGGGATATTTGTATATGCTACACTGCTGTCTTTCAGGATGGAGCGAGAGGACCATGAGCCAAGGGGTGGGGGTGGCCCCTAGAAGTTGGAAATGTCAAGGAAACAGAATCTCTTCTAGATTTTCAAGAAAGGAAGGCGGTCCTGCCGATACTTTGACTTTAGCCTAGTGAAATCTGTCAGGTTTCTGATATACAGAACTTTAAGCTAATACATTTGTATTGGATAAGCCACTTATCACAGGTTTGTGATAATGCATTATAACAAGAAGAGCGAACTGGTACAGGCAGTATTTGCTGTCATTGATTATGGCTGTAAAGAATCAGAAGACATTTTAATTATTTTAAGCGTACTTTTTTATAGAAGGCTGGAATGTTTGGGAAACACTTAAACTTAAATATATCTTAGAGTATGACAAAATTCTGATCTTTTCACAATTCAAATATTCAGAAATGTTATCCTCTTTTGCTTTCTGAGGGAAGAACAGCTATCAGTATAGAGATAGCACTGTGGATTGAACGACTCCGGCTTCATTTCTAACTTTTATATTCTCCTGATAAGTGGGAAAAGAAAATATTTAAACAAGCAATTGTTGCACTTTAGACTCTGTAAATGTCTTTCCATTGTCCTGTAACTCGTCAAGCAAAGTAGTTAAATTCCCAAAGTGCCAACTCCTTCCAGGGAGATGAAGTTATTGAACATCCACTTTAGAAATAGAACACCATAGCAAGTAGTGATTTCTGAGTTTCAAGATCCTCTGCAAAGTTTATAATACATCTAGGAAGACATCAGGCTTTAAAAACTCTATGGAGCAACACTGTCAACAAATTTGATTTAATATAGGAGAAAAAAACCCTCGCATATCTTAGTGCTGAGTGGACACTCTAGCTAAACCTACATTCCACTATAAAAAGCTTTTACATTATATATTAAAGTGTTTAGCCCACTAGAAATGCTGCCATGGACGTCTATGTCTGGTGATCTCTAAAAATGGCAAAAAGAATTAATGAATGATGCATCCCAGCTGGTTAAAAATAATATAGCTATGTTGTTAATAAATACTTTTGTTTTATAACATCATCCAAAAGATTTTTTCTGTTAGTACACTAAATGTTTATCTTTTTGTGACTGCTTCACTACAAGTGAAAAATATTAAATGATTCCAAGTGAAAGCTTCGAGTTATTTTGTCAAGTTGCCTGGAAGCAGGATGTGACATTAAGTCTGCATTGAAAGTAGTCTGCAACAATCGAGACTAATGTTTTATTGTTGACTCCCTAAGTTCTATTCCTTTACTGACTCTTCATGGTCTTCAGAATCCGGTCCAAATGTCTTAGCAGGACATACACAGTCTTCCTTGGCCTAATTATTGCATAGCTGTCCAACCTCAAAAGCAGGGGTAAAACATCAAGGTACAAATGTAGTTGAAAAAGTCCAATGAGCTGTAGGACTTCTCTCCTGTCTGACCGCAGAAAAGGGCAGGTCTTCTTGTCTTCTCATTGGTTTCTTTCCCAGCCCAGCCTCTCCCATCCTTGTTTCCCCTGGCCTTATTCCTAGAACCCAGTGTCCTTCATCTGGACTGACTTTCCACTTTCGACTCAACCTTCATTTTGGCTTTTTTTTTTTTTTTGTAGTTCTACTTCTGCTTCTTCAATAAATTATTAATATCAAATAAATCAATTTATTCATCTTAGACTTTAATTTTTAATGATTTCATTCCCCTTCTTATGTAGCTACATAGCTACAAATCTTCCCTTCAGCTATTATCCCCACAGTGTTTCTCATAGCCTTTTACCCGGGGCTCTGAAGACCCCTGACCTGTACCTTGGCTGAAACATGATAAATAACATGTATACAATTCCATGATGGCCTTAATGGAATTGGGCAGTGTAACGTAGGAATCTGAGAAATGTTTATAATTTGCTTCTAAGGAAAAGTCCTTCTGTTTCCAGATAACCAACTATGTCTGAGGAAATAGGTTTTCTATTTCCAGAGAACCAATTTAGACACAGTGAACTTTTATAATAAAAGTGTTTTTAATATAAATTGGAGAATGTTTGTGGTAGGATGAAAATTAGTAAGCACTATTATGTGCTTGTCGTTTGCCAGGCACCATGCTGAGTTCTACATAAAACATCACATTTAGTAGTCATAACTCTATATGACAAATACTTATTATCTAAATGTCGAAGTTATATGACTTTTATATTTCACACAAATGGGAAGCTTTGAGGCTGCCATTAGAACTCAGATGTATCTTGTTCTGGTGCTACATAGTTAGAGCCATCTTTCAGCAGTGCAGATTATCAGGGCAGACAGTTGATTTACAGATATTTAGTGAAGGAATGTATGAATGGATTAATGAAAGAATAGATGGATGAAATAACATGATCATTGTACAACATCTTTTAAGAGTAAAAAATTTATTTCTTTCAGGGGTTGTAGTAACTCCCTTCCCCTCCTCTAAGTTCGTCAAGCCCTACCTAAAATGTAGTGATCATTGAAATAGAAATCACTAGCATTAAATATCATTTTACCAGCTAAAGTAACTGGCTTTTTGTTTAAAAATAGAGCTATTTTGGGCACAAGTGCAATGACTCTAAATTGCTTGAAGTAGTATATTTTCAATAGTGTTTTATAGTATGAAGTGCATAGTTTTAGAAATAACTGTACCTGAGGATGTCTCCATAATCTAGCACTTCCTGGTTGGAACCATGAGTATGCTGCTTATCTATTCTGTGGGCTTACTTTTCTTATCTAGAGAACTGTACTTACTTCACAGTTTTTACAAATTCTTGAGTTTTTTTTAGCTCATGTATAAAATTATCTGGCTCAGTGCCTGGTACATTAAAAATTGTAGCTAATTATACTGACAGTGGTAACCAATATAGTTTTTTCCATTTATCTATGACATAATTTTCAAAATGTTGTCACTGAAATTATCTCAATTGATCATCTAATTCTCACCACAGACATGGCACATAGGTACTAGGGTACAGATGAGAAAAATGAGGTCAACAAATATTAAATAACTTGCACAAACCTATTTGGATAGTCAGTAGCAGAGCTCTGAACCAAATGCACTTTGAGTTCTCTCCCTATCTGAACCAAAGAGTTTTTTCAACTTTGATCCTGTGCATATTTATCTTATTCTTGAGAAAGTGACTGAGCATATAGGCTTCAGAGTCAGAATGTTTGAGTCCAGATATTGCCTTATTTACTTACCAGCTGTATGAACTTAGGATTCAGCTTTCTCATCTATGAAATGATGATAATAATGGTATTCACTTTGTAAGGATGTGACGAGGATTAAATGAGAGAATATACACCAAGCACTTAGAATAGTGCCTGGCACATATTAGTTACTCAGTAAATATTTGCAATTATTTTCTGATGTAAATGGTTAAGCATTTCCAATGTACTTTTTAGCAATTACAATTAATCTATCAGTTTATATATTTTACCTTGTTCTACAATTCAGTGAAAGAAAAAAATTTAAAAAGCTATATTACGTATTAAGAGGACTGGTGAATGCAATATCTCTGCACTACCATCTACTTCTAAATAGCATATTGCTGAGGGGACTAAAGTCTCCATTTTCTTGATTAAAGAGTAGGATGTCCCCAGGTCAGCTGCCATTATGGAAACAGGTATGAAAAGATGACCAGCAGTGGGCCAGATTTCAATCTCAATGAATTGCTCCTTATATTCCCAACATAAATGTAGACTCCTGGTTCTAAAAGAGCTTGTGTTCTCTACATAGGAAGAATTATTTCTTTGAGGTGTTCTAAATGATATTTGGTAAGGAAAATAATTAAAATAATAATAGCTACCATTAATAAACATTTATGAAGTCTCAAGATATAAACTAGTCCCTTTGTATATGTGGGATGTAAAGCTAATCTGCAAAACCAAGTGTGGAAGAAATAGAACTTCCTTATTTGCCCATGATATAACCTACCTTATTTTTGTGGGCCCACACCTACCAGGGAGGGCAAAACTGAATCACTGTCATTGCAGGATTTCCTCCTTCCCATTTCCCCAACCTTGTATCTGAGTCCCTCGGGGCTTACAAAGCACCAAAGAGTTTACTGAGAATGGTGTAGGTGAGTGAAGTTTGGTACGTCCATTTCCCAGTGCTAGCCATCCACTTAGGCAGTCTGATATATACACAAAGCTACTGAGATACTCCTCATTTCTCCTTGTAGGCTTCTAAACAGTGTGACTCTTGCTGCAACTTCTGCACCATACTCAAGTGTTTTGAATTTGTCTGCTGTTTGTCATTCCGGTGTCTTGGCACCTCCTCCCTTCATAGCCAAGCTTAGATGAGATCATACTTGACATCTTGATTGCAGTCTTATAAAAAACCTTCACTCAGCAGTTTACTGTTTCACAGACACTGTAAAACAATAAATTGTTGCTCTAACCTGCTATGTTTGGGGATAGTTTGTTATGCAGTGATATGTAACAAATACAGGGCTAAACAAAAATCTTTGTTTGTCCTCTCAATGTTTCTCTTATTTCCTAAAGTTTTTGGTTGGCAACCAAAGCCAGGAATTCTTCATTTTGTGATGTGATTTATGTCCTGTCACATCCTTCCACTGAGGCAAAATGTATCAAAATGCTTGACTGGGAGCTTATAAATCAGGAGAGAAAATGGATTAGTATTTCAAAAATACAATTCATCTTGCACTACCATTCTAAGAGATAATTACTATTATACCCATCTTGCAGAAACAAAAGCTTCAGAGATGCTAAGTAATATACCAAAGGTTATACAGTCATGTCTTAAATATCAACCTCCATTTTCTTCACTACACTTAACTACCACTAGGAAAAATCTTAAGCCAATATTAGAAAAGAAGAAGAAAACCAAACTTGCTATTTAAATCTGGCATGCAAGTTTCTACATATGAAGAATTGCATTCTAAATAAGAAAGATTAATTTAGTGTAATGTGAGGTAACAGTATAATAAGAGTACAATCTGACTTTGTACTTGCTTGAATCTGCTTTCTTATGAAGACAGAAGTAAAATAGACTGCAATAATTTCCACAATTTTTGATGAAGTATAGGAAAACTTCAGACAGTAGGCCAACATTTTCACCTTCTTACACTGTCATACTTATTCAATTCCTGTCCTATGTAGTCCTTTGGAAAGGCATGATGTAATATTGCTTTCACCTATAAAATTGTTCATAACATTTGGTCTTCATTACATTTTTCTTCTCATATATAATGACTATTCATGGTGGCACCTATTCTCATCAAACCTACAGAATTGAAATCCCAGTCATGAAAATATATTCTACTTTCTTCACATTTATATGTTGAATCTATGACCATCTTACTAATGCAACAAAAATTTGTGTACTCTGTACCTGAATATGCATGTCTTTATACAGTTATTTTGTACTAAACACAGATAGACTGTGAGTGTGCCCTACCTATTCTATCATGTAGAGAACATATCCAGCTATAACTTTCTTCCTTACCACCTTAAAAGTCCAGATTCCTCTAAAATATTTAGGTCATGGAACCTTATTTGAATACAAAGCTAAGAAAGAAGAAGGTGCACACTTAGGTACTTCTGACTTCCTTATCAGAAACCTTTGTCCTGGGCACAGTGGTTCACACCTTTAATCTCAGCACTTTGGGAGACTGGGGCAGGTGGAACACTTGAGCTCGGAGTTGAAGACCAGGCTGAACAACATGGCAAAACCCCGTCTCCACAAAACATAAAAATTAAAACAATTAGTCGGTGTGGTGGCACATGTTTGTTGTCCCAGCTACTTGGGAGGCTGAAGTGGGAGAATTGCTTGAACCCGGGTGTCAGAGATTTTAGTGAGCTGAGATAGAGCTACTATACTACAGTTTGGGTGACAGTGTGAGACCCCATCTCAAATATATATATATATACACACACACACACATACACACACACACATACACATACACACACATATACATACATATACATATATATACACATACATATGTATATATAAATATATATATATATTTAATGCCCATGAAAACCCATCAAAGTAGGTATAGTAATTGTTTACTTGAGGAAACCAAGGCACAGAGAAGTTAAATAAATTGCCCAAGGTAGACTAGCTACTAAGTAGCAGAGCCAGGATTAAAAACTTGGCCTTCTGGCTGGAAAGTCTATGGTCTCAACCATTACACTGTGCTATGTAGAGAATATTAATCATTTTAAATATGTTTGAGCAATGACATTAATTTTAATAGGATATTGATAAAATGCATATATATTTGATATCCATGTATATTATGTATATACCATGCACTTGTGGCTAATGTGACTGAAAGATCTCAATGATGACCTCTCTAATGTAAAAATACATTAATATATAATATCTAAATATGAACATAATGAGCAAATCCACTGCTTTATTGTTGAGACATTATCTTGAGTCTTTACATTGACCCTTATTAATCTTGACTTCAGGGAGGTAGGTTAATCTATGTCAGCCTTATTTTGCCTTACTTACTGTTGTGGTAACTCAGCTCATATGTACCATGCTCGGTGGACATTAAGTATTCAATAATTGATAGTTGAATTAAATTGATAATGGATACTACTTGATTATGTGGAGATTATCTGTTTTGTCACCTCATGGATTATGTGACTAATGGCAGAAATATTCCTATATTTAATCCAGAACTACTTATTGCTTGTTTAGTGTGCTCTATGAAAAAGGTCGGGCCGGGCGCGGTGGCTCAAGCCTGTAATCCCAGCACTTTGGGAGGCCGAGACGGGCGGATCACGAGGTCAGGAGATCGAGACCATCCTGGCTAACACGGTGAAACCCCGTCTCTACTAAAAAATACAAAAAAAACTAGCCGGGCGACATGGCGGGCGCCTGTAGTCCCAGCTGCTCGGGAGGCTGAGGCAGGAGAATGGCGGGAACCCGGGAGGCGGAGCTTGCAGTGAGCTGAGACCCGGCCACTGCACTCCAGCCTGGGCGGCAGAGCAAGACTCCGTCTCAAAAAAAAAAAAAAAAAAAAAAAAAAAGAAAAAGGTCATATTGTGTAGAGGACCCAAAAAGAAACAAGTTTGGCAGACAGCCAAATGTACAGCAGTGGTAGACTAGATTCCATGCACCAGGATTTGGAGTATTAGACCAGCTCATTCCATGCTGGACATAAAGTATTTTATGACTGCTCAGGAAATCAAAATGAAAAAAAAAAAAAAAACACAACAACCTACTGAGTCAAATGGTTACCTTGAAAAGTTTGGAGATTGGACATATAGTTCCAAAATGATGTTCTGGAAAGAATTTCAGTACCTTCTTTTTCATCAAAAATACCAGAAGAGAAAAAAATTACCATTCTTGTTATATCCCTTTTAATGTCTGTGTGTAATTTTCTGCTAACTAACCTTAGTTTCTTTGACAGCCATTTTTCATCCTCAACTGAAGTAATTGTTGTGTGCATCAATCCTTATCTACATGATTATATATGCAGTCAATTATCTGCTCGAATTGAAACCCAGATTAACAGAGGGATACGATCATGACAACAGAACTATTGTCTTCTTTTTTCTTTCTTTTTCTCTACTTCTTCACCTCCTCCTCCTCCTTCTTTTGAAATGAGGATATTGAAATGACAAAGTAATAAAGCTAACAGAAGTAAACTTGAAAAGTCGACACAAAGCCTCTTAAAATATCTACCCAAAGAAATGAAAATATTTGAAAAATATTGCCCCCAAATCACAAATACCATGTTGAAAAGTTGACTACGGATGAAGATTCTTGGTCTCAAGTTCCGAAAAGCAGTAAAATCTACTTGAACTTGGACTTCACTAATTAGGAATACTTAACAATTGTGACCAGGCCTGTTAAGCTCTTCTAGATTTGATATATTTTCCATCACTTTACGAAAATTCATAGAACTAGCAAATTGCTTTTGAGCATTTGAAAATCACATTCTGATAGAAACTATTGAAATGCTCATCATCAGTCAATAAAACTCTTCCTATCTTTAGCTCCAATTTGTTATCCTAGATACCATTTGTATGCAAAACAGTTGCATTTCTTTCAAGTTCTCAAAAAGTTGGAGTCTTTCTTCTTCTGTAACTAGTTTTGATGTAGTTTAGAAAACTGAGCTAATTTTCATTTATTTCTTTAACCATTCATTAAACTAATGTAGAAGATACGCTCATACTTATTTTCTTTATTTTCAAGTGAGAATTTTGTTCAAAAACTAAAGTTTGTTAAAGCCTCTAAATATATTGTTGTAGAGATACTAAAGTTTCCAAGATTCTACATTATTTATTTCTAAATAAACATCTATGCTGTAAGAAATACAGCCTAAATAAGAAAATTGAAGAAAAAAATGTAAGATTTTCCATTGTTCCCAAAAGTTTTATGTGATTTTTCATGCTCTCATTTATTATTCACATAAATATTCTCACAATAGCAGACTTTTTTCTCTTTAGAAGAGGAGACAATGGGGAAATAATTCTACAAAGCTGGTAGCTGCAATTCTTACCATAGTTCATACATGTATGGATTAATTGAGAATGTTAGGATAAAGATTAATTTTTAAAGTCTTCTTGCAGTAAATGTAAACAAACATGACAGATTTTCCTACAGTGAGGCTGCAAACAGAAACATGTGTTTTCCCCAGACCTTTCCTTTTGTTCTTGAGTAAATGTTCAAAATGTACCTGGGTTTTTCTGTTTAATAAGCTGTTCCAAATGGCTCAGTAGAAAAGATGATATGATTTATTTTCCCTTGTCAACTTGGCAAAATGACCATTGGTTCTTAATGAAAAATAGGAAAATAAATTATAATATGAACAATATTCTTTTTAGTTTGTTGACTAATATCATCAAATGATAAAGGTTATCATACTTTGTTTTCTTCTGATCTATTCAGAGCTCCAAAATTTTGAATTATTTTAGTAGTGTAAAAGTGGCATATAGATAAACCAGGAGGCTGATATATACTGTGACATCATTTTAAATGAATACCTCCAAAATGGTGACTGTGTATTGAAATGAATGATACTTTATGTCAGCCAAAAGGGAAACATATATTAAATGTATGAAGTGGTAGATTAAACATTTCATTTGAGATATGAAAAAGACCAACTCTTTTCGTTCCACAGATAATAAAAAAAAAGAACTCAATCTTCATTCAAAAGTAGAGATATTTTCTACAATAGAGGCAAGAGCATTCAATAGGAAAAAGAATATCTCTTCGACAAATGATGCTGAGGAAACTGGATATCCATATGCAAGAAAATGAAGTTGGATCGTTACCTTACACTATAAACAAAAAGTAACTCAAAAAGGATAAAAGACCTCAATGTAAAAGCTAACCCTTAGAATAAAACATAGATGAAAATGTTCATGACGGATCTGGCAATAATTTCTTGGATGTAACACCAAAGGCACAGGTTAAAAAAAAAAAAAAAAGAAAAAAATCAGTAAATGGGACAGCATAAAAATTTAAAACTTATGCGTCAACGAATACTATCAACAGAGTGAAAAGGCAACATACAGAAGTGTAGAAAATATGTGTAAATCATATAACTGATAAGGGGTTAATATTAAGGATACATACATAAAATTAAGAAATGGGCAGCAAAAACTTGAATAGACATTTCTACAAAGAATATATACATTTCACATGTAATGATGCCCATATGCTCAAAAGAAAGGGATGGATGAAAATCTACCAGGCAAATGAAAAACAAAAGAGTAGGGGCTTTGCTCCTAATTTCAGACAAAACAGACTTTAAACCAACCAAGATCAAAAAAGACAAAGAAGAGCATTACATAATGGTAAATGCTTCAATTCAACAAGAAGACATAACTGTCATAAATATATATTCATCTAACACAGGAGCACCCAGATTCATAAAGCAAGTTTTAGAGAACTATAAATAGAATAGGCTTGCACACAATAATAGTGGGAGACTTCAACACTTCACTGAAAGTATTAGACAGATCATGAAGGCAGAAATTAAACAAAGATATTTAGGACCTGAATTCAACATTGGACCAAATGGATCTGGTAGACCTCTACAGAACTCTCCAACCCCAAACAGTGGAATATACATTCTTCTAAGATGTACATAACACATACTCTAAAGCTGACCACATAATTGGCCATAGAACAACCATCAGCAAATGCAAAAGAACGAAAATCATACCAGACACACTCTCAGACCACAACACAATAAAAATAGAAGTCAAGACTAAGAAAATCACTCAAAACCATGCAATTACATGGAAATTAAACATGCTAAATTACTTTTGGGTAAATAATAAAATTAAGTCAGAAATGAACTAATTGTTTGAAGTGAAGAAAACCAAAGATACAACATACCAGAACCTCTGGGACACAGCTAAAACAGTGTTAAGAGGGAAGTTCATAGCACCATATGCCTACATAAAGAAAGCTAGAAAGATCTCAAATTAACAGCCTAACACGAAAAACCATTCAAAAAATCAATGAATCAAGGAGTGGGTTTTCTGGAAAAAAAAAAATAATAATAAGATTGATAGGCTGCTAGTGAGACTATTAAAGAAGGAAAGAGAGAAGATAGAAAAAAATTAGAAATGACAAAGGGGATGTTACAACTGACCCCACAGAAATAAAAATTACCATCAGAAACTACTATGAACATGTTGATGCACACAAACTGAAAAACTGAGAAGATATGGATGAATTCCTGGACCCATATACCCTCACAAAATTGAGCCAGGAAGAAATTGATTCCCTGAACAGAACAATGACTAGCTCCAAAATTGAACCAGTAATAAATAGCCTATCAACCAAAAAACACCCAGGACAGAATGGATTCACAGCCAAATTCTACCAAATGACCAAATGTACAAAGAAAAGCTAGTATTACTCCTACCGAAACTATACCAAACAATTGAAGAGCAGAGATTCTCGGTCAACTCATTCTATGGATCTGGCACCATTGTGATACCAAAACTTGGCAGAGAGACAATGAAAAAGAGAAAACTTCAGGCCAATATCCTTGATGATCATTAATGTAAAAATCCTCAACAAAATACTTGTAAACCAAATCCATCAGCACAATAAAAAAGCGAATCCACCACAATCAAGTAGGTTTCATCCCTGGGATTCAAGGTTGGTTCAACATACGCAAGTCAATAAATGTGATTCATCACATGAACAGAACTAAAAGCAAAAACCACATGATTTTCTCAATAGATGCAGAAAAAGCTTTCAATAAAATTTAATAGACATTCATGTTAAAAACTCTCAATAAAATAGGTATTGAAGGAACATACTTCAAAATAATAAGAGCCGTCCATGACAAACCCACAGCAAACATCATACTGAATGGGAAATATCTGGAAGCATTCCTCTTGAAAACCAGCACAAGGCAAGGACACCCTCTTTTCATCAGTCCTATTCAACATGGTTTTGGATATTCTAGCTAGAGCAATGAGGCAAGATAAAAAAAAATAAAAGATATCCAAATAGGAAGAGAGGGGCCAAAGTATCCCTGTTTGCAGATGATATAATTCTATATCAAGAAAATGCTATAGTCTCAGCCCAAAAGCTCCTTCAGCTGATAAACAACTTCAACAATTTTCGGGATACAAAATCCATGTGCAAAAATCACTCGCATTCCAATACACCATAAACAGCCATTTTGAGAGCCAAATCAAAAATGCAATCACACTCACAATTGCCACGAAATGACTAAAATACGTTTTACCAGGGAGGTAAAAGATCTCTGCAATGGGAATTAGAAAACATTACTCAACAAAAGTCAGAAAAGACACAAAGGGAAAAACATTCCACTCTCATGGACTGGAAAAATCAGTATCATTAAAATGGCCATTTTACCCAAAGCAAATTACAGATTCAATGATACTTGTATCAAACTAGCAACAACATTCTTCACAAAACTGTAAAAAAGAACTATTGGCTGGGTGCGGTGGCTCACGCCTGTAATCCCAGCGCTTTGGGAGGCCAAGGTGGGCGGATCACGAGGTCAGGAGATCGAGACCATCCTGGCTAACACCGTGAAACCCCGTCTCTACTAAAAATACAAAACATTAGCCAGGCGTTGTTGGGGGAGCCTGTAGTCCCAGCTACTTGGGAGGCTGAGGCAGGAGAATTGCTTGAACCCGGGAGGCAGAGCTTGCAGTGAGCCGAGATCGGGCCACTGCACTCCAGCCTGGGCGACGGAGTGAGACTTTGTCTCAAAAAAAAAAAAAAAAAACAAACTATTTTAAAATTCATATGGAACAAAAAAGAGCATGAATAGCCAATGCAATCTTAAGTAAAAACAACAAAACAGGAGGCACAACATTACCTGACTTCAAAGTATACCACAGGGCTACAGTAACCAAAATAGCATAGTGCTAGTACAAAAACACACACATAGACCAATGGAACAGAATAGAGAGCCCAGAAATAAAGCTGCACACCTATGGCCATATGATCTTCGACAAAGCTGACAAAAACAAGCAATGAGGAAAAGACTCCCTATTCAATAAATGGTGCTGGGATAACTGGCTAGCTATATGCAGGAGATTGAAGCTGAACTCCCTTCTTAAACCACATGAAAAAATAAACTCAGGATACATCAAAGACTTCAATGTAAACCCAAAACTATAAAACTCTGAAAGGTAACAGAGACAATACGATCCTGGACATAAAATGGGCAAAAATTTCATGATGAAGATACCAAAAGCAATCACAACAAAATCAAAAATTGACAAATGAGATCTAATTAAACCTAAGAGCTTCTACATAGCAAAAGAAGCTGTCTACAGAGTAAACAGACAGCCTACAGAATGGAAGAAAATGTTTGTAAACTAAGCATCTGACATAGGTCTAATATCCAGCATCTATAAGGAACTCAAACAAATTTACAAGAAAGTAATGAAGAATCCCATTAAAAAGTGGGCAAAGAACATAAACAGACATTTTTTTAAAAAATGCATGAAACTGATAAGCACATAAAAAAAAGCTCAGTATCACTGAGCATTAGAGAAATACACATTAAAACCACAATGAGATAACATCTAACACGAGTCATGATGGCTATGATTAAAAAGTCAAAAAATAACAGGTGCTGGTGAGCTTGCACTGTGCACCTGGAAAAGCCACAAGCTCTTAATGCCAACCCATGAAAGCATCTGGAAGAGGGGCTGTACCCTGCAAAGCCAAAGGCATGGAGTTGCCCAAGGCCATGGGAGCACAGCTCTTGTATGAGTGTGACCTGGATGTGGGACATGGAGCCAAAGGAGATCATTTTGGGACTTTAAGGTTTAATGACTGCCTTATTAGATTTCGGAATTGCATGGGGCCTATGGCCCCTTCGTTTTGGCTAATTTCTGCCGTTTCAAGTAGGTGTTTTTGCCCAATGCTTGTACTCCCATTGTGTCCAGGAATTGACTAACTTCCTTTTGATTTTTTGGACGGAATGATATGGTTTGTCTCTGTCCCCACCCAAATCTCATTTTGAATTGTAGTTCCCATAATGCCTACGTGTCGTGGGAGGGACCTGGTGGACGGTAGTTGAATCATGAGGGCGGCTTCCCACATGCTATTCTTGTGATAATGACTGAGTTCTCACGAGATCTGATGGTTTTATAAGGGGCTTCTCCCTGCCTTCGTTCATTCTTCTGCTTCCTGACGCCATGTAAAGAAGGGTGTTTTTACTTCCCCTTCCACCAGGATTGTCAGTTTTCTGAAACCTCCTCAGCCCTTCAGAACTGTAAGTCAATTAAACCTCTTTCTTTTATAAATTACCCAGTCTCGGGTATGTCTTTATAACAGTGTAAGAATGGACTAATAAGAGTTGGTGATACTTTAACTGTAGTGTAAGTTGAATATCGTCAGTTGGCTTCATTTCTGGATGCTTCCAGAGGGCCAGAGCTCTGTACAGTGTCTTTATATGCAGATGCCTTTCTGCAGATGGTTTCACAGGTGTATATGTTAGCGGGATAGATTTTTTGGTATTGTAGTTTGGATTACAATCCAGTAGATGGCGCGCAAGAGTAATGGCTAGTACCTGGCTTGATATCCATCCAGGGTTCCTTTTGTACTTCCTTGTCTTGCAGGCATGTTCTGTGGTGCGTTGGGGAGAGAGGCCGCCTCCTAACCAGGTCAGGCCCTTGGTCTTGGAGAAGTCCCCTCAGATCAGCAGTACTGCACTGGCATTTCTTTTGCTATGTGTCCTGGGCCATAGGATCACCATGGATAGGTGCTGCAATAGAAATATGTGTCACGGTGTTTCTGGACCTGCCCTGTGGAGAGAGGCACATCCCTCTCCTATTCTGACCAAGGAATCCGTGTGTCTTGCTCCTTTCAGTGTTGTGAGGGTGGGGCTCCTCCCAGAGTCAAGTGCTGGCCAAGTACTGGTCTGGGCTCCATACTTCTGGCTACACATTGCAACCTTCGGAGCACTGGAGCCATGAGTAGGGTTTGGTTTCTGACTTCATTGGGAAATCCGAGGTGCAGCCACACTCTCAGGCTGGACTGTGGAGGCTGTGCTGTGCACCTGCTCCTGCAAAGTGGCTATGCATGGACCCTGGGAAGGGTCAGCAGGCACCATGGCTTGCAGAGCAGATGTGCCCCAGTCTTACAGAGAAGTTGGCTCTGCTCTCTCCTGGCTCAGTGGTCAGCTGGGGCCTGTGCCTCCTTGGTGATGGGGAGACCTGGGGGATGGGCATTTATGGCCGCTATCCACTGGAGCTGCCCAGTGCAAAAATCTTCCAGGCTCCATGCCATCTGAAGCCCTGTCTCTGCCTGCTGCCCAGGGAGTTCTCCCTGCTAGCTCACACATCCATGGGGAATGCTGGGTCCCCTATAACTACAACCCCAGAGGTCCTTGACAAGAGTGAGCCATCCCTCAGTTTCTTCACTTTCCCAGAAGCCATTCGGGGCCAGGAACTAGGCCTGGCATTTGGGTATCCTGCACAGGGTTCCCAGCTTCCTCCCTCTTCAGCCTCGGCTTAAGAATAGCCTCGCTATTCACTTTTAGCATTTTATCTCCAAAGATCTGCCCAAATTTTGTGGTTTACTCAACAACTTGGTCTTGTTGGGAACGACACTTTTGGGCTGCATCTTGTCAGCCATCTTGTCCCCCAGGATTCTAAAGCATAATTTTTTATTGTAGCATGGTATTCCATTATACGGTCATATCATAATGAAACCAATGTGGGCCATTGGGTAGCTTCCACTTTTTTTTTTTTTTTTTGCCACTATGGACAACTGTAATATAAATATTGTCATAATTTTTGGCACATTTCTGACTACATGCAAAGTTATCCAACAATGTAGACAGGGTATTAAAAAAAGATGTCCAGGCTATTATCAGATATAAAGGATATGGAAGATTAGAGACGCTTGAAACTCATAAAAGGTATTCTGAAAATAGTAGTTACAAAGCCTTTTTTTAAAGGTTAAATCACATCAAGTTTATTCCAGGAACGGTAATAACAAAAATGCACAGAAGAAAAAAATGTATTATTTTTCACAACATTATGCTCCGTTCTTTATGGAACCCCATCCTATCCTTAGGTATGACACACTTTGCACAAACTCAGTACTCAAAAATGATTGATTGATTCAGGCTGAATTAATATGATTAGATTTCTAGAAGACAAATGGAACAGTTTTGATATATACAAAAAATTGTTCTGAGAGTTGAGATCTTGTTTCAATTTCTATTATTTCTGTTATTTCTGCCCGTGTTGCTCTATCTTATTTTATTTTTCAATATTTAGACTCTAATATCTGTTAAAATTGTGCTGTTGTAAATATGTAAGGTCTACAGTATATTTTAATACATAGTGAAATGATTACTACAGTCAAACAAATTAACATATCCATCATGTCACACAGTCATCTTTTTTGTGTGTGAACACTTAAATCAACTCTTTTTTTTTTTTTTTTTTTTTTTTTTTTTTTTTTTGAGACGGAGTCTCGCTCTGTCGCCCAGGCTGGAGTGCAGTGGCCGGATCTCAGCTCACTGCAAGCTCCGCCTCCGGGTTTACGCCATTCTCTCGCCTCAGCCTCCCGAGTAGCTGGGACTACAGGCGCCCGCCATCTCGCCCGGCTAATTTTTTGTATATTTTAGTAGAGACGGGGTTTCACCGTGTTAGCCAGGATGGTCTCGATCTCCTGACCTCGTGATCCGCCCGTCTCGGCCTCCCAAAGTGCTGGGATTACAGGCTTGAGCCACCGCGCCCGGCCTTAAATCAACTCTTATAGCAAATTTCCAGTATACAATACTATAGTATTAACTACAGTCTTCATGCTGTGCATTAGGTCTCTAGACTTACTCATCCTGCATCACTGCAACTTTGTACATTTTTGCCTACATCTCACTGTTTTTCTTACCTCTCCATCTCCGGAGATGTCACCATTCTCCTCTAGGCTTTTGTGTATTCTACTTCTTCTTAGATTCTACATGTAAGTAAGTAAAGATTATGCAGTCTTTTTCTTTCTGTGCCTGGCTTACTTTATTTAACACAGCCAAAGACATAGCCAATGAAATAAAAAATCAGGCTACAGAATGTGAAAAAATATTTGAAAACCATTTATCTCATAAGTGGTAAATATTCAAAATACAGAAGAAATGTATACAAATCAATAGGAAAAAATAAAAACCAAAGACAATCTAATTTTTTAAATGAGCAAAATACATGAATAGATATTTTTCAAAGGAAAACATTAAAATGGATAACAGTTATATAAAAAGGTGTTCAGCACCACTAATTAGCATAATGGAAATCAAAACTGCAAGACATCATCTCACATTATTATAAAAAAGACAAGAGATAACAAGTGTTGGTGAGTGTCTGAAGAAAAGGGAAATCTTGTACATTCTTTGTGGGAATGTAAATTGGCATAGCCATTATGGAAAAACATATAGAAGCTCCACAGAAATTTAAAAAGTTAGAACTACCAAATGACCCCGCAATCCCTTCGCTGAATATATAGTTAAAAGCATTGAAAATAGTACCTCAAGGAGATATCTGTGCTCCCACATTCATTGCTGCATTATTCACAACATCTAAGATAAGATAATAATCTAAGTGCCGACAAATGAATGGATAAAGAAAATATGGTATATATACACAATATAACACTATTCAGCCTTAAGGGGGAAGGGGTATCTGTCATTTGTGACAACACGGATAAATTTGGAGATACTATTTTATTTTGTATCTGAATTGGTTAAGTATCTGCACTAACTTGCTTAAAGGAATTTGTTATTTGAATATGATTGAAATATCCAAATATGTTTTCCACTGGTAGACTTTTGACTTAAATTTCCTAAGTAATTGTGCTAATTCTTTTTTTGTTTGTTTGTTTTTTGTTTTTTGTTTTTTGTTGAGACGGAGTCTCGCTCTGTCGCCCAGGCTGGAGTGCAGTGGCCGGATCTCAGCTCACTGCAAGCTCCGCCTCCGGGTTTACGCCATTCTCCTGCCTCAGCCTCCCGAGTAGCTGGACTACAGGCGCCCGCCACCTCGCCCGGCTAGTTTTTTGTATTTTTTTTAGTAGAGACGGGTTTCACCGCGTTAGCCAGGATGGTCTCGATCTGACCTCGTGATCCGCCCGTCTCGGCCTCCCAAAGTGCTGGGATTACAGGCTTGAGCCACCGCGCCCGGCCTGTGCTAATTCTTAATGTCAAGGCATATAAATGCTGCTACTAAAGAGGTATTCATATATATACACACACACACACACACACGTGTATATATATACATACACACCTATATGTATATATATACACACACATATATGAATACATATGTATATAAATATTTTTTATTTCAACTTACTGGTTGTTGTCAAATAATTATTAAGGGCTCAGTAGCAAGGTTATATCCCCATGAGAATGTAATTTTCCCATCTGAAACTCTAAAATCATTTAGTTTATATTGGTTTTGATAAAAAAAAAATTGGGGGCAAAAAACTGAGAACATTACTTCAAACAGTAATCCCACTTTATTCCTACAGTGGTAATATTTAATGAATGACAGCTAAATTCAGCTGAAATTAGAATTGCTCAGAGTGATGAATGCCACTGTTCATTCACAGTAACTAGAAGAAAGGAAAAACAATTTTTCTTTAAGCGGAAAATCAACAGGCTGAAGGAATGATCAATTACTGAAGACAAAATTCTCAGAAAACTGATCAATTGTTTCAACTTCATTATCCTCTGAGCTTATGAGGACTCTGCATACACTACGGATGAAAGATTATTCAGAAACCTCTGCCCCACTCATCACTGAATTTGGGCCTTAAAGCAGCTGGGAAAACATGGGTGTGCCTGTCACTCACTGTTAAGCTACAAGTTGTGGCTCGCTTTCCCATGGCTCTTAACCGTTAATATCTGAAAAGCCATTCATTAATTCAAAAACACTTTTTAAGTATGCATTATGTATTAAGGAACAGAATGATAAAATATAATAAGGTATAAAAGTATGTAAATAACACTAAGAAAGACAACACACATCCATTATAAGCCACATTCACTGTGTACTTGGCATCAGTGAATACCAAGAACTTGAGTATTTGATGGCCTTCCTAAATCTGCACATCGCCCTGTCACTGCTCACCCAGAATCAGAGACACTTCTGGTTCTGGGCACATCTCCTTTCTTCTCTGCATGCTGCCTTGGCCCTATGCCATCATGCAGAAAGAAAAATCTATAAATATGAACTATCTCACAAGCAGCTTAGAAAATATACAATGAAGACAATGGTGTTAATCGTGATAAATATTATTTTCCCTCTGATTCATAAATTAGTTGTATTTTGAAAGATTGATTTTTTTAACACTGAACAAATTACGGGTCACAGATGTCACTTATCCACAGAAGGTACATGTCTTTCACTTTATTATGATTGCTTTTGTTAATAAAATCTCAGTTTTAGCAAAGGAGTTTTGTATGGGGAAGATAATTCATCCAGAATATTCCACAAAAGAGATGACACAGAAGATGCATTCACATACTTTTTTCTAAATATGTGTATTAATATCATTGTATATGTTTTTATGTTATTATTTGGAAAGCCACAGTTCGCTAATAATTAGATAAATACTATCATAGTATGAGATTAGTCATAGCTTTCAGGTACAACTGGAATAAAGTTATTCCTTTTTTCTACTAGATTATTATTATGTACAAATAAGTATCTGTAATGATCCCAGTACATGCCTATAAATAATTAAATCATAAGAATTCAAAGATTTTTTTCTAAGTCAATTTCTGTAACCTTTGAATATGGTATTTATAATCCTGTAGGTCTAATATATAAAAACTGGAGAGATACATTTTGGCTTCAGATTGAGAGATGTCCATACTGAAATAAGTAACCGAATACATATGTAAATGCAGGAGACAGAACACCTTTTTCTTAGTAAAGAATTCCAATTGAAAAATGCGAAACGATTGAGGGAAATAGAAAATCACAATTAGAATACTAAGTGACAATTGTTGCAAGCAAGATCCACCAATGAGTCTTTGTGATCACTAAAGTTAGTGGAAAAAAAATGTTCGAGGAGAAATAGGATAAATAGTCTCAAAGTATCTCTCCCAACACAGTTATTCATTAAAAATGGAATAACTGTAACTCGCTAATATAAAAAACAGTCAGATACAATCTTAACGAAGTGTCCAAGGTTAGCATGAACAGAAATCAGGCATATCCACTTCATGAATACCTTGAAATGTTATACTGAGAAGGGAACCTCAGCTCTTTAGTATTCATCCTAATAATCCATAACTGAATCCTAATCATGAAAAACCATCAAACACACCTAAACTGAAAAAATTCCTACAAAACAACTGACCAGCTGTTTTCAAAACTATTAAGGTCATAAAGATAAAGAATAACTTAGGAATTGTTCCCAATTAGAGGAGACTAAGGTCACATGAGGACTAAACTAAATGTGGTTTTCTGCATTGGATCCTGGAACACAAAAATAACATTAGGGAAAATGCCGGTGAAATGGAAATGATTTCTAAAGGTCAGTTAATATCAATGCTCCAATGTTAGTGACTTGGTTTTGATTAATACACTGTGGTTATGTAATATATTAATATTGGGGAAACTGAAACAGGATCAGTTTGTACTATTTATGCAACTTTTCTACAATTCTAAAATAATTTCTAAATAAAAAGTTTTAAAAATCAGTACACATGATGGATCCAACATTGCCTTCATTTTGGTCTCATATTTTCCAAATGAGAATTTTATTGTTTCAACTTTTATTTTAGATTCAGTGGGTATAAGTGCAGATTTCTTACATAGGTATATTGAATGATGCTGAGATGTGGGTTATGAATGATACCGTCAACTAGGTAGTGGGCATAGTACACAATAGGTAGTTCTTCACACATTGACCCCCTCCCTCCGAGTAGCCTCCAGTGTCTATTCCCATGTTTATGTCCATGTGTACTCAGTGTTTAGCTCCTACTCATAAGCGAGAACATGTGGTATTTGCTTTACTGATTTCTGTGTTAATTTGCTAAGAATAATGGCCTCCACCCGCATCCATGTTGCTCTAAAGGAGATGATTTTGTTCCTTTCTATGATTGCATAGTAGTCCATCATGTATATGTACCACATTTTCTCTATCTAGTCCACCATTGATGGACACCTAGATTGATTCCATGTCTTTGCTATTGTGAATAGTACTACAATAAACATACAAGTGTATGTGTCTTTTTCATAGAATGATTTATTTTCCTTTGGGTATATACCGAGTAATGGAATTTTTTGGTTGAATGGTAGTTCTATTTTTAGTTCTTTGAGGAATCTCTGAACTTCTTTCCACAGGGACTGAACTGATTTACATTCTCACCAACTGTGTATAAGTGTCCCCTTTTCTCTGCAGCCTTGTCATAATTTGTTATTTTTTGACTTTTAAATAATAGCTATTCCAGGTGGTGTGAGATGGTATCTTATTGTGGTTTTAATTTGCATTTCTCTGATGATTAGTGATGTTGAGCATTTTTTCACGTTCGTTGGCCCCTCGTATGTCTTCTTTTAAAAAAAAGTCTATTTCGTTTTTTTTTTTTTTTGCTTATTAAATAGTTTAAGTTCCTTAGAGATTCTGGATATTATACCTTTGTGGATTCATACTTTGTGAATATGTCTTCCATTTTGAAGGTTGTTTGGTGACTCAGTTGATAGTTTTTATTTTGCTGTACAGAAACTCTTTAGCTTAATTAGGTCCCACTTGTCAAGTTTTGTTTGTGTTGCAATTGTTTGTGAGGACTTAATCATAAATTGTTTGCGAAGGACAATTTCCAGAAAGGCATTTCTTAGGTTTTCTTCTAGAATTTTTACAGTTTGAGGCCTTACATATAAGTGTTTAATTTATTGTGAGTTAATTTTTGTATATGGTAAATGGTAAGGGTCAAGTTTTATTCTCCTGCATATGGCTACCCTGTTACCTTGGCACCATTTATTGCCCACCATTCCCCATTGCCTGTTTTTGTTGACTTTGTTGAAGATCAGTTTAATGTAGCTGTGTGGCCTTATTTATGCATTCTCTATTATGTTCCATTGGTCTACATGTCTGCTTTTATGCCAGTACCATGCTCTTTTACTTACTATAGCTTTGAAATACAGTTTGAAGTCAGATAATGTGACATCTTTGGCTTTGTTCTTTTTGTACAGGATTGCTTTGGCTATTCAGGCATTTTATTTTATTTTATTTTTTGGTTCTATATGAATTTTAGAATAGTTTTTTTTCTAATTCTGATAAGAATGATGTCGGTTTTTTAATGGAAACAACATTAAATCTATAGATTGCTTTGGGCAGTACGCTCATTTTAATGATATAGATTCTTTCAACTCATGAACATGGAAAGTTTTCCATTTGTTTGTGCAATCTATGATTTCTTTCAGTAATTTTTTTCCAGTTCTCCTTGTAGAGGTCTTTAGCCTCCTTGGGTAGATATACACCTAAGTATTTTATTTTTTGTGGCTATTGCAAATGGGATTGTATTTTTTATTTGTCTCTTAGCTTGAATGCTATTGGTGTATAGAAATGCCACTGATTTTTGTACATTGATTTTGTGTCCTGAAACTTTACTGAATATGTGCATCAGTTCTAGCAGCCTTTTGGCAAAATCTTTAGGATTTCCTACATATTCAATCATATCATTAATGAAGAGAGATAATTTGACTTATTCTTTTCTTATTTGGATTCCTTTTATTTCTTTCTCTTGCCTGATTAGGTAGGACTTTTAGTACTGTGCTGAATAGGAGTGATGAGAGTAGACATCCTTGTATTGTTCCAGTTCTTAAGGGAAATGCTCAGATGAGAGTTTTAAGTGACACTCTTCATTTTTGTGTTATTTATCTTTCTCTTTGATACTACGTGTTTTTGCATCACTTTTGAAGTAGACATGATGAGAGTTTTTCACTTCTTAGAAAATATCAAAGCAAACACAATAAACCATTTGTTAATCTAAAACAGAAGAAAATTATTATTTCATCTAGTTATATAACATATAATATCTCAGAATTAATTTACCTTTAATCTTGACTACCAGAGCTATATGCTGAATATGAAGATGGATAACATGGGACATTATCAAATTCATCTTTAAAAAAGGGAAGTATTTCATTCCCATCCATATTTTAAGTGCAAGAGTTAATCAAACTCTTTAAAAATTGGCTGCTGCAGAGGGTTTACATTCAGTATTATGACCATAGGAGGCAACAATTACCTGTTATTTAAATAATAATAACATAATATCAACAAATAATTAGTGTGCCAGATGCTTTCATATATGAATTACATGTATTATCGAATGTATTAATAATCATGATTATGGATTGCTAATAGGTATTGAGCACACTCCATGTGCCATATTCTGCTAAATATTTTACAAAATTTATTTAATTTTATCTTCATCACGAATCAGAGATAAGTAACATTGTCCCTCTTTTTATACATACGAGACAACTAATTTAAGTGAGGTTAAACAATTTGCTTAAAATGACACGTATATGACATGTTAGGCTGGAAGCTCCAATCTAGGCAATTAAAATTCAGAGCTTCTACTCTAAAACCTTATAAATTATTGCCTCTATATATTTAACAATGTTTATCATGATGGCTGGGAATTTATGTAAGAAATCTTCTAACTCAACAACAGAACATTTCAAATTTGGCTGTGCATTAAATTTGCCTGGGGGAGCTTCAGACCTTTTAAATGCCAGGGCACACCATATACCAATTGTATCAGAATAT
Source organism: Trachypithecus francoisi (assembly GCF_009764315.1). Classification (NCBI taxonomy): domain Eukaryota; kingdom Metazoa; phylum Chordata; class Mammalia; order Primates; family Cercopithecidae; genus Trachypithecus; species Trachypithecus francoisi. The sequence goes on from NW_022681471.1 coordinate 6,827,648, forward strand.
TCAGGTGTGGATCTTTGACATCAATTATTTCTTTAAAGCTTTCCCAGGTGATTCCAACATGCCACAAAGCATGAAAATCTGTGGTCTAGAAATTGTTTATTGAGTGATTTTACAAAATGCCAGTGGAAAAGGACATGGTTAGAAAGTTAAGCACACGTCACAGAAATCAGAAGTTTATGATACGAATTTCATTGTAGAGAAGTTCTTATTATTAATGAACATATTTTCCTATTTCAATCTTTAAATTAACACACAATCCTCTGATGAAGAACTATATTACATATTCCATTATGATAATACTTTTCTATAGTCTCTGAAAAATGAAAAATAATTCTAACAAAAAATTGCAAAAGAATTACTGAAATTTATAATTATCCATACAGTTTTTTTTCCTTCTGGTGTCTTTCATATACTGTTTATGTCACCACTTGGCAGTTAGTAAGTGGGATTTTATTATCATTCTCTTTTACATTTGTTTTTCTCAAAAGAGTATAAATATCACTAAATTATGAATATATTTTCTCTTTTGGCTTATTTTTTGAGAACATTTATTTTTGTTGCATATCTTTCACATAATTATTTATGTATTATTATGATTAAACATATATGCTCTATTTCTGTCCAATTTAGTGATAAGTTGAAGTAATTATCGAAAACATTCAAAGAAAAAAGGAATTTTAACTAAAACTCACTGTATTTAACCTAGAAATGCACTGGAATTCTGGAAATATACTCCTTCACACTTATTCTTAATATATGTTGAGACAGCATACACTTATTTGGCAAATGCCCATGGCAAGTATATCATTTATGATTTTTACTGAAAAATATATATGTTGATGTAGGTAGGAAATGAAAATATTAAGTGTTCTTGGTTTGATTGTAAAAATTGTTGTGACAGGCTGGGTGCGAGGGCTCACGCCTGTAATCTCAGCACTTTGGGAGGCTGGGGCAGTTGAATCACAAGGTCAGGAGATCGAGAACATCTTGGCCAACATGGTGAAACCCCGTCTCTACTAAAAATACAAAAATTTGCCAGGCATGGTGGCACACACCTATAATCCCAGCTACTCGGGAGGCTGAGACAGGAGAATTGCTAAAACCCGGGAAGTAAAGGTTACAGTGAGCCGAGATTGCACCACTGCACTCCAGCCTGGGCAACAAGAGTAAAACTCCGTCTCAAAAAAAATAAATAAATTACAAAAAAAAAAAATTTGTGATAAATATAATTGAAGAACTTGAAGGGATAATGTTCCTGAGAGAATCTATGAGACTCTGGATGCAAGCAGTGTCATTTCAGGACCCAGCTGACACAATTATATGGCAAACCAAGGCAAGGGCTAATCTTGCCAGCTTTGTAGGTAAATCATTGCTACATGAAATTTCTGGAGACACTGGGATAAAAAACTCTTAGTGCAGATGATGGCAGTCTTAAAAAAGCACCTTGACAGTACTAATAGTGAGCATTCTTTAGGGGGTGGCCTGAATAGTGGCCACTGGCTAGTAAGCATGGGAACAGCAGAGAAAGAGCACCACAGATTATTTGTAAATATATGGCTGTCAAGTCTGTTCTTCACCAGAAACAATTGGGTTAAATTTGTTTTGTGGATTCTTACACTCTACTTGGTAGAGGCTTGAGCTTTTGTAAATTGGACCTTAAAAGGTAATAAGGAAAGAAAATCAGTGTGACCTAATTTTATACTCACAGCGTAGTGAAACCTGGTCATATGGTTTGGCTGTGTCTCCACCCAAATGTCATGTTGAATTCCTGCATGTTTTTAACAAAGCAATAGAAAAGAAAATCCCATTTTCTCAGGAGCAATTCAAGCTGACTGCAGAAATTTGCATAAGCAATGAGAAGCCAATTATTAATCACCAAGAAAATAGGGAAAATGTCTCCAGGGCATGTCAGAGACCTTTTATGGCAGTTCCTCCTATCACAGGCCCAGAGGCCTAGGAGGAAAAAGTGGTTTCATGGGCTGAGCCCAAGGTCCCCATGCTGTGTGCAGCCTAGAAACTTGGTGCCCTGTATCCCAGCTGCTTCAGCCATGGCTGAAAGGGGCCAAGGTAGAGCTCAGGCAATGACTTCAGAGGGTGCAAGCCTCAAGCCTTGGCAGCTTCCATGTGGTGTTGAGCCTGCAAGTGCACAGAAGTCAAGAATAGAGGCTTGTGAAACTGTCTAAATTTCCGAAGATGTATGGAAACGCCTGGATGCCCAGGAATAAGTTTGCTGCAGGGGCGAGGTCCTCATGGAGAACCTCTGCAAGGACAATGTGGAAGGGAAATGTGGAATAAGAGCCCCCACACAGAGTCCCTACTGGGGCACCACCTAGTGGAGCTGTGAGAAGAGGTCCACCATCCTCCAGACCCCAGAATGATAGGTCCATTGACAGCTTACACCGTGCACCTGGAAAAGCCACAGACACTCATTGCCAGCCCATGAAAGCAGCCAGGAGGGAGGCTGTACCCTGCAAAGCCAAAGGGGCAGAGCTGCCCAAGACCATGGAAACCCACATCTTCCATCAGTATGACCTGGATTCAAGACATGGATTCAAGAAGATCACTTTGGAGCTTTAAGATTTGACTGCCCCACTGGATTTCAGACTTGCATGGGCCCTGGAGCCCCTTCATTTTGGTCAATTTCTGCATTAGGAATGGCTGTATTTACCCAATGCCTGTAACCCCATTGTGTCTAGGAAGTAGCTAACTTGCTTTTGATTATACAGGCTCATAGGTGGAAGGGACATGCCTTGCTTTGGATGAGACTTTGGACTGTGGACTTTTGAGTTAATGCTGAAATGAGTTAAGACTTTGGGGGACTGTTGGGAAGGTATGATTGGATGTGAAATGTGAGGACATGAGATTTGCGAGGAGTCAGGGGTGGAATGATATGGTTTCGCTGTGTCCCCACCCAAATCTCATTTTGAATTCCCACATGTTGTATAAGGGATTCAGTGGGAGGTAATTGAATCATGGGGGCAAGTCTTTCCCATGCTGTTCTCGTGATAGTGAGTAAGTCTCATGGCATCTGATAATTTTAAAAAGAGGCGTTCCCCTGCACAAGTTCTCTCTCTCTTTGCCTGCCGCCATTCATATAACATGGGACTTGCTTCTCTTTGCCTTCTGCCATAATTTTTAGGCTTCCCCAGCTACATAGAACTGTAAGTCCAATTAAACCTCTTCCTTTTGTAAATTGCCTAGTCTGGGGTGTGTCTTTATTAGCAGCATCAAAGTGGACTAATACACCTGGATATGCGAATTATAGACATAAAACAAATCTAATGAATGCAAACTGAGATACTGTGTGAATCGAAACCTTCTCATTCCTACATTTTACTCCCTAAACTTTCACCAAATTAAGCAACAACCTCACATTTCTTTGTGGAATTTCAGATAATAATTCAAATATTTTTATCAAATATTTGTCATATATCTATTGTTTGTAAGGCATTACTTTAGAAGATACTACAGAATGGTCTAACATTGTCCAGTCTGTAATAAATTCACATAAACAATATAAAAGTGAGGTCTCAAAACTCTTGCCTCTGATTTAAACAAAAAATACACTCTTACCAAATTTATACTGTGGGGCTGTGCACTGGGTCACTCCTGTAATTCCAGCACTTTCGGAGGCTGAGGTGGGTGGATCACTTGAGCTCAGGAGTTCGAGACCAGACTGGGCAACATGGTGAAATGTCATCTCTACCATATATACAAAAAATTAGATGGTCATGGTGGCATGTCCCTGTGGTCTGAGATACTTGGGAGGCTGAGGTGGGAGGATCACTTGACCATGGGAGATGGAGGTTGCAGCGAGCTGAGATGGTACCATTACACTCCAACTTGGTGGCAGAGTGAGACCTCATCTCAAAAAATAAAATCTTACTGTCGGCTGAACATTGTGCCTAAGGATGAAAGGTGATGTCCAGAGATTGAGAGGCAGGAGAAAACTCAAATTTTATCTAGCAATGATGAGAAACCATTTTCATTATGCCAGAATGATGCATAAGCACCGCCCCACCACTACCACCTAGAAACTTTGCACATATCAGGAAAAAGTGCATACAAAGGGGAGAAAACAGACTATTAAGGGCTAAGTATTTATCCAAAATTATTAAACTTTGAATTAGACAGTAAAAGAGTTTAGATTACCTGAGTTTGACTTAAAAATTATTGAATTCTGCTGAATTGCTAAAAAGGAATAAGTCTTTCAGTTTGCTCTGTGAAGATGTGGAGCTTGAGATATGGTGTTGCATTTTATGTCATAAAGTCACATGTTACATGCCTGAGTTTGTGTGTCTTGGAGATATTGGTAGCCACTTCCTTTCAAAATAGCTAGTTATTTGGCCAAATAAATAAATTTTTACTAAGTAGGTATGTTTAAATTATTAGCTTATTCAAATATAATGCATGCAAATAGAATTCTGCCTAGTTACTGTATTACCTGGAAAATCCAGGCATTAAAATAGAAGTGAATGTTGCCGTTCAATGAATATAAAGTTTCAGTTATGCATGATGAATAAGGTCTAGAGATACATCATACAACTTTATGCCTATACTTCACAGTAATGAATAATGCCCTTAAAACTTTGCTTAAAAGGTAGGTATCATGTTACGTTTTCTTACCAAAATAAAAAACACATAAAAAAAATAGAGGGAGGGATCTCTGCAACAGCCCTGCTGCTTTCTATTGTCCTAGCAACTTTTCCTGCCTCTTGAAGAAGCTTGGCTGCTTAGAAATTTCTTCCACCAGATACACCACATTATCATTCTCAAGTTCAAACTTCTAAAGATCCCTAGGACATGAAGGGAATGCAGCCAAGTATTTAGCTAAGACATAATATTAATGAACTTTACTCTAATTCCCAATAAGTTTGTCATTTTCATCTGAGACCTCAGGAGCCTGGCTTTCGTCGTCCACATCACTATAAGCATTTTAGTCACAACCATTTAACCAGTTTCTAAGAAGTTCTAAATATTCCCTCATCTTCCTCATCTTTCTGTATTTTTCTGAGCCCTCCAAATTTTTCTAGCCTCTTCTCATTACCCAGTTCCAAAGTTTCTTTCACATTTTCACATATATTTATAGCAATGCCCCACTCTCCATACCAATTTTCTGTATTAGGCTTTTCTTGCATTACTATAAAGAAATACCTGAGAATTAAGATGGTGAATAGGAGGCAGGCCTAGCTTGCAGCTACCGCTCAGATGGACAGAGCAGTGTGTGGAGACTCACATCGTGAACTTTTGCTCCAAGAACTATCACAGGAAGATGCCAGGAAAGCCAAGGGAATGCACAGACCCTTTGAAGAAACTGGATTACCACTGCAGGTTCCCCGAGACACTGAAAAACTGAGTCTGTTTGCTGTCTCAATCGGGAGGCTCATTGTCTGAGCCAAGTTCTTGGCCCTGGTCACTGGCTGCCTAGAAATAGACTCAGTGCTGTTGGAGGTGCACGGTGAGAGTGAGACTGGCCTTTTAGGACTACAGGCTTAGTGGGAGCAAAGTGAGGTCTGTGACTGCTGGCTTTTCCCTACTTCCCTGGTAACCTGTATGACTCAGCAGAGGCAGCCATAATCCCCCTGGGAATGTAACTCCATTGGACTGGGAGCCACACCGCATTCCCCACAGCAGCCACAGCAAGCCCTGCCTAAGGAGACGCTGAGCTCTGACATGCCTATCCCTGCCCCCACCTGGTAGTCTTTCTCTACGGGCCCTAGTAGCCAAAAACAAAGGTCATAATCTATTGGAAGCTCTATGGCCCTGCCTATAGCCTGAGAAACCTGAACACTTAACAAGGAGTTTCTAGGGCAAGTTTGCCTCCTCCCTATAGAACCACAGTTAATGTGCTCTAAAGCGCCACCTTCTGGCTAGAGACCAACCAATACAAAATCAGTGTATTAAACAAAAACACAACCAAAAACCCTCTCATAGTCCACTTCACTTCCTTGCTACCTCCACAGGAGCAAGTGCTGGTATCCATGGCTAAAAGACCTGAAGATGGATCACATCACAGGACTCTTTGCAGACACTCCCCAGTACCAGCCTGGAGCCCGGTAGCTTCACTGGGTGGCTAGACCAAAAAAAAAAAAAAAAAAAAAAAATGCAAAAACAGTAACTGCATTTTGGCTTTCAGGAAGCACCATTCCTAGGGTAAGGGGGAGAGAACCACATTAAGAGAGCACCTGTGGGACAAAAGAATCTGAACAGCAGCACCTGAGCCCCAGATCTTCCTTCTGACATGGTCTACCAAAATGAGAAGTAACCAGTAGAATAATTCTGGTAATATGACTAAACAAGGTTCTTTAACACCTTCAAAAGATCATACCAGCTCACCAGCAATAGATCCAAACCAAGACAAAATCACTGAATTGCCAGAAAAATAATCCAGAAGGTCAATTATTAAGTTAATCAAGGAGACACCAGAGAATGGTGAAGTCCACCTTAAAGAAATCAAAAAGCATGATAGAGGATATGAAAGGAAATTTTTTCAGTGAAATAGATACCATAAATAAAAAACAATCACAACTTCTGAAAATCAAGAACGCACTTAAAGAAATGTAAAATGCACTGGAAAGTCTCAACAATAGAATTGGACAAGCAGAAGAAAGAACTTCAGACCATGAAGACAAGGCATTTGAATTAACCCAGCCCATCAAAGACAAAGAAAAATTTAAAACAAATGAACGAAGCCTCCAAATGTTTGGGATTATGTTAAAAATGTAAACCTAAGAATAATTGGTGTTCCCAAGGAAGAAGAGAAATCTTAAAGTTCAGAAAACATATTTGAGGAAATAATTGAAGAAAATATCCCCGGTCTTGCAACAGATCTAGACATCCATATACAAGAAGCTCAAAGAACACCTGGGAAATTCATTGCGAAAAGATCATTGCCTAGGTATATAGTCATCAGGTCATCTAAAGTCAAGATGAAGGAAATAATCTAAGAGCTGTGAAGAAAAGGCATCAGGTAACCCATAATAAATACCTGTCAGATTAACAACAGATTTCTCAACAGAAACCCTACAAGCTAGAAGGGAGTAGGGTCCTATTTTTAGCCTCCTTAAACCAAACAATTATAAGCCAAAATTCTCGTATCCAGCAAAACTAAGCTTCATAAATGAAGGAAAGATAGAGTCTTTTCTAGACAAACAAATGCTGAGGAAATTCGCCTCCACCAAGCCATCACTATGAGAACTACTAAAAGGAGCTCTAAATCTTGAAACAAATTTTCAAAATACATGAAAATAGAACCTCTTTAAAGCATAAATCTCCAATGACCTATAAAACAATAACACAATAAAAAAAAAAAAACCCAAAGTATTCAGGCAAGAAATAGCACAATGAATAAAACAGTACCTCACATCTCAATACTAACATTGAATTGTAAATGCCCTAAATGGTCCATTTAAAAGATAAAGAATGGTAGAATAAAAAGACAAAGAGGGACATTACATAATGATACAAGGACTAGTTCGACAGGAAAATATCACAATTCTAAATATATATGCATCTAAAACTGGAGCTCCCAAGTTTATAAAACTATTACTACTAGATCTAAGAAATGAGATAGAAGGCAACACAAGAAGGAATAATATCAGAGTAGGGTGAGTATAGTTAATATTAGAGTAGGGCGAGAATAATAAATTCTAATGTTTATTAGTAGAGTATGGTGCGTAGAGTGAGTATAGTGAGTAGGGTGAGTTTAATATCACAGTAGGGTGAGGAATGTTTCCAACACATAGAGATGATAAATACTCAAGATGATGGTATCCATAAATACCGTGACTTGATCATTGCACATACTATGAATGTAACAAAACAGCACATGTACACCATAAATATATACAAATATTATAGATCAATAAAAATAAAAGTGGTACAGCATGGTAATGGCATAAAAACAGACACATCAACAAATGGAACTGGATAAAAATCCCAGAAATAAATCCACGTATTTAGAGTCATTTGATTTTCTGTGAAGTTGCCAACAGCACACAATAGAGAGAACACATAGTCTCTTCAATAAATGATGTGAGGAAAACTGAATATTCACAGGCAGAAGAATAACATTAGGTGCTGATCTCACACAATATACAGAATCAACTCAAAATGGATTAACAATTTGAACTGAGGAACTGAAACTCTATTTTCTTTAAAAGTTTTGAAATAATTAATATTTGCATAGAGATGGAGTCTTGCTATTTTGCCCAGGGTCTAGAACTCCTGGGCTCAAGCAATCCTCCTGCTTCAGCCTCCAAAGGTGCTGGGGCTTACAGGTATGAGCCACTACACCCAACCCCTGAAAATTTAAAATTACTAAGAAACCATGAATAAAAAGCATTATGACATTGGTCTCAGCAATGATTTCTTGGACATGGCCTCGTAAGCACAGGCAGCAAAAACACAAATAGACAAATAAGGTTCCATCAAGTTTCTATACAGCAAAAAAACAACTAACAGAGTGAAAAGACAATCCATGTATTGAGAGATAATATTTGCAAACTATGCATCTGCTAATGGTTAATATCCACAACATATAAGAAACTGAAACAAGTATGGTAGGACCAGGGATGCTGACACGTAGGTGAGATTACAGTCTACTGCTACTCTTCTCAGCGCAATGGACTATGAGTTCTTCTATATGTCAGCATCCCTGATCCTACCATATTAGATACTTGAATACATGTCTGTTTAATAAATGAATAAGTAAATATTGTCAAGTAGGTGACAGCTTTGTGATTGTGGGTGATTAACCTGTTTGGAAGAGGACCCCCAGGAAGCAATTAATGATATGAGGGATAAGCCCTGCTATCCAGGGAGAAGAGGTTGACAAGTGCCAGCTAGGGCTCCGGCAAAGCAGGTTAAATTTCAGAACTGGGATATAAGCAGAAGCCCAGTTTTTCAAACTAGTCCAGCATATTGAAGGGCACAGAGAAAGCTGCAGCTTGATGGGAATATGAGTGACTATAGACACTGGCTGAGGTCATGTGAAAGAACAAGTGTATTCAGGCACTACTTGTTGATGAGATCCAGGAACCTAATGATTCTGCAAAGGGTAGAAAGGGCATCTGAGAACTGAGGGAGGATTTGGGAGACCAGATGACTAAAGAAACAAGGTGGATCATGAAGGTCAGTATTGCAGCAAGCAAAATCTCAAGTAGAGTCCGGAAGAGAAACCCAAATGGATTGAAAAACAGTATCTGCTGTTTGAAATGTACTTTCCTCATCTGGAAAATGGGAATAAAATATCACTTAATGGGACTGTTTGTTGATACTAAGTGATATATGAGTAATTTTATATCATAGTTTCCAGTGTTCAGTAAATAGTGAATAAATGCTATTTTCCTATGTATTTCCCCCTTTTACCATCATTACATCTACTTTAAGTCCTGAATTCAGCCAATATTTGACATTTGCAAGTTAAAAACATGGACTTTTTCATAAAACTTAAAAATAAGATGGCATGCCTCCTTAGCATAAATATTAACATTTCTCTCAGTGATGATAGACTGTATGAATAAGGGTTGTTTGAGTCTCTTATCATTTCAATACAGAGAAAGCTTAAAATGAATAACCTTCTCAAAAAATATACTGGGATTTATTTCCTACGGTCCCTGAGGGAATAACTAGGACTACAGTGTAGAAGTGATAAAGCAATAGATTTTGATTTAATGTAAGAAAAATCTTTTCTAACAGATAGTGGCCAAGGATGGAATGAGCTGTTTTAAGAGTTAACAAGTTCTCAGTCACTGCACGTGTTCAAAAAGTGCTTGTATATGCTCTAAACCCCTTCTTATTCTGATATGCTATGAATTTATTAGTGTCACATGTGTGTGCACACCTGTGTGTGTGTGTGTGTATAACCCTGAATTCTATATGATCCCAATCATATCTTTTATTTATTAGCCTTTTCAAAGTGAATATCATGTCATATTTATCTTGGCCTGATAATAACAAATGCCCAATAAATGGCTACGAAAGTATCAATTCCCTACTCTATGCATAACATTATTTCTACTCTTTAAAGAGCATATTTCCTATTTGAAGTAGTATATGCGATTGAAATGAGTTGATTCCAACAAACTGCATTGTTTCAACTAAAAACTTATTAAATCTTTTATGCCCAATAATCCCTAAATACAGAAACCTAAAGTACACTAAATAATAAGAATTCTAAAAGAGCAAATACACTAAGTTTGAATATCATTTTGCCAAGAAATATCTGTGCATATGCGTGTATGTGTGTACATACACACAGAAACATGTACACCTTCATAGAAGGGCAGACTGCAATATATTTTGAAACCTTTATAACATGTAGAAATATAGAGTAGTATATCCTATTAAGTATGTTCCTGCTTTATGATATAGCATTCTAAATACACAAGGATATTAACAACTGAAGGTTATTTACAAGAGACGTTCTAGTCATTTTTTTCTGTGGTATAGTTACCTAGAATGCAACATGTATTTTATTTCCTTCAGTAAACTTTCCAAATATGAAAACCAGAAGGACACATATAGCGATGAATGAAATTGACAATCACTGTCATTCTTCTAGCATTGATAGAGATAAGAACTAGACAGAATGAAAAAAAAAAAAATTATAGCTGGCATCCTGGTGAAAGGAACAAACATATTCACTGTCATTTGCTTCCTGGAAAATTTATAATCAGGAAGAAAAAAGGATTACTAGTTGAGTCTGAAAAGAGAAATACGGTGTCCTTACTATTAATACACATGCTTTTTATGAATTGTGCATTTTTTTAACCAAAGGATTTCTAGGAATCTTTTCATAAGTATTCTTTAAATAATAAAAAGAGCCCGCTGAGACAGTTTCAAATAATGTGACTCATTCTGAGCATTCCATTAAGCAGGAACTTGTAATATATTTGTTTTTTAATTTTTTAAAATTTAAAATGGTAAAATAAGCTTTCTTCTATGAATTCCAAATGAGAAATTAAACCCCCAAAGCACAAGGCCCATTTTCAGCTTCATCAGCTGTAGAACATAAGTAAAACTCCTATTATGAATACGGGCTACAGAACTAATTCACTGTACAAAACCATTGAAAACCGTTTCAGGTTTGAGGAAATATTCTTTGAGTTACACACAAGTGTAGTTCTTCATTGTGCAATGCAATTTAATTTAATATTATAACAATTCTTCTACACAATAAGCAAAACTCTCTCAGGGCATGGCTGTTCCAACTTTTTTTTTTTTTTTTTTTTTTTTTTTTAATGCACCAGCTCTTAGGAAAAATAGGTGAAGAAAGGTGAACAGTTTCCTTTATAAGCTGGATTTTTTTTTTTTTTTTCAGGTAATATGGGAATACTGAAATGGAAAAACACTTTTTCTTTCCTTTTATGTGTCAGTCTTAGTTTTTTATAAAATCATTTGCTTATAATAAACAGGCCCACTTTAATCATACATTGTAATGGTTTCTTAACTGTATACACCCATAAAGTTACACCATGATCAAAGTATAAAAATTTCTGTCACTCCAGAAAGTTCCCTTGTGCCCCACTGAATTCAATCTCAACCATCCCCATCTTTAGGCAACCACTAATCAGCTTCATAATACCATGGATACATTTTGTCTCCTCTAGAATTTCATACAAATGAGATAATATTATATGTACTCTTTCACAGGTGACTTTTTCACTCAGCGTTTTTTTGACACACATCAATGTAGTTGTATGTATCAATAGTTTCTTCCTTTTTTTTTTTTTTGCTAGTAATGCTCAGTTGTACAGATATAACAAAATTTCTCTAATCGTGTTAATGGATATATAGGTTGCTTTGAAGTTCAGTTATTATGAATAAAGCTGCTATGTACATGTATTTTAGGCCTTTTATGGACGTATCTTTCATTTTTCCTTTAGTAAATACTTTATAGTAGAATAGATAGATCATGTGTTGGGTGTATTTTTTAATTTCATAAAAAAGTGCCAAACTCTTTTCTAAAGTGGTTGTATCAATTTACATTTCCACCAGTAGCATGTGAGGGTTCCATTTGCTCCCAGGTGATATCTGTTGTTTTCACTCTTTAATTCCAGTGGATGTATAGTGGCCAATCAATGTTATTTTAATCACATTTCCTTGATTAGTAGTTGGCAGTTTGGTCACTCATGTGTGTTTTATTTTATTTTATTTTTTTCTCGTATAGATTCTGTTCAAATCTTTGGCCATATTTTTGAGCTGTTTTTATTATTGATATTTAAGAGTTATTTTATATTCTAGATACAATGCCTTTTCAGATATACATATTGCTAAAATTTTCTCTCAGTCTGTGACTTGTTTTCATTTACTTAACTGTGCTTTTTAAAGAGATGCTTTAATTTTGATGGAGTGTAATTTACAGTTTTGGGGATTTTTTTCACTGTTATTGTTCTTCGTCTTAAGAAATTATTGCCTAACTATTTTCTTAAGTTTTATTTACATATTTTATAATATATCTTTGATGCTTTCAGATGAATGATCTATTTCAAGTTATTTTATGTTAATGTTTTATGATAAGTAATGTTGATTTTTTTCATATGATAGTTGTTCTAGCACCACTTATTAAAAAAGACTACCTTTTTCCCACTGAATGACCTCAGGATCTTTGTAAAAAAAATCAATTGGCCATATATCTATGGGTCTATTACTGGACTTCCACTCTATCTATGTCTTTATTTTAATCTTGCCTTTTCCAAATACCACATTGTCTTGATTACTGTAGCTTTATAGTACAGCAATCAAGACAAGATCTATTAAATTTGATTATCTTTTGGTTATTCTAATTAATTTGCATTTCAAAATCAATTTTGGTATCAGCAACTCTACAAAGAAGCCTGCTAAGATCTTTATTGGATTTCTATTGAATCTATTTATACATATGGAGATGATTGACAATTTAACAATAATGAGTCCAATCCGTCGTCGGGGTATAACCCTGTGATTTTTGTGTATTTATCTTATATTCTTCCACCTTACTAGGTTACTTCTTAGTTCTATTAGTTTTGGGCTTTTTGTAGATTTCTAGGAATTTTACATGTGTATGATCAAGATATTACTAAATGGGGGCCCTATTACGTTTTCCTCTCAAATTTGTAAGTTATTGATGTATTTATTTATGGCTTATTGCACTGGCTAGGACATATAATATATTGAACAGAAGTTATTAGAGCAAGTATCCTTCCATTTCTTTGGGAGAAAGTATCCAATCATTCACTATTAACTATGATATTAACTGTAGATTTTATATAGATGTACTTTATCATATAGAAACAAATTTCTATTGTAGTTTGCTGAAAGTTTTTATCATGAATGGATGTTGTGGTTTTTCAAATAATCCATCTGCATCAATTTAGATGATTATATGGCTTCATAAAATGTTATTATAGGTGAATCGCATTCATGGATTTTAGAATGTTAACACAAACTTGTAATCCTGGCATAAATCTTACTTGGTCATGATATATTTTATCTTTTCATATGTCCAAATAATAAGTTTACTAATATTTCATTGTGGTTATTTGTGTCTATGTTTATGGAGAATATGTCAGTAGACTTTTTTATTGTAATGTCTTTTGTATGATATTTATATCAGAAAAAGTTCTTCATTAATTGTGTTGGCAAGTTGTGTCACCTTGGTTCCTCTGAGAAGCAGAATCAAGCAAGGATTAAATTTCTAATGAATATATTGGGAGAAATGCCCATAAAAGATAAAGGGAGAGAGAGCCAAAATAGGGAAAGACCATGAACACTTTTGACACCTTTGAAACAATCAAAGAGGAAGAAAAAATGGACAGCAAGAACCTCAGATCAAAAAACAGTTCTGGAAAAGTCTCAACCAGGCTGATCTGATTTCTTAGAGCAAATGTTAACTTAGAGGACTCCCATGGAGAGCAGGAAGAAATGGTCTTGTTCTAGTGACCATTATGTGTTGTCTTTGTCTAGGAGCAACTCAAGAGAAAAGTATAACTGTTTTTATATATGAAAGCTAATAATTTCTGTTAGCTTTAATAAATTATTCTCCTAATAATTTATTTTATAACCTGCTATCTTACTGAATGATTGTATTGTTTCAACTAGGTTTATTATTAAATCTCTAAGGGTATTTAGATGAATTATCATAGCATCTGAAAATAGAGCTGGTTTCAATTCTTTACCAGTTACTATGGCTACTACTAATTTATCATCCCTTTCCTGGTTTCATTAACTAATACTTATAACACAGTAATAAGGAGTAATGAATAATCTAAACAAACATCTCATCAGAGAACTGTAGAGTAACCAAGTAATCTTTCATGATTTTCACTCAGCATGCATTGTATCCTTCATCTTTATCACCGAGTTATATGTACTTAATGCCATCATTCTTTTCAGATGTGTAATAATTTTACAATTACGTTCACAAACATTTCACTAATAATTGTAGTACAGCATACTTGGAGTCTGACAGAACATAGTTACAACACTGGCCCTACCACCTTGTTGGACAGTGTCCTTCGTCAAATTGTTTAATCTTTCTGAACCATAGTTTTCCTTTTCTGTGAAATGATGTTAAACATATTCCACTTATGTTGTGAAGATTAAACTACACACATAAAGTGATTAACATGATTACTAGCACACTGTAAGTGATCAGGAAATATTTTTTATTTTTATTATGTTTTGTATTACATCCTCTATACTTGGAGAAAGCATAAATAAAGTTATTTTATGTACATTGACAAACTGATTATAAAGTTTAAATGGAGAGAAAAAGACCAAGAGTAGCCAACACAATATGAAAGTTGAATAACAAAGTTGGAAAACCGACACTTCCTGATTTAAATACTTTCTATAAAGCCACAATAATCAAGACAGTGTGTAATTGGCAAAGTAATAGACAAATTGATCAATGGAACAATATAGAGAGCCCAGAAATAGAGGTACACAAATATAGTCACCTGATCTTTGACAAAGGTGTGAGGCAATATAATGGAGAAAAGATAATCTTTCCAACAAATGGTACTGGGACAACTGGAAATACACATTCAGAGAAATAAGTCTACATGTAGACATTAAACCTTTTAAAAAATAAACTAAAATTGATTGAAAACCTAAATGTAAAACTCAGAATTATAAAAGTCTTAGAAGATAACACTGGAGACAATCTAGATGTTACTGAGTAGGACAACAACTTTTTGTGTCTAATATCAAACACATAATTCATAAAAAATAATTTATAAACTAGACTTAAACCTTCTGCTCTGCAAAATTACACTTTCAAGGGAATGAAAAGATAAGCCACAGACTAGAATAAAATAATTGGAAAAGATATATCTCATAAAGGACTGTTATCTAAAATATACAAAGAACACTAAAAGTTCAACAATAAGAAAAAAAAAAAAGATTAAGAAATAGGCCAAAGATATCAACAGATACCTCATCAAAAAATAGGCCAATGGCAGATAAGCATATGAATATATGCTTAGCATCATATATCATTAGGGAACTGCAATTTAAAATGATGAGATACCACTAGACAACTATCAGAGTGGTCAAAATCCAAAAGACTGACAACATCAAATGTTGGTGAGGTTGTGGAACCTCAGAAACGGTCATTCATAGGTGGTGAGAATACAAAATGGTACAACTTTGGAAGACAGTTTGGCAGTTTCTTACAAAACTAAACATATTGTTACCATATTATTCAGCATTCACATAACTTGGTGTTCACCCAAATGAGTTGAAAATTATGTTCCCTCAAAGATCTGCACATAATTGTTTATAGCAGCTTCCTTTATGGTTGCAAAAACTTGGAAGCAACCAAGCTCACAAACAAAAAACACTAGATCAAATTAAAAATCAAAACTTTGTTTTTTAAAAAATAATAAAATAAACCACTAATTAAGTTGATCAAGAAAAGGAAAAAGCACAGATGTATGTAATAAGAAACAACAATGGGGGTAAGAAAGGAATTAAAAAATAAGAGGTCCTTCAATAGTTAAATGAATTTTTAAAAATTGTAATACAACCAGAAAATGGAATATTTTTCAGTGCTAATAAAAGAACTATCAAGTTATAAAAAGATGTGGGAAAAACTTAAATGTATATTACTAAGTTAAAGAAGCCAATAGGAAAAGGCTATAAACTGCATGGCTCTACCTATGTGACATCTGGAAAATGCATAACTATGGCAACAGTAAAAGGATCAGTGGCTACCAGGGGTTTAGGAATCGGGGGAATGAATTAGTGGAGGATGGGGAGCTTTAGGGCAATGAAACTCTTCTGTATGATACTATAATGATGGATACATGTCATTATACACATGTCAAAACTCATAGAATGTACAGTATGCAGTAAGCCCTCATGTAACAACAGACTTTGACTGATAATGATATGTCAGTGCTGGTTCATTGATCGGAGCAATGTGCCGTACTCCTTCAGGATGCTGATGGTGGGGAAGACTGTGTGTGTAGTGGAGGGCTATGTGGTAACTGTACTTTCTCCTCAATTTTGCTGTGTACCTAATGATTCCCTAAAACATAAAGTGCATTTATTTTCTAAAGTACAGTAATGAATATAGTGATCATCTTTAATTTATTCATCATCTTTGCAGAAATGATTCCAGTGTTTCTGCAGTAGGTAAGATCTTGCCTTTAGGATTAAAGTATCTTTATATATGTATATATATATTTCTAAGTTCTCGAGTGTCTCACAGGAATAATTTTAAATAGTGTTGGATGTTTTATTTAGCATCACTGTAGATATCATATGTTTTCCCCTTAATTCTATTAAATTTTTTTTTACATTAATAGAATAAAGTTCTTTCTGTCATGGTATATATATTCTAAATGCAGTGTTGGGTTACGTATGCTAGTATTTTAATTAGAACATCTATATCCATAAGTGCAATTATATGTAGGTTTTATTGTACTATCAGGTTGAAGTATCAATATTTTCGTATTTCATAAAAATTCAGTAGGAGTTTGTTTTGGAAAAGTTTTTGTAGCATCGCAACTACCCTGTCTTTGAAGATTTTCTAGTATTTCTCTATGAAACCATGTGGGGCTAGTGCTTACTGTGGGGGAGTGCATTAGTAACTTTGCACCTTCCATAAAATTGAACCAAAGCTTTCTACCTCAATTGGGGTCAAATTTGGCAATCTGTATTTTCCTATGAAGATATCCATTTTACATATATTTCTAAATTTTTTGCCTAAAGGTTGTCTGCAAAGTGATCTCCAATTTTTTTTAATTCCCTTCCTACTCCCACTGTTACTTCTTCTTATATATATTTGTGCTTTCTCCTTTTCTGAGTCAGTTGACTTAGTGGTTTATTATTTTCATAAAACAAAATTTTGATTTTTAATTCAGTCTAGTGATTTTTGTTAACTACTTCATCAGTATCATATTTATATTTATTATTTTTTCTGATAATTGTATTTGGTTTTCTTGTTTATTTTCTGATTATTTTTCGAGATAAGAATTTAAGACAGTTCTTTCACTTCATTTTTATTGATTAAAATATTTAGTGATAGAAATTTTCTCTTAATTACTGCTTTAAATATATCACATAAACTCTGGCATGAACTGTGTTCACTATCATTACTTTTTAGAAATTATGTGATTTGTTTGTGTTTTCCCTGTTACTCAGAATTTCTTAACAGAAGTTCCCTTCACTCCTAAATGGAAGGGCTTTTAAAAATATTGTTAATAATTTCTAGTTTTATTTTATTTTGATCAAAGCATGTTTGTTGTGAGAGTTTGTATTTTTTATTTTAAGTTGTAAGTTGACAAATTATAGTTTTATATATAACTATACATATATATATATATATATATGGGGTAAAAAGTGACACTATGACTTAATGAATACAGTGTAGAATAATTAAATCAAGATAACATATCCATCTCTTCAAACAATTATTTTTTGTGATGAAAACATTTGAAATTTACTCTCCTACAGATTTTGAAACGTACAACACATTATTATTTACTATATTTACTACATTGCAATATTTTGTTCTAGGGGTTATTACCTTTGTACTAATACATTTAATACCCTTATTTCCCTTTTTTTCTTACGGAGCATTGTATTATCTGATAAATATATATATAGGTGTTAGTAGCATATTTAAGTCTTATTGTATATAATATATCAATGACATTTTTCTATTTTATCTTCCCTCTCACATCTTCATGAAAATTCAATTATATTAGTTTTACTTTGTCATAATATATTAGTTTTTATATTTGTATTACACCTTGTATCCAACTTTTGTTTAAGTCAGATATCATCAGTTCTTTGCTCTGAAATTTCTGCAGTCATTACTCTCAAGAAGGGCTAATGACTGAAGAATACCTTCCTGTTCCTTCTTGTGAAAAGCTGATTTTCTAAAGCCCTGATAATTGGAGGACAGCTTGAATGAATATGAAATCCTTGGTTTACACTTTATTTCATTGAGACATTTGAAAGCATTTCTGCATTTTCCCCTTTCTTTTTATAATGCTTATGAGAGGTCTGATGTCAAGTTAATTCATTTGCTCTTGCAATTTATTTGAATTTGCTCTATTCAGTGTTTACTCAGTCTTTTGAGTTTGTAAGTTTATATTTTAAAACAATTTTGGAAATTTTAAAACATTATTCAAATATTTTTTCAGCCTTGCTCTGTTTTATTCATATTTTTTTCCCCTTTTTGGCAATTCAATTACATGTATTTGTAATTGACATTTTCCACAGGTCACTGTAGCTGTTTATTTATTTTCAATCATGAGTTTCTCTCTTCTGCAGATTACATAGGTTCTATTAATTTATCTCAATTCATTGACGTTCTGTTTTCCTATGTCCAGTCCAATATTAAGCCCATTCAGTGACTTTCTAACTTCATATGGCTTTTCTCCAGTTCTTTTTCTCCCCACAGATTTTATAATTATAATTTTGTCATTGATATTTTCTTTCTGTTAATTCATCATTACTGCATTTTAACTCTTTGGACATGCTCATAATAGCTTTAGTAATGCCTACATAGTCTAATTATATTACTGCCGTTATCTTGGTATTGGCTTTTATTTATTTACCTTTACTGTTTGCTGTCCTATTTATTTAATATTTATTTACTATTTATTGTTCTGTATCCTTCATATGTCAAGTATTTTTAATTGGAAACTGGATATTTTTGTTGACACATTGTATATTATAGAAGATCTTGACTCTATCACTTTTCTCTGAAGAATTTTGATGTTTCTTCTATGAGGTAGTAAATTACACACACTCCCCCTAACCCTAAACAGTGGAATGTACCTGAAATCTGTGGTTAGTTCCTTTAGACTTATAGCTGTTACTTTGCAATCCCTCTTACTCAGGCACGGTTCAGGAATTAGTCATGGAGGTTTTTTTTGTTTTTTTGTTTTGTTTTGTTTTGTTTTTAATTTTTATCTTATTTATTTGTTTATTTATTTTTAGAGAGACAGGGTCTTCCTATATTGCCCAGGCTAGTCTCAAACTTCTTAGCTGTGGATTTGAGCGGAGTTTATGAGCAGATTTTAGGGGTTGCCACTCTTTGGGCTCCTCCCCTGAAATTTCCTCACTCAATTTGCAGCTACTTTGGAAGCCCCAATCTCCGCCCTGTCTGCTTAAAATAATATTACTGGAGCTTTCAGGTTGACGTATGGTGCCTGGATTGGGGTATGTCTGTAAACCCTTAACAATGTGAACCTGAATCTTACCCTGTAATTCCCTCCATTTAAAGGTCGAAATCTCTCCATTTTTTGCCTGCTTTTATTCACTCTCAAAGGTCTTATGTGGTAAGCATAATGGTTCTTCAGAGATGCCCACATTCTAATCTCTGGAACTTGAACTTTGGCAAAGGGGGATTAAGAATTCATAATGGCAGCCAGGTGCGGTGGCTCACGCCTGTAATCCCAGCACTGTGGGAGGCAGAGGCGGGCGGATCACGAGGTCAGGAGATCGAGACCATCCTGGTTAACACGGTGAAAGCCCGTCTCTACTCAAAATAGAAAAAAATTAGCCGGGCGTGGTGGTGGGAGCCTGTAGTCCCAGCTACTCGGAGGCTGAGGCAGGAGAATGGCGTGAACCCGGAGGTGGAGCTTGCAGTGAGCCGAGTTCGCACCACTGCACTCCAGTCTGGGTGACAGAGCAAGACTCTGTCTTAAAAAAAAAAAAAAATAGAATTCATATGACATTAAGATTGTTAATCAGTTGACTTTGAGATGGCAAAATTATCCTGTATTATCCAGGTAGGCCCCATGTAATTACATTGGTCCTGGTAAGTGAAAGATGAAGGCAGAAGAGTCAGAACTAGAGAATGTTAAGAAATACTCAACGAAAAATTGCTGACTTTGAATATGGAAAGAATGTGGATGGACCCTAAGATCTGGAAAAGATAAGAAAACTAATTTTCCTCTGGAGCCTCTAGAAAATAAGGAAGCCCTCTTGAACCTTTGATTTTAGCGCTGGAACCTATTTTAAACTTCTGACCTTCAGAAGTGTAAGATAATATGTCCTTCTAATATTTTAAACAACAATTCTAGTGTTTGCAATTGTTAACTTACAGAGGATTAGTATGACACTAGTTCTTCTGCCAGAACTTTAAATGTGGGCTTTAAATATGATTTAACAACAATGGAATGCGTATAGAATTAAGATTTGAATCTTTAATATCATTCAAAATCATATGATTTGTGAAAGATTAGCAGAGACTGTCCATCTTTGGATTTTTATTTTATCCCTTTTCTTCCTTGATTAAGAAAAAGAGCCAGGCACCATGACTCACGCCTATAATTCCAGCACTTTGGGAGGCCGAGGTGGGCGGATCACGAGGTCAGGAGCTCTAGACCATCCTGGCCAACATGGTGAAACCCCGTCTCTACTGAAAATACAAAAATCAGCTGGGCATGGTGGTGCGTCCCTGTAATCTCAGCTACTCGGGAGGCTGAGGCAAGAGAATTGCTTGAACTCGGGGGCGGAGGTTGCAGTGAGCAGAGATTGCGCCACTGCACTCCAGCCTGGGATCTGTCTTGAGAAAAAAAAAGAAAAGAGAATTGGTGGCTATGCAGTGGTACAAATGACCACAGGACTTGTAGTCGGAAATTTCAGTATGTTCTAACTCTGTTGGATCTCTTTTCTTTCAAATTTTTTTAAAAAGTCTAATCTTTAAAGTTTCTCACTTTTTGTGAACACAGATGAGATACTGAAATAGATGCTGTACAAATGTAAGGCATCATTAATATGGTGAGCTTGTGTCCATTAGTTCGATGAGGAAGCTGTAGAAAATCTTATATATGGAGGAATACAATAAATGAAAATAATTGAATTAATTTAACAGAAATAAAGACATTGTGGGAATCTCATAGTGCAAAAACTGGTTTTCCTCCATTCAATTGAAATTAAAAGCCAAAGTCAACAATCTCTAACTAGGGAACAAAAAGCAAAATGTATCAATTCTAAAATATCAGTGTCTGTTAATATAATTACTCAGGATTCTCCAGAGAAGACAGAACTAGAAATACAATTATGTAGCCCATTTAAGTTGACTGATTATTTATCTATGTATGTATGTATGTATGTATGTATGTATGTATCTATCTATCTATGCTACTGGTATATAACATATTATAATAATAACATATTATATCATATAAATATATTACATATATCATATCCTATATTATATATATAGGATATATATATTCTGTATGTATATTCAGAGAGATATATATATATCCTATATGTATATGGAGAGATATCTTCTATAGAGGCTCTAGAGGAGAATTAGTTTTCTTATCTTTTCCAGATCTTAGGGGCCATCCACATTCTTTCCAGAGAAAACTGATATCTTCTCTGTATATACATATAGGATATATATATAAAATCTTCTTTCTTATACATAAATATCTATAGATAGATATCTCGAGATATATACATATAGAATATATATACACACTATATATATCTATTGATATAGATATATAATATCTATCTGTATAACTATATATCTGTATGTATAGATGTAGATACATAAATATATAGATATATATGAGGAAATTTATTATGAGAATTTGCTCAAGTGATTATTGAATTAGAGAACAATATGCTTTCTGCAAGCCTAAGACCCGGGAAAGCCAATAGTGTAATGCAATCTGAGTCCAAAACCCTCAGAGCTAGGAGGTCTTTTGTCCAAGGATGGAAGGTGGATATCTCAGCTCAAAAAGATAAACAATTTCCCCCTTCCTCCTCCTTTTCAATATATTCTGACACTCCTTGGATTGGATGATGCCCACTTCACTTTGGTGAGGGTGGATCTTCTTTACTCAGTCTACTGATTCAAATGCTAATCTCTTCTGAAAATACTCTCATAGACAAACCCATGTTAATGTTTGACCAGCTATCTGGACATCCCTTAGCCCACTTAAGTTGACTGATAAATTATGCATCACAAGTCCACCCCTTGTCAACTTGGCAGGCACACACATCTCTTTAAACCATACTTATCTGCAAAATAAAGACAAAAGCAAGGTCATAATTCCACCTAACATGATATGCAACTGAAAACGCACTAATCTCTTCCCTGCAAAAGGAGCTCAAGTCTTTGATTAATGTTTACTCTTCTCCTGATACCCTGTAACTTAAGTACTATGATGTAAAGTTAACAATACTTAAATATTGATATAAACCCAGTACATCTTATGTTAATGATAAGGGAAAAAGAGAGAAAAAACAAAGATATTTGCTTAATATCTGTACATGTACATGCAAACATATTTACAATAGGATAAGAAGAAAATACTCAGGATGACTAAAGTTTCCTTGTTTCTATAACTGGTCCATGGTCACAGCTGAAATATTCAATTACCTTCTTCTACTATCGAGTTGGTATTCCCTTTGCCTTGAGCAAACACCTCAACTAGTCATGGTTTTTTACCTGGTAAAGTAACCCAAACTTTTATTCCTAAAAGCTTTGGCCATTCATAGCTCTGCTTGAATTGGGTTGCAGTTTTCCACTGTCCTTGATTATAAGATGTTATAATATTAAGAGATGCCCTAAGAGATCTCTTGTATTCCAGACATACTCTTCCTTCCTTCCACTGTGTAGTAGCAGTCTAAATTTCCACTGATGGTCTAGAGCAATCACCCTAGCCAATATTGTAACTTCTTTCTTTGCCTGTTTACTCAGAGGCCATGAGGAGCCCAAAGTGTCTGGGGGGCAGTCTTAACTTCTAGTTCAGTGGAATTTTTGTTGTGTCTCCTGATAGAAGCATTTCTCCCTCTGAAGTTAAGACCTCTAGCCTAGCAGAGAATAAATCAAGGAAACAGGAAGCAGAAAAATTCTGCTATGGGTCACTATGGGTGATGGTGAATGTGCCAGTCCCACTTCTATCACTTAATACCTGGATCGATGACTCTTAGCTATAGAAAAAACAGTACAATATACTAGATGCTGATTCAGAGCATATACAGCCTTCTGGAAAACCTTGCCCCAACCCTGAAAGGTACTGCCATTGCCACTCCACTTTGATTACACCGTAACTGTATCTTCAAAAGGCCATTTCATCATTTTATCAAGGCAGTGGCTTCAGGATTCTAATGATCATGGTAAAACCAATGAATGCCATAATCGTGGGCCCATTGACACGCTTGATTTGTTGAGAAGTGAGTTCCTTGGTCAGAAGCAATGTTGTGTGGAATACCATGCAGGATCATGCATTCTGTAAATCCATGGATGGTAGTTTTGTCAGAAGCATTGTGTGCAAGAAGGGAAATCCATATCCAGAGTAAGTTTCTATTCCAGTAGGAACAAAATGTTGCCCCTTTCATGATGAATGTGGTCCAGTGTAAACAACCTGACACCAAATAGCTAGCTGATCACACTAAAGAATTGTGCCGTATTTGGAACTCAGTGTTGTTCTCTACTGCTAGAAGATTGGGCATACAACATGGCTGTAGCCAGGTTGATCTTGATGAGTGGAAGTCCATGTTGCTGAGCCCATGCGATATGGTTTGGGTCTGTGTCCCTACCCAAATCTCATGTTTGATTGTAATCCCCAATGTTGGAGGTGGGACCTGGTAGGAGGTGATTGTATCATGGGGGTTGTTTCTCATGAATGGTTTAGCACTATCCCCTTTGTTCATGATAGTGAGTAAGTTCTCATGAGATCTGCTTTCTCTTTTTGTCCTGCTTCAGCCATGTGAAGTACTTTCTCCCCCTTTGTCTTTTGTAATGATTGTAAGTTTCCTGAGGCCTGCCCAGAAGCCAAGCAGATGCCTCAGTGCTTCCTGTACAGCCTGCAGAATTATGAGCAAATCAAAGCTCTTCTTTATAAATTACCCAGTCTCAGGCATTTCTTTATAGCAATGTGAGAACTGACTAATACACCATTATGATGTCCATCCCTGACACCATGGCCACTTTGTTCATGAGCCCATTGAACAATGACATGAGTGAATGGGGAAAGAGGCTGAGTAGTGTTCACAGAATGCATCATAATACTTTATTAAAATCTTCCTCTGCTTGAGCTCACCTTTGGGTGAGGATTCACATGGCACACAAATGTCATAACATTTTATGCCATTCAGAGATGTCCATCAATAAAACTCTTCCTCATTATACTTTCTCACCGATCTTCCAGCCATGTTCCTACCAGGTCCCTGACAGTCTAGCCAAACTACTGGCCACAGACCATGAATCTGCACATCATCACATGCCTCACCATTTCTCTTTCCAAGCAAAATGCACAACCAGTTGCACTACTCGAAGTTCTGCCCGCTGTATATTTAAATTACATATAATTTTCTTGGAACCACGAAACTACAGAAATATTTTACCTCTATCATCATTTTATTTATGTTTTGTTCACCTAACATTTTCCATAATCTCATACTATCCTGTTTTGCTTTTTATTATTCCTGATTTATATACTCATTGCTACCATCACTGCCAATCATTTCTAACTGGACCACTTGCATGCATTTCTTTTGTTAAGCAAACTACCTTATACTACATTATACACTTGCATGTGTTTGCACATGTGTGTATATATATGACTTATATTTATTCTATAAATAGATATGTATATTGTGTATGCATATAAATATTTGTATATTTATACAGAATGCTTCTTTTATCTCCTAATAATAGCAGACATTGGCTCTCCTTTGAGGATAAAAACTTCCCTGTAGTTTCTCAAAAGCTACTCAATTTTTAAGGTACTGTAGCTATAGTCACCAGCAATATTTTCACTTCCCATTTCTCATTTTAGGCTAGTAATTCTCTTTCTTTGTGTACCCTATTTTCTTTGGAGTTCATTCTCTTTGTTATACTATACTTTAGCCTCTAAGATTTTGTTATTTACAGATATTCTTCAGGAAAGTCTTCTTACATTGACTGAAAACTTTCCTATTGAACTACTTACTTAAAACTATCTCTGGTTCCATCATGTATGGCATTGTCAGTATCTAACTTGGACAACCTACACAAAAACCTAATTTTTCATTCACTTCTCCTCCTGAACTCCAATGACCCATTTATTCCCAGTCACTCACTTCCATGTTTATATTATAAATTTTGTTTTAGTCACCATTGTTTTAGCTGGGAGCCTTTAAGAAGCAGGTACTAATGTTTATTAAATATGAAAGAATTTTATTAACAGAAATGCCTGTGTGAAAGTAAATATGAATAAGATGGGGAGGCTGGGAAATCTGTTAAATTGCCATGCACTTCCAACTCCAAGTAAAGGACAGAGTGAAAGAAGATTGAGTGAAAGTGACTTAGACTGGAGTGCAGTCTAAGGAAGTTTTGGCAAAGTCATGGAGGAGTCCTTGAACCAAAGTCAGCCAACAAATGAACCCGGTATCTTCCATAAATGGGTTTGCCTTAGTATCTTGTTGGTTATTCAAATTCTGGGAGCAGTCCATGAGAAGTGTTTCCTCAGGACAAGCACAGGGAATAATTTCAAAGTGCAACAGCTGGGGACCTTGGTCATTTTTTTTTTCTTTTAGTAAATTGTCTAAGGTGGATTCTTATGTCTGCCACTGTCAACACCTTTGGCCACACAGACTTATTCCACACAGTTTTGTGGAGAAGCTACTGCACCGTCCCATGGACATTTCTTTCTGTGAGAAAGGTAAGAAGGTAGTTAGTGGGATGAACTACAACTCTGATCATGGTAGTTGGTCTTGGGACCACAACTGGGTGTCATCTTCTCCCTCCTCTACTATTCATTCTAAATCCACCTCTCCCTCAGCTATCTCCTCTGTAGATCTTGCTGACTTCCTGCTGGTGTTGTCCAAATCTTTATTCTTGAATGGTCTGAGGCCTTCTCAGTCTGGAATTGCTGTACTTCCCTGTTCAGTTAGAATGGAGCAAGAGAGTACAAAGAGGTACCCAAGTGGATTACCTAGGATCACCACACAATTCCTCCCTGTCACCATTGTGTAGAAACCCCCACATCTCCTCCTCAATGCCGGGATCAATTACCCTTGCCATTATGGTGACTCTTGTCACTTGCTTGGTCCTGGGGCACAGGGAATCCAAAGTGCCTTGAAATAACCTCTGACTTGTAGTTCAATGGGACCCTTGCTATGTCTCCTGGAAAGAGTGCATCCCCTTTGAGAAACAGGACCTCCAGCTTGGCAGAACCCAGAGTTGAAATGACAGAAAGCATAAACTCCCATTGGGTCATTAGGAGTGAAAGCAATTGGGGCCCCTCCTGCTTCTACCACTTGGATTCTTAACTCATGCGTCCTTAGTACTGCAGCACAGCACGACATAGCAGTCTGTGATTTAACAAATGCACTATACCTTGTAGGTTGGTGCCCCATTTTCAGGATGTTTCTTCTGAGCTGATACTTCAGCTGTATCTTTAGAAGGGTGTTCCAGTGTTCTATAAGACTAGCTGCCTCTGGATGGTCTGGTGGGTGATATGATCAGTGGACTCAATGGCATCTGACCCACTTCTACACCTCCTTTTTCATGAGAGAGAGTTTAGACAGATGCCATCCTGTGTGGGATACCATACTTATGAATCAGGAATTCTGTAAGCCTGCATAAAGTGGTGCTTGCTGAGACTTTTACAAGCAGAAAAGGCAACTCGTGCCTGGATAAGTATTTCTTCTTGTGAGGATAAACTACTGACCCTTCCAGGATGGAAATCAACTTGGTGAATGGATTATTCACATTATATAAATCACCACCCTAACATCTTTCAAGCTTTAATAATTTACCTAAGGTCTAACTCCCAATACAATAATTTTTAGAAATTTACTATCTTATCTAGAGTAGGTGGGGAGCCTTTTTACTGGTTCCCACTGGCTTTCCCCACAGTATCTCACACCCCATAAACCAAGGGCCTAATGCGGGAATTACTCCACCTCCCATTTACATTCAATCATATTATGCACTTAGCATCTGGGTAAATAACCACTGGGTCCACTCAGAGCCAAATTTTAGCTAAGAGTCCATTGACTACCTGGTTCCCATAGTCTTCTGCCCCACAAGAGAGCTATAATGATTATTTGGGTTTCTGAGTTATCAGTACAACTCAGACCCTAAGTGTAATAGTTCTTAAAATGTCTGGTTATTGACATTTCACCACACTTGAGTAAATGACCATAGATCACTTTGGGGAAAGACTAGAGAACTGTCGTGGCATATACTGGCTATGGTGTTATGGGGTCCTTTTCTTTCCTCTAGAAGCTCAGGCCTCTTCAGTCAACTAATCTTAGAAGTGAAAATTAGCTCAGATCTGGGCACCAAAGAAAAATTTTTAACTCTTATTTGTATTTATTTATTTGTTTAGAGACAGGGTTTACTGTCACCCAGGCTTCAGGCTGGAGCGTAATGGCACTATCACGGCTTACTGCAGCCTTGATCTCCCCAGGCTCAGGTGATCCTCCCATCTCAGCCTACCACGTAGCTGGGACCAGAGGTGCACAGTACCATGCCAAGCTAATTTTTGAAAATTTTGCAGAGATGGAGTTTCACCATGTTGCCCAGGCTGGTCTTGAATTTCTGGGCTCAAGTGATCCTCCCACTTCAGCCTTCCAAACTGCTAAGATTACAGGCGTTGGCCACCAAACCCTGCCTAGAATTGTGACTCTTTATTGAGGTGACATCCCTCAGCCTTCTGCTCTTCCATGACTGCCTTTTTAGGGTGGTAAGTATTAAGCAGAACCTAGATGTCCATCTCTATTTTGCTTCTAGTTATACCATGTTCCATTAATGTTTACAGCTCCCTGCAGATCAAGTCCTTATGGCTGCTAGTCTCACCTTGCTTATCAATGTGGTAAATTCAGCCTTTTGACTTCTGACAGTTAAGCACAGCCACCTGGCCACTACTAGACTATGGATCCACTAGCACCATTGTCAATAATGAGTCCAATTCTGTGACTGCCTTCCTTAATATTAAACACAAATTAAAGAGGAGGGCCACCCCTGAACTTCCAAATGATGCCTGTGCTCTTGTAGTCCCAATGGCTTTGGTGAATGGTATGTACAATGGCTTCTTTCATGGAATATAATTCCGCTGTGGTTCTTTTAGCTTTAATATGTCCATTCCAAGATGTCCACTTCCCTAGGCCTCTTTTTTTTCCTACTATATTCCAGGGAAATGTATGCATGCCTCCTTTGCTGAACATTGGCCATCATTTTTTTCAACACTTCTAAGAGCCATCCTAGCAGCAAATTTGCCCTATTCCCTAAAGTCTTTGCTGGAGCATACAATCTCATGCCCCTAAAAAATGTACTCAAGTCAAATTAATCCTTACTTATCCAGCCTTCCAGTCTGACTTTATCAAGAACCCTCAGAAGCAAATCCCTGAGGTACTGCCATGGTTATTGTTGGTATATGCTGGATGATACTTGCAATTCTTTAAGTATATAATCTCATAAATTCCTTATGAGTCCCAGTTTGCCCACAGCCACGCTATGCTGGGATTTCACACTAGTTGTAAACCTTGCAGACAACAAAGTAAGTGGGGGCAGTATCTAAAGAAGCACCAATTGCCTGGTTGGAGATAGGCTTCTGAAACCTCCTGAATCACAGAGGAAATTCTAGTTGTTACAAGGGAAGGGTGGGTCACCTATGCATTTCTGGTGTGTACAGAGTGTGGGAGGGCTGTAAAGTATCTTCTGAACAGCCATCCAGATGTACTCCTTTAAGTATTCAGAATACTATTACAGGTTTTACCTACCAGAACCCTGACTTTGCATAACAGTCCACTTTGTTGTCTCTGGGGCTCTGCAACTCTCACAATTAGTTCTTCAGCCTGCTGTTTGATTGTGTCTGGCCTTCTGCTACAGGTGATGAGGGCCTCTTTATATTCTACCACTGAGGCCCTCTAGTTCTTGCACTCAGGTATTAACTGCTTGTTAACAGCTCTAAGTCTCTCATTATCCATATGCATTGTGTCAATACAATTTAGCATTAACCAGCCGACTTTGCTGTCTTTGCAAACCTTCTTATAGGTTCCAAATGCCTGCTTCATTGCACCTTTTACAGCATTCCTCACCACTGAGATATCTTCCAAGGTCATAAAATCTGAAATATTTAACAATTAAACAACTGTTTTCTGCCAAGGACTATCCATGCTCCAGCGGATGAACCAGTATGAAATCCTGATCTTACTGCCAGTCTTTTTTGAACTACTCTGGGTACCATTTGTTTTAGCCTGGATCCCTCCAAGAAGCAGACACTAAGACAGGATTAAATGTGCAAAGATTTTATTAGGGCAAATGTCTATATAAAAGGCAATATGGAAGGACCTGGGGAAACTGAAAGAGCTGTCAAATCTCCATGTATATCTGACTCCAAAAGAAGAAGAGAGGGAGAGAAGGTTGAATGGTAGCAACCTAGACTGCAGTGCACTCTAAGCAAGGTTGGGCAAGCTGTAGGGAAGGCCTTGACCCAAACCGACCACAAGAAGTTCTATATCTTCCAGGAATATGTCCTCTTATTATCCTTTCTTCCTTAGTGGTAAGCAGCACATGGGAGGCCTCAGCATAAACATGAGATGGTTTTCAGGACAAGGCAGCAGCTGGGGACTTCAATCTCATTTCCTACTGTAGAAAGAAGTCTAAGAGGAACACTCTCATCACTGCTGCATTCAGAAATGCCCACCCCATTTTAATCTTAGAATCTAATCTTACAAATCCATAATATTCAAAATTATACCTGACATCAGCATAACTCTTATTTCATCAAGAAAAGTCATTAAGGGAAATTCTCCTGTAACATCTCCAATACTTTCTACAAATATATTTATGTCAATGGCAACTGTATTTAACTTCTTCATCTCAAAGGAGGTTCTCCTTCCTTTTGTGCCCTGCTGGAGTCCACTCATTCCAATGTCTTGTTCCATTACTCATTTTCTATTCTCTATTGTCAGCCTCCTCCATGCTTCTAAATTTCTCCTTAGCATTTGAATATTCCTGTGACCCTCCAATCTAAACATTTAAATATTTTTTGACTCTGTATCTTTCAGCTAACACCCTTTTATACTCTTCCTGTTTACTGATAAGTTTATTGGAAGTGTCTATGAATGTAGTTTCTACTTCTTTACTTACATTTTATTCTTTATTTCATTAGAAGTTAACTCCTTTACTAAATCAGTCTGCTGAGATTACTTCCTAAGGTCACTGTCATTGATTAAATGACCGTGCGTTATTTTCAGCTTTTCCCAGAAAAAGGTGGAATTTTTCCTACCTCTTTTATATGTGCTGGCAATATGTTTTTTTTTTTTTTCACCAGTAAAATGTGGCATATGTGATATGCTATTTCAGAACTTAAACTTCAATGAGTCTTGCAGTTCTCATTCTAGCCCTTTTAGAATGCTTCCACAATGTGAATGAGTCTGAGGTAGCTTTATGAAAAAGCCATACAGCTCACAGGTTCTTGAGATTTGGGGAAAAAAATAGAAAAAGGCACGTAAAAGAAAACCAAGGTGTCCTGGTCAACAGCCTGCCAACCACTAACCATGTAAGTGAGGCCATTTTACACAATCCAGTCCCTGCTGCTGTCCTAATTGATCGTAGCCGAATGAATGAACCCTGGCGGAACCAACAGAAGAATCATCCCACTAAGCTCATCCCAAATTGCTGACCACAGGCAATAATTATATAAAAGATCATCGTTTTAAGCATGTAAGTTTCAGGGTAATTTGTTACACAATGAAAATTAATTGAAAGAAACCCCAATTTTGCCATGTGCAAATATGACATGTATGATTTTATCTAGATCTTAAAATAATTCTGGGAAATAAGTAATATTTTCTCCAGTCTTAAGAATAAGATACTGAAGCTCCAGGTATTGACATGATTTGAATCAGGTATCACAGCTTTCATGGATGAGCCAGAATCTTTTATCAAGCACTATATCTGACAAAAATGATCTGCAGGATCTGAAAATTATGATGACTCTGTTTTTCTTTACACAAACTCCATGGGCAATCACAGTTGTGATACATTAATTCTAGTGTCTTGAATTCTATACCACTGTA
The DNA here is from genome assembly GCF_009764315.1 of Trachypithecus francoisi. NCBI lineage: Eukaryota > Metazoa > Chordata > Mammalia > Primates > Cercopithecidae > Trachypithecus > Trachypithecus francoisi. Next base: position 6,859,139 of record NW_022681471.1, read on the forward strand.
TACTACATAGGCAATTTATAGTTTTATTTGCCACTCATCAAACACAAGGACTAACAAATATGTGCTGATCTCAAATCCAATTGCATTGTATGAGTAAGTACCTCAGTCTTTACTTTTACTTTCAAACATTGAATTTGAGTAAAATTATGTCTGTGATGGATTCTCTAGAGATAAATGGAATTAAATTATATTCCAGTATATGTTTTTTAAATATTAAATCTGTAGCAAATAACCTCTGGTTGTTTTAGTACAGACCAACTGCTTAGTATTATGTAGGTAGCTTTGTCTTGTTTTGTTTTGTTATACTAGAAACTAAAAACTATTGGTAGTAACTGCAGTACCCTGGAGCAACACAGTGCTCATATAGTCTCTCTAGATTTAACTCTGATCTCCGCAACTATTTTTACACATTTTTAAACTTGTATTTTCGGTACAGGGGTACATGTGGAGGTTTGTTATATGGGTAAACTGCATGTCATGGGCATTTGGTGGACAGATTATTTTTTCAACCAGGTAATAAGCATAGTACCCAATAGGTAGTTTTTCAATCTTCTCCCTTCTCTCACTATCCATCCTCAAGTAGGCCCTGGTGTTTGTTATCTTTTCTTTCTTTTTTTTTTTTTTCTGAGACGGAGTCTTGCTCTGCCGCCCAGGCTGGAGTGCAGTGGCTGGTTCTCAGCTCACTGCAAGCTCCGCCTCCCGGGTTTACGCCATTCTCCTGCCTCAGCCTCCCGAGTAGCTGGGACTACAGGCGCCCGCCACCTCGCCCGGCTAGTTTTTTGTATTTTTTAGTAGAGACGGGGTTTCACCGTGTTCGCCAGGATGGTCTCGATCTCCTGACCTCGTGATCCGCCCGTCTTGGCCTCCCAAAGTGCTGGGATTACAGGCTTGAGCCACCGCGCCCGGCCTGTTATCTTTTCTTTGAGTTTATGTGTATACTCAAAGTTTAGTTTCCACTTATAAGGGAGAACATGAAGTATTTGGTTTTCTGTTCCTGTATTAGTTTGTTTAGAATAATGGCCTCCAGCTCCATCTGTGCTGCTGTGAGGATATGATCTTATTCTTATTTATAGCTATATGGTACTCCATGGTGTATACGAACCACATTTTCTTTATCCAGTCTATCATTGATGGGCATTTAGGTTGATTCTATGTCTTTGCTATTGTGAATATTTGACATATTTGACTATTCACTTTACTCAAAAATATTGTGGTGTTTTGAATTTATTTGATGGCAAAAATTCATAATCTACTGAGTGCTCTAGAGTAGTGCAACTGATAGTTTCAATAATGCTGAGAATAGCAAGATATGCCTTATATTCCCTATTTACTATCATTCAATCTTTAGTCTTCGTCTCAGGAAAAAAAAAATGACAAAATGATGTAATTAATTATTTGCACAGAGACTCCTGGGCATATGCTTTAATATCTTGCTCCCATTCTCCACTGAGAAAAGACCTACTTAAGTTACAGCTCAAACAGCTCCTCTCCTGTGATATGTAGCCAGCTTTGACCATGTATGAGGCGCTATTCTAGGTGCTAGAGACATGAAAGAAAACATGGGGAATAGGTTTCACCACTACAAGATTTTATTATCCCATGAACTGAACACTTGCTTAGCTAAAATAATAAATACTTTCAGATGAATGCAGTGAAGAAAATAAAATGGAGCTGAGGTCAATATGTGCATGTGTGTGTGAGAGATAAATTAGGGGAATATAATTTAAAAAGTGTAGTCAGAGAATGCTTCCCAGAGGAAATGACTATTGAGCTGAGACATGAATGCCAAGAAAATGCCACTTATCTAGAAAACCTTGGGGTACACCTATTAAGGCAAAAGGAATGGCAATTTTCAAGATCAAACAGTGAACATGAGGCTGGGTGTGGTGGCTCAAGTCTATAATTGCAACAATTTTGGAGTCAGAGGTGGGAGGATTGCTTGAGCCCAGGAGTTCAAGACCAACCTGGGCAACATAGGTAGACCCCATCTCTACACACACACACACACACACACACACACACACACACACACAAATAAATAAATAAATATAAAAGAAGTAAGATGGAGAATGGCTTATTTGAGGTGTAGGAAAAAAAGCCAATGTGATTAGCAGTAGGCGAGCAAAGGAAATAACATTAAGGGATTTAGATAGAAACATGGACAGAAAAGTTGAGTATGGTAAAGTTTGGATTTTAGTTTATGTGTAATAAATAAATTAATGAGAGGAATAGTATGACTTTATTTATATTAAAAATATTATTTGAACTGCTACATGGTAAATGGGGAGAAACAACCAGTTGAGAGGTTATTATAACAGTAAAAACAAGGGATTAAAGTGGCTTGGATAGCAGTAAAGGAAGAGAGCAGTCAAGAAACAAATAAGCTTTCATCGATGCACTTGTAAACGTAGATAAAGCAAAAAATTGTCTAGAAAAGGACAGATTTCCCTTCCTGACTCAAGAATAAGTTGAAATCTCTAAAGAATCTGTAATAATTTTTAAAATTGAATTAATTACAAAAAAGACCCCTTTCTTTCTCCTCCCCACAAAATCACCAGGCTTAGAAGCTTTCACAAGTTAATGTCATACATTATTTAGGAGATAGATAACCCCAATCTTATTGATAATATTTTAGATAAAAGAAAAAGAAGAGATAGACACTTCCCAAGATGGCCAAAGAAGAGCAGGTCCGGTATGCAGCTCCCAGTGAGATCAACACAGAAGGCGGGTGATTTCTGCACTTCCAACTGAGGTACCCAGCGCATCTCACTGGGACTGGTTAGACAGTGGGTGCAACTCACAAAGGGTGAGCCAAGGCAGGGTGGGGCATTGCCTCACCCCGGAAGTGCAAGGGGTCTGGGAACTCCCTCCCCTAGCCAAGGGAAGCCATGAGAGACTGCCATGAGGAGCAGTGCATTCCCACCCAGATAATATGCTTTTCCCATGGTCTTCACATCCCACAGACCAGGAGATTCCCTCGGGTGCCTACACCACCAGGGCCCTGGGTTTCAAGCACAAAACTGGGCGGCCATTTGGGCAGACACTCAGCTATCTGCAGGAGTTTTTTTTTTTGTTTTTTTGTTTTTGTTTTTCCCATACCCCAGCTGTGCCTAGAACACCAACAAGACAGAACCATTCACTCTCCTGGAAAGGGGGCTGAAGCCAGGGAGCCAGGTGGTCTAGCTCAGCGGATCCCCACCTCACGGAGCCAAGCAAGCTAAGATCCACTGGTTTGAAATTCTCACTGCCAGCACAGCAGTCTGAAGTCGACCTGGGATGCTCGAGCTTGGTGAGGGGAGGGGAGTCCACTGTTACTGAGGCTTGAGTAGATGGTTTTACCCTCACAGTGTAAACAAAGCCACCAGGAAGTTCGAACTAGGCGAAGCCCACTGCAGCTCAGCAAAGCTGCTATAGCCAGACTGCCTCTCTAGATTCCTCCTCTCTGGGCAGGGCATCTCTGAAAGAAAGGCAGCAGCCCCAGGCAGGGGCTTATAAATAAAACTCCCATTTCCCTGGGACAGAGCACCTGGGGGAAGGGACAGCTGTGGGAGCAGCTTCTGCTGACTTAAATGTTCCTGCCTGCCGGCTCTGAAGAGAGCAGAGGACCTCCCACCGCAGCTCTTGAGCTCTGCTAAGGCACAGACTGCCTCCTCAAGTGTGTCCCTGACCCATATGCCTCCTGACCGAGACACATCTCCCAGCAGGGGTCAACAGACACTTCATACAGGAGAGCTCTGACTGGCATCTGGTGGGAGCCCCTCTGGGACGAAGCTTCCAGAGGAAGAAACAGGCAGCCATCTTTGCTGTTCTGTAGCCTCCACTGGTGATACCCAGGCAAACAGGGTCTGGAGTGGGCCTCCAGCAAACTCCAGCAGACCTGCAGCAGAGGGGTCTGACTGTTAGAAGGAAAACTGACAAACAGAAAGGAATAGCATCAACATCAACAAAAAGGACATCCACAGAGAAACCCCATATGAAGGTCAGGAACATCAAAGACCAAAAGTAGATAAATTCATGAAGATGAGGAAAAACCAGTGCAAAAAGCCTGAAAATTCCAAAAACTATAAGGCCTCTTCTCCAAAGGATCACAATTCCTCACCAGCAAGGGAACAAAACTGGATGGAGAATAGTTTGATGAATTGACAGAAGTAGGCTTCAGAAGGTGGGTAATAACAAACTCCTCTGAGCTAAAGGAGCATGTTCTAACCGAATGCAAGAAAGCTAAGAACCTTGAAAAAAGGTTAGCAGAATTGCTAACTAGAATAACCAGTTTACAGAAAAATATAAATGACCTGATGGAGCTGAAAAACACAGCATGAGAACTTCATGAAGCATACACAAGTATCAATAGCCAAATCGATCAAGTGGAGGAAAGGATATCAGAGATTGAAGATCAACTTAATGAAATAAAGCTTGAAGACAAGATTAGAGAAAAAGGAATGAAAAGAAATTAACAAATCCTCCAAGAAGAAATAAGGGAATATGTGAAAAGACCAAACCCACGTCTGATTGGTGTACCCAAAAGTGACAGAGAGAATGGAACCAAGTTGGAAAACACTCTTCAGGATATTATCCAGGAGAACTTCCCCAACCTAGCAAGGCAGGCCAACATTCAAATTCAGGAAATACAGAGAACACCACAAAGATACTCCTTGAGAAGAGCAACCCCAAGACACATAATTGTCAGATTCACCAAGGTTGAAATGAAAAAAAAAAGATGTTAAGGGCAGCCAGAGAGGAAGGTTGGGTTACCCACAAAGAAAAGCCCATCAGACTAATAGCAGATCTCTCTGCTGAAACCCTACAAGCCAGAAGAGAGTGGGGGCCAATGTTCAACATTCCTAAAGAAAACAATTTTCAACCCAGAATTTCATGTCCACCCAAACTAAGCTTCATAAGCGAAGGAGAAATAAAATCCTTTACAGACAAGCAAATACTGAGAGATTTTGTCACCACCAGGCCTGCCCTACAAGAGCTACTGAAGGAAGCACTAAATATGGAAAGGAAAAACCAGTACCAGCCACTGCAAAACATGCCAAATTGTAAAGACCATCGAAACTATGAAGAAACTGCATCAACTAACGGGCAAAATAACCAGCTAGCATCATAATGACAGGATCAAATTCACACACAAAAATATTAACCTTAAAATTAAATGTGGGAAAGAGAGTTTCTGGGGTGCCAGTTGAGTTGGTCTCCCCTGTGTGAGACACCCATGGGAAGCCATGGATGGCCTCTGAGGAGAAAGGTCTCCTTATTGCTTTCATGTCTTTATGCCCCGAGAGCATAACCGCCCAGCAGCATTCCACTCCCTTGTTGCTCAGGGAGATAACACTCCCTTGAAGCTGTGGAGTATAATCAAACATCTTGGCTCCTTCTGAAACCCTCTCCCACCGGTTTCGGTCCGATAAGTTAAAGATCTTAAGTAGTTTAGACACACACCTTTGCTCAAGGAAATTCACAGAAACCACCACTGCTACACATCTTATTGAATGACTCACGAGTTCTCCTTCACTGATTCATCCTTTTCCTCGTCCCTTCCTCCCCCTCCCATCTGCCTTAAGAATAAAGAGCTCGTAAACCAATAAGTTGGGCGGAGCCGGAGAGCTCTGGGCCATGAGAAAGCCTGCGACGCTCTGGTCCCCTGGACCCACCTTTTAAACGCTTATTCTGTCTCTTTCTAACTCCTTTGTCTCCGCCGGACTCGGGGTACCTGCTGGGTGGTGTGGGGTGGGTTTCCCTAACAGTAAACAGCTAAATGCCCCAATTAAAAGATACAGACTAGCAAATTGGATAAAGAGTCAAGACCAATCAGGGTGCTGTATTCAGGAGATCCATCTCGTGTACAGAGATGCACATAGGCCCAAAATAAAGGGATGGAGGAATCATTACAAAGCAAATGGAAAGAAAAAAAGAAGCAGGGGTTGCCATCCTAGTCTGTGATAAAACAGACTTTAAACCATCAAAGATCAAAAAAGATAAAGAAGGACATTACATAATGGTAAAAAGGATTAATGCAAAATAGAGCTAACTATCCTAATATATAGGCACCCAATACACGAGCACCTAGATTCATAAAGCAAGTTCTTAGAGACCTACAAAGAGACTTAGACTCCCACACAATAATAGTCGGAGGTTTAACACCCCCCTGTCAATATTAGACAGATCAATGAAACAGAAAATTAGCAAGGATATTCAGGACTTGAACTCAGCTCTGGACCAAGCAGACCTAATAGACATCTACAGAACTCTCCACCCCAAATCAATAGAATATACATTCTTCTCAGCACCACGTAGCACTTATTCTAAAATTGACCACATAATTGGAAGTAAAACACTCTGCACCAAATGCAAAAGAACAGAAATAATAGCAAACAGTCTCTCAGACCACAGTGCAATCAAATTAGAACTCAGGACTAAGAAACTCACTCAAAACCACACAACTACATGGAAACTGAACAACCTGCTCCTGAATGACTACTGGGTAAATAACAAAATTGACATAGTATTGGAACTTCTGGCCAGGACAATCAGGCAAGAGAAAGAAATAAAGTGTATTCAAATAGGAAGAGAGAAAGTCAAACTGTCTCTGTTTACAGATGACATGATTGTATATTTAGAAAACCCCATTGTCTCAGCCCAAAATCTCCTTAAGCTGATAAGCAACTTCAGCAAAGTCTCAGGATACAAAACCAATACGTAAAAATTACAAGTAATCTTACATACCAATAATAGACAGACAGCCAAAAAATGACTGACTTCCCATTCATAATAGCTACAAAGAGAATAAAATACCTAAGAATACAACTTACAAGGGATGGGAAGGACCTCTTCAAGAAGAACTACAAGCCACTGCTTAAGAAAATAAGAGAGAACACAAATAAGTGGAAAAACATTCCATGTTCATAGATAAGAAGAATCAATATTGTGAAAATGGCCATACTTCCCAAAGTAATTTATAGATTCAATGCTATCCCCATCAAGCTACCATTGACTTTCTTCACAGAATTAGAAAACACTACTTTAAATTACATATGGAACCAAAAAAGAGCCTGTATAGCCAAGAAAATCCTAAGCAAAAAGAACGAAGGTGGAGGCATCAAGCTACCTGACTTCAAACTATACTACAAGACTTCAGTAACCAAAACAGCATGGTACTAGTACCAAAAAAGATATATAGACCAATAGAAAAGAACAGAGGCCTCAGAAATAATGCCACACATTTACAACCATCTAATCTTTGACAAACCTGACAAAAACAAGCAATGGGGAAAGGATTCCTTATTTAATAAATGGTGTTGGGAAAACAGGCTAGCCATATGCAGAAAACTGAAACTGGACCCCTTCCTTACACTTTATATAAAAATTAACTCAAGATGGATTAAAGACTTAAATGTAAGATATAAAACCATACAAACCCTAGAAGAAAACCTAGACAGTACCATTCAGGGCGTAGGCAGGGGCAAAGACTTTATGACTAAAACCCAAAAAGCAATGGCAACCAAAGCCAAAACTGACAAATGGGATCTAAATAAATTAAAGAGCTTCTGCACAGCAAAAGAAACTATCATCAGAGTAAACAGGCAATCTACAGAATGGGAGAAAATTTTTGCAGTCTATCCATCTGACAAAGGTCTAATATCCAGAATCTATAAGGAACTTAAACAAATTTACCAAAAACAAAACTAAACTAAACAAAACACAACCCCATCAAAAAGTGGGTGAAGTATATGAACAGACACTTCTCAAAAGAAGACATTTATGCAGCCAACAAACATATGAAAAAAAGCTGATCATCACTGGTCATTAGCGAAATGCAAATCAAAACCACAATGAGATACCATCTCACACCAGTTAGAATGGCAATCATTAAAAAGTCAGGCAACAACAGATGCTGAAGGGGATGTGGAGAAATAGGAACACTTTTACACTGTTGGTACAAGTGTAAATTAGTTCAACCCTTGTGGAAGACAGTGTGGTGATTCCTCAAGGATCTAGACATAAATAGCATTTGACCCAGCAATCCTATTACTGGGTATATACCCAAAGGACTATAAATCATTCTACTACAAAGACACATGCACATGTATGTTTATTGCAGCAATATTTACAACAGCAAAGACTTGGAACCAACCCAAATTCCCGTCAGTAATAGACTGGATAAAGAAAATGTGGTACATATACACCATGGAATACGATGCAGCCATAAAAATGGATGAGTTCATGTCTTTTGCAGGGACATGGATGAAGCTGGAAACCATCATTCTCAGCAAACTAACACAGGAACAGAAAACCAAATACTGCATGTTCTCACTCATAAGTGGGAGTTGAACAATGAGAACACATGGACACAAGGAGGGGAACATCACACACTAGGGCCTGTCAGGGGGTGGGGGGGTTACGGGAGGGACACCATTAAGAGAAATTCCTAATGTAGATGACTGGTTGATGGGTCCAGCAAACCACCATGGTACGTGTATACCTATGTAACAAACCTGCATGTTCTGCACAAGTATCCCAGAATGTAAAGATTAATTAAAAAAAAAAAAAAAGGAAGGCCAGGCACGGTGGCTCATGCTTGTAATCCTGGCACTTTGGAAGGTCATGGCAAGTAGATCATGAGGTCAGGATTTTAAGACCAGTCTGAGCAACATAGTGAAACTCCGTCTCTACTAAAAATACAAAAATTAGCTGGGTGTGGTGACACAAGCCTGTAATCCCAACTACTTGGGAGGCTGAGGCGGGATAATCACTTGAACCCGGGAGGAGGAGGTTGCAGTGAGCCAAGACCATGCCGTTGCACTCCAGCCTGGGGTGATAGAGTGAGACTCTTGTCTCAAAAAAAAAAAAATAAACAAACAAATAAGTAAATAAAAATTAAAATAATGTAGTGTGTCCCAAATCATTGAACTGTACATTTTAAATGGTAAAGTCTATGGTATGGAAATTACATATCAATAAAGTAGTTAATAAAAAAAAAAAAAATAATACGAAAAGCTACCTAACCCTCCAAGAGGCAAGTATATCTTATACACGACAATAAGATATGGACAGTGCAAGAAAAGATAATTCAAGTCCAAAATCACTTATGAATATACACGCAAAAATCCTAATGAAGTGGTAGAAAACAAAAGCTAGCACTTGAAACACTTAAGAAAATCTATCAGTAAAATTCACCATATAAACCAATGGACTTTGAAAACCTTATTCTAAGAATCGTAACTATGAGTAAGAAGTAAAGAATAAGCAAAATACTTCTGAAAATAAGTAAAAAGAGAGAGGATCTACTCTGTCAACTCTCATACTATGTAGATTGACAGATAAGAACTCAAAAACCTGTTCTTAAGATACAATATGATATATACACGAATTTAAAAGCACCCATAATACCTTCATGATTGCATGTAGTGTATAAAGGTTTATAAAACAAATGGAAAATATTCATATTGTTTTTGATTTCTTCTGAGGAAGAGTGGAAGAGGAATAGAAAGAGAGGAACTGAAATTCTTTAAAGGTATATAGGTCTTCAACAGGGTCGTGTGTGGTGGCTCATGCCTGTTGTTCCAGGACTTTGGGAGGCCAAGGTGGGCAGTTCCCTTAAATCCAGGAGTTTGAGACCAGCCTGGGCAACATGGCTAGACCCCATCTCTACAAAAAATACAAAAATTAGCTGGGTATGGTGACACATGTCTGCAGTCCCAGCTCCTCAGGAGACTTAGAGGTGGAAGGATTGCTTGAGTCAGGGAGGTTGAGGCTGTAGTCAGTGGTGATAATGCCACTGCACTCCAGCCTTAGTGACAGAGCGAGACCCTGTCACAAAAAAAAAAAAATGAAAAAAATACTTCAACATTATCTTATGTTTTATTTAAAAAGCTTAATAAAGTAATCATAAAATATTGATGATAGACAGAATGGTTTTGCTATCTACTCATTTCTTTATTCAATAAATATATATTAAATACTTATTTTGTGCCAGACATAGCTCTAGTTGCTGGGAATATAACTGTCAGGCCTCTGAGCCCAAGCTAAGCTATCATATCCCCTGTGACCTGCACGTAGACATCCAGATGGCCTGAAACAAATGAAGATCCACAAAAGAAGTGAAAATAGCCTTAACTGATGACATTCCACCACTGTGATTTGTTCCTGCCCCACCCTAACTAATAGGATATATTCTCCCCGGCCCTTAAGATGGTACTTTGTACACCTATCCCAAACCTATAAGAACTAATGATAATCCCACCACCCTTTGCTGACTCCTTTTTCGGACTCAGCCCGCCTGCACCCAGGTGAAATAAACAGCCTTGTTGCTCACACAAAGCCTGTTGGTGGACTCTCTTCACACGGATGCGCGTGACAATAACAGCAACCAAAGCGGATACAAATCCCTTTCATTACACAGCCTACATTCTAATAAGAGACAAAATATAAACAAATAAGTAAAATGCATAGCATGTCAGGTGATGACAAGTTCTACGGAGGAAAAATAAGTTAGGGAATATGATATGAATTTCCAAGGAGCATCAAATAAAAACAAATCTGTATTTAGGCCAGGAGAGACTTTATTGGAAAAGATTATTGTAATAAGAAAAGGTGGACTATTGCAATAGGGAAAAAACGAGCTTTTTTTTTTTTTTTTTTTTTTCCCTAAGGTAGGAAATGCAAGTATTTCAAAGATCGGGTAAAAAAGGACTTCTCTTTTGTAATGATGAGTAAACAAGGCTAGAAAGAGCGGGCTGTGACGCTTTGGGTGGTGGGATGGATCAGATAATGTTTTTCTTTTGTGGATCGCCTACTCTTGGGAGGGGCAGTTAAGAAGAGTTGTCAGCTGGCTCAAGCTGTGGAGAGGTCAAAGTTCAGGGGCCTGTAGGACAGACAGAAACTTCGCTAAAGTTTGGTCAAGTCAGGTGTTGTGTTTGGATTGGTCAGTGAGTAAAACAGACCAGCTCATCATTTATAAGGCAAAGAATGAAAACTTACCGAGTCTGTCTAGGTAAACAAGAGGGAAATCATTGAGTCTTATCCCCGTCACACGGTGAGGGGTAGTTCTTTGTACTCTCTTGTTTTCAGGTACATAAAAGTATGGGAAGTAATTTTTAACAGTTATCCAGGATCTCAGAGCTCCTGTAAAGTTCGATATTGTCAGAAGAGGTTGCTATTTTAAAGAGAGGTGTCAAGGATGGACACACTGAAAAGGTTACATCTGAGCAGAGATGTAAAGATCTAACGGATCTAACAGAGGGCACTTCAAAACAGAAGAAATAACAATTCAAAACCTAGAGAATCTGTGAGCCTCACATGTTGCAAAAATAGAAAGGAGTTCAGTGTGGCTGGAAAGGAAGAAGAACAGAGAGGGCGGTAATTGACAATGAGGTCAGAGAGAAAACAGGGCCTGATTGTAAAGGGTCCTGTAGTCCATTGTGAAAACTTTCACCTGGAGTGAGATGGGAAAGTCCTGCAGGCGTAACATTTTTGGCCTGTGTTTTAATAGCATCTGGCTGCTCTATGGAGAACTTCATTACAGCAATATGTCTATCAGTAAGTGAGAAGAGGCTAAAGTCGGTGCACATGTGGACTGGTAGAATAAAGGATTCATCCATGGAAACAGGACAGGCACAACATGTATAAGGCACGACACAGGCAGAGAGGTAGATGTGGTGAAATAAGCCTGTGGAATTTCTCTACTAGTTGATTTTACTATCCCAATGAATTAAAGAATAAAATTATCAGATGAGAGGGTGAATGAAAGAGTGGTAGGGGAAGAAAAAAAGTGTGAGACATTTAAATGTATAGTAAAGAAATGAACTAGGAAAATACAATGTTTAGCAGATAGAATTAAGGACTGACTTAAGGTTAACGATCCTGATTTCAAATGAGAATAGGGGACATACTTGTGGAAGCTTTATCCAACTAAGTTCAACCGCATAGGTGCAAGTGAAAAGTATGAAGGGATTCATTTTAACCAGAAATGGCATTTTGCCAGGAGAGTAAAATTAAGTGGGAAAGGGTTAAAACGATGGAGGGTACATGCAAAGGAGTTATAATGATGAGTTATGGTATTAAAACTAGGTAAGAAAGACAGCAAGGGAATAAAAAAGGTAAGGGGCAATTAAACGTTACATTATTGAATATGAGGTTTCAATGCGATCTAAGAGTTTTTGGAGTTGAAGAACTAGAAAAAGTGAACTGAAAGATTAGGATGGGTAGTCAAGAGAGTGGTATGTATGACATTTAAGGACTCAAGGATTTGCACATATTTAATGGCCACTTCTAGGGTATGGCCATGGAGGGGTTGGTTGGCTAAGAGAGGAGGTTGGAAATGACCATAGAAGGGGAGGAGGCCGAGGGACTGAGACATCAAGGTATTGAAAAATGACATAAGTGTATATTGAAATTACAAATAATTATGACAAGAGGGGTTGTGTTTGAAAAGGTGACAGTAATCCAAGATTTAAAGTCTTAGGGAATGAAAGTGGAGATAGCCTTGAGGTCTCCAAATGACTTCAACACTAACTGGTGCTTAATGATATTATTTCATAACATAAAAACAAACAATATGTGTGTGTGTAGATATATACACACACACACACATATACATACATATGCATATTTGTACCCTTTAGGAGGAAGAGAAGAAAGAACATGGATGACATCTCCTCTACCTCCAGGGCCCTTTGTAATTATCTATAATTTTATATTAAAAATAAGTAAACATTTTTTCCACAGATGGAAGATTGAAGGTAGTGTTAGCATGCCTCTCCCACTTGGAAAGACAAAGGAGTGTGTAGATATTCACACTGTGAGCTTTTTTTTTTTTTTCCAACAAGCATGCAAGAACTTAACAGAAAAACTGAAATCCACAGATTCTTTGAAAGAAGCGGCAGGCTGCAGCCTGCACTGTGAGCCAGGCAAAAAACTGAGTCCTCAGAGTGTGAAAGGGGGAGAAGTTGCCTCTAGGATAGACACACCCTCAAGGTAAACTGGAAATCCAGGCCACGGGGGAAGGTCTTAACCTTACCCAGCACTGGAACTGATTTAGAGAGAAATGAGGACTGTAAAAATAGGAATGGCAGTGGGAGGAGCCTTGCGTGTGTTCCCAGTCTCCTGCATGGACTGAGAGAAGCCATTCCTTATTCTGCCTCAATTAGAAATGAAACTGGAAACATTACAACCTACACCACAGAAATACAAAACATCATCTGAGACTGCTATGAACACCTCTATGCACACAAACTGGAAAACCTCGAGGTAATGGATAAATTCCTAGAAACATACAACCCTCTTAGATTAAGTCAGGAAGAAATAGAAAGCCTGAACACACCAAAAACAAGCAGTGACATTGAATCAGTAGTAAAAATAAATATGCCAAAAAATACCACCCAGAGCCAGATGGATTCACAGCTGAATTCTTCAAGACATTCAAAGAAGAATTGGTACCAATCCTACTGAAACTATTCCAAAATATTGAGAAAGAGGGAATCCTCCCTGAGTCATTCTTTGAAGCCCGAATCACCCTGATATCAAAACTAGGAAAGAACATAACAACACAAAGAAATACAGACCAATATTCCCAATGAACATAGATGCAAAAATACTCAAAAAAGTCTCAGCTAACCAAATCCAACAGCACATAAAAGAGATAATACACAATGGTCAACTGGGTTTCATTTCAGAGGTGCAGGGATGGTTTAACATAGGGAAGTCAATAAATGTGATACATCATGTAAACAACTAAAAACAAAATGGTACAATCATTGTATTAATCCATTCTTGCACTGTGATAAAGAAATACCTGAGACTGGGTAACTTATATATATAAAAAAAAGAGTTTTAATTGGTTCACAGTTCCACAGCCTATATAGGAGGTGTGATACTGGCATCTGCTCAGCTTCTGGGGAGAACTCAGGAAACTTTCAATCATGGCAGAAGGCAAAAAGAAAGCCAGCATGTCTTTCATGGCTGGAGCAGGAGGAAGAGAGAGAGAGGGGAGGTGGCACACACTTTTAAACAACCAGGTCTCACCAGAACTCTATAAAGAGAACAGCACCGAAAGAATGGTTCTAAATCCTTCATGATGGATCCACCCCCATGATCCAATCACCTCCCACCAAGCCACACCTCCAACATTAGGGATTAAAATAGAATATGAGATTTGGGTGGGAACACAGATCCAAAGTATATCGATCATCTCAATAGATGCAGAAAAAGCATTCACTAAAACCAAACATCCCTTTATTGATAAAAACCATCAATAAAATAAGCATAAAAGAGACTTACCTCGAATTAATAAAAGCTGTGTACGACAAACCCACAGTCAACATAATACCAAATGGAGAAAAGTTAAAAGCATTTCCCTGAAGAATTGGAACAAAACAAGTATGCCCACTTACACCATTTCTATGCAACATAGTACTGGAAGTCCTAGCAAAAGCAATCAAGCAGAGAAAGAAATAAAGGTCATCCAAATTGGAAAAGAGGAAGTCAAACTACCATTGTTCACTGATAATATGATTGTATATCTAGAAAACCCTAAAGACTCACCAAAAAAGGCTTCTAGATTTGATCAACGAATTCAGTGAAGTCTCAGGTTACAATGTCAATGTACATAAATTAGTAACACTGCTATACACCAGCAATGACCAAGCTAAGAATCAAATCAATAACTCAATTCCTATTATAACAGCTGCAAAAAAAAGAAAATACCTAGGAATATACTTAACCAGGAATGTGAAAGATCTCTACAAGGAGAACTACAGGACATTGCTGAAAGAAATCATAGATGACACAAACAAATGGAAACACATACCATGCTCATGGATTGGAAGAATCAATATTTTGAAAATGACCACACTTCCCAAAGTAGTCTACAGATTGAATGCAATTCCCATCAAAATACCAACACTATTTTTCACAGAGTTAGAAAAAAAAACCTTAAAATTTGTATGAAACAAACAAACAAAAAAAGAGTCCACATAGTCAGAGTGCAAAAAGAACAAATCTGGAGGCATCACATTGCCTGACTTCAAGTTATACTACAAAACTATAGTTGCCAAAATAGCATGGTACTGGTATAAAAGTATGCACACAGACCATTGGAACAAAATAAGAACCCAAAAATAAAGCCAAATTCTGAAAACCAACTGATCTTTGACAAAGCATACAAAAACATAAATTGGGGAAAGGACACGCTACTTAATAAACGGTGCTTAGAAAACTAGTTAGCCATATGTAGAAGAATGAAATTGGATCACTATCTCTCATCTTATACAAAAATCTATTCAAGATGGATTGAAGATTTAAATCTATTCAAGATGAATTGAAGATATAAATAGTTTATATCCTTGGAAAAACTCTTCTGAACATTGTCCTAAGCAAAGAAATCATGACTAAAACCCAAAAAGCAAATGCAACACAAACAAAAATAAGTAAATGGGACATGATTAAATTTAAAAGTTTCTGGACAGCAAAAGAAATAATCATTCGAGTAAACAGACAATCCACAAAACAGGAGAAAATATTTGCAAATTATGCATCTGGCAAACGACTAATATCCAGAATCTACAAGGAACTCAAATAAATCATCAAGAAAAAAATCCAAATAATCCCATCAAAAAGTGAGAAAATGACATGAGTAGACATTTCTCAAAAGGAGATATATGCATGGCCACAAAATGTATGAAAAAAATGTCCAACTTCACAAATCATCATGGAAATGAAAATTAAAACCAACATGAGATACCACCTTATTTCTGCAAGAATAGTCATTTTTAAAAAATTTAAAAAACGATACATGTTGGTGTGAATAGGAGAAAGGGTAACACTTATACACTTCTGATTGTGATTTAAATTAGTACAGCTTTCATGGAAAAGGATATGGAGTTTCCTGAAAGAACTAAAAGTAGATCTACCATTTTTATCCAGCAATCTTACCACTGAGTACCTACCCCAAATAAATGAAGTCATTATATATATATATATAATAATTATATATAAAGTATATCTATATATAAAGTCAATATATATATAGGTATACATGTACACATATGTTTACTGAAGCCCGATTCACAATTGCAAAGATATAGAACCAACTTAAGTGCCCATTGACCAATGAGTGGATAAAAAAATGTGGTATATGTACACCATGGAATATTTCTTGCCATAAAAAGTAACAAAATAATGTCTTTTGCAGCAGTTTAAATAAAGCTGGAGGCCATTATCCTAAGTGATATAACCCAGAAATAGAAAACCAAACACCATATGTTCTCACTTATAAGTGATACCTAAGCTATGAATATGCAAAGGCATATAGAGTGAAATAATGATTTTGGAGACACAGAAAGGGGAGGGCTGGAGGGAGGTTTGGGATAAAAATCTACATACTGGATGAAAATCTACATACACAATGTACACTATGCAGGTGATGGGGGCACTACAATCTCAGAATTTTCCACTATATAATTTTTCCATGTAACCAAGAATAACTTGTACTATTCTTGGTTTCCAAGCTATTGAAATTAAAAATTAAATAAAAATTAATTAAAATAAGTAAATAACAAAGACGACAAATTAACCTTCGGTAATCATATAGAACAAAAAAATAGAAATAGAAATAGAAGAACCCATACATACTATCAATCATTGGTTTATCTGAGAAAAGTGGTGAGATGGTTATATTAGCAGGGTTCTCCATATACATATAGATATATGAGAGGGGATTTATCAGAGTAATTGGCTCACACTATTATGGAGGCAGAGAGGTCCTAAAATAAGCCATCTGCAAGCTGGAGACCTAGGGATGCCAGTTGCATGGCTCAGTCCAAGTCCACAGGCCTCAGAGCCAGAGAAGTCAGTGGTGTAACTCTTAGTCCAGGGACTGAGAACCCAAGGGTTAGGGGGTGCTGCTGTAATATCTAGTGTCCAAAGGCCAGGGATCCTGGAGTTCTGATATCCAAGGCCAGGAGAAGAAGTGTCCCAGCTCCAGATGAGAGAGAGAAGAAATACTCTTTTCTCTATCTTTCTAAATTCTATTCAGGCCTCCAGCAGATTGGATGATGCCAGTCCACACTGAGGGCAGACCTACCCCACCTAACCTACACAGACTCACAAGTTAATCTCCTCTGGAAACGCCCTCATAGACACCTCCAAAACAATGCTTTACCAGTCCTCTAAGTAGTCCTTAATTCAGTTTGCACCTCAAATTAATCATCACAATATGTAAATCAATAGTTAATTCTATAGGGGAAAAAGACTGGGAGGCAAAAAGAAATGTAACACAAAAAGTAAGAAGTGAGAATGAGGAAAGCCTGAATAAAGTGGGGGGGGGGGGGGGGGCGATTCTATCAAAACAGGAATCACTAGAATGACCTCCGAATGGGTAGAATATTTAAATACGCCAACAACTATAAAGAAACTTGCTCAAATTTTTGCTGCGCAATCCCAAAAAAGCATAACATGTTTATATTGCTCCACGGCCAACCTCAATACCATTTAATTTTTTCCATGGCCATCAATACAACAATAAAGCTTGAAAATTATGTTTTTCTGCATAGAGCATAATTTTATACCAAACCCCCAAATAACATAATCATTAAAAAGACCATATCATAACAAGTAAAATTCCTGTGTACAAATAGTATCTAGCCACACATGAGTAATTACAGCATAACAGCTAACATTTTCTGAGTGCATACAATCTGCATTTTTAAATTTAATAAAGCCTATCACTCCGTGTATCAATACATATAGCACCGATACATTCTCTTCTATAAGTCATCAATATTTCATATCATGTATAAATAGTCTATTCAACCACTTACCTATATACAAAATATGTTTTATTTCCATTTTTAACTACTGCAAAGCCACCGTAACTATTTTCTATATTTTGTTAAAAAATGTAAGGAAACATCTTTTTGACCTAGTCATATGAAAGTAGTTCTTAAGATACAGCCCCTAAACACAAATTAGAATATTATAAATGTTACACCACTAAAATCAAGAACTTCTACTCATCACATAAATCTCATTAAAAGGGTGAAAATGCTAGCCACGAAAAAAGATCTTTACATGTGTTTACACTTTTAATTATTACAACAGTTCCGCAAAGTAGGTACCATAGTCATCTCCATTTAATACATTAACAAACTGAAGCCGAGAGATAAGGTTAATCAAGTAGACATTAACTGACAGAACTAGCACTCAGATCCAGGCAGTAGTTTCAGAGTTCAAACTCTCAACCACTGCGCTACGTTGTCTTCTTGGAGAATAATTCACAATGAACAAATTAGGATCTTGCCAGGATGTGAAAAAGATACAGTATTAAGAAATACAGAATATTATTTCTATTATTTCAATAGATTACAAAGAGGAAAATCACATATCAACTTGACAGTTGCTTAAATGCTTCAAGACAATAATTCAAAACATACATTATTAAATATATTTTTAAACTTGGAAAAATGGGATAAATGTATACTTTCTCAATATGATGTTGCTGTTTACCCTTATCAAGTCAAAAGGCCAGCTTAACTGAGAAATTCAGAGAGAAAGATGGTAGAAAAGGATTATCCAGTGCTCATCATTTCCCAGAAACATCAATTTGAACAATTGTCTGTGCATAACAATACCTTCCCAAGAACTAAGTAAACCAGTTGAGAAATTTTAGCACCTGGACGTAGCATAGAAATAAAAAAGATACACTGAAGAGGGTAGTCAAGACAGTTTCACATTACCTGTGTCACACCTACCCCAACCCCAGGAAGCACAGTGTGGGCAAAGATATCTTCTGTAAAAAGGAAGGAGAGGGAAGTGAGCACCAGAATTTGCCTTGGACCCCAGCACCTAACCCACTCCAGCAAAATCTAGCACCAAGTAGGTCCCTTTGGCCCCAGGTTCCAGGCCAGTCCCACTGCCAGGCCTGTCCCAGTAGACCCTGCCTCCAGGCCTGCCCCATTGCTAGGCCATCCCCGTGTACCAGTCTGACTCTCATGGCCTCATGATCTAGGCTTGCCTCAGCACCAGGCTAGCACCCACAGACCCCAAGTTCATGCTTGTCACACATGGCCCCAGAGCTAGGGTGGCCCCAATGGCCACAGACTCCATTAAGTGCACAAGCAAAGGAGGAATATCCACCATTAATTTGGCTATTTAATTTTGCTGTGAATATAGGAGCCAATCCAGTGAGACATAAGAATGCAAAACAAGAAAGCATATTATTCATTTATAGTAATATGATACACATAGAATACATAAAAGAATCAATGGAAAGGGATAAGAGACTTTCAATTTTAAAACAACAGAGTAAACGGAATTGTTTTCTCATTGTCTTTCAGGTATTTTACCCTTAAAAGCAATAAACATCATGTTTATAAAAATAACACAAACATTATCTTCAATAAAATTGGAAGATATCCATAACCCCCATGTATATATATGAGAAAAGGTTTCCAAATGGAGTGAAAGTCAAACAGCTATGAGAAGACACTGAAGTAGGACTCTCATGACTAATCTCAGTCCAGTGGTTGAGCACAATTCTAAGTGTCCAATATTGAAGAGAACAACAACAATTGGTTCATAACGGGAACAAATAACAAATAATGAGGCTGACAGAGGAAGCTTTTCTGAACGCAACTTGACAACACATTTGAGAAGTAAGGAGAGTGGGCCTGAATAAAGAAGCCCCTGGCAAGCCTGTTGGCAATAATAATGCAAGAAGGAGGAGAGTAACTTCACATGAGTGGTTCTGTATTGTTGATATGAGGTCTGCTGGGGAGAAGACCTCAGAACTGGCTTATAAAACAGAACTGTAAATCACAGTAAAATTCTCACCTGCTAGCCTGTAAGATGGTCTTGGCCCCTTCTTCACCTCAACTTCCTTCAAATAGCAAGTCCAGGAATAATTTACACAAAGATAATTAAATTTATATGCATATATGTGTATGTGTGGGTGTGCGCATATGTGTGTATATGTGTGTGTCTGTGTGTGTGTGTGTATATATGTGTGTGTACATATATACATATATATATATATATAAAATATCTAAACAGAAAAATAAATCTATGTATCCTTTGACCAGGCAACTTATCTTCTAGGAAATTGTCTTACAATTATGGTCCCATAGGTGCACAATAATATATGGATAAGTATTTCCAGAGCAGAAAATCACTTAAATGACCATAAGTTTGGGGATGATTAAATAAATTATGGTATATAAATGTCATGGAATGAGTAAGTACCATATGCACTTGTAGAGAAAAAATTCAGAGTGAAAATATTGTGCTGTGCCCCAATAAGAAACTGATGAAAATGTTTGCCTTAGGAGAGGGAAATAGGGGTCTGGGGGTCAAGGGTATGGTAACTTATATTACCCACAGACAGCTTTGTAACTTTGAAACTGTGTGCCATTTGCATGTGTTTCATATTTTCTTTTCCTTTTTTTTATGTTTATTTTATTTTTTATTTTTGAGACAGAGTCTCGCACTCTTGCCCAGGTTGGAGTGCAGTGGTGCGATCTAGGCTCACTGCAGCCTCTGACTCCCGGGTTCAAGCCATTCTCCGGCCTCAGTCTCCTGAGTAGCTGGAACTACAGGCGCGCATCACCACTCCTGACTAATTTTGTGTATTTTTAGTAGAGTCCGGGTTTCACTATGTTGGCCAGGATGGTATCGATCTCCTGACCTCGTGATCCACCCACCTCGGCCTTCCAAAGTGCTGGGATTATAGGCATGAGCCACCACGCCTGGTCTGTTGCATATTTTAAAAGAAAAAATATATTTAAAACTAATGGGAAAATAATAGAATGATTCCACAATGTGGCTCATTGAGAAAGGACTATATTAAAAATAATAAGTTTTCAAAATATAAAAAACTTAGAAATCAAAGAAAGGTTCCCATTTAAAATAGACATATGAAATATTAAACAAAAATATTCAGTACTCATGTGAAGAAATCTTTAAGATACTATGAAAACTTTTCAGAAAAATCTGGGTATACAGTATAAAATATCTTAAAATTGGACAATAAAATACTATATTATAGACACAGGTTCTAAAGTTCACATTAACAAAATAGACATTTAAAACCGCCAGCCAAATTCTGAAAGACAATGAGGAAGCACTAGCCCTATCAAAATTTAAAATACTACAAAGATACGATTATTAAAACTAGTAGGAATTGGTACGGTATTAGAATGACAGAACAAATGAACAGGCTAGATCCAAAAAGAGATCCAACTGAAAGTGTCAATTATTACATATTAAATATAATATTTTAAATTTGTGGGGTTTATTCATTAAATGGTGCTGAGACAATTGGCTAGTCACCTATATATAAAGCTGTGTCCCTATCTTGTTACAACAAAATTTCAGATGAATCAACTGTTTAGAAATAAAAATCAAAACCCATAATGTACCAGGAAAGTGTGAAAATTTTTCATGTAATGTTAGCCTAGTTCTTTTAAGCAAAACCAATACTAGAGAAGCCATGAAAAAATACAAATTTAACTATACAAAACTTTATTCGCTTGCAAAGCAGAATACTTCGCTTGCATATCAAAATGTTATTAAGGAAAAATCACTTGACAAACTGAGAGAAATATTTACAGCACATTTGTCAAAGGATTTGTTTAAATAACATTCAGTTCTTTAGCCTGTTTTTAAATTGGGCTATTAGTATTTGGTTTTTTGTTGTTTTATTTTGTTTTTCGTTTATTGTCGTTGCTATAGAGTTGTAGGAGTTTCTTATGTATTTTGGTAATTAATCTCATATCTGTTATGTCCTCTCATTCTGTAGATTGCTTTTTTGTTCTATTGATTGCTTTCTTGGCTGTGCAAAAGCTTGTTTGTGGGATGTAGTTCCACTTGCCTGCTTTTGCTTTTGTTACCTATGCTTTTGGTGCCATATTCAGGAAATCACTCATGTGATGAATATTTTCTCCCAAGTGTTTTTCTAAGAGATTCACAGACAAGATGTGGAAACCAACTAAAGGGCCATCAATAGGTGGATGGATAAACAAAATGTGGTATATGCACTTGATGGAACATTATTCAGCTTTTCAAAAGAGGAAAATCTGCAATATGTGACAACATGGATGCACTTAGAGGACATTATGTTCAGCAAAATAAGACAGTCACAGAAGGACAAATACTGCAGGATTCCACTTACATGACGTATCTAAATTGTCAAGCTCGTAAAATCAGAGAGCAGAGTAGTGGCTACCAAGGACTGCAGGAGAGGGGCAAATGGGGATTTTTTTTTTAATCAACTGGCACAATATTTTAATTATGCAAGATCAATAAGTGGGAGAGATCTACCGTCCAACAGTACACCTATAGTTAACAATACCATATTTTACAGTATACTTTTTAAAGACAGTAGATCTCATGTTAAGTGCTCTTACTACAATAAAATAATTTTTAAAAAACAAAATTTTTCAAAATAAATAAGAAAAGCATAAAAAATAGGAAATGAATGTGAACACATGGTTCATACCAATAAACAAAAATAGCTGTAATCACATTAAAAGAACTTTAAGGGATCTAACACTAGAAATACCATTTGACCCAGCAATCCCATTACTGGGTATATACCCTAAGGATTATAAATCATTCTACCATAAAGACACATGCACACGTATGTTTATTGCGGCACTGTTCACAATAGAAAAGACTTGGAACCAACCCAAATGCCCATCAATAATAAACTGGATAAAGAAAATGTGGCACATATACACCACGGAATACTGTGCAGCCATAAAAATGGATGAGTTCCTGTCCTTTGCAGGGACATGGATGAAGCTGGAAAGCCATCATTCTCAGGAAACTAACACAAAAACAGAAAACCAAACACTGCATGTTCTCACTCATAAGTGGAAGTTGAACAATGAGAACCCACGGACACAGGGAGGGGACTATCACACACCAGGGCCTGTCAGGGGGTGGTGGACTAGGGGCGGGAGAGCAGTAGGACAAATACTGAATGTAGATGATGGGTTGATGGATGCAGCAAACCACCACAGCACGTGTATACCTATGTAACAAACCTGCACGTTCTGCACGTGTACCCTAGAACTTAAAGTATATTTTTAAAAAATACCATTCTTACCTGTCAGACTGGCAAATGTCAAAAAAGAAACATGGTAGGCAACACTGCACACTTTCCCAATGACTACTGAACATTTCATTTTAAATCTTAGCCAATGCAATTAGAAAAATATATGGGTCAAGGTGTATATAAATTATTAGGGAAGCAAAGAAGAGGTCCTGCTTTGATCATGATATGAAAAACCACCTGCAAACATGGAAAGAATCAATGAATAAAATTAGATTTATGAGAGTTCTGAAAGATAAACACAACATGTGGTAAACAGGCATTGGAGCTCTAAAATTTGTTTTTAGGAGGGAGTTAAATTAGTTGACCTCTATCAAGGATAATTTTCCTGCCTTCCCTTATTTATATATTTTATATATTATATATATGTATGTATACATGTTTTTATAAGATATGCATTGAAGTTCTGTCTACTGTAGCAAAAAATTAGAAACAACTTTAATACTCATTGTTAAGGAAGTAGTGAAATCTGTTTTGTTATCTTACTATAATATGTGGTAGACTGAATAACTTTCCCATGATATCCACTTTCTAATCCCAAAACTTTAAAAATATTTTACTTTATATAGCAAAAGGGTCTTTGAAAATGATATTAATAAAATAATTTGGGATTGGGAGATTATCCTGGATTTTTCCCATAGGTCCAATATAGTCATGAGTGTCCTTTTATGGAGGAAAGCAATGAGAGACATTACTACAGAGGAGAAGACAGTGTAATGTAGAAACAGAGATTGGAGTGGTGAGAGGAGGAAGCCACAAACAAAGGGATAAAACCAGTCAGTCACTAGAAGTTGAAAAAAAGAAACAAACAAACAAACAAACAAAACAGGAAAACAGATACTCCCTTTGAGTTTCCAGAGAAAACCAGCCCTCCCAAAACTTTGAATTTATTTGAGTTCATACTTCTGATCCCCCAGTACTGTAAGAAATTAAATGTTTGGTGGTGCAAACCACAAAGTTTGTGATAATTTTAAAAACAACAATAGAAAACGAATACATCCTGGAATACTATCTAGCAATTTCCAAGTTGGGGTAGATATATATGTGTCAATAAGATTTCGCTCCAAAATATACTCAGTAAAAAGTTAAAAGAAAGAAAGTAAAGCATAGTGTGAATGTTATGGTAACAATTCCATAGAAATGGGTGTATTTTTATATACATAAACAAACACATACACATACATATGTATAGATTATCTCTGGAAGAAATGCACAAAAATATGAGTAGCTATTGCCTCTGGGGAGGTTGGGGGAAATGAAGTCAGTAGTTTGAAACTTACTTTCTCTCTTGTCCACTTTTGCTTTTTCCAAATTCATATGTTAATTTTCACAAATAAGTAGGCTTATAATCTTTAAAAAAAAGCTTACAAAAATGCTGTCAAGTTTTTCATCATGTCATTATTGAATTTATAGATTGATATGTATAAGATTTGACATCTTTAAAACAGCGCCTTTTTCTCAAGAAATACGTTAGGTCTCTCCGATTATTTGGGTCATCTTTTTAGTACTTCAGCAAAAATTTCATTTTTTTATCTATAAATATTACACACTTCCTGTTAGTTGTATAATTAGTTATTTAAAGTTTTATTAATATTATCAATGGAATCTAATGTTGATATAAAACTATATCTGTTTCCACTTCCTTTATTCTCATTTATTTTTATTCAGTTGTTCTTATCTAGTAATTTTAGTATGATATGAAAAATAAGCAGTGAGAATGAGTTTTTGGCTTCTTCTGACATAAAAGATAAAATCAGTCACTTTATGTATGCCTGTTGTACATATTAGATGAATATATTTTATAAATTTCCCAAATATCTAGCTTGCTAAGAGTTCTTATTAGAAATATGTTTCTTTTACTGAATGCTCTTTTGTGCTTTCATTTATATGATCCTGTACTTTTTCTTTAATCTCTTAAGGTGATTTAATAGATTTGTTTTGTTACAAAATCTTTTCATCTTGAAAGAAATCTATTGTGTTATCATGTATTTTACATACTACTAGATTCAGTTTGCTAATATTCTATTTAAGATATTTGCAGCTCTGTTCATAAATTTCTAATGTTTCCTTCTCATGCTAACACTTCTCAGATTTCAAATCCTTCTAGATTAATAAAATTGTATATATATATATATATACACACACACACATATATATACATATATGTATATGAATGAAATAAGAATTTCTTTTTTAAAAATTTTAACTGAAACAGTTTCAATAAAAGATTCTGGGCCTGGTGCGGTGGCTCACGCTTATAATCCCAGCATTTTGGGAGGCCAAGGCAGGTGGATCACCTGAGGTCAGGAGTTCAAGACCCGCCTGGCCAACATGGTGAAGCTTCGTCTCTACTGAAAATACAAAAATTAGCTGGGCATGGTGGTGTGCACGTGTAGTCCCAGCTACTCTGCAGGCTGAGGCAGGAGAATCACTTGAACCTGGGAGGCAGAGGTTGCAGTGAGAGGAGATTATGTCACTGCACTCCAACCTGGTGACATTCACCTGGTGACAGAGCAAGACTCTGTCTAAAAAAAAAAAAAAAAACCCTTTTTCTGACCATTTAACAATACTGACCTACAAAGTCTTCTGGGCCTGGAATCTTATAGGAGGACATTGTTAAAAATAACTTATAGAATTGATTTCTGTAATAGTTATAGATATATTCATATTTTCTAATTTCTCTTGAGTCATTTCTGATAGTTCACATGGTCCATTTCAAATTTTCCCAAACTTCCCCAAACTATTTGAGACACTCTTTAAGGTTTAGTTATATCTGTTTTCATTTTTAGAATTATTTTCTCGTGTATACTCTTGCAAGCAGCTTGCCAATTTTATGTGTTTTCAAAGAACTAATGCTAGTGTGTGTTCAATCTACTTCTTATTTACTATTCATTAATTTTTGTTGTTCTCTCTGTCTCTATGAGTTCCTTCTGTTTTTCTAATGTATAGAGTGGAAGAACTAGTTCATTACTTTTTGATCATTTTGTTTGTTTTATAATGCATGCATTTGTACCCATACTTTTTCCACTAAGTTCTCTTTTGCTTGCACATCACAAATGTTGCTATGTAATATCTCCCTTGCCTTTCAGCTCTAAATACTTTATAATTTCCATCATGGTTTTTTATTTGATTCACGTGCTTTTATTTATTTCCAAAGTTCTAATTTTTGAGTTATACATAAAAGCATCCATTATTGGTTTCTCATTTTATTATGCCATACTCAGAGACTGTGGTAGGTGTATTTTGGATTCTTAAGTATTAATTTAAAATACCTTTGGGACATAGTAGAAAATACCTTTTTGTTAATGTTTCATATGTTCCTGAAAAAATAGGTTCTGTATATGTTACTTAAAGTAAACCTGTTAATTTTGTGGTTCAGGTAGTAAGTACCTTTAGTAATGTTTTAATCTTCCTGATTATCAGATTTGGAGAGAAATGAGTTAAATTCTCCCTCAGTCAGTGGGTATTTGTTAGTTTCCATAGACTCACATGGGCAGTCCACTCATACTTCTTTGTGAATCAGTTTACTTGGCAGAAGGAAAATTGTATGAGGTATTATAATTGTACTAAATGTTTCATAAGTGCTGTTTTAGGGGGTGAACTGTGCCTCCACCAATTCGTATCTTGAAACCCTAACCTCTAGTATCTCAGAATGTGATCGTATTTGAAGATAGCGCCTGTAGAACACTGATTAAGTTAAATGAGGCTGTCAGGATGAAACTTAATCAAATAAAGCTGATGTTCTTTTTTTTCTTTCTTTCTTTTTTTTTTTTTTTTTTGTGAGATGGAGTCTCGCTTTCTCACCCAGGCTGGAGTGAAGTGGCCCAATCTTGGCTCACTGCAACCTCTGCCTCCTGAGTTTAAGTGATTCTCCTGTCTCAGCCTCCTGAGTAGCTGGGATTACAGGTACCCACCACCACACCTGGCTAATTTTTGTATTTTTAGTAGAGATGGGGTTTCGCCATGTTGGCCAGGCTGGTCTCAAACTCCTGACCTTAGGTGATCTAGCTGCATTGGCCTCCCAAAGTTCTGGATTATAGGCATGAGCCACCACACCCGGCCTAGCTGATGTTCTTACAACAAGAGGAGATTAGGACACACAGGGAGATAAAAAGAGTAAATGTACACAGAGAAGATTATGTGAGAACATACCAAGAAGGCAGCCATTTGCAAGCCGAGGAGAGAGGCCTCAGAACTCTAACCTGCTGAAACCTTGATCATGGTCTTCTAGCCTCCAAAAATGTGAAAAAATAAATTTCCATTGTTTAGGACACCCAAACTGTAGGATTTTGTTATGGATGCCCTTAGCAAACTAATACATGCTGGAAAAGAAAGGATGGGTGTGAATAGTAAATCTTAATTAAAATACATTCATATGTATAGACAAAATCTTGCCCTCTACAAAATGGAATTAATGCAATGTAATCCACTTATGACCTATGACCAGGTAGTCCATTAATCCCTATATCATATAACCTGCACCAGTTGCCGTTGCTGGAATATTGGCTTATTGATGGTGGCACTTAATATGTCTGCTTAGTTGAAGGAAATTCCATATTGTTGAGATTATACTTAACCTCTAAAGTAACCCGTGTTGCTATTTTTCATTCGAATCACTGGACTAGATGACAAAAGCACATGTGGAATATTAATGAATATTATTTGTCTGCTATGTCCCAATAAATTCTCAATATTTTTGATATGGTTTGGCTCTGTGTCCCCACTCAGTCTCATCTTGTAGCTCCCATAATTCCCACATGTTGTGGGAGGGACTCAGTGGGAGATGATTGAATCGCGGGGGCGAGTCTTTCCCATGCTGTTATTGTGATCGTGAATGAGACTCACAAGATCTGATGGTTTTAAAAACAGGAGTTTCCCTGCACAAGCTCTCTTTTTGCCTGCCACTAACCACGTAAGATGTGACTTGCTCCTCCTTGCCTTCTGCCATGACTGTGAGGCCTCCCCAGCCATGTGGAACTGTAAGACCAATAAACCTCTTTCTTTTGTAAATTGCCCAGTCTTGGGTATGTCTTTATCAACAGCATGGAAACGGACTAATACAGTTTTCTTGCTGTTTACTTTTCCTTCAAGTAAAGACAGTCTATGATTAGGACTCCACATCAACTATAAAGTAGTGTGCATTGCTCTTGTTGGATGATCAGGCACATGGGAGATAAAATCTTGGTAGATTAAAGACAAGGAGGCTGGGAAAGAGATATGTAGATGAACATCAAGTAATAGTGTCAGAGCCTGAAAATATTCTTTTCTAATATGAATGATCTTCTGATTAGATTGCTCTACTTTCTTTCCACTGGGATTTGCATTTTCTGTTGTCCTTTAGGATCATTTCAGAGTGGAGCTATAACAGTGTGAGTTTAATTTTGGATAATGAAGCATATTCTACATAAAATGTCTGCAAACCAGATTCAGATGTTTACTTTTCATTCTCAGTGAACTGGTCATAAAATTTCTCATAAGACCATCGGTGTCAATTGAGGGGGAGACATAATTGTAGTATGAGTAAGATCACTTCCTGAATGTAAAAAAATAAATTCATAAAAGTTATTTGTGCCTTTAGGGTCTACAGTTTCCACATGATGAAAAAATACTTTCTGACATGCTGAACTCTATATTTAGCTGTAACAGATAAATGCAATTCTTCATGAGCACTTGGATCTCATATTTCCTTACTGTTTCATGCTCTGTTTTTTAACATATACCAGCAGTCAGTAGGAACTTAGAAATTATTTCTCAAAAGTTTTTTTAAGAGGTGCTGTGGCCTTTACTCCAAAACTTTAATGGTTTTCAATATAATTTGTCCTATCTGAGTTTAATACAGGCTTCATAAAGCATTCCAATATATTAGTGACACTTTAATCATATTTGATCTGTCATATCACAAGGGCAACAGATATGACAGAAGCAGCTGAAGAGATTTCTCTTCTTTGACTCACATGAAAATGTGTCAGAATAAAAATGTTATGTTATGCTATCCTCATAGAATAAAGAGGCTCATGATTGTTCTATTTATTTCGTAGGGACATAAAGTCTTTCTCCTTCACCATGAAAGAGGTGTCCTGACATGCCTTCAGATTAGTTGGTTCCTAGGAAATTTGCTCTACTTTCTTGATATTTCTTTTCTACAAGTTTGCATGTCATTCCAAGGCATCAAGGAAAACTGAGAGTTTCTGTTTTGCTGGTCCTCTTAGCAATATGTTATCAATGGGACAGACCAACATGGATATACTGTAAGACGGTGAAGCAGTTCAGTTCCCTTCTAACTATGCATGAACAGAGTTAACATACACATAAGGGAAAATGACAAAGATACACCAATACACCTAGGTAAAATCTAATTGCTGCTGGTGTTCTCTGATTATCAGCAAGAAGAAAAGTACTTCCATCAGTTTAAAAAATTCACACCAAGTACCATTAGCAGTTTTGATTTACCCCGGTAAGAAGACCTCACCTTGAACTACAGCTATAGAGCTTCTATTTGATTAAGTTTACCAACATCCAGTAATATTCTCCAAGACCTATTGGACTATTTATTGACCAAATAGGAGAATTAAATAGGTCTATTATAAGAATCAATAGGCTTAAATCTTTCAAGTCATTTGTAGTGGCAAATTACTCCACAGTTCTCCTAGGGGAATAAACTGTTTGATAGGTGCTGGGAGCCCTAACTTGGCTCAAGTTAGGGAGTCAAATGAAATTCTGCCATTGGTTGAGGGAGTATGTCCTAACTATATCTCAAACTGGAGGAAAAAAACACAGTATAAGTTTTTCGTTATATGGTGTAATATGACCATATTCAATTGAGAATTCCATTTGTTATGCCATCTGACCTCATATGCCCCCAATTTGATTAATAATTAAAATTGCATGGTATGACCCCAAGAAGTAATTTTAGCTCATTGCCCATATATAAGCCCCTACAGATGTTTATACAGGATATTTATGACATCATACTAATCAGATTGAATCAATAAGAAATGGCTAGTATCAGAAATCTTGATTTTATTATGCTTTCTAGAGAGTGGGAGATTTATGAATTTTGAGGAGCTAGACACATCAATAAACATGTAGCTATCCAGTGTACAGGGCCATTTCAGTATGTACCATCTGTTGTGGGCTGAAATTTTATTCTTCCACAATCTGCATGTTGAAGCCCTAACCTCTAGTACCTCAAAATGTGTCTGTGTTTGGAGGTAGGGCCTGTAAGGAGGTGATTAAGTTAAAATCAGGCCCTTGGGTGTGCCCTAATACAATCTGACGATTTTCCTTATAAGAAGAGAAAATGTGAACACACAGAGAGATATCAAGATACACTTGCAGAGGAAAGATCATGTGATTATACAGTGGTTACGTGCACACCAAGGAGAGAGGCCTCCAACAAACAAACTCACCCACTGACATCTTGATCCTGTCTACGAAATGTGAAAAAATAAACTACATCGTTTAAGCCACCCAGTCTGTGGTATTTTGTTATGGCAGTCATAGCAAATTTATACACCATCCAAAATAAAGGACAGATTATTACAACTTTCACCTTCCACTGAGAAGGAAGTACAATACCTGTAAGATCTCCTTGGGTTCTTCCAGCAGTGTAATCTGCACCTGGAAAAACTGCTTCATCCGTATACCAAATGACCTTAAAGACAGCTCTTTTTTTGTTTGTGTTTTGTTTTCTTTGGCTTTTTTTTGTTTGTTTGTTTGTTTGTTTTGAGATGGAGTCTCACTCTGTTGCCCAGGCTGGAGTGGTGCAATCGCGGCTCACTGCAAGCTCCGCCTCCTGGGTTCACGCCATTTTCCTGTCTCAGCCTCACAAGTAGCTGGGACTACAGGCACCTGCCACCATGCCCGGCTAATTTTTTTGTATTTTTAGTAGAGACGGGGTTTCACCGTGTTAGCCAGGATGGTCTTAATCTCCTGACCTCGTGATCCGTCCCCCTCGGCCTGCCAAAGTCCTGGGATTACAGGCCTAAGCCACCGCGGCCGGCCAAGACAGCTGTTTTTGAGTAGGGCCCCGAGCCAGAAAGAGCTCTATATCAGGTTCAGGCTGTGATGCGAGGACACCTACTGTTAGGGTAGAAGGGGTTTGAGTTACGGGGGCGAATCCATATGGGTCTGCGGCAACCTCAATTCCTGCCTGCTCAGAAGAAAAAATTCGACTGAAGGGCATAAGGCAGAAAAAGACACCAAGGAAAGTTTCAGAGCAGGAGTGGAAGTTTATTTAAAAAGGCTTTTGAACAGGAAAGAAAAGAAAGCACACTTAGAAGAGTGCTTTCTTAGGTGGGCAACTTAAATGGTAAGTGTGGCATTTAACCTTGATTCCGGGACTTTATAGGCTGCTCCACTCCCAGTGTCTTGTTCCTTTTTCCCATGATTCTAACCGTAGGGTGGGCTGGCCACCTATGCAGTAGGCAGCATGTGCAGTGTGTTTAGGAAGCTGGACACATGCCCATCTGAGGCTTTCTTCCCTTTTCTGGTGGAATGCCCCGAGAAGGTCAAACTCCGCCATTTTGTCTCTTAATGTGCGTGCCTGGACTCACTCACCCAATTCCTGAGATTTTATTGGAAGCTGATTACTAATCTCAAGTGTTTTTATCTGTTTAAGAAGTTGCCTCTCCCTGGTACCTGCATTCAATTAACACTTTAGTGTGACAGCTGTGGACTATCAGGAGATTCTCTCTCCCTGGCGCCAGCTGCCAAATTATCGTTTTTTTTGAGAGGCAATATGATAACCGCCGAAGCATCACCTGATGATTGCCTGACATTTCTGGTGGGTGCAGGGAGAACCTTCTCCTGGCTAGCTCATACCTGTCTAACTACCTGAAACAGTACCACTTGGGGACATACGATCAGGCAGACCATATGGTATTGGAGATATTAGTGTTGGCAAAAGGATGCCAAGTGGAGTTTGTTTAAAAAAAAGATCAGAGGAAGAGTCATAACTCAGGCCCCAGGAATTCTGGAACAAGGTCATTCCATAAGCCCTCACAATTTGAAGTATTATGAATGTTTGATCCAGCAGTATGGGATTTCATACAACATTGTGTCGTCTCAGAGGATTTACATTATAGCAAGGAGCAGGACTGGTCATATCTCAGAAGCTGCTGCTCTCTGGGAGCATTGAAACAACTTTTTGAAGACAACTTAAATACCAATTCAGAGGTGATACTTACAAGATTAGGGTGTCATTCTCCAAGACAATATATACCTTGAATAAAAAAACATTTATATAATGCTGCATTTCTATAGCAGGAAGAGATGAATCTGGGAACCAAGAAGTTCTCGTCAACTCAGAGACTCACTTATAAAATATTCTTCTCCCTAAAACTGGAATTTGCAGGTTCAGAGGTCTTCAGCTCCAAATGGAGAACATTTATGCTAGAGGACCCAGCAAGATTAACATTTAATTATAAACTGTGACTGTTGCCTTGGCACTCCAGGCTCCTTGTGTGAAAGAACCAGAAGGCAATAAAAGGAGTCACTACTCTGCCAGGGATAATCGATGCTGATCATCAAGAGGACATGTGGTGACTTATATCCCATGGGGACAAAGAGGAATATGTGTGGTCCCCAGTTAAGCCTCCAGGATGTTTCTTTGGTACTCAATTTCCATTGTCATAATACATGCAGCAATCCAGGCCTGAGCAGGGTATAGTAACAAGGGGCTCAGACCCTTCATGAATGATCATCTGTATCACATCACCAGGCAAGTCATCAATGTTAGCAGAGTTTCTATGTTGATGTGAGAGAAACCTAGAATGGAGAGTGGAGAATGAAAAAGGCATCAGCGATGACCCAGAGACCAGCTAGATCTGTGGGAGTTGTGGTTCATCCCACCAACCTTCCTCTTCTAAGCTTCCTTCCGGAAGAGAGGTTCATAAAAATCCTGAAGAAGCTTTTGCTGGAATATATATAAAGTGAATCCAAGTAGCACATGGGGTGGACTATGATGGAAACATAGATGTATTTTCCAGATCTTCATTTGAGGAAGGACTTGTTGACACAGCTACTGGGAGTCTCAGCAAACACCCTTCACTGGTCCAAAGCAACCCCTTGAAGGTTTCTTTTGCTGCAGAGACCTGCATTGCCTAAGGTCATGGCCCTCCACAGGGTAGCTCACATTCAATGACTGATGCAGAAGCATAATGATTTGGTCATCTTGGCACAACTTGGGAGAATCTCAATGGCTGTTCTAGCTTCAGAACTCCTCATGGGGTTTGGTTTCTTGAGGTTGAGCCTACATCACAGGTTGACTTCTCTCTCTGCACGATCCTGCTTCCTTCCTCTCTTTTCCATAGGTATTTATTGAAAAGTCTAACTTTAACTCTAACAAACATCCAGAACGCTAAGTTCCATATCAAAGTCAGTTTCCTGGAGAATCCAACTTTCAATACTTGCCCAACAACAACCAGGTGTTAGACTTTCAGGGACATTAGATTTTGTTTGCAAGAAACAGAACCACTTCCTTAGGCAAGTTAGGTATGCTTGTGAGATTTTCTGAGCCCTTGGTGTTATTCCCATTTTCTGTATCCAGCAGATTATCACCACTGGAATTATTAATATCTTATTTTTTCCAAAGCACAGTGATGACTTTGTCACTTAAGTGTCCCAGGAATAATAATAATTCAAACTCTGAATCAATCTTTGAATTTGGTTTTCAGCAACCTCAGCTCTAATATCACAAAAAGAAGTCTGTCAAAGGGGTCAGATAATAGTTCTGAGTTTTATTACTTTCCTTTAGGGAAGAATTTGAGATTTGATCTTTATCTGATTCTGTCAGGAAAATCATCTTGGGCCATCTCATTTAAATTAGTTTTTAGCAGCAATTACCTGACTTTCCAGAGCTTCACCTTCTGTGGGTTCATTGCCCCTGGATACCTCAATCATACTTCAGTAGGTTCTTCCCCATTCCTGACATAGTCTGCTAGTTTACCATTCTGGAATTTAAAAGGGTATCTTCCTTTTATCTTAACATAGCTCAATTAACTATTTCAGACACATTTTCTTGAGGGTCTGTTTCCTGCAGGTATGATATTAAGCTGTAGATATTCTGGCTAATTTAAAGAGAAAAAAAGGAATTAATTGGAAGTCAGGAATAGCTCAAATACTTGGAAGGAGACTAGAACAAACAAGCCTTAGAAAAGACAACGTCTAGAGCAGCTCTGGAGATATCGGTAACAGGAATTCATTATCTTATGATATTTCCTAAAAATCTCTCCTGTAGATTCTGAATCAATAAGTCTTAGATGTGATTCGAGGATTCATATTTTTTACAAGGAACTGCATAAAGTTTTACCCATGGAAACCTTGCTTCCACCACCTCTGTCCCTCGTGTCTACATTCAACTTTGAAAATTCTAGAATGTTTGATGGGTCATGGGATTTCTGATGTCAGATCACGGGGGTCCCTATTAGGCAGCCCACCAGAGGAAAGTTGGCTGTGAAGAAAAACATAAGAAGTCTTCACTACAGGTGTTCTTACAAATGACCAAACCCATGGATTTTTTTTTCAATCTCCTTTTGTTATAATGTCTATTATATTGTTCTTATAAGTAGAGTCCTGCATTGTTTTTGTATTACAGGATTTAATGAGAACTACCTTATTCCCTAGTACAAAATGCATATTTGTAATTCTTTTTTTTTTTTTTTTTTTGAGAAAGAGTCTCATTCTGTCGCCCAGGCTGGAGTACAGTGGCGCCATCTCAGCTCACTGCAACCTCCACCTCCTGAGTTCAAGCAATTCTCCTGCCTCAGCCTCCAGAGTAGCTGGGACTACAGGCGCCCACCACCATGCCTGAGTAAGTTTTGTATTTTTGGTAGAGAAGGGGTTTCACCATGTTGCCCAGGCTGGTCTCGAACTCCTGACCTCAGGTCATCCACCCGCCTTGGCCTCCCAAAGTGCTGGGATTACAGGCGTGAGCCACTGTTCCTGGCTCATATTTGTAATTCTTTCACAAGTACTTAAAAGATGAGTAAATGTTTTGGGGAAGGTTATAGGAAACTAAATATTTTCATCATGTTACATGAATTATTAATATCCTTACTTTTTGTATATTATTTCTACGAGAGGTAATTTATTCTCTTCCCCTCATTACAGATTGTCATATTCTCTGTAAACTTCTAACATATTTGACTTTACTCATTTTACATTTATTTTATATGTATAAAGGTTCACAATTGTTATTGCTTCGTTGGATTTTAAATTCAACAAATGTAAATACCCTTCTTGTTCTCAGTTAATGTATTTTCCCTTAAGCTATGGTCTTATATTATTGCCACACTTACTTTCTTTTGGTTGTATTTTAGTTTTTGCTAAGTATGTCTTTTTTCTTTTATTCGATGATTTATGATATGCTATTTGAAACACAGAATAATATTAATATAAGTAAAGTATGTATGTTTTATGGTGCATAAAAATTGAAATGAACACCTTTGACCTCTCTATCACACTGACTCCCACCACTAGACTAAATGAGTTTCATCATTCACTCAACACCATTTTTGAAGTTTTATCACATTGGTGTCTATGAACAATAGTTAGTTTTCCTTTATGAAAATGTAATTTGATACATGCACTCTGAGCCTTCCTTTTGTTTCTACTAAATATTATCTTTTAAGATCCATTCATATTCTTGCATATAGCTGCAGGTAAGTCATTTTTACTGCTAAATTACATTTCATTGTACAAACGCACAATTTATCAATACATTCTCCTGTTGGAAAGTGGAGATTCCAGATTTGTTTCTATTGCAAAACAAAGCTATTTTGAACATTATTTTGCATATCTCCTAAGTCACATGTGTAAGAGTTCCCTTGGGGCAGTGATTCTCAAAGTGTGGTCTGTGGAACAACAGCATGAGCATCACTTGGGGACTTGTTAAAATGCAAATAATTAGGCCCCACCCCAGACTTGCTGAATCAGACTCAAGGGATGTTGGTAATCTATGTGTAATTTTGATGCATGCTAAAGTTTGAGAACCACTGATTGAAGATGGAGATCAATCTATTTATCTATCTCATCTCCCTAGGGAAGATATTGCTGAATTGCTGTCAGAGGTATGTAACACATTCATCTTCACATGGTGAGATGAAAGGTAAGATTAAACGATTTCCTTGAGTATATCTGTGTGGACTGTTATGATCACTAGCTATGTACTCCTATGGCTGTCCATATCCTCAGCAATACTTGGTGTTGTCAGATACTGTTTACCTTTTGCCCATTTAGTAGATGATCAAATAATATATAAATGTTGCCATTATTTCCTTTCCCCTGATGATTAATAAGAGTTATTTCCATATAGTCATTGATGTTTTCAGTAAAATATCTTTCATGTTTCTTGTCAGTTTTCCTTTTGGCTTATTTTTTTCTTACTGTTTTATGTAAGTTCATATATATATATTTAGAATACTAACTCTTTGTCACATATGTTTGGTAAGAATTTTTTTTACAGTTTGTGGCTAGCATTTTCATCCTTTTTATGAGATTTATGTGATGACTAGAACTTCTCAATTTTAGTCGAGTCACATTTATAATATTCTACATTGTGTTTAGGGGCTGTATCTTAAGAACTACTTCTATATGACTAGGTCAAAAAGATGTTTCCTTACATTTTGTAATGAAATATAGAAAATACTTATTGTGACTTTGCAGTAGTTATAAATGGAAATAAAACTATTTTGTATATAGATCAGTGGTTGGATAGACTATTTATACATGATACGAAATATTGATGACTTATAGAAGAGAATGCATCAATGCTATGTGTATTGATACATGGAGTGATAGGCTTTATTAAATTTAAAAATGTTTGAAGAATAGTGTGTACAGTATACTTATAAAACAAAAACAAAACAGGAGACAAACAGAAAAAACATACCTATGTGTTCATATATTTGTATATTCTTCCATGACTGTAAAGAAAACTGTTCACATTAGTTACAACATGTGTGTGGGATGAGAATGGTTAGTGATACAATTACCTATTTTATACAACCTTGTATTTTTAAACTTGCTCTAATAATCACAAAAACTTATGTTTTCCACCAATGAGAATATCTTTTCTTTTATGGCTATATATTAGTAATACACACTAATTATTTAAAAAGCCAACATTACCAAAAATCCAATTAAGAGAGAAAAATTTACCAGAAAAAATTTACCACTATCGGAAAACAAGCATGAACATCATGATGGTGACCATCTTGCTAGGCACATAAACATGAACATCATTTTA
The DNA here is from genome assembly GCF_009764315.1 of Trachypithecus francoisi. Lineage (NCBI taxonomy): Eukaryota > Metazoa > Chordata > Mammalia > Primates > Cercopithecidae > Trachypithecus > Trachypithecus francoisi. The sequence goes on from NW_022681471.1 coordinate 6,896,494, forward strand.
CCTAAATAGAAAAACTGTGTTTTTTTCTAAAGTAGGCACTCAATAAAAGAGTCCTTTAGGTGGGTGGGTAGTGCTTGACATATAATCCTATCACTATTGAAAAACAGAGAAATTCCCCTCTCATTTGTCAATATTTACAATAATTCTTGCTTACTTGAACTTATTACTACATTCACTTCATAATCCCAAAAATAATGTCAAACTGTAATCATCTCATCATCTCAACAGGGATTCCTGTCATGCTTTCAATATTGACGTCACTAAAATTTTTATTTCATCTTTTATGATAAGAGCACTTTGTTTTTTATTATTAGTCTTTCCTGCTTCAAGAGGTTTATGTATATTTACATTTTATGAGAAGATAATGCTGAATTGTATCTCATATTTTAGTAATGACTGACGTTGTTAATCTAATGAATTATGTTATTTTCCGATTGTATCACTCAGGTATCACACACATATACATATATGTGTGTGTATATATATATATGTGTGTGTATATATATGTGTAAAATAAGGAATTGGCTCACATGATTATTGAGACTGAGAAGTCCGAAGATCTGCAGTTGCCCCACTGGAGAGCCAGGAGAACCAATAGAGTAATCCCAGTTCAAGTCCAAGGCCTGAGTACCAGGATTGCTAATAGTTCAAGTTCCAGTCCAAAAGCCAGCAGGCTCAAGAGCCAAGAACAAATTATTCAGTTCAAGTCTGAAGACAGAAAAAAAAAAAAAAAAAAAAAAGCTAATGTCCCAGCTCAAGGCAGTTAGATAGAAAACATTCCCACAATCTTACTTGTGTGAAGTTAGCCTTTTTGTTCTATTCAGGCATTTAAATCATTGAATGAGGGCCACCCACATTATTTCAGGCAATCTGCTTTACTAAGTCTACTGATTCAAATGCTAATCTAATGAATAAACATGCCCACAGAGACACCCAAAATTATATTTGACCAAATATCTGTGGACCCTGTGGCTTAGTTAAATTGGCACATAAAATTAACCATCATAAGTCCAGTCCTTGTCAGCTTGGCATCCAGATACATCTCCCTAAACCACAATTAATCTTCAAGTAAAGATAATAACCAGGCCATAATCCCTCCTAATATGATACGACTATCCTTCATACAACAAAAAATGCACTAATCTTTTCCTAACAAGAAGAGGTAAAGTCCTTGAGGAATGTTTACTCTTCTTGATATCTGATAATTTAAATATTATGGTGTAAAATTTATAATACTTTGATAAGATGATAAAGTCAGCTGATCATCTATTACATGATAGGGAATAAAAAAAGGAAGAAAGCAAAGATTGCCCACACTCATATTCATAACAAAATAAGGAAGAAATACTCGTGATAATTACAGTCCTCATTTTGTAACTGGTAATATGGTCATAGCTGGCATTTATAACTGCCTTCTACTGCTCGTTCTGTATTCACTTTGTCTTCAGCAACCACCTCAGCTAGTTGTGCTTGTTTACCAGGTGGGGTAACCTAAACCATTCTTGAAGGGTCTGGGCCATTAGTAGTTCTACCTCAATTGAGTCTTGCAGTTTTCCATTGAATTTGAGCAAAGATTAAGAGATGCCCTGGGGGATTTGCTATATTCCAGACATATTCTTCCCTCCTGCTGTTGTAAAGTACTAGTCCAATTTATCCTGGTAGTTAGGATTTGTCATTCCAGGCAGCAGAGGACCTCTCTTCTCTGCCTGTTGATTCAGAGATACGAGAAACCGAAAATGGCTGGATGGCAGTCCTAACTTGTAGTTCAATGAAATGATTGTCGTAGCTCCTGGTAGAAGCTTCCCTTCCTTTGGAACTAAGATATCTAGGCCAGCAGAGCAAAAGGTCATGGGAACAAGAAGGAAACATTTGCTAGTGGGTCACTAGAGATAATAGTGAATAGTACCACTCTCATTTTTACCATTTGATTCCTATACCCATGAATCCAGGCTGTCACATAAACAGCACCATATATTTGATGCTGATTTGGAGCATATATAGCCTTTTGGAGAAACTTTACCCAGCCCTGCAAAGTAATGCCACCTAAACGGCTTTGTAACAGTTTTTAAAAAAACCATTCCACCATGCTATCAAGCTAACTACTTCAAGGTAGTGGAGACTATGGTAAGATCATTGAATTCCATGAGCATAAGCCCCTTGCACACTCTCTTTGCTGTGAAATGGGCTCCTTGATCAGAAGCAATGCTGTGTAGATTATCATGAAGGTAGATACGGCATTCTGTGAATCCGTATATAATAGTTTTTGCAGAAGTACGGCATGTAGGGAAGGCAAATCCATATGCAGAGTAAGAGCAGGAACAAAATGCTACCCCTTTCATGATGGAAGCGGTTCAGTGTAAGCAACCTGCCACCACATAGCTACCTGATCACCCTAAGGGATGGTGCCATTCTGGGGACTCCGTGTTGGTCCCCGTTGCTAACAGATTAGGTGCTCAGCACGGATGTAGCAAACTTGATCTTAGTAGAAGTCCATATTGCTGAGCCCACGTATTACCTCTATCCATTCCACTATGGCCACTTTGTTCATTAGGTCATTGGACAATAACAGGGGTGGGAAGAAGGCTGAGTGGTATCCACAGAATAGGTTATGTTATCCACTTGATAATTAAAACCCCGCCTGCTGATTTTACTCTTTGGTGGGCATTCACATGGAACCCACATATCTGCATATTTTTGCCCATTCAGAGAGGACTGTTAACATACCCCTTCTTCAAATGTATTTGTAACTGATTTTTCAATCATGTTCCTTCCAAGTTCCTGACCATACAAATCATTGGCCACAGACTACGAACTGACATATAATCAAACATCTGGCCATTACGCCTTCCAAGCAGAGGAAACTTCAGGTGCATAGCTTGAAGTTCTACATACTGGGAGGACTTTCCTTCACCACTGTGCTTCGGTAATGTCTCTGAAAGGGGCTATGGTGCTGTAGCTGTCACCTTTACGGTGGTGCCTACATATCTTGCAGGACCATCTATGAAACAGGCCCAAGTCTTCTGCTCCTCTATTAACTAACCATAGAAAACTCCACATAATGCCATAGGTTCAGGCAAAGAGAGAAAAGTCAATATAGCAGGGTGAGGAACCATGGACTTTTGAGCCACTTCTTCAGATAACCTACTTGTGCCTTCAGGACCTATTCAGTATATATATCTAATAAACATTTTATAGATCAAGAACTCTGTGTGTGTGTGTGTGTATCTTTCATGTAATGATGGAATGATATTCCGAACATCCAATTTTATGACTTGATGGGTCAGGTAACACCCAGTTCATGATGGGAAGCTCAAGTAGCATGGTTACTTGGAGCCCGTGGTTAAGCATTCAGTTTCTACTAAGGCCCAGTGGCAGGCCAAAAGATGTTTCTCAAAAGGAGAGTAGTTGTCTCCAGAGGATGGCAGGACTTTACCCACAAATACTAAATGCCTGCACTGAGATTCACCTATAGGGGTCTGCCAAAGGCTCCAAACAGTATCTCTATCTGCCACTGCCACTTCAGTCACCATTGGATCTGCTGGATCATATGGGCCAAATGTCAGAGAAGCTCACACAACAGACTGGAGATGTTGCAGAACCTTCTCTTGTTTTGAATTCCACCCAATGGTAGAAACTTTTTGGGTCACTCCATAAATAGGCCATAGTAATGCGCCCAAAGGAGGAATATTTTGCCTCTAAAATCCAAAGAGGATCTTTCGGTGTTGTGCCTCTTTCTTTGGTTGTACAAGGGCCAGATTCAACAACGATCCTTCACCTTAGAACAGGTATCTTACCATTGCCACACTGCTGGAACCCCAAAAATGTTACTGAGGTAGAAGGCCCTAGAACATTTTTTTCCTAGTGTATTTTCTACCCTTTGACACACAAATGTCTTATCAATGAGTCTAAAGTAGTTGCTACTTCTTGCTCATTAGGTCCAATCAGCATATCCTCAACGTAATGGTTTAGTGTGATATCTTGCGAAAGGGAAAAGTGATCAGGATTCCTGCAAAACAAATTATGACATGGCTGGATAATTGACACACTCCTGTGGCATAATAGTGGAGGTGTATTAATGGCCTTACCTGCTGAAAGTAAACTGCTTCTGAAGGATATTATGAGCAGCTATGGAGAACGAAAATATTTACTAGATCAAAACTGTATACCAGGCACAAGGGGATGTGTCAATTTTGCCAAAAGGATGAAACCACATCCGATACAGCAGCTGAAATTGGAGTCACCACCTGGTTAAGTGCACCATAACTCACTGTCATTTTCCAACACCCATATGTCTTCTGCATAAACCAAATAGGCCAGTTAAAAAATGATTTGGTGGAATCACCACCCCTACATATTTCAAGCCTTAAAGATGGTACTAATTTCTGAAATCTTTTCAGAAATGTGGTATTGCTTCTGGTTTACTATTTTCCTAGGGAGAGGCAGTTGTAATGAAGTACAGCTGGGCTTTCCCACCATAATAGTCCTCACTCCATAGATCAGGAAACCAATGTAGATATTCTGCCAACTGCTGAGTATATCTATGCCATTTATGCACTCTGGAACTATGTAAATAGCCACAAGATGTTTTCTGTCTCCTGAAATTAGTGTTAGTTCAGAGTCGGTGTTCGCTATTCCCTGAAAGTTCTGATTATTTTCTTTTTCCCGATGTATAGTTACCCAGGAAAATGGCTCTAGGTCCCATTGGGAAAAGTTGGAAGAAAGATTAACAGCATACATTTTCGGCAGTGTATTGAGGTCCTTCCTCAAGGATGCCTAGTTTCCCCTTCATTCAAGGAGTTATGGGTCTGTAAACTGGCTCATGTCTAGTAATTGACTGAGGTACCGTGAGTCTTTTTATGATTCAGGTTAGATTTTTGTTCATGTAGTCTAAAACTTTCCTGCTTATACAGATCAAGTAAGACTTCAGTAGGCTTCCTATCTGTTTCATTTCTAGGAACATCATGATCAACTAGCAAATGCAATAGGTCTACACAGTTAAGACTATCCTGACTATTGATTTGTCTGTGCTGTTCATTACATTAACCATGCCCACCTTGCCTTCGGTGGTCGAGTGCCACAAGTTGACCTCTGCCACAGTCCAATTGCTCCCATTGCGTTCAGGTTTCTAAACAGAACGGTTGTATTTCCCACTTTAAGGTCTGGTTTACAGAGAAGAGCAATCATGGAGCTCTTCAAAAATACCAAGGCTCTCCTCAAAAATTTATGTCTCAAAATTTTGGTGGAAAATATGTATTCTCAACTATCACAGTGACAACAATTTTAATATACTTAGGAACACATTCACAAAAGTGCGAGGCCCATATTAATAAATTATAAAACAATTAACTATACAAATATGTAAATAATTGAAAATACATGTAATTATAAAATTAATGTAATCAAACTGATAATGATTTGAAAACTCAATTCATAATTTTAATATAACTTCAATCAGAATCACTCTTTTAAGTACTTGAATATAATGACCATAATATTCACTTAGAAGTGCCTAAGGCTAGCTAAAAAAATATGAGAAGGTATACTGATTGAGGACTTGTGTTTTTGTAAATTAAAAATACCCTACTGCCAATTAACAAAACATGATAGTACTTTCACGCTAATAGGCTAGGACATCAGGCATTAGAGATTACAAAGCACAGAAATATCCCAGTGCCAGTTGGGAACTTAATATGTAATTAAAATAGTATGTCAATTCAGTAGGAGAAAAATGTGTCTATTTAATAAGTGATATGGGCTCAAATGGCTATCTATTTAGATAAAATAAAATGTGTAGAATGTCTACTGCAAACCTTAGAAAAATAAATTTACAACTGTATATAAAAATTGAAAATTAAGAGAAATATAACAATATTAAAGAGGGATTTGGGTTTTGGAATGAGATTTTTAAACAAGACAACACAGAAGATTTGAAAATATAAGAAACATTTAGACTTTCCGCTATTTTGTGGTCTCCTTAATCTGGTCTTTCCTCTTTAATAATAATGACAATACTTTTTTTCTCTTAATATAATTTTAGCTGAATCACATATAAAAACATTTTACAACTCATTACCTTCAAGATATTTTATAAATTTAGTGGAGATTTTCTCTTATATTAAAGAGAAAAAGCCTTTTCCAACATAGTAGCCCTCACTCTACAGATCAGGAAAGCAATGTGGAGATTCTGACAGTTGCTTAGTATTATCTATTCCAACTATGCAGAACTGAGGAGAGAGTCACAGGATGTTTTGCGTCCCCTGAATTAGTGTCAGTTGAGAGCCAGTGTCCAGTAGTCCATGAAATGTCTAATTACTTCCTTTTACCCATATGCCGACTAATAACATTATAAATACAAAATTAAGTGCTTAGATAAAATTTTAATTTGGGATAGCTAAGGAGACACCTGAAATTATTGAGCCAAATGTATTTCTGTGAAATGACACTTAAACCAAATGTCCCCATCCGTCCCACTAATTTCATCAAGATTAATAAGGAGTGTTTCTTCTTTTGGGGAGCTGCTTTGAATGATACCATATTGAGTTGTGTGCTATGTTTGTGCATGATACCATTTCCCTTATTACACTTCATAACATCTTTTTCTATTTATATACTAGTCTCTGCCCTTTGTCTAGTATGTTCTTAACCTTAGCTGCATATTGGAATCACATGGGGAGCCATTTTAAAAAAAGATACCTAAGTCCCACCACAAAATATTATAATTTAATTTGAGGTGTGGCCTAGATTTCAGAAATCTGAATATTTTATGAGGTGATTCAAATTTGCAGTCAGAGCTTGAGAACTTTTGTTTCTGAAAAAGTGCTTGTTCGCATACCTGGAGCATATTAGAATCACCTGGGGAACTTTGAAAACGTACTGATGCTTGGATTCTGCCTCAGTCCAATTAAAGCAGAATCTCTGTGAGTAGGACACAGGCATTGGTGTATTTTGTTGTTGTGGTTGTTTTTCTTGCTCTTTTCTTTTCTTTTGCCTGTGAGGTAATTCTAATGTTAATTTATGATTGAGAATTACTGATCTATCACTTAAGAAACTGATAAAAATAGAAATTTCTGAGGCCCACCACAATCTACTGAATCAGAAACTCCAGAGTATTACCCAGTAATATAAGTCTGAACAAGACCTACAGGTGATACAGACATGCCTCTAATATATGAGAACGACTGAGCTACTCAGTCGTACTTAACTTTGGCAGTAAATTGGAGGCAGCTGTGATGCTTTAAAAATACTGATGCCTGGGTCCCTCTTCCTCATATAGTCTAATTTAATTGTCCTGGAGTGTGTTATTGACACTGGGATTTTTTTTAAGTACCCCATATGACTAATATGTAGCCAGATCAAAAACTACTTTCCTACTTTACTTTCCTAGAAAAAAAGACTTTCCTAGTCTATGAGCAGGTTGAGAATAGAGATTATTACATAATCTGCTTTTTGATTTTGAATTTGACACAGCATTTGACACTTAAAAGTATTGGGCCTAGAAAGATTATTTTTAAGTAACATCTACTGATCTACTGTGCTTCTCTATAAATAATCGGAATAGAGAATATATTCAAATGCTCAACTACCTTTTAAGTTTAAAATACATTAGACTTACGGGAACTGGAAGCTATTTGACACCAAATGAATCTGTTAGAGAAAAGGGAATTGAAAATATATTCTCTCCAGGAAGACAGTGGTCATAATGATAGTTAATTTTTTAATGAAAACAGCCGCATTTCTTTGTGGCAAGATCCTCAAATTTTAAATTGTTTTAAACCAAAAGCAAGAAAGAAATATTTCATTATCCTCAAGAGAACAGAAAGCTTAATAATCAACCAAATTTAGAACTTATGGAATATTTTCTTTTTTATTATTTTTCCATTAGTTATTGGGGTACAGGTGGTATTTGGTTACATGAGCAAGTTCTTTAGTGGCGATTTGTGAGATTTTGGTGCGCCCATCACCCAAGCAGTATACACTGCACCATATTTGTAGTCTTTTATCCCTTGCTCTCCTCCCACTCTTTCCCTCAAGCCCCCAAAGTCCATTGTATCATTCTTATGCCTTTGTGTCCTCATAGCTTAGCTCCCACATATCAGTGAGGACATACAATGTTTGGTTTTCCATTCCTGAGTTACTTCACTTAGAATAATAGTCTCCAATCTCATCCAGTTTCCTGCAAATGCTGTTAGTTCATTCCTTTTTATGGCTGAGTAGTATTCCATCATATATATATGTATATGTATATATGTGTATATGTGTATATACCAGAGTTTCTTTATTCACTTATTGATTGATGGGCATAAGAGTTGGTTTTACGATTTTGCAATTGTGAATTGTGCTGCTATAAACATGCATGTGCAAGTATGTTTCTTGAATAATGACATCTTTTCCTCTGGGTAGATACCCAGTAGTAGGATTGCTGGATCAAATGGTAGTTCTACTTTTAGTTCTTTAAGGAATCTCCACACTGTTTTCCATAGTGGCTGTACTAGTTTACATTCCCACCAGCAGTGTAGAAGTGCTCCCTGATCACCGCATCCGTGCCAACATCTACTTTTTTTCGATTTTTTGATTATGGCCATTCTTGCAGGAGTAAATTTCCATTTCCCTGATCATGAGTGATGCTGAGCATTTTTTCACATGTTCATTGGCCATTTGAATATCTTCTTTTGAGAATTGTCTTAGCCAACTTTTTGATGGGATTTTTTTTTCTTACTGATTTGAGTTCGTTGTAGATTCTGGATATTAGTCCTTTGTCAGATTTATAGATTATGAAGATTTTCTCCCACTCTGTGGGTTGTCTGTTTACTCTGCTGTCTGTTTCTTTTGCTGTGCAAAAGCTCTTTAGTTTAGGTTCCAGTTATTTACCTTTGTTTTTATTGCATTTGCTTTTGGGTTCTGGGTCATGAAATTCTTGCTTAAGCCAATGTCTAGAATGGTTTTTCCAATGCTATCTTCTAGAATTTTTATACTCTCAGGTCTTAGGTTTAAGTCCTTAATCCATCTTGAATTGGTTTTTGTATGAGGTGAGAGATGAGGATCCAGTTTCATTCTTCTACATGTGGCTAGCCAATTATCCTAGCACCATTTGTTGAAAAGGGTGTCCTTTCCCCACTTTATGTTTTTGTTTGCTTTGTCAAAGATAACTTAGCTCTGTTTGGGTTTATTTCTGAGTTCTGTATTCTGTTCCACTTGTCTATGCACCTATTTTTATACCACTACCATGCTGTGTTGGTGACTATGGCCTTATAGTATAGTTTGAAATAAGGTAGTGTGATGCCTCCAGATTTGTTCTTTTTGCTTAGTCTTGCATTGGCTGTGTGGGCTCTTTCTTGTTTCCATATGAATTTTAGAATTTTTTTTTCTAATTCTGTGAAGAATGATGGTGGTATTTTGATCGGGATTGCATTGAATTTGTAGATTGCTTTTGGCAGTATGGTCATTTTCACGATATTGATTCTACCCATCCATGAGCATGGGCTGTGTTTCCATTTGTTTTTTTTGTTTGTTTTTTTTTTTTTGAGACAGAGTCTCGCTCTGTCGCCCAGGCTGGAGTGCAGTGGCCGGATCTCAGCTCACTGCAAGCTCCGCCTCCCGGGTTTACGCCATTCTCCTGCCTCAGCCTCCCTAGTAGCTGTGACTACAGGCGCCCGCCACCACGCCCGTCTAGTTTTTTGTATTTTTTTAGTAGAGACGGGGTTTCACCGTGTTAGCCAGGATGGTCTCGATCTCCTGACCTCGTGATCCACCCGTCTCGGCCTCCCAAAGTGCTGGGATTACAGGCTTGAGCCACCGCGCCCGGCCTCCATTTGTTTTGTCATCTATGATTTCTTTCTTCTTCTTCTTCTTTTTTTTTTTTTTTTTTTTTTTGAGACAGAATCTCTCACTGTCATCCAGGCTGGAGTGCAATGGCATGATCTTGGCTCACTGCAAGCTCCGCCTCCTGGGTTCATGCCATTCTCCTGCCTCAGCCTCCCTAGTAGCTGGGACTACAGGCACCTGCCACCACGCCTGGCTAATCTTTTTGTATTTTTAGTAGAGACGGGGTTTCACCATGTTAGCCAGGATGGTCTCGATCTCCTGACCTCGTGATCCACCCGCCTTGGCCTCCCAAAGTGCTGGGATTACAGGCATGAGTCACACTGCGCCCGGCCGTCTTTAGGGTTTTCAAGGTAAACAATCATATTGTCAGCTAACAGTGATAGTTTGACTTCTTCTTTACACATTTGGATACCTTTTATTTATTTCTCTTTTCTGATTGCTCTGGCTAGGACTTCTGGTACTATGATGAAGAGGAATGGTGAGAGTGGACATCCTTGTCTTCTCACAGATTTGAGAGGGAATGCTTTCAACTTTTCCCCATTCAGTATTATGTTGGCTGTGGGTTTCTCATAGATGGCTTTTTAACACTGAGGTATCTCCCTTGTATGCTGATTTTGCCGACAGCTTTAATCAAAAAGGGATGCTGGATTTTGTAGAATGCTTTTTCTACATCTATTGAGATGATCATCTGATTTTTGTTTTTAATTCTGTTTATGTGGCTTATCACATTTATTGACATGCATATGGTAAATCATCTCTGCATCCCTGGTATAAAACCCACTTGATCATGGTGGATTACCTTTTTGATATGTTGTTTGATTTGTTAAGCTAGTATTTTGTTAAGGATTTTAACATCTATTTTTGTTTGTTTGTTTATACTTTAAGTTCTGGGATACATGTGCAGAACGTGCAGGTTTGTTACATAGGTATACACATACCATGGTGGTTTGCTGCACCCATCAACCCGTCATCTACATTAGGTATTTCTCCTAATGCTATCCCTCCCCTAGTAACCCACCCCCCATCCCAGTGTTTGATATTCCCCTCCCTGTGTCCGTGTGTTCTCATTGTTCAACTCCCACTTATGAATGAGAATATGTGGTGTTTGGTTTTCTGTGTCTGTGTTAGTTTGCTGAGAATGATGGTTTCCAGCTTCATCCATGTCCCTGCAAAGGACATGAACTCATCTTTTTTTTATAGTTGCATAGTGTTCCATGGTGTATACATGCTACATTTCTTTAATCCAGTCTATTATTGATGGGCATTTGGGTTGGTTCCAAGTCTTTGCTATTGTGAATAGTGCTACACTAAACATATGTGTGCATGTGTCTTTATAGTAGAAAGTTTTAAAATCCTTTAGGTATATACCCAAAAATGGGATTGCTGGGTCAAATAGTATTTCTGGTTCTAGATCCTTGAGGAATTGCCACACTGTCTTCCACAATGGTTGAACTAATTTACACTCCCAACAGTGTGAAAGTGTTCCTATTTCTTTATATCCTGTCCAGCATCTGTAGTTTCCTGACTTTTCTTTTTTTTTTTTTTTTTTTTTTTTTTTGAGACGGAGTCTTGCTCTGTCGCCCGGGCTGGAGTGCAGTGGCCGGATCTCAGCTCACTGCAAGCTCCGCCTCCCGGGTTTACGCCATTCTCCTGCCTCAGCCTCCCGAGTAGCTGGGACTACAGGCGCCAGCCACCTCGCCCGGCTAGCTTTTTGTATTTTTTTAGTAGAGACGGGGTTTCACCGTGTTAGCCAGCGTGGTCTCAAACTCCTGACCTCGTGATCCGCCCGTCTCGGCCTCCCAAAGTGCTGGGATTACAGGCTTGAGCCACCGCGCCCGGCCTCCTGACTTTTCAATGATCACCATTCTCACTGGCATGAGATGGTATCTCATTGTGGTTTTGATTTGCATTTCTCCAATGACCAGTGATGATGAGCTTTTTAAAAATATGTTTACTGGCTGCATAAATGTCTTCTATTCCAAAGTGTCTGTTCATATCCTTTGCCTGATTTTTCATGGGGTCTTTTTGTTTTGTGGTTTTTGTTTGTTTTTGTTTTGTAAATTGGCTTAAGTTCCTTGTAGATTCTGGATATTAGCCCTTTGTCAGATGGATAGATTGCAAAAGTTTTTTCCCATTCTTTAGGTTGCCCGTTCACTCTGATGATAGTTTCTTTTGCTGTGCAGAAGCTCTTTAGTTAAATTAGTTCCCATTTGTCAATTTTGGCTTTTGTTGCCATTGCTTTTGGGGTTTTAGTCATGAAGTCTTTGTTTATGTCTATGTCCTGAATGGTATTGCCTAGGTTTTCATCTTGGGTTTTTATGGTTTTGGGCCTTTTTTTGTATAAGGTATAAGGAAGGGGTCCAGTTTCAGTTTTCTGCAAATGGCTAGCCAGTTTTCCCCATACCATTTATTAAATAGGGAATCCTTTCCCCATTGCTTGTTTTTGTCATGTTTGTCAATGATCACATGGTTATAGATGGGTGGCATTATTTCTGAGGACTCAGTTCTGTTCCATTAGTTTATATATCTGTTTTGGTACCAGTACCATGCTGTTTTGGTTACTATAGTTTTGTAGTATAGTTTGAAGTCAGGTAGTATGATGCCTCCAGCTTTGTTCTTTTTGCTTAGGATTGTCTTGGCTATACAGTCTCTTTTGTGGTTCCATATGGAATTTAAAGTAGTTTTTTCTAATTCTGTGAAGAAAGTCAATGGTAGCTTGATGGGGATAGCATTGAAACTATAAATTACTTTGGGCAGCATGGCCATTTTCATGATATTGATTCTTCCTATTTGTGAGCATGGAATGTTTTTCCATTTGTTTGTGTCCTCTCTTACTTCCTTGAACAGTGGTTTGTAGTTCTCCTTGAAGAGGTCCTTCACATCCCTTGTAAGTCATATTCCTAGGTATTTTATCCTCTTTGTAGCAATTGTGAATGGGAGTTGACTCATGATTTGGCTCTCTGTTTGTCTATAATTGGTGTGTAGGAATGCTTGTGAATTTTGCACATTGATTTTGTATCCTGAGACTTTGCAGAAGTTGCTTATCAGCTTAAGGAGATTTTGGGCTGAGATGATGGAGTTTTCAAAATATACAGTCATGTCATCTGCAAACAGAGACAATTTGAATGCCTCTCTTCCTATTTGAATACTGTTTATTTCTTTCTCTTGCCTGATTTCCCTGGCTAGAACTTCCAATACTATGTTGAATAGGAGTGGAGAGAGAGGGCATCCTTGTCTTGTGCCAGTTTTCAAAGGGAATGCTTCCAGCCTTTGCCCATTCAGTATGATATTGGCTGTGGGTTTGTGATAAATAGCTCTTATTATTTTGAGATATGTTCCATTAATACCTAGTTTTTTGAGAGTTTTTAGCATGAAGGGGTGTTGAATTTTATAGAAGGACTTTTCTGCATCTATTGAGACAATCATGTGGTTTTTGTCATTGGTTCTGTTTATGTGATGGATTATATTTATTGATTTGCATATGTTGAACCAGACTTCCCATTCTAGGGATGAAGGTGACTTGGTGCTGCTGGATTTCATTTGCTAGAATTTTATTGAGAATTTTTGCATTGATGTTCATCAGGGATATTGTCCTGAAATTTTCTTTTTGTTGTGTCTCTGCCAGATTTTGGTATCAGGATGTTGCTGGCCTCATAAAATGAGTTAGGGAAGAGTCTCTCTTTAGCTATTGTTTGGAATAGTGTAAGAAGGAATGGTACCAGCTCCACTTTGTACCTGTGGTAGAAATCAGCTGTGAATTCATTTGGTCCTAGGCTTTTTTTGATTGGTAGGCTATTAATTACTGCCTCAATTTCAGAACTTGTTAGTGGTCTAGTCAAGGATTCCACATCTTCCTGGTTTAGTATTGGGTGGGTGTATGTGTCCAGGAATTTATCAATTTTTTTCTAGATTTTCTAACTTATTTACTGAGAGGTATTTATATTATTCTCTGATGGTAGTTTGTACTTCTGTGGGATGAGGTGTGATCTCCCCTTTATCATTTTTTAGTGTGTTTATTTGATTCTTTTCTCTTTTCTTCTTTATTAGTGTAGCTAGTGGTCTATTTTGTTAATCTTTCCAAAAACCAGCTCCTGGATTCATTGATTTTTTGAAGGGTTTTTCGTATCTCTATCTCATTCAGTTCTGCTCTGATCTTAGTTATTTCTTGTCTTCTGCTAGCTTTTGAATTTGTTTGCTGTTGCTTCTCTAGTTCTTTTAATTGTAATGTTAGGGTGTTGATTTTAGATCTTTCCTGCTTTCTCCTGTGGGCCTTTAGTGCTATAAATTTCCCTCTAAACACTGCTCTAGCTGTGTCTCAGAGATTCTGGTACATTGTGTCTTTGTTCTCATTAGTTTCTAAGAACTTATTTATGTCTGCCTTAATTTTGTTATTTACCCAGTAGTCATTCAAGAGCAAGTTGTTCAGTTTCCATGTAGTTGTGTGGTTTCGAGTGAGTTTCTTAATCCTGAGTTCTAATTTGTTTGCACTGTGGTCTGAGAGAGTGTTGGTTATGATTTTCGTTCTTTTGCGTTTGCTGAGGTGTGTTTTACTGCCAATTATGTGGTCAATTATAGAATAAGTGTGATGTGGTGCTGAGAAGAATGTATATTCTGTTGATTTGGGGTGGAGAGTTCTGTAGATATCTATTAGGTCTGCTGGGTCCAAAGCTGAGTTCAAGTCCTGAAAATTCTTGTTATTTTTCTGTATCATTCATATGTCTAATATTGACAGTGGGGTGTTAATGTCTCCCACTATTATTGTGGGAATCTAAGTCTTTTGAAGATCTCTAAGAACTTGCTTTATGAACCTGGGTGCTCCTGTATCGGGTGCATATATATTTAGGATAGTTAGCTCTTCTTGTTGTGTTGATGTTTTTACCATTATGTAATGTGCTTCTTTGTCTTTTTGATCTTCGTTGGCTTAAAGTGTGTTTTATCAGAGACTAGGATTATAGGATTGCAATCTCTGCTTTTTTTTTTTTTTTTTTTTTTTTTTGGCTTCCACTTGCTTGGTAAATATTTCTCCATCCCTTTACTTTGAGCCTATGTGCATCTTTTCACGTGAGATGGGTCTCCTGAATACAGCACACCAAGGGGTCTTGACTCTCTATCCAATTTGCCAGTCTGTGTCTTTAATTGGGGCATTTAGCCCATTTACATTTAAGTTTAATATTGGTATGTGTGAATTTGATCTTGTCATTATGATGCTAGCTAGTTATTTTGCCTATTAGTTTAGCATCTATTTTCATCAAGGATATTGGTCAGTAGTTTTCTTCTTTCATTATATTCTTTTGATTTTGGTATTAGGGTGATGCTGGCTTCATAGAATGAATTAGGTTGGGTTCCTTCATTCTCTATCTTGTGGTATAATATAAAATGGATTGGTACCAATCCTTCTTTGAAGGTCTTGCAGAATTCTGCTGTGAATCCATCTGGTCCTGAACTTTTCGTTTGTTGGTAATTTTTAAATTACCATTTCAATCTCACTGCTTGTTACTAGTCTTTTCAGGGTATCTAATTCTTTCTGATTTAAGCTAGGAGGGTTACATTTTTCTGGAAATTTATCCATCTCTTCTAGGTTTTCTAGTTTATATGTGTGAAGGTGTTCATAGTAGCCTTGAATGATCTCTTGTATTTCAGTGGTGTCGGTTGTAATATCTACTGTTTTGTTTCTTAGTGAGGTTATTTGGATTTTCTCTCTTCTTTTCTTGGTTAATCTTGCTAATGGTCTATCAGTATTATTTATCTTTTCAAATAACCAGCTTTTTGCTTCATTTATCTTTTTTTTTTTTTTAATTTCATTTACTTCTGCTCTGATCTTGGTTATTTCCTTTCTTCTGCTGGGTTTAGATTTTATTCTTGTTTCTCTAGTTCCTTGAGATGTGACCTTAGAATGTCACTTTGTGCTCTTTTAGTCTTTTTGATGTAGATGTTTATGGCTATGAACTTTCCTCTTAGCACCACCTTTCCTGTATTCCAGATGTTTTGGTAAGTTGTATCATTATTTTCATTCAGTTTGAATAATTTTTTAATTTCCATCCTGATTTCTTTTTTGACCCAATGCTCATTCAGGAGCAGGTTATTTAATTTCCATGTATTTGCATGGTTTTGAAGGTTCCTTTTGGAGTTGATTTCCAGTTTCATTACACTGTGGTCTGAGAGAGTGCTTGATATAGTTTCAATTTTCTGAAATTTATTGAGGCTCATTTTATGGCCTATCATATGGTCTGTCTTGGAGAAAGTTCCATGTGCTGTCGAATAGAATGTGTATTCTGCGTTTGTTGCATAAAATCTTCTGTACATATCTGTTAAGTCCATTTGTTCTAAGTTATAGTTTAAATCCATTGTTTCTTTGTTGACTTTCTGTCTCAATTACCTGTCTAGTACTGTCAGTGGAGTATTGAAGTCCCCCACTATTATTATGTTGCTGTCTATCTCATTTCTTAGGTCTATTAGTAATTGTTTTATAAATTTGAGAGCTCCAGTGTTAGATATATATATGTTTAAGATTGTGACATTTTCCTGTTGGACAAGGCCTTTTACCATTATATAATGTCCCTCTTTGTCTCTTTTAAATGCTGTTGCTTTAAAGTTTGTTTGGTCTGATATAAGAATAGATACCCCTGCTCACTTTTGGTGTCCATTTTCAATAAATGCCTCTTTGTACCCCTTTACTTTAAGTTTATGTGAGTTCTTACGTGTTACATGAGTCTCCTGAAGGCAGCAGATAGTTAGTTGGTGAGTTCTTTCTTACGGATTCTGCAGTTCTGTATCTTTTGAGTGGAGCATTTAGTCTATTTACATTCAATATTAGTATTGAAATGTGAGGTACTATTGCATTCATCATGCTCTTTGTTGCCTGTGTACTTTGGATTTTTTTGTTTTTTGTTTTTATGTTTTAACTTGTCTTTTTTCATAGGCCCTGTGTGATTTATGCTTTAAGGAGGTTCTCTTTTGATGTGTTTCCAGAATTTGCTTCAAGATTTAGAGCTCCTTTTAGCAGTTCTTGTAGTGGTGGCTTGGTAGTGGCAAATTCTCTTAGCATTTTGTTTTTTTTTTTTTTTTTTTGGTCTGCAAGATTGTATCTTTCCTTCATGTGTGATGCTTAGTTTCACTGGATACAAAATTATTGTCTGAAAATTGTTTTGTTTGAGGAGGCTGAAGATAGGGCCCCCATCCCTTCTAGCTTGTAGGGTTTCTCCTGGTGCTTCTGTCTCACAGCTCTTAAGACTCTTTCCTTCATCTGAACGTTGGATAACCTGATGACAATGTGCCTAGGCAATGATCTTTTGGCAATGAATTTCCCAAGTGTTCTTTGAGTGTCTTGTATTTGGATGTCTACGTCTCTAGCAAGGCTAGGAAAGTTTTCCTTGATTATTCCCCCAAATATATATTTCTAAGCTTGTAGAGTTTTCTTTTTCCTCAGGAACACCAATTATTCTTAGGTTTAGTCGTTTAACATAATCCCAGACTTCTTGAAGACTTTGTTCTTATTTTCTTATTCTTTTTTCTTTGTCTTTGTTGGATTGGGTTAATTCAAAGACGTTGTCTTTGAGCTCTGAATTTCTTCCTTTCAATTCTATTGCTGAGACTTTCCAGAGTATTTTGCATTTCTATAAGTGTGTCCGATGTTTCCTGAATTTTTTATTGTTTCTTCTTTAAGCTATCTCTTTCCTTGAATATTTCTCTCTTCGCTTCTTGTATCATTTTTTGAATTTCCTTGTATTGGACTTTGCCTTTCTCTGGTGCCTCCCTGATTAGCTTAATAACTAACCTCCTGAATTCTTTTTCAGGTAAATCGGGGATTTCTTTTTGGTTTGGATCCATTGCTGGTGAACTAGCGTGATTTTGTGGGGGTGTTGAAGAGCCTTGTTTTGTCATATTACCAGGGTTGGTTTTCTGGTTCCTTCTGATTTGGGCAGCCTCTGTCAAAGGGAAGTTCTAGAGCTGAAGGCTGTTGTTCAGATTCGTTTCTCCCATTGTGTGTTCCCTTGATGTCGTACTCTCCCCTTTTTCCTACGAATGTGGCTTCCTGTCAGCTGAACTGCAGCGATTGTTGTCTGTCTTCTGGGTTTAGCTACCCAGCAAGTCTACCTGGCTCTGGGTTGGTACTGGGGGTTGTCTGCACAGAGTCCTGTGATGTAAAACATCTATGGGTCTCTCAGTCATGGATGCCAGCGCCTGTTCTGGTGGAGGTGGCAGGAAGCATGCAATGGACTCTGTCAGGGTTCTTAGCTTTGGTGGTTTAATGCTGTATCTTTGTGCTGGTTGGCCTCCTGCTGGGAGGTGGCACTTTCCAGGAAGCATCAGCTGTGTAGTATGGAGAGGGACCGGTAGTGGGCGGAGCCCTAGAACTCCCAAGATTATATGGCCTTTGTCGTCTGCTACCAGGGTGGCTAGGGAAGGACCATCTGGTGGGGGCAATGTTGCGTGTGTCTGAGTTCAGACTCTCCTTGGGCAGGTCTTGCTGCGGCAGCTGTGGGGGATGGGGGTGAGATTCCCAGGTCACTGGAGTTGTGTACCTAGGAGGATTATGGCTGCCTCTGCTGAGTCATGCAGGTTTTCAGGGAAGCTGGGGAAAGCTGGCAGTCACAGGCCTCACCCAGCTCTCACACAAACTGAAGGGCTAGTCTCACTCCCACCATGCTCCCCTCACAGCCCCAAGTCTGTTTCCCCATGCTGGGTGAGCTGGGCTTGAAAACTTGCCCCAGGCTAGCCACCTCCCAACTGTGAAAGAAAAGGGCTTGGTTCTTCCCCTGCCTGTGGAGCCTGCACACCAGATTTGCACCCTCCCCCGAGTTCTGGCCAGAAGGCTTCTTGCTCTGTTTAAATGGTTACAAAGTTCATCTAGAGATTTCCTTCTCCCTATGGAGTTTTACCCCCTGCTCCTCTGGCCGCCCTCCTGATGGATCCTTGTGGTGCCAGGCAGGAATGACCTGCTAGGGGACCCAGCAAGCTCCCAAGGCCTTTCTGCTGCTTCCTCCTCTACTCCTGTGTTTCACTCAGCTCTCTACATTGACTCAGCTCCAGGAAAGGTGGGAAACTTTTCCTGCAAACAAACTTTCAGATTCTCCAGTGGTGGGGGGTGTGTTCGGGGGAGGAAGCTCTGTCTTTCCCACTTCTGCAATTGGGACACTCAAAATATTTGAGATATCTCCCAGGTCCTGCAGGACAGTCTGCTCCCTTCAGAGGTGTCTCACGCATCTGTGTGAAGAGAGTCCACCAACAGGCTTTGTGTGAGCAACAAGGCTCACCTGGGTGCAGGCGGGCTCAGTCGGAAAAGAGAGTCTGCAAAAGGTGATGGGATTATCATTAGTTCTTATACGTTTTGGGATAGGTGGTGGAGTTAGGAGCAATGTTTTGCGGGCAGGGGGTGGATCTCACAAAGTACATTCTCAAGGGTGGGGAGAATTACAAAGAACCTTGTTATGGGTGGGGGAGATGACAAAGTACATTGATCAGTTAGGTTGGGGCAGAAACAAATCACAGTGGTGGAATGTCATCAGTTAAGGCTATTTCCACTTCTTTTGTGGATCTTCAGTTACTTCAGGCCATCTGGATGTCTACGTGCAGGTCACGGGGATATGATGGCTTAACTTGGGCTCAGAGGCCTGACAAGAGGGTCCGTGGGTCCTCTCAGGATTTCTGGTTTGTTTGTGGAGTCGATCTGGAGCTAAAATTCATGATGCAAGGCTCCGCATGCTGCTCTGTCCCAAGCTGCGATCTAGTCTTGCCTCCCAGCCGCCATGATGATGTTATTGAATATTTTCTAATAGAAATTTGATTAATGTTGAACTAAAAGAAAAACGTATACTTTTTAAAAATTTGGTAATAAGTGTGAATTATCTGTACCCCTATATTTATCTATTGCAATAATTAGCATAATAAATAGATTAAATAATGTGCTGTTGGAAACAGTTTTTTTAATTAAAATTAAAATACCAGGATATTACTCATCTTCATATAAATACAATGAATAATTAACCAAATGTTTTCCCATGTAGTATTATTTTAATTTCATAGAAGAAACAATAATCAAAATTTCGTCAACAGTGTGTCAGCATCCCAGTCAATTAAAATTTGTTGTTTTATTTTGTTTTCTAATTGTACTCATAATTGAGCTTGCTCTCTATTGATCCCTCAAGATCCTGGACTCCTTTCACCACTCTGACCGGCCCTTCACTAAAGATAATAGATACTGACCAGAGAAAATGACTACACTTGGCTTCCAAGCATAATGCCCTTAGTAAATAGGAAGGCACATGGAGATAACAGTTTATGTAAGAATTTGCATAAAAAGGCTGTCTTGGTTAGTATAACAATGAATTCTGTATTATAACTTCAATTTGAATTTATTGTCTTCTTTGCTGTTATACAACCCATCAAAACTCATCTCACATTGCTAGTTTCTTTTTTTTTTGATAGGGATGGGGATCTTACGATGTTGCCCAGGATGGTCTCAAACACCTGGGTTCAAGAAAGCCTCCCGCCTACAGCCTTGCAAAATGCTGAGATTACAGGAGTGAGCCACCACACCCAGCTGCCTGATTATTTTATCAAGTGAGCTGTAGTATAATTAGTTAATGTGCTGGGGCAGAAAACTAAGAACAGGCACAACCGGAGGCAGAGGCATAACCATCATTCAATTTCAAAAGTTTTCTATGAGTTCCTGTTAGGCACTACACGATTGTAGTTAAGAAAGATCAAGTTAAATTTTCAGTCAAGGCCACATTGTGAAGGCCTTCAATGTCAGGATGACGTGACTGTGATTACACTTTGGGAAGTACTGAAGAGTCACTAATGATTTTTCAACAGATTCATGCTATTATGCCTGTTTACAGGAAATAAACTAGTAAGTTATAGAAGTCATGTAAGTAAATGTTCGTGTTGCCAGTGGAGGTATGTCAATGATTCCACATATAATCCAGTAAAATTAATATGTAATATTAACTATTCTTAAAAATATAATAAAACAGACATACTTTAATATATTTTATGCTACGTATTAACACAGTAGGGACCATTGAATGGTTAGCTTGTACTTCTAGGTAAACTAATTTTATTTCATTTTTAATTGGTAAGTAATTCACATAATATACAGTTTCATCATTTAAAGCATTAAGTGTGCTGTTCAATTATTTTTGTATATTGTAATTTTTGTGCAACCATCACCACTATCTAATTCCAGCACATTTTTATTACCCCAGAAAGAAACCCTGTACTTGCCCAATCTCATGGCTATCGCTAATTGATTGACTTCCTACCTTTATGAATTTGCCTATTCTGGCCATTTTAAATAAGTGGAAAGACAAAATAAATGGCCTATTAAATCTAGCTTCTGTTACTTTGCATAATATTTTCAAGGTTCACTAGTGTGGTAGCATATTTCAGTACTTTATTCTTTTTTATGCCTGAATAATTTCCATTGTATAATAGATGACTATTTGTTTATCCATTCATGACTTGGATACAGTTTTTGTGGATAATGTATAGTGCTACTATGAACATTTCTGTACAAGTTTTTATGTGAACACTTGTTTCAATTCTCTGGGGTATATGCTTAGGAGTGTAATTTATGATTGTTATGATAACTCTAGCTAAACATTTTGAGAAATTGCCAAGCTATTTTCCACAGAACCTGTACCATTTTCTTTCCTATGTATGACAGTTCTCATTTCTCCACATCCTCACCAACACTTGTGCTTTTTCATTATTGTTATTTATTTTTAAACATAGCCAGCCTAATGGGAGTGAGGTGGTATCTTATCGCCATTGTGATTTGCATTTCCCTAATTATAATAATATGAGTATCTTTTAATGTGCTTATTAGCCATTTATATATCTTATTTAGTGAAATATCTATTCTCATTTAAAAATTGTTTTTTCTTTTTATTGCTGATTTGCGAGAATTATTTTATATTCTAGAA
Source organism: Trachypithecus francoisi (assembly GCF_009764315.1). Taxonomy (NCBI): domain Eukaryota; kingdom Metazoa; phylum Chordata; class Mammalia; order Primates; family Cercopithecidae; genus Trachypithecus; species Trachypithecus francoisi. Next base: position 6,918,243 of record NW_022681471.1, read on the forward strand.
AATAAACTCTTAGCAGATATAAATTGAATACATTTTCCACCCTTCCGTGGGTTGTCTTTTCACTTTTCTAATTTTCTTTAAAGCACCTAAGTTTTTAATTTTGATGAAATCAAATATATCAGTTTATTTCTTGTGCTGTTGATGCCACATCTAATAAACCACTACCTAATTCATGGTCAAAATGATTTTATGCTTATGTTTAATTCTAAAAGTTTCATAGTTTTAGCTCTTACATTTTTGTCTTTGATCCACTTGGAGATAATTTTTAAATATGGTATAAAGGAGAAGTCCAAAATAATTATTTTGGATGCAGATATCCATTTATTTCTGGGTCGTGTGTTGAAAAAACATTTCCTTTGCTATTGAGTACCTAAGAATCTTTGTAAAAATCAGGTGTAAAAAGTGAGGTTTATGTTTGGGTTCAAATTTCTACTCAATCGAACCAAATATCCAAACTTATGCCAATACCACAATGTTTTGATTTACTACAGCTGGTTGTAAATTTTGAAATAGAAAAGTATGAGTTTTTCAACCTTTTGGCTACATGAGATCCTTTGAATCTTCACATGCATTTTAATTTAATTCAGTTTGTTTATTTCTGAAAATAGGTCAAAATTTTATTTGTATTTTTAAAAATTTTTATTATTAAAAAATATTAAATACATGAAAGTAGATAGATTACTATCATGAACTCCCATGTACTCATCACTCAGCTTGCATAATGGCTAACGGAAGGGCTGTCGTTTTCTCCCTATACTGCCATGTTGTTTTGAAGCAAGCCCCAGGCATTATAGCATTTAGTACATCACTACTTCAGATCTATCAGGACATTTTTACATGTTAATGTTAAAAAATCAGATACATAGTTCTAATCATTGTATATAGTATCATTTTCCATCACGGTATCCTGACATCATATTTTCTAACATGTAACAATTGATTATAAAATCTCATCAGTGAGTGTCATAATATGTGTAGACATGTCTGTAAGCTAAAGGGCGATTTGGTGGACTACACAAATAGTTCACAGATTTGGCTGAGTTTCTTGGGGGAACTATTTTTCTTTTGAAACTTTTTATACTTGATTCAAATTTAGAATGACAATTTGCATGCCAGATCTATGAAGTATTAATTGTACTCATTATTGGATATATGCATGTGTTGTATACAATTCTTTATTTTTAAAAAACTTTTGTGGGTACATAGATGTATATATTTATGAGGTGAATGAGATATTTTGATACAGGCATGCAATGTGTACCAATCACATCATATAAAATGGGGTATTCATCCCCTCAAGCATTTATCATTTGTGATAGTAACAATCCAACTATACTCTTTTAGTTATTTTAAATGTACAATTAGAGCAGTTGGAATTCCAATAGTGATTGCATTGACTCTGTAGATACCTTTTGGGAGCATTGCCATTCAACAGTACTGAGTCTTTGGATTACACACATGGAGTATCTTTTCATATATTTGGGCCCTTAATTATTTCGAGAATGTTTTCTTGTTTTCAACATGAAGATCTTTACTTAGGTCATTTATTTCTCCCTCTCTCTCTCTCTCTCTCTCTGATTAGTTGCAGGTGCTTTGTAATTTTTTAAAAATTTCAATAGCTTTAGGGGTACAGGTGTTTTGTGGTCACATAGATGTGTTGTGTAGTGGTGAAGTATGGACTTTTATTGCACCCATCACCCGAATAGTGTACATCATATTTTTATATCTTTTTCTTATGTTATTGTGATTGGACTCGTTTTCCTAATTTCATTTGAGAATTGTTCGTAGCTAGTGTCTAGATACACAACTCATTTTTGTGTGTTGATCTTGTGCTCCACAACAATCCTGAACTTTGAAAAACAGTTTGAATTTTATTTAGCTTTTAGATTGGCATTTTACCTCTACTATGCAATATTTTAGTAGTAGCTCCAGATGTTATAATGTGCATCATACATTTTTCAAAATTAAACTTAAAGTTATATAACTTCACATAAAATGCTAAAACCTCACAGATATAAAGGTCCTATTATCACCCTATATGCCCCTTATGCTACACTTATTGTGTTAATTATATCTACTTATATTATAAGCCCACATGGTAGCATTACAGATTTTTTCTTAAAAATCACATGCATTATAAAGAGAATAATAAGAGGTAAAATATGTAAATAAAATTGTCTGTTATATATTACCTAGATATTTATCACCTCTGATGATCCTCTTTATTTTTGAAAACGTAAACTTCTATCTGGTATCATAGCCTCTAGCCTGAAGAACTGCCTTTAGCATTTCTTTTGTAGCAGGTCTACTGAGAACAGATCCTCTCAGTTATTTGTTTGCTTACTATGCCGTTTTTGCTGGAGATTTTTTCTTGTTCTTATTAATGTGATCATCCCTATGTTTCATCATTGTTGCTGAAGGATATTTTAACTGGACACAGAATTCTGGGGTAACAGTTTTACTTTTCTTCTAATACTTAAAAAAATGATGCCCCTTTCTCTAGCCTCCACAGTTTCTGATGTCAGCCATTTTTTAAAATATTGTTCCTTGTATTAAATATATTATTTTTATCTTCTTCTTTTTAATGTCTTTGGTTTTTCATATGTTTAGGTACGAACTTTTTTTTTATTTTGAGACAGAGTCTCGCATTGTCGCCCAGGCTGGAGTGCAGTGGCATGATCTCCGCTCACTGTAACCTCTGACTCCCAGGTTCAAGCGATTCTCCTGCCTCAGCCTCCCAAGTAGCTGGGATTACAGGTGCGCACCACCACACCCAGCTAGCTTTTTGTATTTTTAGTAGAGACGGGGTTTCACTGTGTTGGTCAGGCTGGTCTCAAACTCCTGACCTTGTGATCCTCCCGCCTTGGACTCCCAAAGTGCTGGGATTACAGGCGTGAGCCACCGCGCCTGGCCAGGTATGAACATTTTTGTGTTTTGTAGCTTTGGGTTTATTTTAGCATCTTGAATCTGTAAATTTGTGTCTTACATGAAGAAATCTTTTTCATTCTTCAAACATTTTTCTACACTTATTCTATTTTATCTGAGACTGCAATTATACTTATTATAGATTCTCTGATATTGTCTAGTAGATCCCAGAGACACACTTCATTTTTACAATCTATTTTTTTTGTCTGTTATTCAGATTGTACAATTTGTTTATGTTGATCTATGTTTAAATTCACTATCTCTTTCCACTGTATTTTCTATGAAGCGCATCCGGTTAATACATTTGCTTTTATTTTTTAAATTTTTTATTTGGTTCCTTACAATTATTCTTATTTAATGGGTGATATTTTATACATTTTAATTAGTTGTGATCATTTTTTTCTCAAATTTATTTCCTTTAAATTGACATATGAATTATATGTATTTATTGTGTACAACATGATGTTTTGAAGTGTGCATATATGTATGTATATACACACACATTTTGAAATGGTTAAATATAGCTAATTAACAAATGCACTACCTCACAAAATTATAATTTTGTGGTGGAAACATTTAACATTCACTCTCAGCGTTTTTCAAGGACAGACTATATCATCATTTACTATATGCTGTACTATAGATCTCCTGAACTTATTCCTGCTATCTAGCTATAAATGTGTTTTATTTGACCAATATCTTCTTCAGCCTCCCCTTCCGGCAACCACCCCAGCCTCTGGTAACCACCATTCTTCTCTTTACTTCTATGAGATCAGCTCCCTCCTTGTTCTTCATTCTTGTAACCATATGTAGATATCTGAACATCTGAAGAAGTATGCACTTCTTTCAGTCTGCACAGAGTGGCTTTGAGAACATCCTTCAACAGTCTTTCAAGGACTTCTGTGGTTACTGCAGTTTGGAATCCCTCAAGCTAGTGTGGTGCCAGGCTTGAATCCCATAGCCACTGAAGGTGCTGAAGAACAAAGGCATGTCTGAAGCCCATAGTCGCTGAGTCCTGCCTGTCACTGAGGTTTTTCATGAACCCAAGGCCACTGTAGCTGCTTAATGGTAAAGCCGACTGCCCCAGAAAAGTTTTGTGTTTCTGTTTGTCAGATGTCTGAAAACAATGTTAGTCTAGGAACATCTTAGCAAATGAATACATTGAGATTTCCTGAATCACCATCCTAACTCGGTATCCAAATATATGTGATGGTCAGCTCTATTTATCAACAAGAAAACCTTTTCCATACTTGCATGTAGTGCAAAAACAGTGGACACATTAAAAACCATCGAACTGTATACTTTAAATGGGTAATGTGTATGGCATACGAATTACATTTTCATAAAACTGCTGTCAAGAATGTGGCTGTAGTACTCTGGGGTTCTGCTTCCACACCAGACTCCAGGTTCTACTCTGATGTTGTCCTAAAAGTTCTAATGTTTGCCAAATTTTTGATGGGTTACAGAAAAAGTAAACATATGCACAAACACTTTTTGTAATTATGAAAATTTTCAAATTTTACTAGTATTTACAAACATTTACAAAAATTATTTACCAAAAGTATATATGTATATGTGTTTTACATGATATCACATATGATGTTGCTTTTAAATGCTTATTTATTTTATTACTCTACATTTGAAGACTATTTTTGAATAGCTGTGATTCTTTTGAATTTCTATTTATTTTTGGATATCTAAATCTCTTAATAATTTTTCTTCTTTAGGATTAACATACTTCCCTTTTAGGTTATGTTATTACCCTTCTCTCCAACTTAATAATTAAAGAAAATAAGAATAAAACAAGAATACCCTGTAAACATTATGTTGTAATTTGAGTTCAAGTAGAAGGACAGATGGGCAAATGATGGGTACTGTGAAATGAACCTGAGCTATAAATTCAGCTTTGTTTGCAATGACAAATAGCTCCCTAATGCAACTAATTTAAATATGAAGGCCAAGTTATTGCAATAAGGTAAAAACTATTTAAAATCATTTTAAGGAAAATAGAATCTCTCCTTGGGTAAATGCAGGCTATAGTCTTAGACTCTGAAGATCAGGCTTAGTGGTTAATATTATTTAGTGGTGATCAAAGTGATCATCACTTTAGTGGTCTCTCTCTCTCTCTCTCGCTGTGTGTGTGCATATGTGTGGATGTCTGTGGTAATTCTGAGCAATGTTGGCATTCTTAATTTTGTTTACATAGCATTGTCAGTCCTCCAGCTACTCCTTTACTCATGCCTCACGTATCTTTCAAAATTATAACACAGTTCTCTTGTTTTCTTTTTCTTTTAATTATGTATTTTGTTTGTTAGTTCTCTCTTTAGTCCTTCAGGGTTAAAGCAGTAAGTGCCATATAAATATCTATTAAACTGAAAGATCTCAGTATTTTTTTAAAATCACTGGGATTTACATAGAGCACTAGAGAAAATCTTTCCTAGCATAGACAGGTGATTAATAATACTCATGTCTGATTTCCATGAAATTCCCACTGATATCTCTCAGTCAATAATTTATTTTTCAAAAGGTATCTTGTGTTTAAGTGATTTTGTATTAGTAGACTTTATTTTCCAGAGCAGTGTTAAGTTTACAGAAAAATTGAAAGAGGTATTATAAGTAGTTTCTATATTTCTCTTTTTTACTACAGAATTCCCCCTTTTATTAACATCTTATGTTAGGATAAAACATTTACTACAATTGATGAACTGATATTAATACCTTATTTTTAATTAAAGTCCATAGTTGGCATTAATGTCCATTCTTTGAGTTGTACAGTCCTATGAGTGTTGCCAAATGTAGTATGCCCTGTATTCATCATTAAGGGGTCATTCAGAACAGTTTCACCACCTTAAAATTGTCATGTGCTCCACCTATGTATCCCATGTCCCCTTAGCATCCAATAATCTTTTTATCATTACTATGGTTTTACCTTGCTCAGTATGTAACACAGTTGGAATCTTAAAGTATGTATCCTTTTGAGACTGTTTCTTTTATTTAGCAATATGCATTTAAGGTTCATTATGTCTCTGTGTGCCTTAGTAGCTCATATTTTTAGTGCTCAGCAATATTCAGTTATACGGATGTACTATACACCAGTTCTCTTATCTACAGCTTTGCTTTCCATGGTTTTAGTTGCCTTTGCTCAGCCATGGACTAAAAATATTGAGTTGTATGTCATTTTGAGTAGCGTGATGAAATCTCATGGTCATCCTTTTTTTCCAGGGTAGCCACACTATGTATACACTACACACCCTTCAGTCACTTAGTAGCCATCTTGGTTATCAGTTTGGTTATCAGTTTGATACATCACAAGAAAAAGAAGGGCAATTACACTACAATAAGATATTCTGAGAGAGAGAAATGGAGAAAGAACACATTCACATAATCTTTATTACAGTATATTGTTATAATTGTTTTTTTAATTTATTTTTATTATAGATTCACGGGGTACGTGTGCAGATTTCTTACATGAATATTTTACACAATGATGAGGTTTGGGCTTCCAGTGTACCCCTCAGCCAAATAGTTAACATTGTACCCAACAGGTAATTTTTCAACCCTCACCCCCACCTTACCTCCGCACTTTTGGAGTATCTAGTGTCTATTATTTCCATTTTTATGTCCATGTGTACTCGATGTTTAGCTCCCACTTATAAAAGAAAACATGCAGTATTTGATTTTCTGTCTCTGAGTTATTTCACGTAGGATAATGGTCTCCAGCTGCATCCACGTTTCTGCAAAAGACATGATTTCATTCTCTTTTATGGCTGAATAGTTTTCCATGGTCAGTGTATACAACATTTTCTTTATTCAACCACCCATTGATGGTGCTTAGTTTGATTCCATGACTTTGCTATTGTGAATAGTTCGGCAGTGAACATATGAGTGTGTGTGTGTCCTTTTGGTAGAATGACTTATTTTCCTTTGGGGAGTCTGTTAGTCTGTTCTCACACTGCTAATAAAGACATACCCAAGACTGCGCAATTTATTTAAAAAAGAAAAAGAGGATTAATGGACTCGACTCACAGTTCCACTTGGATGGGGAGGCCTCACAGTCATAGTTGAAGGTGAATGAGGAGCAAAGCTACATCTTACATGGCGGCAGGCAAGAGAGCTTGTGTAGGGGAACTGCCCTTTATAAAACCATCAGATCTTGTGAGACTTATTCACTGCCACAAGAACAGCACAAGAAAGACTTGCCCCCACTATTCAATTACCTCCCACTGGGTCCCTTTCATGACACGTGGGAATTATGGGAGCTATAATTCAAGATGAGATTTGGGTGGGGACACAGCCAAACAAAAATATCAGGTAGATACTGAGTAGTCTGACAGTTAAATGATCAGGTCAAAGATAGTTGTATTTTTAGTTATTTGAGAAATCTCCACACCATTTTTAATAGATGTACTAATTTACATAATCAAAAACTGTGTAAGAATTCCCTTTTCTCTATATTCTCACCAACAATTATTTTTTGACTGTTTAATAATAGTCATTGTGGTTGGTTTTAGGTGGTATCTCATTGAAGTTTTACATTTCTCTGATGATTTGTGATGTTAAGCAACATTTCATATTTTTGTTGACTACTTGTATATCTTATTTTGAGAAAAGGTTGTTCATGTCTTTTGCCCAATTTTTAATGTGGTTATTTGTTACTTGCTTATCTGTTTGAATTTCTTATAGATTCTAGATATTTATCTTCATCAGATGCATAGTTTGCAATATTTTACTCATTCTGTAGATTGCTTACTCTGTTTATTATTTTTTTTTTTGCTGTGCAGAAGCTTTTTAGTTTAATCAAGCCTCATTTGTCTGTTTTTGTTTCTGTTGCATTTGCTTTTGAGGTCTTAGTCATAAACTACTTGCCTAGGCTAATGTCCAGAAGTGTTTTTTCTAGATTTTCTTCTAGAATTTGTATAGTTTCAAGTCTTATATTTAAGTCTTGAATCCATCTTGAGTTAATTTTTGTATATGGTGAGAGATAGGGGTCTAAGTTCATTCTTCTGCATATAGCTATTCAGTTTTACCAACACCATTTATTGAATAGGGTATCCTTTCTCCATTATTTATTTTGACCAACTTTGCTGAAGATCCATTGGTTGTAGGTATATGTCTTTATTTCTGAATTCTCTATTCTGCTCCATTGATCTATGTATTGTTAATCTCTTACTGTGCCTAATTTATAAATTAACTTTATGATATGTATGTTTGTGTGTTAGGCTGTTCTTGCATTACAATAAAGGAATACTTGACTGGACAATTTATAAGGAGAAGAGTTTAATTGGCTTATAGTACTGTAGGGTGTACAGGAAGCATGGGGCTGGCATCTGCTTCTGGTGAGGGCCTCAGAAAGCTTATAATCATGGTGAAAGATGGAGTGGGAACAGGCATGTCAAATGGTGAGAGCAGGAGCAAAAGAGCAAAGGTGTGGGGAGGCCCTAGTCTTTTAAAGAACCAGATCTTGTGTGAACTAAGCAAGCACTCACTTATCACAAAGAGGGTGGTGCTAAATCATTCATGAAGGACCCACCCCCATGATCCCATTACCACCTACCAGGCCCCACCTCCAACACTGGGAATCAAATTATGAGAGATTTGGAGGGTCAAACATGCAAACAATATGAGTGTGTATAAGAAAAAAGCACAGGATATATTGGGTTCAGTACTGTTCATTGTTTCAGGTATCCACTGGGGGGTCCTGGTACATATTCCCTACAAATAATAGGGGTCTACTATATTGTGTTTATTCATTCACCTATTAAAGGACATCTCTGTTTCATCCAATTTTTGGCAATTGTAGATCAAACAGCTATAAAAATTTGTGTGCAAGTTTTTCTGTGGCCATATGTTTTCAACTTATTTGAGTAAATATCTAGGAGTATGATTCCTTGATTATACATTAAGAAAATACTTACTTAGCTTAGTAAGAAACTGCCAAAATGTCTTCCAATGTGTTCATCTCACTTATCATTCCTACCAGCAATGAGTAGTTGCTGTTGCTTCACATACTCGTGATTATTTGGTGTTATCAGTGTTTTGGGTTTTAGTTAATTTAATGGGTGTCTTATAGTATCTTATGTTGTTTTAACTTGCAATTCCCTAATGACATAATATGGAGCATCTTTATATATGTTTATTTGCTATTTGTATTTATTTTATGGTGAGGTATCTTTTCATATATTTTGCTTCTTTTCTAATTGGCTTGTTTGGTGTTTCTTATTGTTTAGTTTTAAGAGATTTTTGTATATTTTGGATAACAGTCTTTTGTGTGTTTTGAAAATATTTTCTCACACTCTGTAGCTTAACTTTTAATTTTCTTAATAGTGTTTTTCCACAGAACAGGTTTTTTTAATTTTAATATAGTAAAACTAAAATAATTTTTGATGGATTGCATCTAAAAATGTCATCACCAATGCAAGGTTACCAATATATTATTTTTGTCATCTCCTTAGCTGTTTTTGTTTTCATTTTACATTTATCTTAATATTATTATTTTGAGTTAATTTTTGTGAAAGTGTGTAAGACGTATATCCAAATTATTTACTTTTTAGATCACCACTTGTTGAATAGACTATACTTTCTATATTGCATGACATTTTTTGCAAAAATCAGTGAACTTTAATTTTATGTGTTTATTTCTAGGCTCTGTTTTATTTTACTGATCTAACTTACCAATTATTTTGTTAGTAATACATACACTGTATATATTAATCTTAAAACTGGATAGTTAATACATTGAATTTTATTTCAAAATATTTGAAATCTTTTTAGATTTCTCTTGAAATTTCATCTTTGACCCATGTGTTATTTGGAAGTGTGTTGTTTAATCTCTGGCTATTTCATGATCTTCCAACTTAGCATTTTGTTACTGATTTTTAGTTTAATTCAATTCTTGTCTGAAAACATGCTTTGTATGCCTTCTATACTTTTAAATTTGTTAAGGTGTGTTTTATAGCCTAAAATAAGTTCTATCATGATGAATGTTGCACATATTCTTGAGAAGAATGTGTATTCTGTTATTGTTGAATAAATAAATCCATAAATGTCAATTATATCTAGTTCAGCTCTGATCAGTTAAACTATATTCTTACTGATGCTCTGCCTGCTGGATCTGACAATTAGTGGGAGAGCAGTGTTGAAGTCTTCAGCTATCAGAGTGGATAGTATATTTTTCCTTAAAGTTCTTCCAGTTTTTGCCTCAGCTATTTTGGTGCTCTATTTTTAGATGCATACACGTTAAGGAGCATTATGTCTTCTTAGAGTTATGTCTTCATATTTTGTTAATACTTCTTAAAGAATTGCCACCTTTGTCATTATGTAATGCCCTTCTTTATCCAATGATACTTCTTTTTCATTCTTAATTTTGCTTTGTCTAAAATGGATATAGCTATTTCATTTTCCTTTTGTTATGGTATAACTTTCTCTAGCCCTTTACTGTTAATGTAACTATGTCTTTATATTTAAACTTGGTTTCATATACAACACGAACTTGGATTATTTTCTAAGAACTCTGACAATCTTTATTTCTTACTTGGTGTATTTAGACCCTTCACGTTCAAAGTCATTACTAAAATAATTGGATTAACATGTATTATATTTGTATGGGTTACAATTTTCTATGGGTTACTCTTGGGTCTTTGTTTCTATTTTGTCTTTTCCTATTTTTTGCCACCTCTGGTTTTAATTGAGTATTTTGTATAACTCAATTTTCTTTCCTTTCAATCATATAAATTATTCTTGCTTAATTCGTTTTGTGGCTGCTTAAGTTGACAATATACTTACAACTATTTTTCTTCCACTTTCAAATAATACTATACTCCTTCATGTGTAGTGCGAGTACCTTGTAACAAAATATTTCTAATACCTCCCTCCTGTCTCTTATAACATTGTTGTCATTTATTTCCCGTTCCCATAAGCTATAATTATCTGTGACATTCTTGTTTTGTATTATTTTATACTTTTTGAGCAGTTTCAGGTTGGTAGCAAAATTGAGAGAAGGTACAGATATATCCCATATAACTTCTGACCTCATACATGAATAAACTTCCCCTTCATTAATATCCCACACCAGCGAGGTAAATGTGTCACAATTGATGGACCTAAATAAACACATCACTACCACTTAAAGTCAATATATTACATTTGGGTTCACCCTTGGTTTTGTACATTCTATTGTTTTCGTCACATGTATAATGATATGTATCCACCATTATAGTATCACACACAGTACTTTGTCGCCTTTAAAATCTTGTATGCATTACTTACTCATTCCTCCCTTCCACCTAAACCCTAGCAACTACTAATATTTTTACTGTCTCCATTTTTGTGCCTATTCCAGAATGTCATATTATTGGAATCATATAATATATATCCTATTCAGATTGACTTCTTTCACTTAGTAATGTGCATTTAACTTTCTTTCATCTCTTTTCACAGCTTGATATTTTCTTTTTAGCTCTGGATAAGGTTCAATTGTATGGATATTTCCATTTGTTTATTCATTCATCTACCGAAAGACATCTTTGTTGCTTCCAAGTTTTGGCAATGGGCCATAAACCTGCTACAAATAACTGTGCACCGGTTTTTATTAAAACATGTTTTTTATTCATTTGGGTAGAATACTAAATAGCACAATTCCTGGATTTTATGAAAGTATATTTAGTATTGCAAGATATTGCCAAAATGTCTTCCAAAGTGGTTGCACCACTTTGCATTCCCACTAGTAAAGAATGAGAGTTTCTGCTGCTCCACATCATCACCTGCATTTGTGGTGATCAGTGTCTTGTGTTTTTGCCATTCTCATAGGTGTGTAGTGGTATCTCAATGCTTAGAGTCAAGCAGCATAAGTCTTCCTTCAACTTATTTCTTAACCTTACATATTGCAATGACTACCTAAGGTATTTTTCTCTTTATATACATTTTATTTCTTTTATTCCTTATGATCCTAGATTGGATTCTGGATATTATTTTATTTTTGTTTTAATTTTTAAATTTCTTTGTGTGCATGTTAGGTGTATATATTAATGGGATTTTTATCTTATATAGATTTTAGAATCAGTTTGCTGCTGTACACAAGACAACTTGCTGATATTTTTATGGGAATTATATTGAATCTATAGATCAGTTTGTGAAGAGCTGACATCTTAACAATATTGAATCTTTTTATCCATGAACATGGGATATCTCTCCATTTGTTTGGTTATTTTTTAAAATTTCAACAAGGTATTGTAATTTTCCTCAGTAAATCTTGTACATATTTTATAAGATTTATACTTACATATTTTATTTGGGTGGTATTAATGTAAACGGTATTTTTGTTTTCATTTTAAGTTCCACTTGTTCATTTCTGATACATTAGGAAAGTAAATGACTCTTGCACATTATCCTTGTATCCTGAAACATCATAGTTATTTCTTATTAATTTTGGTAGTTTTCTTGCCAATTATTTTACATTTTTTGCATAGACAAGCATGTCATTTGCTAAGATAGTTTTATTTCTTATTCCTTTCTAATCAGTACACCTTTTATTTCCTATTCCTTTCTATTTTCATTAGTTAGGACTTACAGCATAATGTTAAAAAGAAGTGGTGAAGGAGACATTCTTGGTTCTTTTTCAGTCTTAGTAGGGAAACTTTTCTAGTTTCTCACCATTAAGTATAATGTTGGCTGTATCTTTTGGTAGATATTCTTTATTAAGTTGAGGAAGTTTCCCATTATTTCATGTTTAACAAAATTTTATAATAAATAGGTGTTGGATTATAATTCTTATTTTGAACAAACGTATAGGTGATTTTTAAGAATGCTTTCAAGAATGATAATTAATTCTTAGATAACACAATTATTGCCTTCAATGCAACACACCACTCAACATCATAGTCACTATTAATGGGGATAGAGTTTCACATTAAAAAATATGCATTATATGGCTGGGTTCAGTGGCTTGCACCTGTAATCCTGCACTTAGAGAGGCCGAGGTGGGCGGATCATGAGGTCAGGAGATCGAGACCATCCTGGTCAAAATGGTGAAACCCTGTCTCTACTAAAAGAAAAAAAAAAAGATACAAAAATTAGCTGGGCATGGTGGCGCGCACCTGTAGTCCCAGCTACTCAGCAGACTGAGGCAGGAGAATCACTTGAACCTGGGAGGTGGAGGTTGGAGTGAGCCGAGATTGCACCACTGCACTCCAACCTGGTGACAGAGCAAGACTCCATCTCAAAATAAAAAATAATTATTATGCATTTTATTTATTGAAAAGTGGAAAATGAAGTTAGGATTAATTAAATCATAATTTAATGAGAACTTGTTATGCTCCAAGAGCTATTTCAAGTACCTTACATGCATTATCATATTTTCTTCTCACAAAAATCTTTTACACATGTCCCCGTTTATAGTGGAATAAATCTAAAGCACAAAAAAGTTTAACTTTCACAATATCACAAGAGTAGTATGTGCTGTTAATTGCAAAGGTGAGATATGATCTTATATATTGTGGCTCCAGAGCCTTTTTTAACATTATACTACTGCCAAATATAGAAAAGAAAATATAAACTATGACAAAAATTTTTAAAAAAATTTGCTAAGTGCTCACAATATGTCAGAAATTATGCTAATTACTTTATGTGTGCAGTTTCATTTATTTCTTACAACAACACTAAGTAGATTATGTTTATCATCATTTTGCAGATGAGGAAACTGTAGTTCAGAAAGATTAAATAAGTTGACCAAGGGCACCTGCCAAAACCATTGGTTGCAGAACCAGTGTTATAACTGAGTTCTGTCTGACTCTGAATAATATTCTAAACTACATTTATTAGTGAAATGTCACCTCAGATTTCTCATTTGGGAAATATCTTTATGACATCTGTCAGGTTATTTTACATTTGAAAAGTCTAAGGGCAATAAACATCTATAACCCTGTCATAAAGATGAATGACACCAGGCACACTAACTGAAGATAATAGAAAAGCACATCGTTATTCTTTCAAACACCACCATTATCATTATAAACATCACCTTTATCATTACCCTCCTCATAATCATAGTTGATTTCACCAATCTACAAAGCCTTGATTTCAGTGTTCCCTAAAATATATTTGTGTGTAGCAATGGACTGTTATCCCATTAAAAATAAAATATTTTTCCCCACTTGTTTTAGTAAATACAGTTAAACACCTTATAAAATGCTGTGATCTTTTTCTTCTACAAATGTAAATGCTTTCAATGCCTTTCTTTTTTTCATAGCTTTATAAATTTCATTCAATGATTGTTAACTTTGTGGTTTAAGTTGTAAGAAATATTGACATGAAAATAACTGAGAATATTAATTCAGACTTTTAAAAGCCTGACTGTATAGTAGCCTTCACAAAACTGCCAATTACTAGTTGTTATTTTCACAGAAACAGTAATGAGTTTTAAGCCAAACTACAATAACTTATCTCAGTTTTTCATAATCTAGCTTCAGCCATACACGTTTAAGGGTGAATTGTTGACTATAAGATATCATCGAGAGCCCTCTGCCACTTTTCTCAAAGGCCAATGATTTGAGGGATACAGAGGCCTGTATAGTTTATGTTTATTTTTCAAAAAAAGATGTATGCTGTAACATTGGTTTTTGTAAATCTTCTTTACATACCAAAATCAAAAAGCAAAAAGAATTCTTTCATCTTCTAAATACCATGTAATAATTATAAATACTTTGTTAATTGTCACAAAGACTTTATAAGATATATAAGTTGTAATTGCCATATTACGGATCCAGTTGTTGATAACCTATAGCTAGTTATTTGTGGAGCTAGACTTTAAATTCAGTTCTACCATGTGCCAAAGCTTATGCTATAATACTGATTTTGTTAGTCAAAACGAGCATGATTTTGGTTGCATATTGCCAGTGTATCCTCCTAAAGGAATAATTTTTAGTTCTGTCTTATTACTTGTCTATTCAAAAATCTTACTTCATAACAGAACACAATCAACTGGTAAATAACTCCCTTGGTTCCAAAGTTATTTCTTACATTAATGTAAACTTTATTCCATGTCACTTTCCTCTACTGCTTTTCTTGATATATAACATGAGAGTCAAAGAGACTTTAAAATCACAATAAACAAAGACCTTCAAGACAGTAAGACTAGAAGAGACATGTTTAGAAACTTCGTGGTTTCTGCTCAACTAATTCCTTTGGTTTCTGCTCAACTAATTCCTTTACTTTCATTAGGACTGTAGATATCACACATAGATTGAAGATGGAACTCAGAAAACAACATAAGCTCAGAGAAAGTAAACAATAAAAAAGCTAATTCCTTTGATGGTTTAAAAAATGCCTGAAATAAGTGTAGTAAGTTGAAATATGTTCATGAAATGTAAGGTGAGCCTTCAAAAACAGTCATCATAGAACGATGATGGAAAGCCATACTTTATGTTTCTATTGCGATGTTTAGTGAAAACTAGGACCATCAGACTTAGTGTTTTTTGTTAACTCGTATCTCAGTAGACACAGGCATTTTTTTCAATGTTAAACCACAGAGCAGATGTGATATTCCATAAAATAACGTTTTCCTATGATTAAACCTTTTAGTAAAAATAAAAATCAGTGTGAAATAAAGTTTTGGCATTTTTTCATGGCCCAGCTTATGAAGTATTATAAAATAATAAAAAAGAATGGCAAATTTTATGTCTAATGAACAATATAACCAACCTGGGAAACAATATTAGAGATACCACCTTCAAAACTCCTATCTTATGGCTGAAGAAACACAGATCCAGAGAGGCCAAGGAACATGCCTAAGGCTTTTCTGGTAGCAAACATCAGAGTTATGACTACAGCTGTGCCCTTTCATTTCAACTTCTGCATCCAAAACTAATCATAGATAACATATGACATCATATATGTGTATATATATATTTATATTTGTATTCTCCACCTTCATATACTCCTCAGAAAAACTCTGTGAAGTAAGTGATCTTATTAACAACATGGACAGATGAAGACACTGAACCAAGAGATGATGTGTGCCTTGTGCAAAGCCACATAGCTAGAAAGTGGTAGGACTGATACTTGAACTGAGGCTGCCTAAAAATAGAGTTTATACTACTCTACTACTTCACTTTCTTGCCTCTGCACTTCAATTTGAGCCTTAAATATGAGAAAACAAATTAATCAAAAGTATCATTGAAGGATCAACTATGGATGCACCTCGCAATGTAATTAATTTATTTAGTCACTTGTTAAACAATGAATTAAATATATATGACATACATAGGACTCATATAAAAACTAATTCTAACATTCTCAATTTCCTTTCAAATGAAATGAAGGCAAAAAATTGTAAGTGCCTCATTCAAGGCACTTTTCTTTTAGTGTGAAAGAAAAATAATTTCAACAATAGGACACAATCATGCTTACTAACCTGATGACCAACACTGGACACCCCCAAAGTGCCGCGTTTTGTCTCGCATAGGGCAGAACAACAGAAGTGAAAGTGCTTCTAGCATGCTTAAAGGCCATGAACCTGAAAGTATCCAAAAAACAAAATTAAGAAAATAATTCCATTGATTATGGCATCAAAAAGAATAAAATGTTTAGGAATAAATTTAAACCAAGGAGGTTAAAATATCTATACACTAAAAGCTCTAAGGCACTGATGAAAGAAAGAAGACACAAATAAATGGAAAGATATCTCTTGGCTGTGGATTAGAATAATTAATATTGCTAACATTTCCACATTACCCAAAGCAGTCTATAGATTTCATCTAATCTCTGTTGAACTTCCAGTAGTGTTTGTCACAGAAATAGAAAAATATCTAAAAATTTGAATGAAAACACAAAGGATCCCAAATAGCTAAAGCAATCTCGAGAAACAAGAACAAAGCTGTAGACACTACATTTCTTGATTTCAAACTATATTACAAAGTTATAGTAATTGAAATAGCATGATACAGGCATTAAAACTGATACATAAGCCAATGGAACAAAATAGCCCAGAAACAAGCCCACACATATACAGTAAATTAATGTTCAAAAAGAGTGCCAAAAATACACAATGGGAAACAATCTCTTCAATAAATTGTGTTGGAAAAACTTGATTTCCACATACAAAAAAAAAAAAAATGAAATTAGACCCTTGGCTTAAACCATATATAAAAATTGACTTGAAATAAAGAAAATATAGAGGGGAATGCTCCATGACATTGATCTTGTCAATAAATTTTTTGGATATGACACCAATGTACAGGCAGCAAAAGCACAAATAAACACAGGGGCATGCATCAAACTAAAAATCCTCTGCACAGCAAAGAAAACAAGCCATAAAATAAAAAGGCAATATATGGAATGGGAGAAGATAACTGGAAGCCACATGTTTGATAAGGGGTTAATATTCAAAATACATATGGAATTCATACAACTCAATGGCAATAAGAATAAAATAAAAATGAGCAAAAGATTTGAGCAGACATTATTTTCCAAAAGAAGACATACCAATGACCAACAGGAATATGAAAATATGCTCAACATCGCTAATCATCAGAGCAATATAGATTGAAACTGCAATGAGATATCAACTCGCACCTATTAGAATGGTTAATATATTTTAGGATCAACAAAAGTATTTTAATATAACTGATATTACACGGTAGGAAAGTAAAGTACCACTACACAGCTACAGGAATGAAGAGTTAAAAATATAGCATTGAGCAATATAAAAATAGCAAAAGTGACCACTTACTATTTGACTCAAGGTAATATTAAAATGAGACAAAATTATACTCTAATATTTAGAGATGCATACCTAGGTCATTAATATGTTAGGTAAAAGGAAGCATTTGAAGAAAAAATATCTAGACTAGTGGTTAATTATTGAGCATTGTACGTTATTAAGAGGCAGGAGGGTACTTGGAAATAGTCTATGCTTTCAACTTAGGGTATTACAGAGGTGCACTATTTATAATTCATAAAAATTTACACTTCATATTGTATTCACTAATTTGCATTATTATACATTATATATATTTATTTCAATATAAATATATATTTATTTCAATAGCTTTTGGGGTACAAGTGGTTTCTGGTTATACAGATGAATTGTATAGTGCTGAAGTCTGAGATTTTATTGCACCCATCACCTGAGTAGTGGACATTGTACCCCAAACTTAGTTTTTTATCCTTCACCCCCTTTCTTTCTCCCCAATTCCAAGTCCTCAAAGTCCATTACAATACTCTGTATGCCTTTGTGTACCCATAGCTTAGCTTCCACTTATAATTAAGAACATGTTGTATTTCGTTTTACATTCCTGAGTTATTTCATTTAGAATAATGGCCTCGAGCTCCATCCAAGTGGCTGCAAAATATATTATTTCATTATTTTTATGGCTGAGTAGTATTTTACGGTGTATATACATAACATTTTCTTTATCCACTCATTGGTCAATGGCAGTTAGGTTGGCTCCATATCTTTGCAATTGTGCATTGTGCTGCAGTAAACATACACAGGCAGGTATATACGGGCATGTATATCTCAAAATTTGATATAATGACTGGTCTTTCCCTTGGGTAGATACCCAGTAATAAAATTGATGAATCAAATGATAGATCTACCTTTAGTTCTTTGAGAAATCTCCGTTCTGTTTTCCATAGAGGTTGTACTAATTTACATAGAATGGCTATTATTGGGAAAAAAACTAAAAAGAAACAAGAGATAACAAGTGTTGGCAAGGGTGTGGAGAAAAAGGAACCCTGTGTACTTTTGGGAGAATGTCAATTGGTTCAATCGTTATGGAAATCATTATGGCTGTTTCTAAAAAAAATTTAAAATAAAAGTACTGTATGATCCACCAATCCCACTTCTGGGTATATATCCAGAGAAAATGAAATCAGCATTTCAAAGAGCTTTCAGTTCAATGTTTACAGCATTATTCACAACAGTCAAGTTATAGGAAAAACATAAGTGCCATCAACGGATGACTAGATGAAGAAAAAGTGATATGCATGCAGATATGCACACACACACAAAGTGGAATATAATTTACCCATAAAAAGGAAATCCTGCCATTTGTGACAACATTGACAAATCTGGACGATATTATACTAAGTGAAATAACCAGACACAGAGAGATGAATACCGCATAATTGTACTTATATGTAGAATCTAAAAAGAGAACTCATAAAAGCAGAGGATAAAATGATGGTTGCCAGGGGCTGGGGGTGGTGGGTGGAAGGATTGAGGAAATGTAGTTTAAAGGGTATAAACGTTCAGCTATAAGGTGAATAAATTCTGAGTATCTAATGTACAACATGGTGGCTATAGTTAACAATACTGTATTGTTTACTTGAAATCGGATAAGAAAGCACATTTTAGGTGTTCTCACCACAGAGACACACACATACATACTCAGAAATGGTAACTATGAGTGGTGATGGATATATTAATTTGACTACAGTTATCAGTAAACAATGTATATCAAATAAATCATCATGTTGTATACCTTCAATACACATAATTTATATTTGTAAATTAAATATTTTAAAATTAAAAATAAAGATTTAATCTCCTAAATAAGCTGTAAGCTATTATCTCAGTCGTTGAGAAAAACTATTCAGGTGGTCTCTATTGGACAAAGCATGAGTTTTGTGACGGCTTACTTGACCTGTAAGGTCTGATTCTGTCATTGGGTAACATGTGAATTCAAGTCAAAGAGCATTACTTACATTAACCAATAATCAACCTTGTATTGAAGATTAATGAAACAAATGTTCAAGAATGTTCTAGTTGTTCCTGCAAATACACATTCTCAAGTATGTATAATGTGTGTCAACACTATGGAATTTTAATAAAGTTGCTGTAATAAATATACCAAAATGTATATATATGAATACCATGTCATATTGAACATGGTCATTATAATAGACTTTAAACTTGCATAATATAGTATATGAGAGAGAAGTTTCTCTATTATATCATGCCTATGAAACATTGTATCTGTATTATATAGGCATCATATATTCACAAGTGTCAGACAAAGAGAATAATTAAAAACACAGATGATCCAGATAATAAGAATTGTGCATATGTCAATGTTGCTCCAGGCTAAGGAGTGAAGATTCTCTCTCACCCAACGCTTCCTCACATGCAAAAAAGAAAAACTAAACTTTTAAAGAAGAAATTTGCAAATGACCTAATCTAAAACTGTAACCCTCCATTCTTTGAGAGAAAATAAACACACACACACACACACACAGACATATCCATTATAAAATCCCTTTCCATCCTGCCTTCTCAGCATCAATCTCCTCATCTTTTCCATTTCTACTGTTGAAATCTAACCTAAAGAAATGCACCACTAAACATAACCTCTTGCATCTTATTTCCACTTGAATTGTATTTCCTCTGTGCTCCTGCACCACCTTCATTATACTTATTATGATAGCACTTAACATGTATTTAAATCAAAACATCATAGAAAAGTTCTCAATGAAAATCCATCCTAAACAAGAAACTAAAGCTGATCACTTTTAGTGAAAGCTGACAAAAAGAGGAAGAAGTTCATGGTTCTTTAAACCACTGAATTCAACACGTAATTGTTTTCTCCTTTTCGAAGTGTATGAGTTAGCTTCTAGGTATCAGGACTGTTGGATGATACTTGGCTTGCTTTTATTACTTTGTGAGGTGAAAGTGCCAATTGCAATTCTACGATCTAGTCTGTTGATTTGAATAAAAGGAAAAAAAATGTAGTAAAAGGAAGAAAGCCTATGTGCATCCACTGACTGCTAAATGGGGTGGAATAACTATTAAATCATTCCTAACTTGGGCCCCAAATGGTAGCTTTCAAATGGTAAATATGGAAACTCTTCATGTCCTAAAGAGGAAATGAAGGTTGGGCAATTGGAATGGGGTCTTCATTTTCAACCAGCCTCCTCTCAAGGATACAGAAGACCCATAGATCAGAGTTAATTATTTAGGCTGTCTTAACTTCAGTGATTACACTTAGAAGACCACAACAATGAACAAATGGAATAAAATAGTATAGATTCAGTCCAATGTTTCTTTGCTGATTTTTTTTTTTTTTTTTGTCTAGAAGATCTGTCCAATGCTGAATGTGGATATGCTATTCTAGGGTAAATAGGGAATTTTTTTTTTTTTTCCATTAGCACTTTAAATAAGTAATGCCACTTTTTCCTGGCTGTATTGTTTCCACTGAAAAGTCTGCTGCTAGCCATGTTGGAGCTCCATGTATGATCATTGTTTCTTCTTTCTTGCAGGCTTTCGGGCCCTTTCTATATCCTTCATCTTTGGAAATTTTATTATTAAATGTTCCCTAGGTTTGAGAAGTTCTCTGTTATTATCCTTTTTATAATTTTTTCCTTCTCTTTCTCTACTTCCTCTCAAATGCCAGTAACTCTTAGATTTCCCCTTTTGAGACTCTTTTCAAGATCTTATAGGCATGCTTTATTGTTTTGCTTTTTTTTTTTTTTGTCACCTTTGACTGTGTATTTTTAAATACCTGCCTTAAAGATTAAAAGTTCTTCCTTCTGTTAGATCAGTTCTGCTACTGCCAGACTGATGTATTCTTCAGTATATAAATTGCATTTTCAACTCCAGAATTTCTGCCTAATTTTAAAAAATTATTTCAATTCCTTTGTTAAATTGTTCTGATAACATTCTGAATTCATTCTCTGTGTTATCTTAAGTTTCCTCGAGTTTCCTCAAAACAGCTACTTTTGAATTATTTGTCTGAAAAGTCATGTATTTTCATTTCTCCAGAATTGGTCCTGGCATGTTATTTAGTTTGGTGAGGTAGGGTTTTCCCGAATGGTCTTGATGTTTGTGGATGTTTGTCAGTGTCTGGGCACTGAAAAATCAGGCATTTATTGTAGTCTTCACAGTATGGGCTTGTTCGTACCCACCCTTCTTGGAAAGGCTTTCCAGGTATTTTAAAGAACTTGTGTTTTGTGATCTAAGCCATATCTGAATTAAGGGCCACCACAAGCCCGGTAATTCTGTGATTCTTATAGACTCTTAGAGGTATCACCTTGGTGGTCTTGGATAAGATCTGGGGGAATTCTCTGGATTACCAGGAGGAGAGTTGTCTGAGGCCCATGAGCTGGGGATAGAGTAACACAAGCCCCCTGTGGCTACCACCACTGGGACTACACTAAGTCAGACCTGAATTTAGCACAGCACTAGGTCTCCCCAAAGGCCTGTTGTAATCACTCACTGAGTACCACCTATTCTCTCAAGGCCCTAGAGCTCTTCAATCAGCAGTGGGCGAAGCCAGTCAGACTTGTATCCTTCCCTTCATGGTGGTGAGTTCCCTCAGGCCCAGGTGGGTACAGAGACGCCGTACAGGAGCCAGGGCTTAAAATTAAAAACCTTAGAAATCTACCTGTTTTCCTATTGTACTGTGGCTAATCTGGCACTCTAACCAAAAGACATAGTCCTTCCCACTCTTCCCTCTCCTTTCCATAGGCAGAGCATTCTCACTTCATGACCACCACCACGAGATCCCCATAGATAGTACTGCCAGGCTACTGCCAATGTTCCCTTAAAGCCCAAGGCCTCTTCAGTCAGCTTGTGGTGAAGGCTGCCAGGAGGGCAGTGGGCTCCTCTGTGCCCCATGGCAAGTCCAAAAATGTCCAAGAGCCGTGGCCCGGAATCAGGGACCCCAAGAGCCCACCTTGGTCTCTAGCTCCTGTGGACGAGTTGGCACCTAAGATGCAAAACAAAATCCCCTTTACCTTTTCTTCTGCTTTTCTCAAGCAGAATGAGTCTTTCAGCATAGCCGCCACAGCTAGGAATGTGATGGGTTTCGTCTGAAACCAGCATGCCTCTGAGTCTCCCTCAGGATTCGCCACATACTACCTAGATATTGTTAATGCTTGTTTAGGGCATAAACACTCTTTCGTCAACAGGTGATGGTTCCTGCCAGGACTCGGTCCTTCCCACCAAGGCAACAGGTTTCCTTCTTTTCCAGGGTGTGTCTGGAAATTTCATCCAGGAGACAGTGTCTCATGATTCTTACTGGTATTCTATCCTACTGTGGATGAGCTGATATCTAATATGTGAGGCAAAGTTCTCTTTACTCTTTCCCCTCCTCTCCCCCAAGAGGATTAAGGATCTGTTTTGGAGCTGTGACCTGTGCTACCTGAAGTGGGGATAGGGGTGGTATAAGCACTCCCTTAGCAACTCTAGCTGGTGTTTCAGTAGGTCGCATATTCCCCAGTTACACCTGATCTGAGCCCAACTCAACACTAGGACTCAGCTAGGTTTGCAGCCCTTGTGCCTTAGACTGTTTTTCAAGTGTGTTTGGAACCCCAGAACACTTTTAGCCCATGATGGTGAGGCTGGCTGAATCTCAAGTCCCAATCACTGGGATGGGCAATTCTCCTCTGGCTAGGGCTTCTCTAAATGCTCCTTCCATGAATGGGTGTCAGCTGAGATCAGCCCAATTTTGCTTTCTGCTGTGACAGGGCAGTACTGAGTTCAATGCAAAAATCTCACAATTGCTGCCCTCGCCCTCTCCAAAGAGTACAAATTCTCTCTCTGTGCCACAGGGCTGCTGCCGGGGGAATTGTGTGTTGGAGGGTATTGGTGAAACATGACTGTCTCACCTATTCTCTTCAGTGCCTCTTCCAGTGATATGAGGTTAAAGTGAGGTACTGTGACTGCTCACCTGATTTTTGGTGGGGTCGTGATTTTTGGCTCTAACGAACGTACTCTTTTTGTAGATTGTTGCTAAATGTGGTATTCCTGCGGGGGGTGGGGAGAAATTGGTAGAATCTTCTATTTGGCTATTTTGCTCTGTTCCACCCATACTTTCTTTTTTAAAGGTGAAGTAATTTTATCATATTTCTTCATGTATTAAAAACATTAAGAGATGATGCTTTATCTTCAAACATTTACCGTCAACCTTCTGCTTGTCCCCCTGGAATTACTGGGTTATAAAAATACCACTTTGCTTTTTTTATATATTTGTTTTTGTGAAATTCTTGAGTTTTTCTGTACAAGCATTTTTATGCCCTTCTATTTTGTGAATGTAATGTTTCGTAAATTTTTATGATACTTGATTGCTTTTAGAGGTGTGATACATCACCGCTATAAATGTTGCAAAGATCTTCACTGAGACTATACATTTTTACTTTTATTTTTAATTCAGGGTGTACATGTGCTGGTTTGTTTCCTGGGTATACTGCGTGATCCTGAAGTTTGGTTATGATTGATCCCATTGCCAAGGTACTAAGCATAGTACCTAACAGTCTTTCAACCCTTGTCCCCCTTCCTCCATCCCTTTTTCAGTAGTCCCCAGTTTTCATTGTTGCCATCTTTATCAATGATTAGCTCCCACTTAGAAGCAAGAACTGCAGTATTTGGTTTTCTGTTCCTGAGTTAATTAGCTTAGGATGATGGCCTTCAGCTGCATCTGAGTTGCTACAAAGGACATGATTTCATTCTTTTTGTGGTTGTCTAGTATTCCACGGTGTATATGTGTCACATTTTCTTTATCCAATCCACTCTTCATGCACACCTAGGTTGATTCCATGTCTTTGCTATTGTGAATAGTGTGATGAACATGTAAGTTTTTGGTGGAAATATTTGTTTTCGTTTGGATATATTCCCAGTAATGGAATTGCTGGGTTGCACAGGAGTTGTGTTTTAAGTTCTTCGAAAAATCTCCCAACTGCTTTCCACAGGGGGCTAAACTACTTTACATTCCCACAAACAATGTATAAGCATTCCCTTTTCCCTGCAGCCTTGTCAGCATCTGTTGTTTTTCGACCTTTTTAATAGTAGCCATTCTGACTGGTGTGAGATGGTATGTCAATGCAGTTTTGATTCGCATTTCTCTGATGATTAACTGATGTGAAGCATTTTTCCATATGTGTGTTGGTCACTCATATGTCTTCTTTTGAGATGTCTGTATTTATGTCTTTCGCTCATTTTTAATGGGCTTGTTAGTTTTTTGCTTGTTCAATTGTTTAAGTTCCTTATAGATTCTATGTATTACACCTTTGCCGGATACATAGTTTGCAAATATTTCTCCCTTTCCGTAGGAGTCTGTTTACCCTGTTGATAGTTTCTCTTGCTGTTCAGATGCTCTTTGGTTTAATTAGGTTTCACTTGTCAATTTTTGGGTTTGAGGCAATTGCTTTTGAGGACTTGAGACTATACATTTCTAATACTCTTCCACTTAGATTTTTTAGGACCTATAAAAAGTAGCATTGTAGCACCATTTTAGTATCAGTTTCCTATAAACTACTTGAATATAGTTTCACCATTTTTGTCATCTAGTATGTTTTGTAGTTATATTGGTCCAAACTTCCCTGTGAATGCAGCTTCAGTTTAGTTACCACATGAATTTATCTATTTTAACTATTCAATCTTTTCATCACATATTACTTGCAACTACTATAAAAGTTATAAAATTATACAATCTCTTGATAATAAGAGTAAAAAACCATATATTTCAATATGATACAGGAGTCTTCATGAACTAGAAACTTAATATACTCAACAAGCATTTTCATTTTTGGCCAGATGTGTCATTTTTAAAAATTTTTATTGACTAAATTGATACATTAAGTCAAAATCTTACAACTTTATACTCTTTGTTCAAGCAAACCTATATATAAAGCACTGCTTTAGAAGTTGTGAGTGACCCTAACTGATATTTTACTTCATATGTACATATCAGGCAATATATGCTATATTATGCTATGAGAACAATAACCACACATTTTTCAGTGGCTTAAAACAAAAGGTCGGCTGGGCGCGGTGGCTCAAGCCTGTAATCCCAGCACTTTGAGAGGCCTAGACGGGCGGATCACAAGGTCAGGAGATCGAGACCATCCTGGCTAACACGGTGAAACCCCGTCTCTACTAAAAACTACAAAAAACTAGCCGGGCGAGGTGGTGGTGCCTGTAGTCCCAGCTACCCGGGAGGCTGAGGCAGGAGAATGGCATGAACCCAGGAGGCGGAGCTTGCAGTGAGCTGAGATCCGGCCACAGCACTCCAACCTGGGTGACAGAGCGAGACTCCGTTTCAAAAAAAAAAAAAAAAAAACACAAAATGTTTACTCTTGCTTATGCTGCATATTCATTTCTAATTGGAAGGGGCTTCTGATCATTACATTTATTCAGGGACTGACACTGACAGAGCAATCAGCATCCCAGGTGTTCTTGGTGTCTTTTCGTTTGGGCGTAGTCTCATTGAGAGATTTGCTTTGGAAATTAATTCCCCAGCTGGAAAAAAAAATAATAGCAATGAATGGGGCTGGAGAAAGTTTTGGGAGGTGATGAATATGTCTATGGCCTAGGTATCCTCATCCTCAAATTCATTGACTTATATACATTAAATATATATAGCTTTTTACATGTCAGCCACAGGTCAATAAGGAGGTTAAAAAAATCTTCCAGTTAGGAGTGATTATCCATGAATTCTACTTAGAATTTGTTGATCAAGCTTCATGAAGCCCAACTCGTCAGGCACAAATTTCATCCTACCACATGCCTAGCAGATAGAGACCTGGACATATTTGGTGAAGAACATTAACTGTTATGTTATATATATATTTACACTATATGATCAATTACAGAAATCTGCTACCCAACCACTAGTTTATTTGTCTCATGTACCCAGAAGACAGAGATCTGGGCACATTTGATAAAGAGGATTAATGGTGAGGGAGGGGGGCGGAGCAAGATGGCCGATTAGGAACAGCTCCAGTCTCCAACTCCCAGCGCGACTGACATAGAAGACCGGTGATTTCTGCATTTTCAACTGAGGTACTGGGGTCATCTCAATGGGGAGTGCCGGACAATTGGTGCTGGTGAGCTGCTGCAGCCCGACCAGCGAGAGCTGAAGCAGGGAGAGGCATCGCCTCACCTGGGAAGCACAAGGGGGAAGGGAATCCCTTTTCCTAGCCAGGGGAACTGAGACACACAACACCTGGAAAATCGGGTAATTCCCACCCCAATACTGCGCTTTAAGCAAACAGGCACACCAGGAGATTATACCCACACCTGGCCGGGAGGGTCCCACGGCCACGGAGCCTCCCCCATTGCTAGCACAGCAGTCTGCGATCTAACCGCAAGGCAGCAGTGAGGCTGGGGGAGGAGCACTCACCATTGCTGAGGCTTAAGTAAGTAAACAAAGCCGCCGGGAAGCTCAAACTGGGTGGAGCTCACAGCAGCTCAAGGAAACCTGCCTGTCTCTGTAGACTCCACTCTGGGGACAGGCACAGCTAAATAACAAAAGGGAAGCAGCAGAGGCCTGTGCAGACGTGAACAACTCTGTCTGACAGCTTTGAAGAGAGCAGTGGATCTCCCAACACGGAGGTTGAGATCTGAGAACGGACAGACTGCCTGCTCAAGTGGGTCCCTGACCCCTGAGTAGCCTAACTGGGAGACATCCCCCACTAGGGGCAGTCTGACATCCTACACCTCACAGGGTGGAGTATACCCCTGAGAGGAAGCTTCCAAAATAAGAATCAGACAGGTACACTCGCTGTTCAGCAACATTCTATCTTCTGCAACCTCTGCTGCTGATACCCAGGCAAACAGCGTCTGGAGTGGACCTCAAGCAATCTGCAACAGACCTATAGCTGAGGGTCCGGACTGTTAGAAGGAAAACTATCAAACAGAAGGACACTATACCAAAATCCCATCAGTACGTCACCATCATCAAAGACCAGAGGCAGATAAAACCACAAAGATGGGGAAGAAGCAGGGCAGAAAAGCCGGAAATTCAAAAAATAAGAGCGCATCTCCCCCTGTAAAGGAGCGCAGCTCATCGCCAGCAACGCATCGAATCTGGTCAGAGAATGACTTTGACGAAATGAGAGAAGAAGGCTTCAGTCCATCGAAATTCTCAGAGCTAAAGGAGGAATTACGTACCCAGCGCAAAGGAACTAAAAATCTTGAAAAAAGAGTGGAAGAATTGATAGCTAGAATAATTAATGCAGAGAAGGTCATAAATGAAACGACAGAGATGAAAACCATGACACGAGAAATACATGACAAATGCACAAGCTTCAGTAACCGACTCGATCAACTGGAAGAAAGAGTATCAGCAATTGAGGATCAAATGAATGAAATGAAGCGAGAAGAGAAACCAAAAGAAAAAAGAAGAAAAAGAAACGAACAAAGCCTGCAAGAAGTATGGGATTATGTAAAAAGACCAAATCTACGTCTGATTGGGGTGCCTGAAAGTGAGGGGGAAAATGGAACCAAGTTGGAAAACACTCTTCAGGATATCATCCAGGAGAACTTCCCCAACCTAGTAGGGCAGGCCAACATTCAAATTCAGGAATACAGAGAACGCCACAAAGATACTCCTCCAGAAGAGCAACTCCAAGACACATCATTGTCAGATTCACCAAAGTTGAAATGAAGGAAAAAATCTTAAGGGCAGCCAGAGAGAAAGGTCGGGTTACCCACAAAGGGAAGCCCATCAGACTAACAGCAGACCTCTCGGCAGAAACTCTACAAGCCAGAAGAGAGTGGGGGCCAATATTCAACGTTCTTAAAGAAAAGAATTTTCAACCCAGAATTTCATATCCAGCCAAACTAAGTTTCATCAGTGAAGGAGAAATAAAATCCTTTACAGATAAGCAAATGCTTAGAGATTTTGTCACCACCAGGCCTGCCTTACAAGAGACCCTGAAGGAAGCCCTAAACATGGAAAGGAAAACCGTACCAGCCATTGCAAAAACATGCCAAAATGTAAAGACCGTCAGGCTAGGAGAAACTGCATCAACTAACGAGCAAAATAACCAGTTAATATCATAATGGCAGGATCCAGTTCACACATAACAATTTAACCTTAAATGTTAACGGACTATATGCTCCAATTAAAAGACACAGAGTGGCAAACTGGATAAAGAGTCAAGACCCATCAGTCTGCTGTATTCAGGAGACCCATCTCACATGCAGAGACATATATAGGCTCAAAATAAAGGGATGGAGGAAGATCTACCAAGCAATGGAGAACAAAAAAAAGCAGGGGTTGCAATCCTAGTCTCTGATAAAATAGACTTTAACCATCAAAGATCAAAAGAGACAAAGAAGGCCATTACATAATGGTAAAGGGATCAATTCAACAGGAAGAGCTAACTATCCTAAATATATATGCACCCAATACAGGAGCACCCAGATTCATAAAGCAAGTCCTTAGAGACTTACAAAGAGACTTAGACTCCCATACAATAATAATGGGAGACTTCAACACTCCACTGTCAACATTAGACAGATCAACGAGACAGAAAGTTAACAAGGATATCCAGGAATTGAACTCATCTCTGCACCAAGCGGACCTAATAGACATCTATAGAACTCTCCACCCCAATCAAGAGAATATACATTCTTCTCAGCACCACATCACACTTATTCCAAAATTGACCACATAATTGGAAGTAAAGCACTCCTCAGCAAATGTAAAAGAACAGAAATTATAACAAACTGTCTCTCAGACCACAGTGCAATCAAACTAGAACTCAGGACTAAGAAACTCAATCAAAACCGCTCAACTACATGGAAACTGAACAACCTGCTCCTGAATGACTACTGGGTACATAACGAAATGAAGCAGAAATCAAGATGTTCTTTGAAACCAATGAGAACAAAGATACAACATACCAGAATCTCTGGGACACATTTAAAGCAGTGTGTAGAGGGAAATTTTAGCACTAAATGCCCACAAGAGAAAGCTGGAAGATCTAAAATTGACACTCTAACATCACAATTAAAAGAACTGGAAAAGCAAGAGCAAACACATTCAAAAGCTAGCAGAAGGCAAGAAATAACTAAGATCAGAGCAGAACTGAAGGAGATAGAGACACAAAAAACCCTCCAAAAAATCAATGAATCCAGGAGTTGGTCTTTTGAAAAGATCAACAAAATTGACAGACCGCTAGTAAGACTAATGAAGAAGAAAAGAGAGAAGAATCAAATAGACGCAATAAAAAATGATAAAGGGGTATCACCACCGACCCCACAGAAATACAAACTACCATCAGAGAATACTATAAACACCTCTACGCAAATCAACTAGAAAATCTAGAAGAAATGGATAATTTCCTGGACACTAACACTCTTCCAAGACTAAACCAGGAAGAAGTTGAATCCCTGAATAGACCAATAGGAGGCTCTGAAATTGAGGCAATAATTAATAGCCTACCCACCAAAAAAGTCCAGGACCAGATGGATTCACAGCTGAATTCTACCAGAGGTCCAAGGAGGAGCTGGTACCATTCCTTCTGAAACTATTCCAATCAATAGAAAAAGAGGGAATCCTCCCTAACTCATTTTATGAGGCCAACATCATCCTGATACCAAAGCCTGGCAGAGACACAACAAAAAAAGAGAATTTTCGACCAATATCCCTGATGAACATCGATGCAAAAATCCGCAAAAAATACTGGCAAACCGGATTCAGCAGCACATCAAAAAGCTTATCCACCATGATCAAGTGGCTTCATCCCTGGATGCAAGGCTGGTTCAACATTCGCAAATCAATAAACGTAATCCAGCATATAAACAGAACCAAAGACAAGAACCACATGATTATGTCAATAGATGCAGAAAAGGCTTTTGACAAAATTCAACAGCCCTTCATGCTAAAACGCTCAATAAATTCGGTATTGATGGAACGTACCTCAAAATAATAAGAGTTATTTATGACAAACCCACAGCCAATATCATACCGAATGGGCAAAAACTGGAAAAATTCCCTTTGAAAACTGGCACAAGACAGGGATGCCCTCTGTCACCACTCCTATTCAACATAGTGTTGGAAGTTCTGGCTAGGGCAATCAGGCAAGAGAAAGAAATCAAGGGTATCCAGTTAGGAAAAGAAGAAGTCAAATTGTCCCTGTTTGCAGATGGCATGATTGTATATTTAGAAAACCCCATCGTCTCAGCCCAAAATCTCCTTAAGCTGATAAGAAACTTCAGCAAAGTCTCAGCATACAAAATTAATGTGCAAAAATCACAAGCATTCTTATACACCAGTAACAGACAAACAGAGAGCCAAATCATGAATGAACTTCCATTTACAATTGCTTCAAAGGGAATAAAATACCTAGGAATCCAACTTACAAAGGATGTAAAGACTCTTCAAGGAGAACTACAAACCACTGCTCAGTGAAATAAAAGAGGACACTAACAAATGGAAGAACATACCATGCTCATGGATAGGAAGAATCAATATCGTGAAAATGGCCATACTGCCAAGTTATTTATAGATTCAATGCCATCCCCATCAAGCTACCAATGAGTTTCTTCACAGAATTGGAAAAAACGGCTTTAAAGTTCATATGGAACCAAAAAAGAGCCCGCATTGCCAAGACAATCCTAAGTCATAAGAACAAAGCTGGAGGCATCACGCTACCTGACTTCAAACTATACTACAAGGCTACAGTAACCAAAACAGCATGGTACTGGTACCAAAACAGAGATATAGACCAATGGAACAGAACAGAGTCCTCAGAAATAATACCACACATCTACAGCCATCTGATCTTTGACAAACCTGAGAGAAACAAGAAATGGGGAAAGGATTCCCTATTTAATAAATGGTGCTGGGAAAATTGGCTAGCCATAAGTAGAAAGCTGAAACTGGATCCTTTCCTTACTCCTTATACGAAAATTAATTCAAGATGGATTAGAGACTTAAATGTTAGACCTAATACCATAAAACCCTAGAAGAAAACCTAGGTAGTACCATTCAGGACATAGGCATGGGCAAGGACTTCATGTCTAAAACACAAAAGCAACGGCAACAAAAGCCAAAATTGACACATGGGATCTAATTAAACTAAAGAGCTTCTGCACAGCAAAAGAAACTACCATCAGAGTGAACAGGCAACCTACAGAATGGGAAAAATGTTTGCAATCTACTCATCTGACAAAGGGCTTATCCAGAATCTACAAAGAACTCAAACAAATTACAAGAAAAAAACAAAGAACCCCATCAAAAAGTGGGCAAAGGATATGAACAGACATTTCTCAAAAGAAGACATTCATACAGCCAACAGACACATGAAAAAATGCTCATCATCACTGGCCATCAGAGAAATGCAAACCAAAACCACAATGAGATTCCATCTCACACCAGTTAGAATGGCAATCATTAAAGTCAGAAACAACAGGTGTTGGAGAGGATGTGGAGAAATAGGAACACTTTTACACTGTTGGTGGGACTGTAAACTAGTTCAACCATTATGGAAAACAGTATGGCGATTCCTCAAGGATCTAGAACTGGATGTACCATATGACCCAGCCATCCCACTACTGGGTATATACCCAAAGGATTATAAATCATGCTGCTATAAAGACACATGCACACGTATGTTTATTGCGGCACTATTCACAATAGCAAAGACTTGGAATCAACCCAATGTCCATCTGTGACAGACTGATGAAGAAAATGTGGCACATATACACCATGGAATACTATGCAGCCATAAAAAAGGATGAGTTTGCGTCCTTGTAGGGACATGGATGCAGCTGGAAACCATCATTCTTAGCAAACTATCACAAGAACAGAAAACCAAACACCACATGTTCTCACTCATAGGTGGGAACTGAACATGAGATCACTTGGACTCGGGAAGGGGAACATCACACACTGGGGCCTATCATGGGAGGGGGGAGGGGGGAGGGATTGCATGGGAGTTATACCTGATATAATGACGAATTGATGGGTGCTGACGAGTTGATGGGTGCAGCACACCAACATGGCACAAGTATACATATGTAACAAACCTGCATGTTATGCACATGTACCAAGAACTTAAAGTATAATAAAAATAAATAAATAAATAAAAGAAGCAGGAGGCTCAGCCCCTCTGTAAAAAGGTAGAATGAAAAAGAAAAATATCTTTCATTTTAGGTAATACATGAAAATGTTGAATAAATATATTCTGAAATAAGTTAAAAAAAAAAAAGGGGATTAATGGTTATTCCACACTATATATTTTTCACACCATGTGATCAAGTAAACAAATAATTTGATTAAATGCATAGACCAAAATTTTAAAAATAAAAGCCTGTGTAACTGATTAACACGTTTTACTGTCAAGTTGGATGACTCATATTCAAATTAAATGCCTCATGTTCAAGTTAGATGTTCTGTTAAAAACAGGAACTTCCTGGTCAAGTTAAACTATCTCAAAACACAACCCAAACCAAAAATTATAGTACAGCATTTACACAGTATATGACATAGCTGCAGAAATTGTGACATTCATATTTGAGATCAAAATTCCTCTACTTTAAAAATAATGTTTATATTCATAATTGACAAAGGTCAATATGAATTTTATATTGGCTACATAGAACCTAATTACATGATGTGAATTGAATTTTCCCTCAAAATTATCTTTTGTCATAGTTATGAATATAAAGATCTTGTCCTTGTGTTTATTAATTCTTAATTGAAAAATATCAAAGCAACATTATTCTTTTTCCATTTTGGACTACAATATGGGACTCTTTAAAAATAAACTGATATATGGGCAAATTGCTTTTGGTCATTTTTAGCAGAGGTTAAGATAACCGTATTAAATAGGGAAGAAGGAAGATTTTACGTCTTAGTCTTAGCTCCTGTTTATTCTCTGCCACTCTTTTCCTACAGCCTCTCTGAAAGGCCTTCCTAGTTTGCTGGGAAGAGTACTAAAATAAGGAATCATCTTTTAGGTTATACACACACACACACACACACACACACACACACACATATATAAAAGTATACATATGTGTATTCTAAAACATATATGTAATATATATTCTAAAACAAAAGTGTTATAAGTTATTCTTAGTATGTGACATGTTTTCTAATATAGTGTGCTATTGCATTTCATTAAATTGCATTAAAAATAAGTGTTTCTTATGACCCAGTTAATTGAACTAATGTTTAAGTTTTAGAGAACTTAATAATTTGATTATGAATGCCCTCCATGAATATGTAGAGTTTAATATATAAACACTGGAAATGAAATTTTAATATTAAAATTTATATTAATAATTGATCAAGGAGGACAGAGAACAGGTCTGATTTATCAGTATATCCCTTGTGCCTAGTACAGGATCTGAATAGTGTAAATACTCACTGTTGAAGGAAGAAAGAAGAGCTGGGGAGGGGAGGGAGAAGGGAAGAGAAGGGTAAGGAAAGGAAGGAAAGGAAAGTGGGGAGGGAGAGAGAGAAAGGAATATTTCTTCATCAATCTTATTTTTTGCATAATTTTGGGGAGATAAAAATAGAAATCATTGGTGGTTCTTCAAAATATCAAACATAGAGATATTATATGGTCCAGAAATTTTACTTCTATAAAGTGAAATATGATATATATAGTGGTATATACCTAACAAAACTAAATCAGGGACTTGAACAGTTATTTGTATACCCATTTTCTTTTCTTTTTTTTTTTGATGGAGCCTCCTTCTGTCACCCAGGCTGGAGTGCAATGGCACCATCTTGGCCCACTGCAACCTCTGCCTCCCGGGTTCCAGGGATTCTCCTCCCTCACCTTCCCAAGTAGCTGGGATTACAGGCGCACGCCACCACGCCCAGCTAATTTTTGTATTTCAGTAGAGACAGGGTTTCAGCTGTTGGCCAGGCTGATCTCAAACTCCTGACCTCCGGGGATCTGCCTGCCTCAGCCCCGCAAAGTGCTGGGATTATAGGCTGTGAGCCACTGCACCAGGCCTGGATATCCATTTCCTTACTGGCATTATTCACAATAGCCAAAAGCTTGAAATAATCAAAATGTCCATCAATAGAGGAATGGTTTAAAAATTTGGTAAATACATACTGTGGAGCAGCATTCTGCTTTAAAAAGAAATGAAATTCAGAGGCATGCTACAACATGGATGAACTTTGCAAACATGCTGCTGAGTTAAGTATTCCAGACACAGAAAACAAAACAAATATTGTAGGATGGCACTTTTATTAGGTAGCCAGAGTAGTCATATTTATAAAGACAGAAAATAGAACAGAGGTTACTAGGCATTAGCAAGAGGTAAGGAAGAATGGGGAGTTTTTGCTTAATGGGTAGAGTTTTAAGTTAGAAATGATGAAGCGGAGATGGGCAGTAGAGATGGTTCTAAATCAAGTGAATGGACTTAATGGCACTGAATTATACACTCAAAAAGTTTAAAATGATATATTTTATGTTATGTATATTTTACTACAATAGAATATAAATTATGATTTTATACATATTTTACAATGTCTTATAATACCTCATATTTGTTGTAGTTTCTTAGAGATTCTAAAGTGATTTAGTATATTATTTTATTCGACACTCGAAAAACAGCCACGTAACAAACACAGGGTAGGTGCTATTGCTCCATGTTGAAAATGAGATAACTGCAGTTCAAGCAGTTTAAGTGACTTGTCTAAGGATACACAGTTAAATAAGTAGAGATCTAGAACCTTAAATTCGTTCCAGGTCTTCTGACTTAGATTTAAAGCTCTTCTCTAATTGTTACTCTTTTCAAGAAACTAATGGTAATCTCAAATCTCTATAGTAATCTAGTCCTTAGTTATAGATGAAACCCTTATCATAATGCATTTAGCTAACCTGACCTTTATAGTTTAAACCCTAGATCAGATAAAAATACTTGGAAGAGCATAATGACTCAATCCTATCACAACACAGAGCTGGATTAGATAACACCAAGGCAACTTTATGACTAATAAATAAATGATTTAGCACAGAGACTAATGCAATAAACGCCCAAGTAAACCTATGTAGAAACAGTCAATG
This sequence comes from Trachypithecus francoisi, assembly GCF_009764315.1. Taxonomy (NCBI): domain Eukaryota; kingdom Metazoa; phylum Chordata; class Mammalia; order Primates; family Cercopithecidae; genus Trachypithecus; species Trachypithecus francoisi. The sequence goes on from NW_022681471.1 coordinate 6,953,925, forward strand.
TCTTTTAGTGCCAACACTCCCTTCCTTATCTGGACACAGATGCTTGTTTTTTGGCTAGTAGTATTTGCGTCAGGTGGTTTGTTTGTTTTTCCCACAATGCAGTTGGAAATGAGAGAAATTCAATGCATTCAAACTGCATGTGGGTGTCAGGAAGCTCATTTATATTGGCAAGTAAAACTCACAGCAAGAAAACAAGTACTAAGGAACGAGACAGGAATATGATCATATTGTCTCCTTTATTCATATTCAACATTTATTAAGCCTCTCTCTCTCTTGTTCTCTCTCTCTCTCTCGTACTCTCTGTCTTGCTCCCAAATGCAACCCTTTCAGAAATATAAAGTCATCTTTTCCAAACTTGTTGAAATGCTACAAATACATTTGAGAGATCCTTTTGAGTTAATTCTGAAACATATAATTCACTGCTCACCTATCAGTTCCTGGGGAACATAGTGCAGTAGTAACATGGGTGATCAGCAGAATGGCTGCTGAAATCTGTCAAAATGATGTCATCTTGCTTTTACTCTCTGACAGATTTGACAGGTACAATTTCTTGGAGCTTCTTTCATTATTTTAGAACAGACATGGGCTGGAATGAAATCTTCCACCTGCCTGTGGCACATTCCAAAAATATCTAACCCACCTCTGGGTTCACAGGGAATTGAAGAGTGAAAGTTCCATGGGACTTTCATAAAGACAGATGTCTTCTTATAGACGCTGCCTTACAAACTGCACCCGTCAATTGACATGACCCCTCGGTAGGAATCAAGATGGCAGTAAGCCTCTCTTTGAAGGAGTCCTTCAATGAACAACCCTCTCCCTTGTTCTCAGACCTTCCTAGAGGAGATCAGAAAGCCACATCTTGCCACTGACCTTATTTTTTTTATTATATAGGACCCGTGAATAATAAAGTAACTGAGATGACAGACCCTATGCGTTTACGCACAAATCATCCTTCAATTTGTGACATGACAATTTACATTGGTTCACACTCCCAAATTCATCTCTTGGGACATTCATAACACTCTATGCCCCTAATTACATTTACCAATATCTGACCAGTATTATAATTTTATTTGTAATCTTATATAACCTACAAGGATATAAGTTCATCTTTGTATTCCTGGAGTTTGGTCCATAGTATGTGCTTAGAAAATGTTTGTTGAGTCAGGTTAAATGAAGTAAAATACAGGGTCCTAATACATTAAGTAAAAGATGTTAATAATATTCTCACACATTACTTATCAATGGCTAATACGTCCTTTTTAAGTAAAATAGATAAGTTTACATTAAATAAAGGTTGAGGCATCCCAAGGTATTGTTGACCATGGAAAAATATGACATCCCATCATTACTAAAAAATCGATTGCAGTTGCTTCATTTCTTATTGTTGCTCTTCCCCAAGCCCAAGGCTCTTGAATCAGCATTTACTGAAGGTTCACAAGCAATTATGCTTGTACTTCTGGGGGGTGACCACAGGGTCAAACAAGGAGAAAGCAGTGGGATGATCTAAAAGATGAGAAAGATAAAAAGAAAATTGAAGTGGGTGAAAACTTTATGGCCCAGCTAATCCCAGTAGATGATGATTAAGATACCTAAGGCATACCTCAGCCTCACATGACTTGAGGTGAGGCACAAGAGACGTCTAATACCTGCCCACTGAGCTTAAAGAAATATAAGAAATAAGCCTTTTTAGTATAAAACTAAATACCAACTGTTGATCATCTCAGAGTTTCATTCAAATTGAATCAATATACTTGGAATCAAGTGTGCTACATAAAATTACTAAAATCTGATTATATTCCTTACTCTTGAGTACAATCTGCTTTGAAATGTATGAGGGTATATATGATGGCATTGAATGCCTATAACTATCAGATTGTCAGTTTACCTTTCTAGATTTTTTTTTTTTTTACCAAATACAAGTGAAATATCAGTTTGTTCCTCTTAAACAAACAAACAAGCATGCTTTAATTTCAAATGTGATTACTTCTTGTGTCCTCTTCAAACACACGCACACACACACACAATAATATATTATTTGGTGTAGTCTGGACACATCAATATTTTCTCAGCTCTCCAACCATGCTAATTCTGTATCTTTCATTAAAATGCTTTTACATCTCCCAAATTTTCTACCTTGTCTTCTAAGTTTCACATCAAATACTAATTCCTCTCTGACTACCTCTCTAAATGCCCTCAGTAGCTTAGAGTACTCCTCTACTCTGCACCCTCAAAACATGTTTTGTGTTTATCATATGAATTACAGCATTTTGGCCTTTAATAATATTTATATTTTAGTATATGTATATACCCAACCCCACTTTAAGTTCCAGTGAAGTAGGTGCACAGTTAAATTACTTTTGCATTTCAATGGCAGCTAGCGCTGTATGCCACAAATAGTCATTACTTCTACACATGGTTTGAACAGTATTCAATAACCATTGTTTGAATAATTCTCAGTTTACATTTCCCAATCCTATCAACTGTAACAAACAGGTTTCTCTTTCATCACATCCTTATCTCCTCCTCTACATCCTTTCTACCCAAAGAGAACTAACTAGTTCAGAAAACTCAGAGACCCTGTTATATGGATACTATCCTCTATTCCCAACATCTGTAATATAAGCAACTACCCTGTGAATGACGCAGAGACCATTTATAAGAGATGCATCTTAGTGGCCCTCTTGGTGCAGTGGACAGCACTTCAATTTTATAATTTAAGACAGACATCTCCTACCAGAGTTGAGCCTCATATTTATATTGTGTAGAATTTAATGGATAGTATTTGCATGCAAGGCCTGGGTAAACATTAAGGGTTAAAATAATGTGATTGTCACAGAAAAATGTGCATTTCTTTACACAGGAAAGCAAATGGATATTAAAAATTAAGAAGAACATTGCTGCTGTAATATTCTAATATCAAACTAATGGCAGCAGAAACTCACTAGAAGAGTCTATGCACTAGTGATGATTGGCAGATATTAGTTTTAGATATATGTGTTATAATATTATCGGTGGCATCAACAAACTACATTCCCTTATGGATTCTAAGAAAAAATCTTTTTTTTTTTTTTTTTTTTTTTGAGGTGGACTCTTGCTCTGTCGCCCGGACTGGAGTGCAGTGGCCAGATCTCAGCTCACTGCAAGCTCCGCCTCCCGGTTTACGCCATTCTCCTGCCTCAGCCTCCCGAGTAGCTGGGACTACAGGCGCCCGCCACCTTGCCCGGCTAGTTTTTTGTATTTTTAGTAGAGACGGGGTTTCACCGTGTAGACCAGGATGGTCTCGATCTCCTGACCTCGTGATCCACCCGTCTCGGCCTCCCAAAGTGCTGGGATTACAGGCTTGAGCCACCGCACCTGGCCTGAAAAAATCTTGTAAAAGTCATGGTGGATGAGGTGAAAAAGTATTTTTTAAAATCAAATCATTGGGAGGCTGAAGCGGGTGGATCACCTGAGGTCAGGAGTTTGAGACCAGCTTGACCAACATGGAGAAACCTCGTCTCCATTAAAAATACAAAGTTAGCCAGCGTGGCGGAGGGTGCCTGTAATCCCAGCTACTCAGGAGGCTGAGGCAGGAGAATCGATTGAACCCGTGAGGCGGAGACTGTGGTGAGCCAAGATTGTGCCATTGCATGCACTGTAGCCTGGGCAACGAGAACAAAACTCCATCTCAAAAAAAAAAGAAAAAAAGAGCAAATCACTGTGGAATAATCAATAAGCATATCCAAGCCCAGTCACTGAAATGTCTCTTACTCAGCTCTATAACATATACCATATATTATATACCATATATATTATATATATACACACACCTGGCTTCCTACTATCCACTAAGAAATCTTACATATTCCTACTATCCACTAAGAAATCTTTATATAATATACCATATAGTATATATACCATATATAATATATACCATATATTATATACATATATATACACACCTGGCTTCCTACTATCCACTAAGAAATCTTAACAATCTTTATACCACTGTGCTGACCCATCACCCACTCAAGGTTCTTTGAATCACTATCATGTGAATATAGGTATCCCACTATTTCTGGTTAAATAAGTATTCCGTTTTCAAATAATTCTTACCAATATATACATATTTTTACAGCTGTGTCACTTTGATTTTTTTTTATTGTAACAGATTTATTTTTCTTCGGTGAACTAATTCTTACTTATATTTCTTGTTTGTTTCGTTGATTAGTTATTAAAGTATCTATCAGGAATGTTGCCTAACACACAGTAGTGTACATCTCTTTTCCATATAAACAACATTGCAGGTAATGAATCAGTTTCATTTATCGTCTTTCTTTTCCTGTAATGCTTATTGTATATACATTTTCTGCTCCAATACAACCACAAACACACTTTAACGATCTTCCTTAATAGAAGGTATTTTTAGTTCTATTTTTATGTATTTGCTTGTTTACGTTTAGGCAACCAGTATCATGCCCTTAGATCTGTCTGCTGTTGCCAATGCAAATACTCATTAATAAGTAGGGTAACCAATTGTGCAGGGTATACCAGGAGATGGGACCTTCAGTGCTAAATCCAGGAAAGTTTTTGGCAAACTAAATACCTAGTCACTCTATGACAAAATTTAGTCAATTTATGTTCAATCACCAGCCTCCTTTTATGATTTCCATATGTTTTCTCTATTTTCTATTTATATTATTGTATACTTGGAAAAAACTGTAATCTTTTCTAAACCCTACAGTGAATGGAGTTCAGAAAATTGAAATCAGGTGAGTAGACTTCCATGAATTTCTCACTGGACTATGAGCTCCATGAAGTCAGGGACCATGTCTGATTTGTTCACTGTCACATTCCAAGAATTCAGCAGAGATCTGGACACATATTATGTTGCTGAATGAATTAATTCTAGAATTCTACCTTCCATCAAAACTTCACTGAGAGAAGGAGAAAATGATAAGCCCCAGTATCCCTTGCCCTATGAGCACCAATTCTATGCATGCCTACATACATACACCTGAATTTACGTTGGTATTTGACCTAGGTGTCTGTTAATTTTATGTGTCAACCTTATTTGGCCATGGAGTTCCGAGATTGCTGGTAAAACATTATTTCTTAGTGTGTCAGGAAAAGATTAACATTAAGAGTGTGTCAGGAAGAGATTAACGTGTGAATTTGTAGACTGAGTACAGAACTTTCCTCACCAATGTGGGTGGGAACCATCCAATGTGTTGAGGCTCTAAGAAAACAAAAGATAGTGGAAGGCTGAATTATCTATCTCTCACTGTCTGTCTCTATTTGAGATGGGACATCCATCTTCTCCTGCCCCTGGATGTCTGCATTCCTGGTTCTCTGGCCTTCCACATCCAGGACTTTAACCACTCCACCCCTGTGGTTCTCAGGCCTTTGGACTCAGACTGGGAATTACATCATCAACTACCCTAATTCTCAGGCATTTGTATTTGGACTGAGCTATCAGCTTTGCTGGTTCTCCAGCTTGCAGATGGCATATTGTGGGACGTCTTAGTCTCCATAATCATGTAAGCCAATTTCTACTATCTCTCAGTCTCTCTCTTTCCTCCCTTTACACACAAATACACACACATACATACATACACAAACACCACACACACACACACACACGTATATCCTATTCTGTGTTTCTGGAGAACTCTAACACAATGTCCTGGATGTATTTATTGTCTCTCTGCCTTTCAGCACTCTAAACTCCATGAGGTCATCATAAACTCTATTGTAATGTACTTTTTTTTTTTTTTTTTTTTTTTTTTTTTTTTTTGAGACGGAGTCTCGCTCTGTCGCCAGGCTGGAGTGCAGTGGCCGGATCTCAGCTCACTGCAAGCTCCGCCTCCCGGGTTTACGCCATTCTCCTGCCTCAGCCTCCCGAGTAGCTGGGACTACAGGCGCCCACCACCTCGCCCGGCTAGTTTTTTGTATTTTTTAGTAGAGACGGGGTTTCACCGTGTTAGTCAGGATGGTCTCGATCTCCTGACCTCGTGATCCGCCCGTCTCGGCCTCCCAAAGTGCTGGGATTACAGGCTTGAGCCACCGCGCCCGGCCTGTAATGTACTTTTAACCTGCAGCATCTATCTCTGATCCTAGTACACAGTACGTGTTCAATATATATTTATGGGAAGAAGAAAAGTGGAAGTAAGGAAAGAATATTTTTAAATATACATATGATACAGCTGGTATTGAGTTAACAGATGTAAGTCTAGGGAAGGTTTGTTATATTAAGAAAGATGGAGTTTGTGGTATATAAATGGGCCTGCAGCATCTGAGAACTTTTGCGTTTTTAAACTGCCCAAGATACTGTTCCCAAGGGAATGGCGAAATGAGAAAATCTGAAAATTCACACCTCCACAAAAGCAATAAGAACATGGGCAAAAATTGTCAAAATTAATTTTTTTAGAACTCTGAAAATGAACCAAAGTCTTACAAGAATCTGAGGAACTTTTATTCAAAAAAAAAGCCTCCATTTTTATAGGAATAGAGAGTTTTGTGACAATTTATCTTGGTCTATTTTCATCTCCTTCTCTTCAACTCTGTGATAGTCTGGAATTCTGGAATTAGATGTCGGTGATGGTTGCACAATTTTTAGTAATGTACTTAAAAAATCAAACTGCACACTTTAAATGAGTCAGTATATTTTATGCAAATTATATCCCAATAAATCTACTATAAAAATAAGGAAGCAAATCAGTGTTTCCTAGGGTCTTGGGGAAGGGGAATGGGGAGTGACTGCTAATAGAGTACAGGATTTCATTTTAGAGTGATGAAAATATTAGAATCAGATGTGGTGATGGTTGTATGACTCCCTGTATGTGTAAATATTAGACTGTACACTTTAAAAGGATTAATATTTAAATGGATTTATATCTCAATAAAAAATTGGTCTTAAATAGAGAGATGATCATGGTACCACAAGAACTAAACGACTTAATATCAATATAGCACTTTATATAGTACCTAGAATTTAAAAGGTACTCAATAATTCACATGATGTGATATTCATGTTTATGTCTCCTATACTACCTAAACTTTGTGCTTCTACAGGGTAGTGACCTAACCTGATTCATTGTAGGAAATTGGTGAGCATCATGATGAATCCTGTGCATGCTAGACCTCATTTCCTGGTTTTAAGTTTTGACTATTCCATTTCTTTTCTATGAGATCATTTACAAATCAGTCTCTGTACCTCATTATCTCCACGGACAAGTAGCGATTATAATAGTCTATAATTTTCAGGTTGATTATTAAGATTTGTGAGTTAATCCATGTAAAGTAGCTAGTGCCTCACACATGTCAGCAAGTAATCTATGTTAGTTGTTATTCCCAACACCTAGCACAATGTCTGGCATATGGCAGACACTCAATTGAATTTCATGTGAGTGAGATGCATGCCTTGTTTATTTTAGGGACTTGAATGGGAGAAGTTGAATATGTTGCGTGATTTTTGAAAACTTGAGCACTGAGAGGCATCCGGAGTCAGCTCGAGCAACCTGAGTGGGGTGGAGGCAATGTGTCATTTGCTTCCATTGCATTTGATTCCTCTTGCTCCCTGATGGTCCTGCTGCTTGCTAAAATACCATATCCTATTTACAAAGTTGTCTCAGTCCTCACGTCTAACCCCCTAAGTGGGTCAGCTGGGTTGACAGTCAGTTTCTTCTGGGTAACAAGGAAGAATAGTTGACATTATTGAAGCATGAAGAACTTAAGATGAAACTGACTGATCATTTTCTAAAGTAATTAAAGCCAAGCAAACAGAAACAACTCTTGTTAGGCAAAAAGCCTGTTTGTGCTAAGAGATATGTACAGCTGTATTATGTGTCACCTCCAATTCATCTTGAAATGTCATGCTACATTTCCTTTATGATAGGTTGCAAAGGGAGCTTGGTAAAAGGTCCAAATGTTTGCTTTCAGGGACTGTGTATGTGGACACTATTCAAATGTGAAAATATTAGTTATTCTTTTTTTTTAGTAAAGGAATCTAGGGCCTCTACTGGTAGAGAAGATATTTCAAACCTAGTATTGAGTGCCTTCCAAAAAATGGCTCAATGCCATGTGCATTGACATTGACTCCCCAGCCACCACAATTTATGGAAATCAATTAGATAATGGGCTGCTTTGCCTGTTTTTATGAAAATGCCCATTTGAAACCTTGGCATTGATGGCAAAGACTTTCTCTGCTGTGCATGGAAGGCAGCCAGCCAAATGGTCTGCATGGAATTCCTTCCTTAATTTGGAATGGCAGGACTAAATGATTTCCTTTGAAAACTAAAATCAACTGATAAGGGCCTCACCAGGGAGGTGTATAGCTACTTGTTCATACATTTTCAACCAAGCAGAAAATCCAAAGATGAATCATTATGTGCAGACATGAAACTCAGAGGGTAAGAAACATTAGTCGACCCTAGCGGTCATTCTACATGCTGATCATTCAATCACTGTCCCTACCAACAACCAAAACCTGATCAGTATATCACACTCACTATAATTATGTCTTTCTTACGCTAGATTTTTCGTAAGCAGCTTCTCAGTCAGAACTCCCACCACCCCCGAAGTAATTCTATTGAGCTCGTTCCTCTACTTCTCTAGGCTTTCACAGACTGCATGAGTCCTAGCAGTGGATGCAACTTAGGTTCAGAGTCTAAGCTTACTACTTAATGAACTCCTTTAGCTAGTAGGCACCTTCTGACCATCCCTTCAACTCTACTGAATTACTTGCAGTTTACACAGAATGTCACATTTTCCCATGAGGTTGCTCCTGTTTGGGATACTCTCACTCCTCCTCATGTTGTCTGTCTGAAAATCTACTCATTCTTCAACATTTCTCAAGAATCAATTATACCTCCAAATGATCTTGACTACTTGCATTCCACAATCACCTTATGTTCACTCCAGGCACACACGTGTGCACAGATGCAGATACATAGACTTCATGTTTTGTTCCCATGTGCTTCAAAAGACATTATCAAGTGTTGCACACTGTTCTAAGTGCTTTGTATCTATCAACTCACGTAATCCTCATGACCACCCTATGAAGAAGGTACTATTATAGACTTTGTTTTACAGATGAGTAAAATGGGGCACAGAGAGTTTAATTAACTTGAATATAGTTACTCACAATTAGATATTTTGGAGTCAGGATTAGCACCCTGGCAGAGTAGTCTGAATCACTACACTATATAGAGAAACTCTATTAGGCATGTATACTCATTTGGAACATGTGTCCTAGACTTGTGCAGCTCTTGTGGGCAACGGGTCAGCCTTTCTATCAAGCTAACAAAAGAGAGATAATAAAATGGCACTGGAGTGGCCAAAGTGACTATCCCACGGCAGAATGTGCCCTGTGGGTTTCAAGTCATTAACCTGGTTTGTTCCATTCCACAGACCTGGCTGTAGCAAAAACATCTCGCTTTTATAGTGACCTGTTACAAAACAGCAAATGTCAACCACCATAAAATCCACAAGACATAATTCTCATAAGAAGTACCATCTATTGTGTACATTTTCTCACTGAAGTATGAGAAGGTCAAACTCTGCTTAATGATTTGAATTTAGAAGAAAACAAAACCAAACAAATACACATACACACACACACACACACACAAACAGGTCTTCAGTACAAAGCAATATTGACATTCTTTTCTGCTGATCAACTGTGTTCTCATTGTAGCATCTCTGTGTCAAAGGGGGTGGAATGTTAAAACTAACTGCCTTAACCCTTTGGGTTCCCTCCGCTGAATACTGTAGGGTAGGAAAAATATTTTAATGGGTTCTTCAAAGAATAAGTTTTGGGAAAATGCTTTGCTCTTCTTTGCAAATTCTTATTATTGACCACACCTTTAAAGTACACCAGTTGGAAATGTAGAAATCACCCGCCTTCAGTGTTGGTCTTGCTGGGAGCTGTAGACCGGAGCTGTTCCTATTCGACCATCTTGCCTGACTCATTTCAAGTTGTTTATTTTTTCTTATAAATTATGAAATATTGCAGAGAACATGATAGTTTTATTTTATATTGAAATCATTTCAATTACAGAAAAGTTAAAGAAACAATATCAACAAATTCCAACTGAGGTACCCAGTTCATCTCACTGGGACTGATTAGACAGTGGGTGCAGCCCACTGAGGGCTAGCAGAAGCAGGGTGGGGCATCGCTGTACCAGGGAAGTATAAGGGGTCAGGGAACTCCCTCCCCTAGCCAAGGGAAGCCCTTAGGGACTGTGCCCCAAGGGACAGTGCTATCTGGCCCAGATACTATGCTTTTCCCATGGTTTTTGCAATCTGCAGACCAGGAGATTCCCTTGGGTGCCTATGCCAACAGGGCCCTGGGTTTCAAGCACAAAACTGGGTGGCCTTTGGGCAGACACTGAGCTAGCTGCAGTTTTTATTTCCGTACTCCAGTGGTGCCTGGAATGCCAGCAAGAAAGAACCATTCACTCTCTTGAAAGGGGGCTGAAGCCAGGGAGCCAAGTGGTCTTGCTCAGTGGATCCCACCCCCATTGAGCCCAGCAAGCTAAGATCCACTGGCTTGAAATTCTCACTGCCAGCACAGCAGTCTGAAGTCGACCTGGGATGCTCAAGCTTGGTGTGGGGATGGGCATCCACCAATACTGAGGCTTGAGTAGGTGGTTTTCCACTCAGAATGTAAACAAAGCTCAAGTTCAAACTGGGCAGATCCCACCACAGCGCAACCATCACCCGACTGCCTCTCTAGATATCTCCTCTCTGGGCAGGGCATCTCTGAAAGAAAGGGAGCAGTCCCAGTCAGTGGCTTGTAGATAAAACTGCCATCTCCCTGGGACAGAGCTCCTGGGGGAAGGGGCAGCTGTAAGTGCAGCTCCGGCAGACTTAAAAGTTGTTGCCTGCTGGCTCTGAAGAGAGCAGCGGATCTCCCAGCACTCGAGCTCTGGTAAGAGACAGACTGCCTCCTCAAATGGGTTCCTGACCCCCATGCCTCCTGACTGAGAGACACCTCCCAGCAGGGGTCCGCAGACATCTCATACAGGAGAGCTCTGGCTGACATTGGTGGGTGCCCCTCTGGGACGAAGCTTCCATAGAAAGGACCAGGCAGAAATCTTTGCTGTTCTGCAGCCAATGCTGGTGATACCCAGGCAAATAGTGTCTGGAGTAGACCTCCAGCAAACTCCAGCAGACCTGCAGAAGAGGGGCCTGATGGTTAGAACAGAAAGCAATAACATCAACAATAAGGACGTCCATGCAAAAACCCCATCCAAAGATGACCATCATCAAAGATCAAAGGTAGATAAATCCACGAACATAAAAAAAAAAAAAAAAAAAAAAAAAAAGTAGCACAAAAAGCCTGAAAATTCTAAAAACTAGAATGCCGCTTCTCCTCCAAAGGATCACAACTCCTTGCCATCAAGGGAACAAAACTAGATGAAGAATGAGTTTGATAAGTTGACAGAAGTAGGCTTCAGAAGGTGAGTAATAACAAACTCCTCTGAGCTAAAGGAGCATGTTCTAACCCAATGCAAGGAAGGTAAGAACCTTGATAAAATGTTACAGAAACTGCTAAATAGAATATTCAGTTTAGAGAATAACAAAATGACCTGATGCAGCTGAAAAACACAGCATGAGAACTTCATGAAGCATGCACAAGTATCAATAGCTGAATCAATCAAGCAGAAGAAAGGATATCAGAGATTGAAGATCAACTTAATGAAATAAAACACGAAGACAAGATTAGACAAAAGAATGAAAAGAAACAAACAAAGCCTCCAAGAAATGTGGGACTATGTGAAAAGGCCAAAGCTAAGTATTATTTGGTGTACCTGAAAGTGACAGGGATAATGGAACCACCTTGGAAAACACACTTCATGATATTTTTCAGGAGAATTTCCCCATCCTAGCAAGACAGGCCAACATTCAAATTCAGGAAATACAGAGAATACCAAATACCACAAAGACACTCCTTGAGAAGAGCAACCCCAAGACACATAATCATCAGATTCACCAAGGTTGAAATGAAGGAAAAAATATTAAGGGCAGCCAGAGAAAATGGTCAGGTTACCCAGAAAGGGAAGCCCATCAGACTAACAGCAGATCTCTCTGAAGAAACCCTACAAGCCAGAAAAGAGTGGGGGCCAATATTCAACATTCTTAAAGAAAAGGATTTTCAACCCATAATTTTATATCCAGCCAAACTAAGCTTCATAAGTGAAGGAGAAATAAAATCCTTTACAAACAAGCAAATGCTGAGAGATTTTGTCACCACCAGGCCTGCCTTACAAGAGCTCCTGAAAGAAGCACTAAATATGGAAAGGAAAAACTGGTAACAGCCACTGCAAAAACATACCAAAATGTATTGACCATTGACACTATGAAGAAACTGCATCAACTAATGGGCAAAATAACCATCTACCATCATAATGGTATTAACCATAACAAACTCACACATAACAACATTAACCTTAAATGTAAATGGACTAAATACCCCAATTAAAAGACACAGGCAAATTGGATAAAGAGTCAAGATCCATCAGTGTACTGTATTCAAGAGAACCATCTCACATGCAAAGACACACATAGGCTCAAAATAAAGGGATGGAGGAATATTTACCAAGCAAATGGAAAAAAAAAAAAAAAAAAAAAAAGCAGGGATTGTGATCCTAGTCTCTGATAAAAAAGACTTTAAACCAACAAAGATCAAAAAAGACAAAGAAGGGCATTACATAATGGTAAAGGGATCAATGCAACAAAAAGAGCTAACTATCCTAAATATATGTGCACCCAATACAGGAGCACCCAGATTCATAAAGCAAGTCCTTAGTGACCTAGAAAGAGACTTAGACTCTCACACAATAATAATGGGAGACTTTAATACCCTACTGTCAATATTAGACAGATCAACAAGACAGAAAATTAACAAGGATATTCAGGACCTGAACTCAGCTCCGGACCAAGTAGACCTAACAGACATCTACAGAACTCTCCACCCCAAATCAAAAGAATATACATTATTCTCAGCACCATGTAGCACTTATTCTAAAATGGACCACATAATTGGAAGTAAAACACTCTTCAGCAAATGCAGAAGAACGTAAATCATAACAAATTGTCTCTCAGACCACAGTGCAATCAAATTAGAACTCAAGATTAAGAAACTCACTCAAAACTGCACAACTACATGGAAACTAAAATCCTGCTCCTGAATGACTACTGGGTAAATAATGAAATGAAGGCAGAAATAAATAAGTTCTGTGAAACCAATGACAAGAAAGACGCAAAGTACCAGAATCTCTGGTACACAGTTAAGCAGTGTTTAGAGGGAAATTTATAGCACTAAATGCCCACAGGATAAAGTGGGAAAGATCTAAACTTGACACCCTAACATCACAATGAAAAGAACTAGAGAATCAAGAGCAAACAAATTTAAAAGCCAGCAGAAGACAATAAATAAACTAAGATCAGAGCAGCACTGAAGGAGATAGAGACATGAAAAACTCTTCAAAAAATCAGTGAATCCAGGAGCTGGTTTTTTGAAAACATTAACAAAATAAATAGACCGCTAGCCAGACTAACAAAGAAGAAAAGGGAGAAGAATCAAATAGACACACTAAAACATGATGAAGGGGATACCACCACTGATCCCACAGAAATACAAACTACCATCTGAGAATACTATAAACACCTCAACACAAATAAACTAGAAAATCTAGAAGAAACTGGTAAATTCCTGGACACATACACCCTCCCAAGACTAAACCAGGAAGAAGTCGAATCCCTGAATAGACCAATAACAAGTTCTGAAATTAAGACAGTAATTAATAGCCTACCAACCAAAAAAGGCCCAGGACCAGACAGATTCACAGCCGAATTCTACCAGAGGTCCAAAGAGGAGCTGAAACCATTTTTTCTGAAACTATTCCAAACAATAGAAAAAGAAGGACTCCTCCCTAACTCATTTTATAAGGCCAGCATCATCGAGATACCAAAACCTGGCAGAGACATGACAAAAAAAAGAAAGTATCAGGCCAATATCCCTGATGAACATTGATGTGAAAATCCTCAAAAAAATACTGGCAAACCGAATCCAGCAGCACATCAAAAAGCTTATCCACCATGATCAAGTGGGCTTCATGCCTGGGATGCAAGGCTGGTTCAATATACGCAAATGAATCGATGTAATCCATCACATAAACAGAACCAATTACAAAAACCATATGATGATCTTAATAGATGCAGAAAAGGCCTTCAGTAAAATTCAACAATGCTTTATGCTAAAAACGCTCAATAAACTAGGTATTAATGGAACATATCTCAAAATAATAAAGGCTATTTATGACAAACCCACAACCAATATCATACTGAATGGGCAAAAGCTGGAAGCATTCCCTTTGAAAACTGGCACAAGTCAAGGATGCCTTCTCTCACCACTCCTATTCAACATAGTATTGGAAGTTCTGGCCAGGGCAATCAGACAAGTGAAAGAAATAAAGGGTATTCAAATAGGAAGAGAGGAAGTCAGATTGTCTCTGTTTGCAGATGACATGATTATATATTTAGAAAACCCCATCATCTCAGCCCAGCCTTGCATGGTGGCTCATGCCTGTAATCCCAGCACTTTGGGAGGCCGAGGTGTGAGGATTACGAGGTCAGGAGATCGAGACTATCCTGGCTAACACGGTGAAACCCCGTCTCTACTAAAAATACAAAAAAAAAAAAAAAAAAAATTAGCCAAGCATGGTGTTGGGTGCCTGTAGTCCCAGCTACATGGGAGGCTGAGGCAGGAGAAAGGTATGAACCTGGAAGCAGAGCGTGCAGTGAGCCGAGACCGTACCACTGCACTCCAGCCGGGGTGACAGTGAGAGACTCCATCTCAAAACAAAACAAAACAAAACAACCCATCATCTCAGCCCAAAAACTCCTTAAGCTGATAAGCAACTTCAGCAAAGTCTTGGGATACATGATCAATGTGCAAAAATCACAAGCATTTTAATACACCAAAAGTGAACAAACAGAAACCACATCATGAGAGAACTCCCATTCACAATTGCTACAAAGAGAATAAAATACCTAGGAATACAACTTACAAGGGGTGTAAAGGACCTCTTCAAGGACAGCTACAAACCACTGCTCAAGGAAATAAGACAGGACACAAATAAATGGAAAAAGATTCCATGATGATGGATAGGAAGAATCAAAATCATAAAAAATGCCATACTGCCCAAAGTAATTTATAGATGTTATTCCCATCAAGCTACCATGGACTTTCTTCACAGAATTAGAAAAACTACTTTAAATTTCATATGGAACCAATGAAGAGCCAGTATAGCCAAGACAATCCTAAGCAAAAAGAACAAAGCTGGAGGCATCACACTACCTGACCTCCAATTATACTACAAAGCTACAGTAATCAAAACAACATGGTACCTATACCAAAATAGATATATATATAGACCAATGGAAGAGAACAAAGGCCTCAGAAATAACACCACACATCTACAACCAGCTGGTCTTTGACAAACATGGCAAAAACAAGCAACACGGAAAGGATTCTCTACTTAATAAGTGGTTTTGGGAAAACTGGCTAGCCACATGCAGAAAAGTGAAACTGGACCCCTTTCTTACACCTTATATGAAAATTAACTCAAGATGGATTAAAGACTTAAACGTAAGACCTAAAACCATAAAACCCTTGAAGAAAACCTAGGCAGGCCAGGTGCGTTGGCTCACTCCTGTAATCCCAGCACTTTGAGAGGCCAAGGCAGGGGGATCACCTGAGGCCAGGAGTTCATGACCAGCCTGGCCAATGTGGTAAAACCTCATCTCTACTAAAAAACACAAAAACAAAAGCCAAAATATAGCCAGACATGGTGGTGAGCACCTGTAATTCCAGCTACTGGGGAGGCTGAGGCAGGAGAATAGCTTGAGCCTGGGAGATGGAGGTTGCAGTGAACTGAGATCATGCCATTGCACTCCAACCTGAGTGACAAGAGCAAGTCAACAACAATAACAAAAAGAAAAAGCAAAAGAAAACCTAGGCAATACCATTCAGGACATAGGCATGGGCAAAGACTTCATGACTAAAACACCAAAAGCAATGGTGACAAAAGCCAAAGTTGACACATAGAAGCTAATTAAACTAAAGAACTTCTGCACAGCAAAAGAAACTATCATCTGAGTGAACAAACAACCCACAGAATGGGAGAATATTTTGTCAATCTACCCATCTGACAAAGGACTAATATCCAGAATCTACAAGGAACTTAAACACATTTACAAGAGAAAAACAAACAACCCCATCAAAAAGTGGGCAAAGGATATGAACAGAAGCTTCTCAAAAGAAGACATTTATGCAACCAACAAACATATGAAAAAAGCTCATCATCACTGGTCATTAGAGAAATGCAAATCAAAACCACAATGGGATATTATCTCACGCCAGTTAGAATGGCAATCATTAAAAAGTCAGGAAACAACAGATGCTGGAGAGGATGTAAAAAATAGGAACACTTTTACACTGTTGGTGGGCATGTAAATTAGTTCAACCATTGTGGAAGTCAGTGTGGCGATTCCTCAAGGATCTAGAACCAGAAATGCCATTTGACCCAGCCATCCCATTGCTGGGTATATACCCAAAGGATTATAAATCATTCTACTATAAAGACACAGGCACAATAGCAAAGACTTGGAACCAACCCAAATGCCCATCAATGTTGGACTGGATAAAGAAAATATGGCAATATATACCATGGAATACTATGCAGCCATAAAAAAGAATGAGTTCTTGTCCTTTGTAGGGACATGGTTGAAGCTGGAAACCATCATTCTTAGCAAACCAACAAAGAAACAGAAAACCAAACACCGCGTGTTCTCACTTATAATTGGGAGTTGAACAATGAGAACACATGGACACAGGGAGGGGAACATCACACATTGGGACTTGTCAGGGGGTGGGGAGCAAGGGGAGGGATGGCATTAGGAGAAATACCTAATGCAGATGACAGGTTGATGGGTGCAGCAAACTACCATGGCACATTTATGCAGCCGACAAATATGTGAAAGAAAGCTCATCATCACTGGTCATTAGAGAAATGCAAATCAAAACCGCAATGGGATATCATCTCTTGCCAGTTAGAATGGCAATCATTAAAAAGTCAGGAAACAACAGATGCTGGAGAGGATGTGGAGAAATAGATGTATACCTATGTAACAAACCTGCACATTCTACACATGTATTCAAGAACTTAACGTATAATAAAAATAAAATAAAATAAACGACTTATCTAAAATATGTGTAACATATCTACTATGTGCCAGATACTATGCTTAGCCCTGAGAGCAGCAACATAGTGAAGACACAGAACTCATTTGAAGGACAGAGGTGGGTCTGAGAAGGAGATGAAGCTTGCGAATTATGAGAGAAGTTGTATGGTAGACTGACAAAAAAAAACCCTCATCTCTAAAAGCCAAAAACTATAGCTTTTAAACCTCCCCTTCTGAACACTATAATTGGCTCCATGTCATCCAGGGTAATTACTTGATATTTTTATATTTGTTTGTTCATCATATAATCGAGATGATGATAAAACCTTCCAGATTTGTTGCAAAGATCAGATACAATGCTTATGTAAAGTGACAAGTGGAAGTTTCATATTTAAGAAGGCAATCAATAAACAAGAGTTACCAATAATAAGATTAAGACATCAGTGGTGACAGGAGACATGAAACTTGAATATAATATAAAACACACTGAAAGGTAAAGATCAAAGTTTTAATGGGAACATAAAGGAAAGAGTTACCGATTCTGTTCTAAGGGAATTTAAAGGAATTAAACCAAATTCTGCATGACTGCATAACTTGTACTCTTCCACATCATTTACTGTTCTCATTACAGATCTCAGGGGGAGCTCTGGGCATCCACCCAATCATGGATCCCTCCCTCTCCCTTGTGGCATTGGCATAGTCTCTACAAGTAAGCTTTAGTCTGGATTCACAAACTAACAGTATAGTCTTTGCACTGGGTCTGGTGCTTTCCCTGAACCCCACCCAGATTGACTAGAGCATTTATGTGATACTTGACTCTTGTTAGCCCTGTCCTCTTAAAGCACAGATTCTACTTCCTTGGCCCCAGAACTAGGAGCTAAGATGAACACCCTGAGAGATACTTATGTCCATATTACTTCCCCAACAATTACGGAGTTATTGTCATTCCCCTATTTTTTTCCTGCTTTCAGCACACATACATTTACCAGTTTCCCCTTTGACCTTGTACATCTAACTCAAGACATAGAATTATCTATACGCACATGTGTTCAGTTGACTGGCTCAGTTAATAAAATGGTGGGTTGTGGGTGCAACACACCCACGTACATATTCATGCCAGGGGAGGGCATGAATAGATAGACCTGAATAGATGGTCCTGGATGAGGGCGTCTCAATATTATTCCCAGAATAGGTATAGAAATTGGCATGGGCCTGAGCCTGTGTGGGTGCATCAGGTGTTTCTCTATGTAGTTCTGCCTGGATGTGTACAGCTGGTAGGACTTTCCAGGCATAAGTTTGAGTTAGACACGTTTAATGTGCTTGTCTGGGTGGCTGTGTTCAAATCTTGTACACCATATATATATTGTGTACATATACAGAGTACATGTATATCTTGTACATATATATCTTGTACATATATATAGTGTACAAGATTTGAACATAGGCACATTTGAGCTTGTATATAAATTAAAGCATGGATAACGTTGTATGCTTTGACATTCCAAAGAGGTGAAAACCTACGCTCTCTTGGCAAGCCTGGGTGTTGTTATGGCCATTCCTTGCACATGGTTATAGGTGTAGGCATTGTTTGCTGAGCATGACTCTGAAGATGTGAATTAGTTTTCCCTGCAAAATAACAAATTACTACAAACATAGTTGTTTAAAAATATATAAATTTATTATCTCATAGTTTCCATGGTTTTGGAGGAAAGGTATGGCTTAGCGGGTTATCTGCTCTACTTTGTCCTCTGTTCAAAGTCTCACAAAGCTACAATCCAAGTATGAGAGGGGCTGTACTCCTTTCTGGAGCTCAAGGCCCTTTCCAAACCCATGTGGTTGTAGCAGAATTTAGTTTTTTGAGGTTGAAGAAATGAAGTCCTATTTTCTTCCTGGCTGTTTGCTGGGTTTCATGATCCGCTCCTAGAGAATGTCACAGGTCCTAGCCAAGTGGGACTTACACAACAAGGCAAATTAATTATTCAAAACAAACAGAAAAATTTCTTGTTCCAGTCTGCTAAGACAGATTCATGCATAATATAATGCAATCATGAGACTGGCTATCCCATCACGTCTGACGTATTTTGTTGGCTAGAAGTAAGTGACGATTTCTGCCTACATTCAAGGCAAAAAGATTATACAAGGGTGTCTAACTCAATTGAGCATCATCTGAAGTTCCGCCTACCACAGTATGTACTATCCTTGTACCAGAAAAAGTAATGAATTTGAGTATGGTTTTATATTTTGACCACAGGAGAGGCTATAGCACATAGGCATGAAAATTAGTGAGGTTAGGAGAATAGACATGGGTTATGGGCCTAAATATGGTCATAATAATTTGTGGTACACAATTCTTAGCATGTCTTATCACATGGCAGTGGGTAAGAAGATAAGTTTCTTATTTTTTCTATGAAAGTCAGCATGAAAGTGTATATGTGTGGCACATATTATGGGTTCAGGTATTTACTAATGGTTATGGTAATGGCTGAAGGTAGACCCATTCTTGGTGAGCACACCATAATAGTTATGTGTTTGGGGGTTTGGACCTGAATGTGTAGGTATTGTTGTAAGGTTTTGCTTTGGGAAATTAAAAAAGCTACTCATTGGCTTCTTTAACTATTTACCACAAAGAAACATCTAAGCATGACAAAAACTAAGAAGAAACTTAAAATATTAACTTGGAAAAGAATAATATGTGAAGAAAAAAATTTACATGATGAATTTAACCATGCTTGCTCCCTAAGGTACAGGGTTCTAAATGATGTAAGGTCTGAGTCTGCAAAAGGCAAAGGTGATTGCAACACAAGCTACTCACACTTGTAATGCTACATTTGGTCTCTATTGCAGACTCTAACATTGACTATAAATCAATATGTGTCTTTTCCCTAATTGAATATGCCATGACCCAACATGGTACTATGACTTCCTTTTACGAGATAGTATCTGTTGCAAAATGTGATCTCTCCATAAACTCTGGGTTGGAGGGTGATCATGCTGTCTGTCATTTTCAGAGGACTGACAATTAATTTTAAAGTACCTTCTGTCAAACCTTCAAGTGTTACCAGAGATTGTTTACTTTTGCACACATATTTTTAATGAATCAATATTTTAATAAAGATTACTTGAGATCCAAAAACAAGGATAATCATTTTCAATAACTCTGATATCTTTTACTGTCTACATAGACACAGTGAACCAATAAGAAAAGGATTCCTTCAAAACTGAATACGTTTGGAATATTGACTTTTCCTAAATGTGAAAAACACATCACTGTACATATACATATGTGATTTATTTGCATATTTATTGAATGTTTTATTAAAAGGCTCCATTTAAAATGTAGATGCCTTGTAGTAAATTGTTATCTCCATGGAAAATTTATTCATATGGAAATACCATCAAAATAAATTTATTAAAATGATAGTGGCATTTAATACAAAAAGAAAAACAGATGAAAAAGAGTAAAGAAACTGTACAGGACTCATGAGGCACCTTCAAACAAAACAATATATCCAAAGTAAGAACTCATAGATAGAAAAATGAGAGACAAAGAGCAAGAAGACTACTTAAAGAAATAATGCATGAAAACTTTTCAAATCTAGGAAGAGAATTAAGCATCCAGGTTTATGAAGGCCCAAATAGGAGGAACTTAAAGAGATTTACAGAGGACACATAATTAAATTGTGAAAAGTTAAAGATAAAGAGAGAATATTGAAAGCATCAAGAAAAATGACTCTTCACATACAAAAGATCCTCTGTGAGACTATCAGCAGATTTCTCAGCAGAAACCTTTCAGGCCAGGAGGAAGTAGATGATACATTCAAAATAGTGAAAGAATAAAACTGCCAACCAAGAATACAAAACCTGGCAAAGCTGTCTTTCAGAAATGAAGGAACAATAGAAATTATCTCAAATAAAAGCTGAAAGATTTCATCACTGACTAGAACCACTTTATAAAAAATGGTAAAGGGACTTCTCCATGCTGAAATGAAAGGATGCTTATTAACAATGCAAAAACAGACAAATGTATAAAACTCACTAATAAAGGTGAATATGTAGTCAAATTTAGAATTCTCTAAAATTGTAATGGTGGTGTATAAATCACTTTCAAAAATAATGATAACTGTTAAAAGGCAAATGTATTAAAATAACTGCAGCTACAATAATTTGATAATGGATACTTAATATTTTCATAAAATATGTAAATAGTAAAATCAATAACCTAAAAATGTGAGGGGGTAGTAAAATTATAGGTTTTTTATTGATATTATCAGTTTAATAAGATATTATAAGACATTGTATGTAAGCCTCATGACAACCACAAAAGATAAATGTGTAGTGGATTCAAACGAAATCTTAAAAAATGAATCAGAAACTTATTACCAAAAAAGTTATCGAATCACAAAGAAAGATAGCAAGAGAGGAAGAAAAAAAAGGACTAAAAAACAGTTAAGAAACAATTAACAAAATGATCATAGTAATTTTTCACCTATCAATAATTACTTTAAACATAAATGAATTAAATTCTCCAATCAAAAAAGAGTGGTATCACAGATTTAAAAATAGCTCCAATTATGTGTTGCATATAAGTGACTAACTTTATCTTTAAGGACACACATAGGCTGAAAGAATAGGGATAAAAAAAGTATTTTATAAAATTGGTTGTCAAAAGACAGCAGCTCTGGCTGTATTATGTCAAACAAATAGACTTTAAGTCAAAAACTGTCACAAGAGACACAATCATAATAAAATAATAAATGTTCAATTCATCAAGAAGCTGTAGCAATTGTAAATATTTATGCACCCATGGCAGAGCACTTAAATATATAAAGCAAATAGTAGCAGAAATGAAAGAAGAAATCAACAGCAATATGAAAATAGTCAAATACATTAGTATTCCACTTTCAACAGTGAATAGACCATTTGGACAGAAACTCAATAAGAAAGCCATAGACTAGAACAACACTGTACACCAAATTGATCTAACAGACATATATAGAACATTACATCTAACAGCAGCATAATGCATTCTTCTCAAGTGTACACAAAACATTCTCAAGAATAGATAATATGTTAGGCCATAAAACAAGTCTTAACACATTTAGAAAGAATTAAGTCATACAATGATCTTTCTGGTAAGGATGGTATGAAACTAGACACAATAACAGGAAGAAAACTAGAAAACTCAAAAATATGTGGAAATTTAGCAGCACACCCCTGAATAACCAATGGTTCAAAGAAGAATTTTTTTTTTTTTTTTTTTTTTTTTTTATACTTTAAGTTCTAGGGTACATGTGCATAACGTTTATATCATGTATAACTCCCCAAAGCAATCCCTCCCTCCTCCCCCCTCCCCATGATAGGCCCCAGTGTGTGATGTTCCCCTTCCCGAGTCCAAGTGATCTCATTGTTCAGTTCCCACCTATGAGTGAGAACATGCGGTGTTTGGTTTTCTCTTCTTGTGATAGTTTGCTAAGAATGATGGTTTCCAGCTGCATCCATGTCCCTACAAAGGACGCAAACTCATCCTTTTTGATGGCTGCATAGTATTCCATGGTGTATATGTGCCACATTTTCTTAATCCAGTCTGTCACAGATGGACATTTGGGTTGATTCCAAGTCTTTGCTATTGTGAATAGTGCCGCAATAAACATACGTGTGCATGTGTCTTTGTAGTAGAGTAATTTATAATCCTTTGGGTATATACCCAGTAGTGGGATGGCTGGGTCATATGGTACATCTAGTTCTAGATCCTTGAGGAATCGCCATACTGTTTTCCATAATGGTTGAACTAGTTTACAATCCCACCAACAGTGTAAAAGTGTTCCTATTTCTCCACATCCTCTCCAACATCTATTGTTTCCTGACTTCTTAATGATTGCCATTCTAACTGGTGTGAGATGGTATCTCATTGTGGTTTTGATTTGCATTTCTCTGATGGCGAGTGATGACGAGCATTTTTTCATGTGTCTGTTGGCTGTATGGATGTCTTCTTTTGAGAAATGTCTGTTCATATTCTTTCCCACTTTTTGATGGGGTTGTTTGTTTTTTTCTTGTATATTTGTTTGAGTTCTTTGTAGATTCTGGATATTAGCCCTTTGCCAGATGAGTAGGTTGCAAAAATTTTCTCCCATTCTGTAGGTTGCCTGTTCACTCTGATGGTAGTTTCTTTTGCTGTGCAAAAGCTCTTTAGTTTAATGAGATCCCATTGTCAATTTTGGCTTTTGCTGCCGTTGCTTTTGGTGTTTTAGACATGAAGTCCTTGCCCATGCCTATGTCCTGAATGGTACTACCTAGATTTTCTTCTAGGGTTTTTATGGTATTAGGTCTAACATTTAAGTCTCTAATCCATCTTGAATTAATTTTCGTATAAGGGGTAAGGAAAGGATCCAGTTTCAGCTTTCTACTTGTGGCTAGCCAATTTTCCCAGCACCATTTATTAAATAGGGAATCCTTTCCCCATTTCTTGTTTTTCTCAGGTTTGTCAAAGATCAGATGGCTGTAGATGTGTGGTATTATTTCTGAGGACTCTGTTCTGTTCCACTGGTCTATTCTCTGTTGTGGTACCAGTACCATGCTGTTTTGGTTACTGTAGCCTTGTAGTATAGTTTGAAGTCAGGTAGCGTGACGCCTCCAGCTTTGTCCTTTTGACCTAGGATTGTCTTGGCAATGCGGGCTCTTTTTTGGTTCCATATGAACTTTAAAGCAGTTTTTTCCAATTCTGTGAAGAAACTCATTGGTAGCTTGATGGGGATGGCATTGAATCTATAAATAACCTTGGGCAGTATGGCCATTTTCACGATATTGATTCTTCCTATCCATGAGCATGGTATGTTCTTCCATTGTTTGTGTCCTCCTTGATTTCACTGAGCAGTGGTTTGTAGTTCTCCTTGAAGAGGTCCTTTACATCCCTTGTAAGCTGGATTCCTAGGTATTTTATTCTCTTTGAAGCAATTGTGAATGGAAGTTCATTCCTGATTTGGCTCTCTGCTTGTCTGTTACTGGTGTATAAGAATGCTTGGGATTTTTGCACATTAATTGTGTATCCTGAGACTTTGCTGAAGTTGCTTATCAGCTTAAGGAGATTTTGGGCTGAGATGATGGGGTTTTCTAAATATACAATCATGTCATCTGCAAACAGGGACAATTTGACTTCTTCTTTTCCTAACTGGATACCCTTGATTTCTTTCTCTTGCCTGATTGCCCTAGCCAGAACTTCCAACACTATGTTGAATAGGAGTGGTGAGAGAGGGCATCCCTGTCTTGTGCCAGTTTTCAAAGGGAATTTTTCCAGTTTTTGCCCATTCAGTATGATATTAGCTGTGGGTTTGTCGTAAATAGCTCTTATTATTTTGAGGTACATTCCATCAATACCGAATTTATTGAGCGTTTTTAGCATAAGGGCTGTTGAATTTTGTCAAAAGCCTTTTCTGCATCTATTGAGATAATCATGTGGTTCTTGTCTTTGGTTCTGTTTATATGCTGGATTACGTTTATTGATTTGCGAATGTTGAACCAGCCTTGCATCCCAGGGATGAAGCCCACTTGATCATGGTGGATAAGCTTTTTGATGTGCTGCTGAATCCGGTTTGCCAGTATTTTATTGAGAATTTTGCATCGATGTTCATCAGGGATATTGGTCTAAAATTCTCTTTTTTTGTTGTGTCTCTGCCAGGCTTTGGTATCAGGATGATGTTGGCCTCATAAAATGAGTTAGGGAGGATTCCCTCTTTTTCTATTGATTGGAATAGTTTCAGAAGGAATGGTACCAGCTCCTCCTTGTACCTCTGGTAGAATTCAGCTGTGAATCCATCTGGTCCTGGACTTTTTTGGTGGGTAGGCTATTAATTGTTGCCTCAATTTCAGAGCCTGTTATTGGTCTATTCAGGGATTCAACTTCTTCCTGGTTCAGTCTTGGGAGAGTGTAAGTGTCCAGGAAATTATCCATTTCTTCTAGATTTTCTAGTTGATTTGCGTAGAGGCATTATAGTATTCTCTGATGGTTGTTTGTATTTCTGTGGGGTGGTGGTGATATCCCCTTTATCATTTTTTATTGCGTCTATTTGATTCCTCTCTCTTTTCTTCTTTATTAGTCTTGCTAGCGGTCTGTCAATTTTGTTGATCTTTTCAAAAAACCAACTCCTGGATTCATTGATTTTTTGAGGGTTTTTTGTGACTCTATCTCCTTCAGTTCTGCTCTGATCTTAGTTATTTCTTGCCTTCTGCTAGCTTTTGAATGTGTTTGCTCTTGCCTCTCTAGTTCTTTTAATTGTGATGTTAAAGTGTCAATTTTAGATCTTTCCTGCTTTCTCTTGTGGGCATTTAGTGCTATAAATTTCCCTCTACACACTGCTTTAAATGTGTCCCAGAGATTCTGGTATGTTGTATCTTTGTTCTCATTGGTTTCAAAGAACATCTTTATTTCTGCTTTCATTTCGTTATGTACCCAGTAGTCATTCAGGAGCAGGTTGTTCAGTTTCCATGTAGTTGAGCGGTTTTGATTGAGTTTCTCAGTCCTGAGTTCTAGTTTGATTGCACTGTGGTCTGAGAGACAGTTTGTTATAATTTCTGTTCTTGTACATT
Organism: Trachypithecus francoisi; assembly: GCF_009764315.1. Classification (NCBI taxonomy): domain Eukaryota; kingdom Metazoa; phylum Chordata; class Mammalia; order Primates; family Cercopithecidae; genus Trachypithecus; species Trachypithecus francoisi. The sequence continues at coordinate 6,979,740 of NW_022681471.1, forward strand.
TGCTGAGGAGTGCTTTACTTCCAATTATGTGGTCAATTTTGGAATAAGTGCGATGTGGTGCTGAGAAGAATGTATATTCTGTTGATTTGGGGTGGAGAGTTCTATAGATGTCTATTAGGTCCGCTTGGTGCAGAGATGAGTTCAATTCCTGGATATCCTTGTTAACTTTCTGTCTCGTTGATCTGTCTAATGTTGACAGTGGAGTGTTGAAGTCTCCCATTATTATTGTATGGGAGTCTAAGTCTCTTTGTAGGTCTCTAAGGACTTGCTTTATGAATCTGGGTGCTCCTGTATTGGGTGCATATATATTTAGGAGAGTTAGCTCTTCCTGTTGAATTGATCCCTTTACCATTATGTAATGGCCTTCTTTGTCTCTTTTGATCTTTGATGGTTTAAAGTCTGTTTTATCAGAGACTAGGATTGCAACCCCTGCTTTTTTTTGTTCTCCATTTGCTTGGTAGATCTTCCTCCATCCCTTTATTTTGAGCCTATGTATGTCTCTGCATGTGAGATGGGTCTCCTGAATACAGCAGACTGATGGGTCTTGACTCTTTATCCAGTTTGCCAGTCTGTGTCTTTTATTGGAGCATTTAGTCCATTTACATTTAAGGTTAATATTGTTATGTGTGAACTTGATCCTGTCATTATGATATTAACTGGTTATTTTGCTCATTAGTTGATGCAGTTTCTTCCTAGCCTCGATGGTCTTTACATTTTGGCATGTTTTTGCAATGGCTGGTACCGGTTGTTCCTTTCCATGTTTAGGGCTTCCTTCAGGGTCTCTTGTAAGGCAGGCCTGGTGGTGACAAAATCTCTAAGCATTTGCTTATCTGTAAAGGATTTTATTTCTCCTTCACTGATGAAACTTAGTTTGGCTGGATATGAAATTCTGGGTTGAAAATTCTTTTCTTTAAGAACGTTGAATATTGGCCCCCACTCTCTTCTGGCTTGTAGAGTTTCTGCCGAGAGATCTGCTGTTAGTCTGATGGGCTTCCCTTTGTGGGTAACCCGACCTTTCTCTCTGGCTGCCCTTAAGATTTTTTCCTTCATTTCAACTTTGGTGAATCTGGCAATTATGTGTCTTGGAGTTGCTCTTCTGGAGGAGTATCTTTGTGGCGTTCTCTGTATTTCCTGAATTTGAATGTTGGCCTGCCCTACTAGGTTGGGGAAGTTCTCCTGGATGATATCCTGAAGAGTGTTTTCCAACTTGGTTCCATTTTCCCCCTCACTTTCAGGCACCCCAATCAGACGTAGATTTGGTCTTTTTACATAATCCCATACTTCTTGCAGGCTTTGTTCATTTCTTTTTCTTCTTTTTTCTTTTGGTTTCTCTTCTCGCTTCATTTCATTCATTTGATCCTCAATCGCTGATACTCTTTCTTCCAGTTGATCGAGTCGGTTACTGAAGCTTGTGCATTTGTCACGTATTTCTCGTGTCATGGTTTTCATCTCTGTCATTCGTTTATGATCTTCTCTGCATTAATTAGTCTAGCTGTCAATTCTTCCACTTTTTTTCAAGATTTTTAGTTTCTTTGCGCTGGGTACGTAATTCCTCCTTTAGCTCTGAGAAGTTTGATGGACTGAAGCCTTCTTCTCTCATCTCGTCAAAGTCATTCTCTGACCAGCTTTGATCCGTTGCTGGCGATGGGCTGCGCTCCTTTGCAGGGGGAGATGCGCTCTTTTTTTGAATTTCCAGCTTTTCTGCCCTGCTTTTTCCCCATCTTTGTGGTTTTTTCTGTCTCTGGTCTTTGATGATGGTGACGTACTGATGGGGTTTTGGTATAGGTGTCCTTCCTGTTTGATAGTTTTCCGTCTGACAGTCAGAAGGACTGTCTGTTGGTCTGTTGGAGATTGCTTGAGGTCCACTCCAGACCCTGTTTGCCTGGGTATCAGCAGCAGAGGTTGCCAAAGATAGAATATTGCTGAGCAGCGAGTGTACCTGTCTGATTCTTCCTTTGGAAGTTTCCTCTCAGGGATGACTCCACCCTGTGAGGTGTGGGGTGTCAGACTGCCCCTAGTGGGGGATGTCTCCCAGTTAGGCTACTCAGGGGTCAGGGACCCACCTGAGCAGGCAGTCTGTCCGTTCTCGGATCTCAACCTCCGCGTTGGGAGATCCACGGCTCTCCCCAAAGCTGTCAGACAGAGTCGTTCGCCTCTGCACCGCCCCCGCTGCTTTCCCTATTGGACCTCAGCTGTGGGCTGTCCCCAGAGGTGGAGTCTACAGAGACAGGCAGGTTCCTTGAGCTGCTGTGAGCTCCACCCAGTTCGAGCTTCCCAGCGGCTTTGTTTACCTACTTAAGCCTCAGCAATGGCGGGCGCCCCTCCCCCAGCCTCGCTGCTGCCTTGCGGATAGATCGCCGCAGACGGCTGTGTTAGCAGTGAGGGAGGCTCCGTGGGCGTGGGACCCTCCCGGCCAGGTGTGGGATATATTCTCCTGGTGTGCCTGTTTCCTTAAAGCGCAGTATTGGGGTGGGAGTTACCCGATTTTCCAGGTGTTATGTGTCTCAGTTCCCCTGGCTAGGAAAACGGATTTCCTTTCCCCTTGCGCTTCCAGGTGAGGCGATGCCTCGCCCTGCTTCAGCTCACGCTGGTCAGGCTGCAGCAGCTGACCAGCACCAATTGTCCGGCACTCCCTAGAGAGATGACCCCAGTACCTCAGTTGAAAATGCAGAAATCACCGGTCTTCTGTGTTACTCGCGCTGGGACTTGGAGACTGGAGCTGTTCCTATTCGGCCATCTTGCTCCGCCCCGTCAGAAGAATTTTTTTAACCAAATAATATCTTGAGACAAATAAAAATGGAAACCCAAAATACTAAAATGTATGGGATGCAGTTAAGGCAATTAAAGAAGAAAATTCACAGTAATATATGTTTATGTTAAGAAAAGAGATCCCTAATAAACAACCGAACTTTATGCCACAAGAAAAAAAAATATGAAAAATGTAACCCAAAATTTAGCAAAAGAAAGGATAGAATAAACAGTAGAGGAGAAAGAAAAAATAAACAGTAGAAGAGACACAAATTAGAAGACAGATAAATAGAAAAGATAAACAAAACTTAATAATTAATTTTGAAAAGTTAAACAAAATTGACCAAACTTTAGCTAGACTAACCAGGAATAAAAAGACCTGACTCAACAAAGAAAATTATAAATTAAAATAAACACATTAAAACTGATGCTGCACGAACACAAATGAACATAAGAGACTACTATGAGCGATTATATGCAAACAAGTTGGATAACCTTGAAAACACGAATACAACTTAGCAAGACTAAATTATGAAGAATAAAACATCTTTACAAGCTAATAAAGAGAATAGAGGCCACAGAAATAAATTAATTCATATACAGTCAACTAATCTTTGACAAGAATGCTGAGAATACACAATGGGGAAATAATATTTTCTACAATTAATGCTGTTGGGCAAATTGGATACCCACATTTAAAAGAATGAAATTGGAGCACTATCTTACATGAATCACAAAAATTAACTAAAAATAGATTATAGATTTTATCAAAAACCTGAAACCATAAAACTCTCTGTAGAAAAAAGGAAAAAAAGCTCAAAAAGGTCTTTGCAATGATTTTTATGGATGTGACACAAAAATTACAGGCAACAAAAGCAGAAGTAAACATGTTAGTCTATACCAACATAAAACATCTGCAATGTGAAGGAAACAATCAACAAAATAAAAAGGCAACTTATGGGACAAGACAATATATTTGTAAATATATTTTTGATAATGAGTTAATATCAAAATATATTAAACTCAATATAAACTCAAGCAACCCAACAACAAAAAAATCTGATCCTAAAATGGGCAAATAACTCAAATAGATATTTTTCAAAAGAAAATATACAAAAGGCCAGCAGGGAAATGAAAAGATGCTCAACATCAGTAATTATCAGGGAATTGCAGGTCAAAAGCACAATGAGATATCACCTCATACTGTTTAGGGTAGCTACTATAAAAAAAAAAAAAAGTTGGCAAGGATGAGGAGAAAAGGGAACCTTGTTCACTCTTGGTGACAATGTAAATTAGTACAGCCATTATGTAAAACAAAGTATAGGTTCCTCAAAAACTCAAAAATAGAGGTCTAGCAATCCCACTTTTGGGTATATATTTGAAGATAACGAAATCAGTATTTTGCAGAGCTATCCACACTCTCTATTCATTGCAGCATTATTCACAATAGCGAAGACATAGACACAACCTAAGTGTCCATTGTTGGATGAATAGATAAAAAAGATGTGAGATAAGTGTGTGTGTATATATATGTGTGTGTGTGTGTGTGTATTCACACACACATACATTGAAATATTATTCAGACTTAAAAAATCAGAAAATCTTGTCATTTTTGACAAGATGGATGAATCTGTAGGACATTATGCTAAGTGAAATAAAGGAGACAGAGAAAGACAAATATGTATAATCTCACTTACATGTGAAAATTTAGAAAAAATTGAACTCACAGATACAGAGAGTAGAATGGGGTTGCCATTCTACATTCAAGAGTAAATATATTAATTTTCTTGATTGTAATAATCATTTCACAATAAAAACGTATTAACTAATCACATTGTACAGGTTTAATATATGGAATACAATGTTATTTGTCAATAACCCATAAATTAAGCTGAAATAAAGTATGAAAGGAAAAAATAGAAGTGTTTTGGAACTAGTATATAATTATATATGTAAAGATGAGAATAATTAACTCAATGAATCTAGTGACTATTTCTTGTCTTACTTCGCTTGTAAATGACCTGCCGTAAAATACGTACACATATATGCAGTCATTTTTACGCTATTGATTTCATTTTTTTCTTGAAAAAACAAGGTGTTGATTTGCCTTTGTGTTGTTTCATAGGTTTGTTTTTAAAATTGTTCTGATGATCCTCTTTTTAAAATACTAACAGTATTAAAAGGAAAGCCATGACCAGCAAATATAGACATAACATTTGGAAAAAGAAGAGTGGCAGTATTGTGAAGTATAAAAATATATTGTATTAGTCTGTTCTCATGCTGCTAATAAAAACACACCTGAGACTGGGTAATTCAGAAAGGAAAGGACTTTTAATGGATTCACATTTCCCCCTGGCTAGGAGGCCCTCACAATCATGGCAGAAGGCTAAGGAGGAATAAAGTCATGTCTGCCATGGCAGCAGGCAAAAGAGCATGTGCAGGGGAACTCCCCTTTATAGAACAATCAGATCTCATAAGACTTATTCACTATCAAGAGAACAACATGAGAAAGATCTGCTCTCATGATTCAATTACCTCCCACTGGGTCCCTCACATGACACACGGGAATTGTGGGAACAGCATTTCAAATGAAATTGGGGTGGGGACACTGATAACCCATATCTCTCCACCCCGGCCACTCCCAAATCTCATGTCCTCACATTTCAAAACCAATCATGCATTCCCAACAGTTCCTTGAAGTCTTAACACAATTCAGCATTAACTCAAAAGTCCATAGTCCGAAGTCTCATTTGAGACAAGGCAAGTCCCTTCCACCTATGAGCCTAAAATCAAAACAAGCTAATTACTTCCTAGATGCAATGGGGGTACACACATTGGGTAAATACACCCATTCCAAATGGGAGAAATTGGCCAACACAAAAGGGCCTACAGGCCCCAGGCAAGTCCAAAATCCAATAGGGCAGTAATTAAATCTTAAGCACTGAAATAATCTCCTTTGACTGTATGTATTACATCCAGGTCACATTGATGCAGGACGTGGGCTCCCACCTTGGGCAGCTCTGCCCCTGTGGCTTTGCAGTGTACAGCCCCCCTCCTAGCTGCTTTCGTGGCTGGTCTTGAGTATCTGTGGCTTCTCCAGGTATACAGGGCAAGCTGTCAGTGGATCTGCCATTCTGGGGTCTGGAGGATGATGACCTTTTTCTCAGAGCTCTACTAGACAGTGCCCCAGGGGAGACTGTGTTGGGGCTCCAACCCCTCATTTCCATTCTGCACTGCCTTAGCAGAGGTTCTCCATGAGGGTGCGGCCCCTGTAGCACACCTCTGCCTGGACAACAGGCATTTCCATATATCCTCTGAAATATAGGCAGAGGTTTTCAAACCCCAATTCCTGAGTTTTGTACACTCACAGGAACAACACCATATGTAAGCCACCAAGGCTTGGGGCTTGCACCCTCTGAAGCAACAGCCTGAGCTGTACATTGGTCCCTTTTAGCCACAGCTGGAGCTGAAGCATTTGGGATGCAGGGCACCAGGTCCTGAAGGTGCACAGAGTAGGGGAACCCTGGGCCCCACCCACGAAACCATTTTTTCTCCTAGGCCTCCAGTCCTGTGATGGGAGGGGCTGCCGGGAAGGTCTCCGACACACCCTGGAGACATTTTCTCCATTGTCTTGGCAATTAACATGTGGCTCCTCGTTACTTATGCAAATTTCTGCAGCCAGCTTGAATTTCTCCTCAGAAAATGAATTTTTCCTTTTTATTGCATTGTCAGGCTGCACATTTTTCAAACTTTTATTCTGTGCTTCCCTTTTAAACATAAGTTCAAATTCCAAACCATGTATTTGTGAATGCATAAAACTGAATGAATTTATCAGCACCTGACACATCTTGAATGCTTTGCTGCTTAGAATTTTTTTCTGCCAGATGCCCTAAATCATCTCTGTCAAGTTCAAAGTTCCACAAATCTCTAGGGCCAGGCTAAAAATGCTCCCAGTCTCTTTGCTAAAGTATGACGAGAGTCACTTTTGTTCCAGTTCCCAACAAGTTCCTCATCTCCATCTGAGACCACCTGAGCCTGGACTTTATTGTCCATATCAATATCAGCATTTTGGTCAAAGCCATCCAACAAGTCTCTGGAAAGTTCCAAACTTTCCTACATCTTCCTATCTTATGAGCCCTTCAAACTGTTCCATCCTCTGCCTGTTACCTAGTTCCAAAGTCGCTTCCACATTTTCGGGTGTCTTTACAGCAGTGCCCCACTTCCTTACCAGTTTACTCTATTATTCTGTTATCATGCTGATAATGAAGATATACATGAGACAGGGTAATTTATAAAGGTAAGGAGGTTTAACAGACTCACAGTTCTACACATCAAAAGAGACCTCACAATTATGGTGGAAGGTGAAGGAGGAGCAAAGTCACATGTTACAGCATGGCAGGCAAGAGAGTGTGTGCAGGGGAACTGCCCTTTATAAAACCATCAGATCTTATAAGACTTATTCACTACCGTGATAACAGCATGGGAAACAAACATCGCCATGATTCAATAACCTCTCACCAGGTCCCTCCCACAACACATGGGTATTATATTATAGGAGCTACAATTCAAGATGAGATTTGGGTAGGGACACAGCCAAACCATATTATATATTATAAAACTATTATAAAATTTTGATAGTGTTATGAAAATTGACTTAAAGATTTCTCAAAAGGAGAAGGCTGATCGTCATAGGACTTTAATATAAAATAATATAAAAATGAAAGATATATATTACTCAAAAAATGAAGTTAAATTAATTAACTGAAAAAAATAATAGACTCTTCTTCATACCATATATGAAAATAAGCTTTAGATGACAATACTCAGTGCTGATGAGGGTGTACTAACAGAAATACATGTTTCCAAAACCATTCTGAAAAATTGGGGAAGAGAAAAAGAAAGAAAGTGAGAGTAAGGGCAAGAAAAAGACAGAGAGAAACTGACCCATAGGCTTTGACTCAGTAGTTCTACTTGTAAGAACAGCTTATAGTAAAATAACATACAGGAACAAGGACGACTTTTTTCAAAGATATTCATTATAAAATCAACAAGATCATGCTAATTTTAAGAGTGAAAGTTATGCAAACCAACTGGCGCCTAATTATTCGGTAACAAGTTAACATTGGTATACATTAGTATTTCCTCATTTATAACATTTGCAGAGATTGTGATGCATTGCTGACAAGACAGTATTGACTGAAAATGTGGAAAAATACAAATTGTATATAAAGAATAAGAAGTATATTTAAGTTTCGTGAAGCCTGGAACTTTTACAGTATTTAGGAAAGAGTTAAAAAAAAATACGAAATTAAGTAAACATATCTATATTTATTTTTAATAAAAAGGAAAATCACAAATATTACAAAATTTGCTGAGATGATGAATAACACAACAATCATGGAATCTGGAAATGTAAAATTTACAAAAATTAATTCACTTCTTAACCCACCTACGTATTTTTCTCTTACATATTTGGCTGTGTACTATTTGATTGTTCTTCACATGACTATAATTTTGTAAGATCCTTTTTTATAACTATGATAGAAAAATCTTTAGCCTTTTCCCTAGCATATTTGGTCAAATTCAAATATATCTAAACTTTAGAAAAGTCTTCCTAAGCATCACAATTTGTTATTGGTAATGCCTTATAACGTTCTAGAAGTGTTGTTCAATTTGGAACAATCTATCTTTCCTTTCTTTTCTATATGAGTTATTACAAACATACCCATTGTTTTTTAGTGCTGCTATAGGTTCATGTCCTAAAAATACAGAAATTCTCATAAATTCTATTTTACTTGATTCTCATTTTTAAAAGGCATGTTTTCTTAGAATGATTATATTACATTTATACCTTTTAATATAGTGCCTGTGTTCTACAATCAATATTTATGTGTTTTATAAAGTATAATGTAGGTGATATAAGTATTAAAGTAAATCTGAAGATGGGTTATAAAATATCTATCTATCAAGAAAAATAGGCTACTTAAAAGACTTTGAGTTTCTTCACTCTCTATAACCATTGTATCCAACAGGAAGGAAAACAAAGTGATTGAATCTGCAGTTCATATGCAAGTAGGTACCCACTCTTATGGATTATAAACAGGTATTTCCTAATTGCAAATGTAAAAAAAAGACTGTTCAGTGTCATTTTAATAGTTTGTATCGGTGTTTGGAAAATGTGATGCATCTATGTGGTATGTCCAGGTAATAAAAAGTGCTACATCATAGTTGAAATCAATGCTTATTTTATAAAACTTAAATGAACATTTTCTGTTTTTTTTTTTTTTTTTTTGGAAAGCATTGGGATGGCTATTAGGAGGCTAAACCTAAATACATATTCACTGCTCGCCTTTATACATTGTGTCACCACAAGAATTACTGTATCAGTGACATATTATTTCAGCTTGCCATATACCTGGCATAGAGGATGGCACTTTTAAGATCATTGGAAGCACTATAGATTGAACTTGGGAGTGTTTGTTTGTTTGTTTTAGACAGGATCCTACTCTTTCGCCCAGGCTGGAGTGCAGTCGCGAATGCTCAGCTCACTGCAGCTTCTACCTCCTAGGCTTAGGTTATTCTCCCACCTCAGCTTCCGAAGTAGCTGGGACTACTGGTGCACACTACCATGCCTGGCTAGTTTTTTAAAAAAAATTATAGAGACAGGGTCTCACTATGTTGTCCAGGCTGGAACTAGAGAGTATTGATTCCAGCTTCCAAAATTTCTGTCTTCAATGAGACATAGTTGAAGCCATATGAAATGTAGACAAAGTATATGAAATATTTAACTGGTCTCTATTATGACCAACTATGTTTCCAGGTAAAGTAAACCTGAAAATGTTTGCTGAGCCTGATCATATACCTGTCCATTGACTGACATTCTCTACTTTGCCTGATTTAGTTTAGAGTTTAGAATTTCTCTATACTATTATACTTATATCTCACCTGCCTCTAGCTCTGTTTTATCTTTCCAAGTTTTTTGATATCCTCCCTGCCGTCTTAGCATCCACTCTTCCTCCACACTTGCATTTGTCTATCTCTATTTGTATCTTAGGGTTCACAAGTTAGGACAACTTCACACTTCCAGACAGACTGAAAATATATCCTTGCTGAGCTGACACATAATTTCCTTCTTATAGAAACATGCTTCACTTTTCTACACAAAAATAATTAATTACATGAATAAGCAACTGTAATGTCAAATAAGAAGTCATTGCCACATTTTCAGAGGTTTTTTTTTTTTTTTTTGTAAATGGATAATTTTAGTATTCTGGGACTACCTAAAAAAAGAATACTTCTTCAAATAAAATATTCTAACAAAAGTGATTAGAAGATTGTTCTAGTAATTATAGAACCAGACATATTAAGTGTGCGTGTTTCATTCAACTAATATGACTTAGCAGAAAGAGCTTATTATGGTACAATTGCAATGGGGCTATCTACTGCAAGGCACCTTCTAATCACTTATATGTAATTATACTGAAATGTTAAATATTGGAGTAGAATAATGAAAAGCAGTTAAAATTTATTGAAGGCTTATTGGGTCCCAAGAAAGTGTTCTATGTGCTTAACATTCATCAATGTAATTCTTGCAACAACCTTATAGCTATTATCATCACCATTTTACAAATGAGGAAACACAAACAGAGCAGTCAATCAACTTTCTCACAGTCACAGAACTAATGAGTGGTAGAACCAAGATGCAAATCCCGGCAGGTGGGCTCCAGAACCTACACTGTTAACACTGACTATGCTATTCTTATTAATGTTTATGAAGTGTGATTTTGAAAGTTCTCATTGATATGTGTCATGTTAATAGATACGGAAGAGGAAGGTTACTCCTTAGGAGACTACAGTAAAAGTCCATTCCATTTTGGTATTTTGATTCTGGCCAATGTTAAGAGTTTTCTAAGCACATGGCGTTACAGTGGTTAAAAATCAGGAATAAGGAGTCTACTGGGCTTTATAATTGCCTTAATCTCCTGAGTATAAGAAATGTGTTTCAAGATGGTACTGTTTATTTCCCTCAGCATCATGAAAAATTGTCAGATGCTATTGAAACCTAGCCACTATCCTAACCTCATAGGCAGAAAAATATTATCTAACTTTGCTGTCATATGCAAAGCAATGACCCTCATGAAAAAAAACTCTGTGAGCTTCTTTTTTATAAACCCATTTACTTCTGAAATTCAGATTTTTCTTTTGGGTATTCCAGATGGATAAATTAGCTTTACTGATGGATAGTAGCATTGCTTTTGGAATGTATCAGCAGAATACTTTCATTCTGGCCTTCTTCAGGTTTGAATTAAAATTAAAGCTATTCATCACATTAATGTCCTACTGTCATTTACAGTTAAGAAATAAAATGTGTTTCATCTTATTGGAAGAGACAATAAGGTAAAATAAACAGTAGTACTGAGATAAGGCATCAGCCAGTGTTACCAAATTGGGGTAATTCTAGTGATAGTGCAAATAATATACAGAAGAATTCCTGCTTAAAATTTTGCACTACAATATGCTGTATTTCAGAATCAACATGACTCATTACCATCTCTAGAAGATAGTCCAGTGTAAATACCATTATCATTATTATTATCATTGTGCAATATAGAAGTGAATTAGAAAGAACATTAAATTAGACATTTTCATAAATTCTCTATTTCTGTATCATTTAATGCCACCCCACCAATATTTCCAATCACAATGGTGTTCTGAAAATTTCTGGAACATGCCAGTCTCTCTCTTGCTCTAATATATTTGTATTTATTTATTATTTATTATTATTCATATTTTTACTTTCAGTTCTGGGATACACGTGCAGAATGTGCAGGTTTGTTATATAGGTATACGCGTACCATGGTGCCATTTCCACCAACATCCACTATCCAAATGACTAGGCATGTTGCTCAAACTCTCAGTACTGAAATGCTCAGTTCTAGCTGAATATCTGAGACAGTGCTCCTTTGTAATCATCAGAAAGAAGGAACTGACTATAAAAGCACTGAAAAAACATGTAGATTTTACTGAAAAATTTGTGGAAAGACAAAGAAGATGGTTTTGATATTTGACATTTTTTCTTTATGACCTCTCCAATCACCCTGCCTAGCTGGGGAGCACGGTCTCCACCCTTTCCTTATGTAGCACTTGATCTCTTAGTCTCTCTACTCTTTTCCAAATGATTTCAGTCTTATGCCTGAATCTGTATGAAAACTCATAAAAGCCTTAAATATAACAAGGCTCAACCACTGTACAAGGAAATTTGATGACTAGCTATTGTTAATCAACCATGCTTGTAGAAAACCCACCACATATCCCACAAAAAAGTGTTCAAGTAAATTTAGTTTTCTCCATTTGTTCCATCTCTAAGTGATTTTGTTTGCCCCTTTTTGATCTAGAAAATGCCATACCTGACAGACAGGGCTGTGATGTGAATAAAACAAATTAATATATGTAAAACATTAATTTAGTTATTTAAAATTTACTAGAATAATCTAACACCGTGCTAGGTATTAAGCACAAAACAATGGTTCCTACCTATGAGAAACCTACAGTACACATTGGAAACTTTAGAGCATGATGAAAAATTTAACTATGTGTGTCAAATAGTAATACATTTGCATTATCACAATGATGGTGATTGTTAATGTTATTAGTAATTCCAAATTCTGAAAGCAGCAAACAAATAATAAACTCATAATATATTTGATGCGTTATTTCAGAAAGGTTATGACTAGGGAACATAATATTTTTGTTAAATAAAGCTAACTCTTATTTTCCATTGGTCGGTTTGATTCAGATTTGGAGTGAACATTTTAAAGAAGAATTGCATGAGTTCTTATCTAATTGTTACTCATCTACTGTTACTTATACTTTTCAAGTACTGCAGATATAAGTCAAGCATAACCTGGCTTAGAATGGAAGTCAGGTCCACAGCATTTTTTATGCTGTGTGAGCAAGGCTGATGCTCAAGTCCTCCCACTAACTCTCATAGCAGTGCTCTAGCCATACATTCTCCAGTTCCCCAAGGAGCCATAAAGAACTGTGTCACCTGGTCCTGCTCATCTGAATACAGTCATAGCCTGATAGGAAATACAATACGACAATTGAACTGTAGTATGATTAATGTTATAAGAATTAGCATGAGGGGCTATTGCCCCACAGATAAAGGGACCCATTGGTGAACTTGGAGCATCAGGGAAGTCTTCTAGAAAGAGATGGTATATCCCCAGAGGCCTAAAGAATGACTGGATGTGAATCAGATGAAAGGAGGCTGGGGAAGGAGGTAAATGTCTATAAAGCCAGAGAGGACATTATGTGAAACAGTCCAGGAATAAAAGAGCTATTGCAATTCCTTTCACCATGAGGATGGAGTGGTAGTAAATGATAAAATATGGGAAGAATTGAATCAAATGAGGCGGGCAGGAGTCTTGGGTACCAAGCTAAGGAACTGTGGAGCCATGTCAGGGTTTCAAAGAAGTGAATGATTAGTATTATTCAAGTCTTTATAATGACTAGGTTAGAGGGAAAGACTGGAAGCCAAGAGACGAACAGTTGGAGACATCAGCATAAATTCATGATGGTCTGGAAATAGCCCGAAGAATTGTTCACTTGGTAGAGCAGAGGGAAAGACAGATGTTGAGAATGACTTCCCAAGTAACAGCTTGAATCACTAGGTGGGTGGATTACCCCAAAGGCAACATGGAGAGGGAATCAAGGCCCAGATACTAGTCTCAACTCTAGTACTTACTAGCTATGTAACCTTGTCCTGTTACTCACTCTCTTCTGGCCTTAATTTATGCATCTGTCCAATGGAAATGACCTGTCCTTTTCAACTCACAGGGCAGTGCAAGGGCAAAATGTATATAACCTCCAGGTAGATAAATATAAGAAATGATTGATGAAGTCTCCGAACCATGGCATTGGTTGAATCGTCATATAATACCTTTCACTCTTTACCGTCCCAAGTATGTCAGTTGTTTTCCTTCATTCTAATGGAAGCCCTGACGCTTAAAATCTTGGCTAGAGGTCAGGCGCGGTGGCTCATGCCTGTAATCCCAGCACTTTGGGAGGCTGAGGTGGGCAGATCACGAGGCCAGGAGATCGAGACCACCCTGGCTAACATGGTGAAGCCCTGTCTTTACTAAAAATACAGAAATTAGCCGGGCGTGGATGCGTGCACCTGTAGTCCCAGCTACTCAGGAGGCTGAGGCAGGAGTATTACTTGAACCCAGGAGGCAGAGATTGCAATGAGCTGAGATCGCACCACTGCACTCCAGCATGAGCTGAGATCACACCACTGCACTCCAGCCTGAGCGACAGAATGAGACTCTGTATCAAAAAAAAAAAAAAAAAAAAAAACTTTGCTAGAAAAAACAAAAACAAAAACAGCAATCTTAGACATCCATTGGATATTAGGTTCAGGATATTAATTTATTCAATGGAGTAGAAAGCTTACAGAAAAATAACTGCCAAAAGAATGCAATTCCTAAGTATTTATTGGGAAAATGTGCAAATGCTTGGTATTTGATATTGGTAAAATATATTTAAATATAGACATCTCCTGAACACATATTTGACTTGTTCAAATAATAAAGTGTTCCAGGCACCATGGTCAGCACTATAAAGGATGGAGAAATAAAAGGATCTGCCATTTACCCTCAAGGAGACAAAACCCAGTGGAAAGAGAATACACAAACATATATCATTATTATAACATAAGGTGAAAATAAAATGTGCTCAATGAAAGAGATAAGCCAAGTGTTACTAGAATTCCAAGAAGAGCAATATCATGAGAGACTAAAAGACCTTAAGAAAAGAAACATCAGAAAGCCCTGGCTTAGACTCCCAGATTCACCAGCTGTCGACTGAGTGATCTTGGAAAAATGACTTAATTTCTCTCATCCTCAGTTTTCTTATCAGTAAAATAGCGATGATAATATCATCTGTATCTCTTAGAACTTTATGAGAATTAAATTAAATCATATGACATGACAAATTAGGGCTGAATAAGTTTGTGGTAAGCGGAAACTTCAGCAGATGGTTCTTCCAGGCAAAAATATTATCAAGAAAGTAAATGTGTGTTCCCTTCCCCTTTTTGCGAGGGAGTAATGGATAATTATAATCCCTGTGTCATTAGAAAGAATCGTCTAGGCTGAATGAGAACTGACTGCAAAAGTCTTCCGCGATCACTCCCAACTCATGAGTTGTATTCATTACAAAACTTTGCCCTGGGCCTGCAACCAGCTTTGATGGCTAGCTGAGCTGACAGCATCTTGGAGATAATTTCATACACATGACATTGGGGTAACACAGTACAGTGCTAGCTCCTCAGTATATTCTCACAGACATTTTCAAAGGATCATAGGATTGCAACAGCCTAACCTGGGTAAAGAACCCTAAAAAGATTGCTTGGGCCAGCATTGCTTCAAATGTTGTAACAAGCAATTGATAGGCAGTGAGTCATAACAACAACAACAAAAGTCAGAATGCTTCTTTTCTACAACACAATACTTGTCGTATTAAAATCAAAATCACTTATTTCCAGCTGTTAAAAATATGACATGATATTTCCCCTTTCCCAATAATGTATTAGTTGCGACGAAGTGTTATGAGGCTTTAGTAACTGCTGCTGGAAGTAGTACACGATTAAACCTCCTGCAACTTTTCATTTCTGTCACCATCTGAAAGCGTAATCAGTTATTTTCAAGATAGTCAAAATGACAAGTTATTTAGAAATTTTTTTTTTTAAAAAAGTAACACATGATTGTACAAATAAACCCAGGCTTTTAGTGATAAAATTAATGGAAGCTGCAAAATGGCAAGCAACATTTCTATCTTCTAAGGAGCATCATCCAGATTAGCTATGAGATAAAAAAAATCACCATGCAAAAGTCCAAATGGCACATTTCTGCTATTATGGTAATATCAGGGAGTGAGTCAACAGACTGAACCTAGTGCTGTATGGTCTAAGGATGAAGTCTGAGCTCTGAGACTTACTAGATTTATGACTTTGGGCAAACTAACTTGTACAAACCTCAGTTTTCCTCTCTTTAAAATGTGAATTTGAAATGGACCAATATATGTAAAGCAGCTAGCATAATGCCTACAAATATGTAACTAAAGCACGCTAGTTGCTTTTACCTTTAAAGGTCAGTATTATTATTTACATTACCATCAGCAGTATTATCAGCACTATTTATTGAGACCCTATTATGCTCCAGGAATTTGATAGCGGTTACCTCATTTCATGTCTCTATCTATCCTGAGAGTTGCACATTCTTATCCTAGGGTACATAAACCAAGGTTTACCAGTGATTGGATGTGTATTCTAGCTGAGGTGGGACAGGGAAGTTTGCATTGATCGCACTGCCAGACCTTCTCTTGAGGAAGGAGACAGACCCCATATTACTCAACTATGCTATCAGCAGTCAGGCACTGGCAGAGTGTCAGGGTTAGATCAACTCATGACTTGGTGTCCAGAGCGAGCATACTTATGAAGCCTGACAGATAATTCAAGTTTTTTCACTGATGGCAACAAAGGACATCAGGAGCTGTAGCTAATGTGATTATCGTGCTGCTTTCTGAACAGTGTTCATTTGTCATGAAGAAGAAATGTGCATGAAATAAGTGAACATTCCCTGGGTTTTATGTTCATCCCTCTTTCCCACACTCTATTTCTGACTCCAAGTGACTGCCATCAGGGTCCCAAAGGGGCCAATTATATCCAGCTCGGAGTGACAGAGACTCCACCTACCTCAGGCTTGCTCCAGGCACAGAGCACACCTGCAGATTCAAAACCCAGTAAGCACTCCCAGGATTGGGAGGTCAGAGGGGGTCCCGAGGTCTATAGCAATATGAGTTATTGACTGATGAAGCAGAGGTAGACGGTGAGCAAATATGCAGCCAGCTATGCAATGTCCTCGTCTTCTAGAGCCATTCTATTTTTCACATTCCTACCAGAGTGATTATTCTCCAAACCCTGATCTGGCCATGCGAGTTTCTGCTTATGAATATCATGTGGCTCCCTACTGTTTGCAGGGTAAATTCTGATCTAATGTGCCTTTCCATATGCATTTCCCATGATTCTTTCCACTCATCACATAGTACTATAGTCTCTATGATAGCAAATAATAAATCATGACTAAGACATGATTTCAGATTTCTGCTTCTCGCACATGATACTTCCTCTGCTTGCAGTGTCCTCCATCCCTCAGTGTCTAATCATTTCCTACAGTGTCTTTTAGCTCATGCTTACCACGCATCTCTTCTGAGGAGTCTTCCTCAGCCTGTTTGTTACTCATCCTTTTTTTGAATTACAAAGTGGCACCTAGTACTGCATTTTAAAATTATTGCACTCTACTTGTTCTTCTCCTCAATCACCCTATAAGCTTCCTATTTATTTAAAATGTATACTTTGTACTTTTGGTGATTATAAAGATAATATAAAATCATTGTTAAAATGTTGAAAAATACATAAAGAACACAGCAAGAAAGAGTTCCCTGCAACTCCATCCCTCAGAAACAGTCGTTGTTAATGTTTGGATGTGGTTATGCTCTCACACGCACAAACACAAGCAGGATTAAATAACTCATGCAAAGAGCCTGTGGCAGAAAGAGAATGTGTGGACATTGGAGGGACTAAATGAAGTTAAACATCTGAGGAATGCAGAGCAAGAAGAGCAGCATGGGATGGCAGTATAGAGTAAGAACTCTCAAAATCTATGCACTTCGACCTACAGCAAGAAATGCATTACATTTATAATTGAAACAAATATTTAATACAAAACTCTTACTATGAGAAATGAACTGCAATATTATCTATTGTATTCTATTCTACTCTTTTTCATTTAAAAGAAGATGCTGGTCACGAGTAACTAAATTGACTTCCTGACCCTACTAAGAGTTTCAGCCATAGTTCGATAAAACTCTGCTATAGAAATAGTCAAGGGACATATTGAAGAGAAGTTTGTATGTCATACTAATGAGTAGGGATTTTATTCCGATGGCAAATATAGGACACTAAATGGTTTTGACACGGTGACCTGACATGTATATGTCATGATCAGACCTGGACTGTGGGAAGAACACCTGTTTTCTCAGAGGTAGTTGTTTAGAAGGTGCTAAGAACTGATGCTGAGAGGAAGGTAGGTGACAGTAAAAGATTCAAAATTTGCTCTAGGTCGATGGTAGAGACAGAAATAAAGGGACTCAAGAAATTTCAGAAGATCACATCTTATTACATGAGTGTATATATAATCACTCATAGAAGAGCAATAGAAAGTTCAAGCAAATCATAGCATTCACAGAGAGGGAGGAGTCAAGACTGATTCCAGGTTTCTTGACTGAAAGGACGGCAACATAATTTATGGACCCATGAAGGAAGAATGAGTTTTTATTTTTATTTCGTGATGGAGATTATGTTTAACTCAGTTGAAGTAAGATGCTTGTGAAATATTCAAATGCTAACAGCCACTGCATGAATAGAAACAAGCGGATATTGGGGTCAGTTACTAAAGGGAGATGACTCAATTAGATGTTATACATGGAAAATGGATTCATCTTCTGTAACCGAAGTACCAAATAACAGTGGCTTAAGCAAGAGATAAATCATGTCTCTTTCATGTTGAAGGATGGAGGTAAGCATTCAAAGGCTGAGGTAGGGGCCTTACAGTTTTCTGGGATTTATAGAGCATTTAGCTTTCTCTTCCACCAACCCTTTGGTGTGGGCCTCATTTTACATCTGAAATGGGTTCATTTAGCCATTTATCTTTTAATCAGCAGAAGAACGGACAATGTTCTCTCCCTTTAAAGACATGCCTTGGGCAACACACACATCACTACTCCTTACAGTTTATTGGCCAGATGGTGGAAATGCAAATAGGCATAGTCACTTTGGAAGACAGTTGACAATTTCTTGCAAAACTAAACATACTGTCACCATCTAATAAAACATCTCAATGTCAACACCAGAACACCTACACCAAAGGCAACAACTATCACCACTATCACAACCCTTACTTTCTTGAATAAATAATAAAAAATTATGTTATACTATGTTTCATGAATATATTCTAAACTAATTTATATTAGTATGTTAATTTTCTATTGCTGTATAACAAATTATGACTAACTTAATGTTTTAAACAACATCAATTATTTTTCGCTATTCTGTAGATCACAAGTCTAAGGGAGCTCTAATGGGTCCTCTGCTACAGATCTCATACTTTAGGTGTTGCCTTAGCCAGACCCTTATCAATAGGTTTTGGGGATGAATCGTCTTCCAAGCTCACTGATGTTATTGGAAGAATCCAGCTATTTGTGGTTGTAGGACCAAGGTCCCCATTTCCTTGCTGGCTGTTGATCTAGAGTTGTTTTCAGCATCTAGATGTTTCCTTCAGTTCCTTGCCATGTGCTGTCTCACACATTGAATCCCCTGACTTAAACTATTCAGTGTTTGAATAACTGGGATAAGATGTGTGTACAGCAGGGAGAAGGAAAAATTGGGGGCCAACTTAGAATTCTGCCTACCACATGATCTAAAGCAGTTTCTATACAGCCCTGCAATGCAACTTGCCTTTTTGCTTTTCTGTAGTGCACTTATGTATACGCTTGAATCTTTTGCCCATAAGATGTCCCATCATTTCTCAGGCTATCAGCACTCAACTTATATATCCTGAGAGAGACAGAGTGTAGGCCAAAGATAAGTCAAGACAATTATCTGTAGCTTTTAGTGTAGACATGCACAGTATGGGCTTCTAGAATATTCAAATTTTCCACATGAATGTTTTGTAAATGGCCCAGGTGTTGCTTAGTTTTAGATATATTGGAACACATACACCCTGAATACATTGCCATCTTTTTATGATCTTAGCTTAATGATGACATTTGACTACTCTCACCCCTTCCTCTTCAACTTAAAGTTGTCATCTAAAGTCTCGTTAAGGTCAGGGGATGGGTAGGACTAACTCAAAAGCAAAGGAAGTCTAGGGCCAGGTTAGTGCTCAGAAACCAATTCTGATGAACTTAGAGTCATATAATTCCTAATAGCTAGAAGGGAAGTTGAATGGTATCTATTCTCCAGAAGTCAATCTTAGAAGCAACCTTCCTTTCTCTACTGCACAAAAGTTTAAAATACACCACTTCCTTCTGTGTTTCTTCAAGCAGTTAAGACTTGATACAAATATTCTCATAATTAGGTCATATCCATTTTTAACATTTTGGTGACTGAAAATTCATCACTACTTGTTTTCCCAGATGTAAAACTTAACTAGTTGAACTATGGTCTGCTTCTGCTCTAATTAAAACATAAGGAAATTACAAGGATACGTTTTCACTAGGTCAAGTATGTAAACTGATTTAAGAATGTTTTAATTGTAATAATAGTTCATAAGGACAACATTATTTTAATTTAATGAACATGAAAAACATCTTCTCAAAGGATTCTGGAAACATATGGTAAAAAGGCATTTTTAACAAGATGCAAGGGTTAGAAAAAATTGTTGTTAGGATGAATAGGCTATAAATAATTATTTCATGGGAATTATCATACATTTTGACACTTAGAGAAATGAAATTGATAATAAGGTCTACATTATGTCTATCATGCTATATTATCATGAATTATATCACTGCAGCTGATATCTGTGTAACACTGGATTGGCAGTGACTGAGATGATTTGCAGATATGTTTGGGCACAGTAACAAAGATGAACTAATTAACAATGTTCCTGAAACATACATGCTATCTCTAGAAATTTCCTGTATTTACAAGTTTGTGGTGTCTTTCAAATACATGAAGGCCAAGATGTATTATAGAGCAGTTGCCATGTAGTTTCTTATGTTGGAGAAGATAACTGACTTTTTTGAAGGGTATAAAGAAAAATGAATAAATTTTAATACTTTACTAGATATTAACACTTTTGCATTTATACCTTAAAGATGTCATTAGCGTAATCCATTTTAAATATTCTTTCAAGCAGACTGCAAAAGTCAAAGAGAATTCCATACATGTCCATTTGAAGCTTAAAAAGTAGCAAATCCAACACATAAGACATTAAAAATGTACATAAGTAGGTTAATACATATATTAGGTAGCCATCTTCATAAATTATGTTTTGTTATTTAATTTTATTCATATTTATCTTCAAAATACCACTGTATTTCACAGATGTAAAAACTGAGGCAAAGACATTCTGTACAATGCCAAAAATTGTAGGCATAAAAGGCAATTATGCAGCTCAAATGTCTGCTTTCTGTTCTAATTCCATTTTTTCTATACTATTTAAACATTGTTCAAGGTGAGGACATTTATACAAATAGGACACTTGGAGAAAATATTTGGTGGGTGGTTAGCAAAGGTAATTGAATTTAATTTTTGGAGATGTTGAGAACCTGGGTTTGGATCCAGATTTTTATCTGATGTTGCTTTCTTCTAAGTACTAGACTTCAGGATTATTTTGACACATACAAAAAATATTACATTTATTCAGATAAAAAGACCAAGAAAAGCACACTGAAGCTAGAAAGATTCACAATAAAATGTATTAAACATCTGGAAATTATTAGCTTTTTTCAAAGATTAAATAAATGAGATTCTTTTGATCTTTGATGGTTTAAAGTCTGTTTTATCAGAGACTAGGATTGCAACCCCCGCTTTTTTTTGTTCTCCATTTGCTTGGTAGATCTTCCTCCATCCCTTTATTTTGAGCCTATGTGTGTCTCTGCATGTGAGATGGGTCTCCTGAATACAGCAGACTGATGGGTCTTGACTCTTTATCCAGTTTGCCAGTCTGTGTCTTTTAATTGGACCATTTAGTCCATTTACATTTAAGGTTAATATTGTTATGTGTGAACTTGATCCTGTCATTATGATATTAGCTGGTTATTTTGCTCACTAGTTGATGCAGTTTCTTCGTAGCATCGATGGTCTTTACATTTTGGCATGTTTTTGCAATGGCTGGTACCTGTTGTTCCTTTCCATGTTTAGTGCTTCCTTCAGGATGTGTTGTAGGGCAGGCCTGGTGGTGACAAAAATCTCTAAGCATTTGCTTGTCTGTAAAGGATTTTATTTCTCCTTCACTGATGAAACTTACTTTGGCTGGATATCAAATTCTGGTTTAAGATTCTTTTCTTTAAGAACGTTGAATATCGGCCCCCACTCTCTTCTGGCTTGTAGAGTTTCTGCCGAGAGATCTGCTGTTAGTCTGATGGGCTTCCCTTGTGGGTAACCCGACCTTTCTCTCTGGCTGCCCTTAAGATTTTTTCCTTCATTTCAACTTTGGTGAATCTGGCAATTATGTATCTTGGAGTTGCTCTTCTCGAGGAGTATCTTTGTGGCGTTCTCTGTATTTCCTGAAT
This sequence comes from Trachypithecus francoisi, assembly GCF_009764315.1. Classification (NCBI taxonomy): domain Eukaryota; kingdom Metazoa; phylum Chordata; class Mammalia; order Primates; family Cercopithecidae; genus Trachypithecus; species Trachypithecus francoisi. The sequence goes on from NW_022681471.1 coordinate 7,001,844, forward strand.
TTGAATGTTGGCCTGCCTTACTAGGTTGGGGAATTTTAATCAAAGAAGAGAAGAGTGGGTTTAATAACAGTTCTCCCACACAGGCTGAATTGTAATGAAGAAAAAACGTATTTTATTCTGTTATATCAATAGTAAAATGAGAAGAAGTAAGAGAGATTTAGGCTAATGAATTGATGAACTTTCTGAATGAAACAGATTTATCATGGGAGATTCCTTCACTAGAGATCCTTGACGTAAGTTGAAATGACTTCAAAATTTTTCTACCTGTCTTCTAAGGAATTCCATTATGAAACTCCTCAAGGTAATAAATATGATTAAATCTAGTAATGCATAGACAGAATCCAGAAAAAAGTAGATCCATATAACCTGGTCATATACTGTACAGGTATATGAACATTATAAAAATTATCAAGATGGTCTGTGATGGAATTGCTCTAATGTGTGTAAATTTCACTTGGTTGAATTGATCAAGCCCTGATAATAGATAACCAAGGGATCAGTCAAAGTGGTAGATGATATTCAGTAGGTCAGAGGGTATAATAATGGAATCATTTATATTCTGGTTACTACACTCAAGCTGTAGGAACCAGATATTGTGGCAGTAAGATATGCGTAATTGAATAAAAATAGAATGAACATTGAAGGGAACTATATAAACTTTTTACCATTTTGTAATTAAAATCTCCAGACCAACAGAAATGTGATAAGACTAGTAAACATTCATATGCCCATCACCTAGACAACTACTATCAGTTTGCTATATCTGCACTATAAGTGTTTGTGTGCATTATATGAATACATATATACTATGGATTTTCATTCATTTTAAAATAAATTGCATATTTATTTGTGACATTGAGGCCCTGTATATTTCAGCACACATACCTAAAATTAAAGACATCTTCCTATATAACCAAACACCATGAAATCACCTGATAAAATTAATAATAATTCCCTAATATAATTTAATGCCTATGCTATATTCTGATCTCTCCTTGGTTATTTTTAATTGTGTTACTATTTTATAGGTCCTGTGCTATTGAAACAGTTATAGAAACAAAATTGCCAATAAAAAAGTCCAGGAACAGAGGGATTTACAGCTTAATTCTATCGGGCATTCATAGAATAATTGATATTAATACTACTGAAACTACTCCAAAAGATAGAGGAAGTGGGAATCTTCCTTAAGTCATCTGTTAAGCCAATATCACCCTAATACCAAAACCAGGAAAGGACATCACAAAAAAAGAAAACTACAGACCAATATCCCTGATGAACATAGATGCAAAAATCTCAACCAAATTCTAGCTAACCGAATCAAACATCATATCAAAAAGATGATAAATCATGATCAAGTGGGTTTCATACCAGGAATGCAGGGTTGATTTAACTTATGCAAGTCAATAAATGTGATATGCCACATAAGCAGAAGAAAAAGAAAAATCATATGATCATTTCAATAGATGCAGAAAAAACATTTGACAAAATCCAGCATCAACTTATGATTAAAACCCTCAGCAAAATCAACATAGAAGGGACATCCCTTAAAGTAATAAAAGCCATCTATGGCAAACCCACAGCCAACATTATACTGAATGGGGAAATGTTGAAAGCATTTCCCCTGAAAACTGGAAAAAGACAAGGATGCCCACTTTCACCACTTCTGTTCAATATAGTACTGGCAGTCCTAGGCAGAGCAATCCGACAAGAGAAAGAAATAAAGGGCATCCAAATCAGTAAAGAATGCGTCAAACTGTTGTAGTTTACCAATGATATGTCTGTATACCTAGAAAACCCTAAAGACTTCATCCAAAAATTTCCTAGATCTGATAAATGAATTAAGTAAAGTTTCAGAATACAAAATCAATGTACACAAACCAGTAGCACTGCTATACACTAACAGCAGTCAAGCTGAGAGTCAAATCAAGAACTCAACCCCTTTTAGGACAGCTGCCAAAAAAAAAAAAAAAAAAAAAACTTAGGAATACACCTAACCAAAGAGGTGAAGTATATTTACAAGGAAAACTACAAAACAATGCTGAAAGAAATTATAGATGACAAAAACAAATGGAAACACATCCCAGGCTAGTGGATGGATAGAATCAATATCATGTAAAGGATCATACTGCCAAAATCAATCTATAAATTCTATACAATTCCCATCAAAATGCCATCATGATTCTTCACCAGGACTAGAAAAAACAAACCTAAAATTCATATGGAACTAAAAAACAGCCTGCATTGCCAAAGGAAGATTAAGCAAAAGGAGCAAACATATCTGGAGGCATCGCGTTACCCGACTTCAAATTATACTATAAGGCTATAGTTACCAAAACAACATGGTACTGGTATAAAAATAGGTATGTATACCAATAGAAAAGAATAGAAAACCATGAAATAAAACTAAATACTTACAGCCCACTGATCTTTGACAAAGTATACAAAAACATAAAATCAGGAAAGGACACATTCAACAAACAGTGCTGGGATAATTTGCAAGCCACATGCAGAAGAATGAAAGTGGATCCTCATCTCTCACCTTATACAAAAATCAACTCAAGATCGATCAAAGACTTAAATCTAAGACCTGAAAATATAAAAGTTCTAGAAGATAACATTTGGCTGTAACCAAACACCACCTGTTTCCCAAAAACTATTGTAGTGATAATAATTAATAAATACATAAATTTAAAAAAGAAAATCAGAAAATTAACATCGATATTCTACTGACCTTATTCAAATTTAATCAGCAATGAGGAAACTTAATGTAATCGTCACAGCAACATTAAAAGTATCATTATCATTTCACAGATAATGGAACTGAAAAAAATGAAGCCTAAATTTATATCACAAGTTCATAAAGGCAGTGAATCACCATGATTTTTATAAGATTTTTGTTTATATCATAAATTCATATACTTCTCCCTACATTGCTGTTTCTTCATTAATGTCTACTATCTAATGGTGTCACTTATATTAAAAAGAAAAAATTGCAATTACAATAACTAAAATAGTTTATTGTAGCTTATTATAATTTATAACTAGAAGTTCTAGATGCTTTCAAATATCATTTGTAAAATTTGCTAAGACTTTAGTATTTGAAGAGCTTACATATTATGAAAGTTTACACATTTTTTAAAAAATTAGTAAAACTTGGTCTGTTGTTTCTTCTTTTCTTTCTTTTGTGTTGATGCAAAATCCCTTTCAGTTTGTACAGTTATATAAATGGCAGTAATTAACTCTGCTTGAAATACTCTAAATATATGTGTGTGTGTGTATATATATATATAGATATGTATGTATGTATCAGACAGTGAACATGGCACTGTCTGTTTTAAAAGCATAAGCTTTTAAAGTGAAGAAACTGAGACACAGAAGAGAAATAATTTGTAAGTGTCATGCAGTCAGCAAGTAGTAAATATTTTTTGACTTTGGTAAAATACATTAACTATATCATGATGCTTGGCAAATAGCAAATAGTAAATAAATGAGTGTAAATGAATAAAATCCCAGTTGCAAGCTAATTTCCTAAAGATAAAAGATATATTACAATAACCTCTTGGCATTCTTAAGGATATATCCTGAGATATTTTTGAATCTCAAGACATAAATTCCAGTATGACATAATATCCCCCACAAAACGCAGTAGCAAATAGATGAAAAATATAACTGATTCCTTCAGACTAAAATATTTAGTATATACAAAACTAAAGTCAGTCTCTACACTGAACTGAACATTTGATGAAAAATTTTCACAACTGCTTTTTTCTTTATTCTGTGTGGAATATACTGTAGACATTATGTGACAAATCTGAGCTAAAAACAAGTTTGATATTTCATTCCTTAAAAATCATGCCTTCTTTTTAAGATTTCTAAGGCTTAAATGTTTGCCCCATCCCAAACTCATCTTGACACTCAGTTTCCATTGTAACAGTATTAAGAGATGAGCACTTTAAAAAGTAATTGGGTCATGAGAACTCTGCTCTTCCCTTCTGAATGGATTAATCTATTCATGGATTAATGAGTTATCACAAGGGTGAGCAACTCATCACAAGAATGAGTGTGATATAGAAAGGCACTTTGTCTCTCTCTTTCAAACCCCCTCACCTTATGATGCCATGTGCCAATTTGGAACTCTGCAGAGAGTCCTCACTAGCAAGCAGGCCTTCACCAGATGTGGGCCATTGACCTCAGACTTCACAGCCTCCAGAACTGTAAGAAATAAATGTATTTTCTTTATTAACCACCCAGTCTCAAATATTCAGTTACAGCAGCAAATTTAAATAGGAAACAGGTTAAGAAACATCATTGTTCAAAGTCTTTTTGCCTTTCCTCTCTAGCACTGGTATTTTGACTTTCTCCCAGAAATTTCTTTCATCGCTTATCCCCACTGTAAATGTGAAGGAATTAAAAAAAAAACTACTTAAAATTACTGCTACCTAATAAGGAGGATAGATCCTGTTAAAGTAAGATTCTAAACTAAAGACACTTTCTCGTTGTTGTTCAGCTAAGAGTGTTGACAAATTTTATACATGAAGGTAGGCCAAGAACTCAGTTGGTTTTGGATTAACAGAAAGCTGAATTTCATAGCTGCTATGGCCTGAATGTGTGTGCTCCCCTAAAATCCCTATGTTGAAACTTAATCAACAGTAAGATTGAATTAGGAGGTAAGGCCTTTGGGAGGTAATTAGGTTATGAGGGTGAACCCCTCATGAATGGGATTTGTGCTCTCATAAAGCAGCCTAGAGTGTTGCCTTGCCTCTTCCGCTACATGAGAAAACAGCAAAAAGGGGCGGAGCAAGATGGTCGAATAGGAACAGCTCCAGTCTCCAACTCCCAGCGTGAGCGACACAGAAGACCGGTGATTTCTGCATTTTCAACTGAGGTACTGGGGTCATCTCACTAGGGAGTGCTGGACAATCGGTGCTGGTCAGCTGCTGCAGCTCGACCAGCGAGAGCTGAAGCAGGGCGAGGCATCGCCTCACCTGGGGAGCGCAAGGGGGAAGGGAATCTCTTTTCCTAGCCAGAGGAACTGAGACACACAACACCTGGAAAATCGGGTAACTCCCACCCCATACTGCACTTTACGCAGCAGGCACACCAGGAGATTATACCCACACCTGGCCGGGAAGGCCCCACGGCCACGGAGCCTCCTCATTGCTAGCACAGCAGTCTGCGATCTAACCGCATGGCAGCAGCGAGGCTGGGGGAGGGGTGCCCGCCATTGCTGAGGCTTAAGTAGGTAAACAAAGCCTCTGGGAAGCTCGAACTGGGTGGAGCTCACAGCAGCTCAAGGAAACCTGCCTGTCTCTGTAGACTCCACCTCTGGGGACAGGGAACAGCTAAACAACAACACCAAAAAAGCAGCAGAAAGCCCTGCAGACACAAACGACTCTGTGTGACAGCTTTGAAGAGATCAGTGGATCTCCCCACACGGAGGTTGAGATCTGAGAAGGGACAGACTGCCTGCTAAAGTGGATCCCTGACCCCTGAGTAGCCTAACTGGGAGACATCCCCCACTAGGGGCAGTCTGACACCCCACACCTCACAGGGTGGAGTTGACCCCTGAGAGGAAGCTTCCAAAGCAAGAATCAGACAGGTACACTCGCTGTTCAGCAATATTCTATCTTCTGCAACCTCTGCTGCTGATACCCAGGCAAACAGGGTCTGGAGTAGACCTCAAGCAATCTCCAACAGACCTGCAGCTGAGGGTCCTGACTGTCAGAAGGAAAACTATCAAACAGGAAGGACACCGATACCAAAAACCCATCAGTACGTCACCATCATCAAAGACCAGAGACAGATAAAACCACAAAGATGGGGAAAAAGCAGGGCAGAAAAGCTGGAAATTCAAAAAATAAGAGCGCATCTCCCCTGCAAAGGAGCGCAACCCATCGCCAGCAACGGATCGAAGCTGGTCAGAGAATGACTTTGATGAGATGAGAGAAGAAGGCTTCAGTCCATCAAACTTCTCAGAGCTAAAGGAGGAATTACGTACCCAGCGCAAAGAAACTAAAAATCTTGAAAAAGAGTGGAAGAATTGACAGCTAGAATAATTAATGCAGAGAAGGTCATAAACGAAATGACAGAGATGAAAACCATGACACGAGAAATACGTGACAAATGCACAAGCTTCAGTAAACGACTCGATCAACTGAAGAAACAGTATCAGCGATTGAGGATCAAATGAATGAAACGAAGCGAGAAGAGAAACCAAAAGAAAAAAGAAGAAAAAGAAATGAACAAAGCCTGCAAGAAGTATGGGATTATGTAAAAAGACCAAATCTACGTCTGATTGGGGTGCCTGAAAGTGAGGGGAAAATGGAACCAAGTTGGAAAACACTCTTCAGGATATCATCCAGGAGAACTTCCCCAACCTAGTAGGGCAGGCCAACATTCAAATTCAGGAAATACAGAGAACGCCACAAAGATACTCCTCCAGAAGAGCAACTCCAAGACACATAATTGCCAGATTCACCACAGTTGAAATGAAGGAAAAAATCTTAAGGGGAGCCAGAGAGAAAGGTCGGGTTACTTACAAAGGGAAGCCCATCAGACTAACAGCAGAATCTCGGCAGAAACTCTACAAGCCAGAAGAGAGTGGGGGCCAATATTCAACGTTCTTAAAGAAAAGAATCTTAAACCCAGAATTTCATATCCAGCCAAACTAAGCTCATCAGTGAAGGATAATAAAATTTAGAGATAAGCAAATGCTTAGAGATTTTGTCACCACCAGGCCTGCCTTACAAGAGACCCTGAAGGAAGCCCTAAACATGGAAAGGAACAACCGGTACCAGCCATTGCAAAAACATGTCAAAATGTAAAGACCATCGAGACTAGGAAGAAACTGCATCAACTAACGAGCAAAATAACCAGTTAATATCATAATGGCAGGATCAGTTCACACATAACAATATTAACCTTAAATGTAATGGACTAAATGCTCCAATGAAAAGACACAGACTGGCAAACTGGATAAAGAGTCAAGACCCATCAGTCTGCTGTATTCAGGAGACCCATCTCACATGCAGAGACATACATAGGCTCAAAATAAAGGGATGGAGGAAGATCTACCAAGCAAATGGAGAACAAAAAAAGCAGGGGTTGCAATCCTAGTCTCTGATAAAACAGACTTTAAACCATCAAAGATCAAAAGAGACAAAGAAGGCCATTACATAATGGTAAAGGGATCAATTCAACAGGAAGAGCTAACTCTCCTAAATATATATGCACCCAATACAGGAGCACCCAGATTCATAAAGCAAGTCCTTAGAGACTTACAAAGAGACTTAGACTCCCATACAATAATAATGGGAGACTTCAACACTCCACTGTCAACATTGACAGATCAACGAGACAGAAAGTTAACAAGGATATCCAGGAATTGAACTCATCTCTGCACCAAGCGGACCTAATAGACATCTATAGAACTCTCCACCCCAAATCAACAGAAATACATTCTTCTCAGCACCACATCACACTTATTCCAAAATTGACCACATAATGGAAGTAAAGCACTCCTTAGCAAATGTAAAAGAACAGAAATTATAACAAACTGTCTCTCAGACCACAGTGCAATCAAACTAGAACTCAGGACTAAGAAACTCAATCCAAACCGCTCAACTACATGGAAACTGAACAACCTGCTCCTGAATGACTACTGGGTACATAACGAAATGAAGGCAGAAATAATGATGTTCTTTCAAACCAATGAGAACAAAGATACAGCATACCAGAATCTCTGGGACACATTTAAAGCAGTGTGTAGAGGGAAATTTATAGCACTAAATGCCCACAAGAGAAAGCTGGAAAGATCTAAAATGGACACTCTAACATCACAATTAAAAGAACTAGAGAGGCAAGAGCAAACACATACAAAAGCTAGCAGAAGGCAAGAAATAACTAAGATCAGAGCAGAACTGAAAGAGATAGAGACACAAAAAACCCTCCAAAATATCAATGAATCCAGGAGTTGGTTTTTTGAAAAGATCAACAAAATTGACAGACCGCTAGCAGACTAATAAGAAGAAAGAGAGAAGAATCAAATAGATGCAATAAAAATGAAAGGGGATATCACCACCAACCCACAGAAATACAAACACCATCAGAGAATACTATAAAACCTCTATGCAAATATACTAGAAAACCTAGAAGAAATGGATAATTTCCTGGACACTTACACTCTTCCAAGACTAAACCAGGAGAAGTTGAATCCCTGAATAGACCAATAGCAGGCTCTGAAATTGAGGCAACAATTAATAGCCTACCCACCAAAAAAAGTCCAGGACCAGATGGATTCACAGCTGAATTCTACCAGAGTACAAGGAGGAGCTGGTACTATTCCTTCTGAAACTATTCCAATCAATAGAAAAAGAGGGAATCCTCCCTAACTCATTTTATGAGGCCAACATCATCCTGATACCAAAGCCTGGCAGAGACACAACAAAAAAAGAGAATTTTAGACCAATATCCCTGATGAACATCATGCAAAAATCCTCAATAAAATACTGGCAAACCAGATTCAGCAGCACATCAAAAAGCTTATCCACCATGATCAAGTGGGCTTCATCCCTGGGATGCAAGGCTGGTTCAACATTCCAAATCAATAAACGTAATCCAGCATATAAACAGAACCAAAGACAAGAATCACATGATTATCTCAATAGATGCAGAAAAGGCTTTTGACAAAATTCAACAGCCCTTCATGCTAAAAACACTCAATAAATTCGGTATTGATGGAACGTACCTCAAAATAATAAGAGCTATTTATGAAAACCCACAGCCAATATCATACTGAATGGGCAAAAACTGGAATAATTCCCTTGAAATCTGGCACAAGACAGGGATGCCCCTCTCACCACTCCTATTCAACATAGTGTTGGAAGTTCTGGCTAGGGCAATCAGGCAAGAGAAAGAAATAAGGGTATTCAGTTAGGAAAAGAAGAAGTTAAATTGTCCCTGTTTGCAGATGACATGATTGTATATTTAGAAAACCCCATCATCTCAGCCCAAATCTCCTTAAGCTGATAAGCAACTTCAGCAAAGTCTCAGGATACAAAATAATGTGCAAAAATCACAAGCATTCTTATACACCAGTAACAGACAAACAGAGAGCCAAATCATGAATGAACTTCCATTCACAATTGCTTCAAAGAGAACAAATACCTAGGAATCCAACTTACAAGGGATGTCAAGGACCTCTTCAAGGAGAACTACAAACCACTGCTCAGTGAAATCAAAGAGGACACAAACAAATGGAAGAACATACCATGCTCATGGATAGGAAGAATCAATATCGTGAAAATGGCCATACTGCCCAAGGTGATTCATAGATTCAATGCCATCCCCATCAAGCTACCAATGAGTTCTTCACAGAATTGGAAAAAACGGCTTTAAAGTTCATATGGAACCAAAAAAGAGCCCGCATTGCCAAGACAATCCTAAGTCAAAAAACAAAGCTGGAGGCGTCACGCTACCTGACTTCAAACTATACTACAAGGCTACAGTAACAAAACAGCATGGTACTGGTACCAAAACAGAGATATAGACCAATGGAACAGAACAGAGTCCTCAGAAATAATACACACATCTACAGCCATCTGATCTTTGACAAATCTGAGAGAAACAAGAAATGGGGAAAGGATTCCCTATTTAATAAATGGTGCTGGGAAAAATGGCTAGCCATAAGTAGAAAGCTGAAACTGGATCCTTTCCTTACTCCTTATATGAAGATTAATTCAAGATGGATTAGAGACTTAAAGTTAGACCTAATACCATAAAAACCCTAGAAGAAAACCTAGGTAGTACCATTCAGGACATAGGCATGGGCAAGGACTTCATGTCTAAAACACCAAAAGCAACAGCAACAAAAGCCACAATTGACAAATGGGATCTAATTAAACTAAAGAGCTTCTGCACAGCAAAAGAAACTGCCATCAGAGTGAACAGGCAACCTACAGAATGGGAGAAAATGTTTGCAATCTACTCACCTGACAAAGGGCTGATATCCAGGACCTACAAAGAACTCAAACAAATTTATAAGATAAAAACAAAGAACTCCATCAAAAAGTGGGCAAAGGATATGAACAGACATTTCTCAAAAGAAGACATTCATACAGCCAACAGACACATGAAAAAATGCTCATCATCACTCGCCATCAGAGAAATGCAAATCAAAACCACAATGAGATACCATCTCACACCAGTTAGAATGGCAATCATTAAAAAGTCAGGAAACCACAGGTGCTGGAGAGGATGTGGAGAAATAGGAACACTTTTACACTGTTGGTGGGATTGTAAACTAGTTCAACATTATGGGAAAGAGTATGGCAATTCCTCAATGATCTAGAACTAGATGTACCATATGACCCAGCCATCCCACTACTGGGTATATACCCAAAGGATTATAAATCATGCTGCTATAAGACACATGCACACGTATATTTATTGCGGCACTATTCACAATAGCAAAGACTTGGAATCAACCCAAATGTCCATCTGTGACAGACTGGATTAAGAAAATGTGGCACATATACACCATGGAATACTATGCAGCCATATAAAAGGATGAGTTTGCATCCTTTGTAGGGACATGGATGCAGCTGGAAACCATCATTCTTAGCAAACTATCACAAGAACAGAAAACCAAACACTGCATGTTCTCACTCATAGGTGGGAACTGAACAATGAGATCACTTGGACTCGGGAAGGGAACATCACACACTGGGGCCTATCATGGGGAGGGGGGAGGGGGGAGGGATTGCATTGGGAGTTATACCTGATATAAATGACGAATTGTTGGGTGCTGACGAGTTGATGGGTGTAGCACACCAACATAGCACAAGTATACATATGTAACAAACCTGCACGTTATGCACATGTACCCTAGAACTTAAAGTATAATATAAAAAAAATTAAAAAAAAAAGAAAGAAAACAGCAAAAACACATTATCTATGACCGGCAAGTGAACCCTCACCAGATGCTGAATCTCCATTGCTGTTGGACTTCCCAGCCTCCAAACTGTGAGGAATAAATTTCTGTTTTTCATAAGCTACTAAGTTGATGGTTCTTTTTTTATAGTAGCCTAATAGACTTCTCCAACTTTGTGAGAAAAAGAATCAAGGGGTGAGGAAGAACCAATAAATTGATGAGAGCTCAGAAGTAATGTGATCTGTCAGGAATACCCCATGGCTGAATGTCCAAAAAGTCTTTTAATAATCACAACATCTAATTTGAAATAGCAAGTTGTTTCCTGTTTGTTGAAACAATGTCACCCTTTCTTCATTATATGCCAACAGTCATTAAATGTTCTGCATACAACAGTTCTGTGTTAATGGTTAATTTGGAAGAGTATATCCGAGAGCTAATGTTTGAGTCCACTTCAATGGAGGTAAAGGTTGAACAATTCAGATAGAAGACAAGTATTAAGTACAAGCAGGAATCAGGGTCAAAGGACAATGAAAGTATAACCTGTTACTGGAATTTGCAAAAAACTTGCGGGTATTGACCTTTCCACAGGAATGGCAGCCATCTACTTTACACAAGGAAGGATGTGTTTTTTCTTTTCATTACTCACTGAAAGTGATTAATCATATGGATAATGGCATGAAAACAGCAACACTAGTTAGGAATATATATGTTAGCTGGCCCGCTAGGCTTGCTCACTAAGAGACTGGCTATTGTATATAATTCCGACAGTACGTACAAATCAGATGCCTTCCAAAAAAGATTTACAAAGCACTAATATATAATTAAAATAAGGCTGGGCACAGTGGCTCATGCCTGTAATCCCAGCACTTTGGGAGGCTGAGGCGGGTGTAGCATCTGAGGTCTGAAGTTCGAGATCAGCCTGCCCAACATGGCAAAACCCTGCCTTTACTAAAAATACAAAAAAATTAGCCAGACATGGTGGCACGTTCCTGTAGTTCCACCTACTTGGGAGGCTGCGGCAAGAGAATTGCTTGAACCTGGGCAGCAGATGTTGGTGGTGAGCTGAGATTGCACCACTGCACTCCAGCCTGGGCGATTGAGCGAGACTCCGTTTTTCTCACTGTATATAAAAATAATAACAATAATGTCAAATATGGAGTTCACAGATTGAAGGTATCTACCACATAATTTTTATTTTGATGTGTCATAACCAAACATATCAGTGTCATAAAATATTAAACCAATAAGTATTTATTATACACCAATGTACTTGTAACTGTGATGAAGTATGATGGTTTATAAAACAAGCTTATGCAAATTTTCCTTTAAAATCTCACAATCTAGTTAACCTAAGAAATGCTACAGAAAGAAAAAATGACTTAGGTTAGGTAATCTGTTTTATGGTCTCAGAGAACTTCACAGTACTTTGAGACACTGCACTTGTATATTTATTTGTGTGATATTTGAGTATTGCGTATTTAAACTGCTAGACTGTGAAGAGCCTGTGTCACTCTTGTCCAAGATTATATATGGGGCTGTGTTTGTCTTGTTTTTGTTTGTATTGTCAGTGCCAGCACAATATTTGGCACATTGTAAGAGGCAAATAAAGTCTTGCTGAATAAATTAATGAACAAGAGGCTCTTATGAACAATAGTGCTATATCTTGATATAATCAAGTGTTAAATTATCTGTGGGAGGCAGAAAAATAAGACAAAGCAGTGCATTCATTTAATGTTTAGCTACCAAGTACTAAAGGATTTTGAAAAGGAAATGATTAATAATGAGGGCCATGTAACAGTTTTTCTGGGTTGTTTTATTTTTTTAAAGATAAGCACCAAACATGTTTGAGGACAAAAGGGAAGGGATCATGGAGTATAGGAAATTGATTTTACATGAGAAGTTCTATTTCTCTGTTTTTAGTTCCAAACATACAGTAGCTGGTAATCATCATTAAACATCGATTACCAAACTATGCTAAAAAGCAAAACTATGTGTCTCCTAAGTTTAAAAATGAATAATGTAAAATTATTCAGATAATATGGAAATTGAATAATCACCATAATAAAATATTCATCATATAGTTGAAAAATATTAACTGCATCCTCCCTTAACAATCTCATCTTTGAAATCACACATCTTTCAGCATGTCTCATCAGACCTATTTTCTATTTTTTTTAATTAATGTTATTCTGTTCTAGACCTTCTCTAGGGTTCTTACCTCCTTTGCAAAAGTGAGTGACCCTAATCAATTTAATATGCTCAGACTCTTCAGAATAAGGCAGGGCATTTCTTCTTAGTCATTGTGTTTGCCTTCTGCTATTCTCAATGTCACACTGACTGTTGATTCAGAGTAGAAATGTTTTTGATGAGCATTCGGTTCCAACCTGAAATCCTTTTTTTACTTCATTTGCAGGCCACTTTGTACATACCCCAACCCAATTTTATTCTATGTAGACTCATTTTAAAAACTTTATCATGATCATTTAAAATTGCATTTATGCCTTCTAGAGTGTTAAAATCTCTGAATAACTTGCTGCTATCTTAAAACTTGCTGAGCACAACCACCTCAAATTCTTTGTAGTGAGGGTCAATAAGGATGCTGATCGCTATATAAAGCCTCTCCTCATGTTTACTATTAACATATTGCATATCCACCAAAATTAACTTCAAAACCCCAATAACCTATTCCTCGTTTTAATTCTGAGTAGTTTTGTTATTATCATATATTTTTATTAATGAGAAAATCCTGTGAAACATTATTGAGAGCCCTACTGAAATCAATATAGTGCACCTCTTTCCAGGTGATAACATGAACCTAATCAGTCTGCTATTACTTGGTGGGGGGGCGGGGGGGGGGGGCATTAATCTTTCCCTTTGGGACATATCAGCTCCACATTTGCCCTTACTAATGCTTTGTGATTATTAATAATCACAAATAATAGCTTGTGGTTTTCCTGGGACATATGCCAATTACATAAGTAGCCTAGAGTGACAGTCACTAGTGCTTTCTGACACAAATTACTCAACTTCTCATTTAAATTTTTTCATTCAGACACAGCATGCTACTGATTAGTAGTTCTCTTTTATATTTATTTGAATAATATTTGATCCTTTCTGACCAAATTAATAGCGTTAAAAACAGTTGTTCCCATTCACTATAATGTATTGCATGGTGCAAGTGAAATTCAAGTAAATGGCATATTCGTATTCCATTTTTTAATTAAATAATCAGCCTCAGCCCGCTGCCTTTCCAGGGCAATGTTATTGTGCAAATTTAATTAGCTCATTTCGGCTACAATTGCCTTCAATTGTGTTCAGAATTACCAAGCTTATGGATTTCACGTTGCAGATGTAAAGAAGTGACTGAAGGCCCAATTTGCAAAAACTGTATTTTAAGATGCACAATGGGGCAGAAAACCATGTCTGTCTCACCTCAATGTAGAGGCCTGATTCTCTTTTTGTTTCAAAAGGATAATTCTTTAACCATTTTTCTACTTCTGAATACACTCATCTGTTGTTACAATGAGTAAAATCCCCACAAAGTCTTATACATGTTATTTTTCCTATTATATCCTTACTTCAGAGGGAAAATATATCACTTCACAACAAACTACTTGTCATGAAACACTTCCAGTCAGGGCACTTTAAAAGAATAATCTGTGAGACAAAAAAAAACAAAACAAACAAACAAAAAAAAACCAGAGGGGTTTTCTATCCAATTCTGGAGTGTAAAAACAGTAAGATAAAGTGCTATGTGTTTATCTGTAGGTTAAACCTATGATATTCTTCTGGGGAAGTAAGCGTGAGAACTGGACTGCCATGTCAGAAGTGACTTTTGGAAGGTTTCGCTGCATAACCTATTCTACATTCATCAGATAATATATCTTCTTTGGTATGGAAAGGTAGAAATGTAACCCGCGACATCCCTTTAAATTGTAGTTTAAATTATGTGTGTACCATTCTGGAGCATTTTTGTATGAGAAGAGATTTGTGATTAGACGTTCCGTTACCCAGTCCTGTACTCATAATAATTTCTGTGGCATGAAAAGAATGAATATTTGTCCTTTCCCTAGCAAAGAGACCGTCAATACATAACAAAAAGAGATGCGAGGCCCTGCTGGGTTTTTGGACTCTGAATACCTCCTCTTCTCCCAAAGGAGGATGACTGTTATTGTCCTGCTGGTCCTCACTGGTTGCAAGTTCAGGCCACTGTACCCCCAAAGCCCCTCAAATCTGCTCACCTAAGTCCCAAAGTAGAAGGATTCCTTTTCTTCTGGTCCTCCAGGGTGAGTCTCAGCTGGGCTTCTGAGGCCAAAAGCCCCAACAGATGCTCAGGATCAGACATAGGTCTGAAACCAGAGCTCAGCCAAGGAGGCAACAGCTTCTAATCCCAGAAACCATCAGAAAGTCCACGTGCTGAGAATTAAAATCGGCATCTTAGTCCTTTGTACAGCCTGAGTGGTGACTGCTGAAACTAACTGTTCTTCATTCTGGGTACAGATTGCAAACTTCTGGGGAGATTTTTAAAACGCTGATACCTGTAACCTATACCATTTAAACCAAATTGGAATCTTGGGAGAGTGCTCCCCAGGCAGCTCTAATTTTAAAAGATTTTAATTTTAAATGATTTTCAGGTGTTTTTAATGTGCAGCCAGAGGCAAAAAACAGTGGCCTAGAAGGACAAGTGCTGCCTTTTTGTCTTTTTCTTTTTTTTTTTTTTTTAGGATCCCAAGGATACTGTTGTGTTTCCAAATATTTATTAGGCGCTTACTGTGTTACACCAGTAGGTACTGTTTTAGGAAAGGGGATTCAGCTATAAACAAAATAGCGAACTTTCCTACCCTTGTGGAGCGTGAATTCTGATAGGGAGCTTTTGTTTTCTTCTAGGTCTGACGGAAGACAACAGGACGAG
Organism: Trachypithecus francoisi; assembly: GCF_009764315.1. Taxonomy (NCBI): domain Eukaryota; kingdom Metazoa; phylum Chordata; class Mammalia; order Primates; family Cercopithecidae; genus Trachypithecus; species Trachypithecus francoisi. The sequence goes on from NW_022681471.1 coordinate 7,017,686, forward strand.
AGTCAGTTATCTCAGAGCTCCCTGAGCTGTCCAGGAGAAAATGATGGTTCTGTTCAGGACTCCACACTCATCAGCTGTTTATTTCTGAATACTGACATGAGCTAGAGCCCCTAAGGATGAAACATATTCCAACCTACTCTTCTACAAGATCTCTACAGTTTGAGAACTGATATTCAGAGTCAAGTCCACCTGCTATAATGATTGAACCGATCCTAATGATGTTAATCTTCACTTCAATAGAGGCCTGTAATCAAACAATCTCTGTGTGATGATATTTGCAAAAACTGTCATATAGGGATTGAAATAAGTTCATATCAAACATAAGACCAAGCTGAGGTCACATTCTTACTTTTAACACTCTGAACTTGTTACAGGGAAGCATATATCCTTCAGCCATTAAACTGTGCTGGAAATTTAGTGAGGTTACCTTAAAAGATGTCTGGGCCTCAGATGGCTCATTGTGAAAACAGTAAGAATAATAACAACCTTGAATAACTGTTGTATTAAATGAGCTCTTTCCTAAACTACTCAGTCTAGCATTTGAGATTTTGCATAATTTCCTCAGAACTATACCACTCCACATGGGCTATAGTCTAATTGCCCTGCATTCTTCTGGTTTTTGCCCTTTCAGTAATATGCAATAAACATTTACCCTGTCAATAAAACATGTCATTTTCTACACTTTAAATCACTGTGTTATATTCTATTAAATGAATCTATGAGGATTTATTGCTGTTGGACGTTGCGATTTTTTCTTATTTTTCACTGCTCTAAACATAGCAAGAAATAATGGAATTAAATGTTCACATATACCTTGATTAGATCAAATGCACTTGGGAATATTCCATAACTACTCCTCATTCTCCTTAGCCATTCCTCCTTAGTTTGCTGATTTATTAACCGTGAGGTTCAGTCCTCAAAACTTTCTCTTACCCTGTTGATGAAACTGTTGAATCACACGGATTTAAATATCATATCTACACTGAGAACTCCCAGATTTATGTACTCAGCTTGGACCTTCTGCTATACTCCAGAATTATATATTTTATTGCCTTCAGTTACACCTCACCACTTGGATGTTTAATAACCAATTCAAAATCAACATGTCCAAACCCAAACTCTTGCTTTTCCCATGAAATGTAACTACAGACATGTCTGTATCTGTAAATGCCAACCTCATACTTCTAGATGCTTAAGCCAAAAACTTAAATTCATTCTTGCCTCCTTGGTATCACAATATAGCAAATGCTGTTGGCTCTATCTTCAAACCGTATTACTTAGTCTACCTGAACTGCCAAGTGCTATCACTCGAGTAAAAGTCATCATCATCTCCATCCTGGATTACTCCAATCATCTCCTAACAGGCCCGCCTGTTTTTTGGTTTTTGTTTTTCTGTTTTTTCTTTCCTGCATTCCCAGGCTCAGAATATTGTCAACACAGCAGCCAGGGTGATCCTAAAATAAGTCATGGCTCTCTGCTGAAAACTGTCCAATGATCCAATGGCTTCCCTTCTCATTCAGAGCAAAATTAAATTACTACGGTAGTCTAGAGAATCCACAATATCTGCCTCCCTTAAACTGTTAGCTGTCTGACCTCAAACTTTTATTCTAATCTTGCTGGAAGCTCCCTCCTTCAGCTACACTGGCTTCTGAGAGGTTTTCCTAATTGGTCAAGCGTGCTGCCTTCTCAGGGTTTTTGCAAACCCTTTCTTCTGCTTGAATGCTGAAGCATAGACAGCATGGCTAGCTGCTTCCTGTTCTGTAGATCCTTGTTCCTCAGTAAAGCTTTCTCTAAGAATCCCATTTTAAATCAAGAACCGTATCCTTTACTCCCCCTTTGTTTTTTGAAATAAAAATATAAGCATCATACCTACTACAGATGGCATTAATTTATTTTTTACATTCTCTGTTTCCCTACTAGGTTGTAATCTCACAAAGGCAGAGGTTTTTCACCTATTTTGATCCATCCGCAGCATCTAGAACAAGTGATCATGCTCTAATAGCATCATGCTTTATTATAGCTCCTTCTATATTTATAATTTTGATTTTTTTGCTTAAGCTAATGTTTGGCTCTCCGACTAACACATGGGCCCATGTTGGCCTTCAAAGTCTATTTGTTGGTTGACCGAGTGAATTAATAAATACCTAAATATTTCCATGTTTTAAAATACTAGAAATGAGATGCTATTAAAATGTAAATGTTAAGTTTCATTCCACATGGTAGCCTTAGTCTAGTGGCTTTTTTTTCCTTCCTGCCTTTAGATAGTTTTTTAAAATTTTATATTGTTTATCTTTCATAAGGTCTTTATTTAGTTATAATTAATATAAAGTAAATTTTGCCCATATACATTATTCACTTTAATTTTTCTTGTATATTTACATAGTTGTGCAACCCTCACCACAATCATTTCAAAAGATTTTGATTAACCCAATAAGAAACCCCATACCCTTTAAGATTCGTCTCTCTACATCCAATTTCCTCTTAACATCCACACCCCACCCCAGTCCTAAAAAGTTACTAATAAGACATTTATTTCTGTCCATTGTCTTGGGAGCACTAGCTGGCATAGAGCCTGTGAGGCCACCCCCACCCCACCCCACCCCCGCCAGTGCACTGCCCCTGTATCAACACTGCCTCCAGAGTGAAATTATTCATGGAGAATAGCAAACCAACCCTCACCCTGAGTGGCCGCCACTGCCTATATGAATATGCATAGACAGCACACACATGTCTGATGTTGTGCTTATCAGCATGCCGCCATGTTAATCCTCACCACTGGCAGGAAGGCATGCACAGTCACTGGCAAGGGGCCTTCCTGCGCTCCTCCAACTTTGCTGCCACCACCACTGCTGCAAATGTCCACATGGAGGCCGGTACCATGGCAGCTGCTAGCACCATGCTGCAGCCAATGAATGTGCACCCTGTCGTGCTGCCACTGCCATTGCTGCTGGCAAATATAAATGAGGATGAATCTTGGTACCACTGCTTTATGAAGTGCCTTAACTGACACCACCCATTGGAATGTTGTGACCAGCGGTTCAGGAGCACGTTGGTCCCTCCGGCATAGCAGGTTCCTAACCTTGAGAAGCCAGAGAACAAAGCTGGGGTTCAATACCAGTTCCCTAGAGTTACAGCACGCAGCCCAGGAGTTGTGAGCTAAGCCTTGGCCCACTAAAATCTTCCAGAGATGAAGCCAGTCAACTGAACCCAACGTATACTACAATCAAACTTCCCAAGTTCATCCAATAGGATAAGAGCAAAAACCTATTCATAGGACAGCAACCTCAAAGACTGAAGGAACATCAGCCCACAAAGATGTGAAAGTGCCTCTGCAAGAACTGTAACCGAAAAGCCAGAGTGTTGTTTTTCTTCCAGATGATTGCACTAGTTACCCAGCAAGGGTTCTTAACCAGGCTGATATGGCTGAAATGACAGAAATAGAATTCAGAATATGGATAGGAATAAAGACCACCAAGATTCAGGATAACAATAAAACCCAATTTAAGGAAGCTAAGCATTACAATAAAACGATACAGGAGCTGACAAACAAAATAGCCAGTATAGAAAAGAATGTAACCCACGTGATAAAGCTGAAAAACACACTACAAGAATTTTATTTATGTTTTCATTTAATTTTTTTAAATTATACTTTAAGTTCTAGGGTACATGTGCACAATGTGCAGGTTTGTTACATATGTATACATGTGCCATGTTGGTGTGCTGCAGCCATCAACTCGTCATTTACATCAGTTATAACTCCCAATGCCATCCCTCTCCCCTCCCCCCACCCCATAATAGGCTGCAGTGTGTGATGTTCCCCTTCCCATGTCCAGGTGATCTCATTGTTCAATTCTCACCTATGAGTGAGAACATGCAGTGTTTGGTTTCTGTTTTTGCGATAGTTTGCTGAGAATGATGGTTTCCAGCTGCATCCATGTCCCTACAAAGGACACGAATTCATCCTTTTTTATGGCTGCATAGTATTCCATGGTGTATATGTGCCACGTTTTCGTAATCCAGTCTGTCACTGATGGACATTTGGGTTGATTCCAAGTCTTTGCTATTGTGAACAGTGCCGCAATAAACATACGTGTGCATGTGTCTTTATAGTAGAATGATTTATAATTCTTTGGTTATATACCCAGTAATGGGATTGCCGGGTCAAATGGTAATTCTAGTTCTAGATCCTTGAGGAATCACCACACTGTCTTCCACAATGCTTGAACTAATTTACACTCCCACCAATAGTGTGAAAGTGTTCCTATTTCTCCACATCCTCTCCAGCATCTGTCGTTTCCTGACTTTTTAATGATTGCCATTCTAACTGGTGTGAGATGGTATCTCATTGTGGTTTTGATTTGCATTTCTCTAATGACCAGTGATGATAAGCATTTTTTCATGTGTCTGCTGGCTGTATAGATGTCTTCTTTTGAGAAGTGTCTATTCATATCCTTTGCCCACTTTTTGATGGAGGTAGTTTGTTTTTTTCTTGTAAAATTGTTTGGAAACTTGATGCCTTTTAAGTGGGTAATTTATCCCATTTACATTCAAAGTTAGTGTTGATGTGTATGGATTTGATCCTATCATTGTGTTGTATCAAAGACTACTATGAATATCTCTATACAAAGAAACTAGAAAATCTAGTAGAAATGGATAAATTTCTGGACACATACACCCTACAAAGACTTGACTAAGAAGAAATTGAATCTCTGAACAGACCAACAATGAGTTAAAAATTGTAATCAGTAATAAATACCCTACCAACCATAAAAAGCCCAAGACCAGACAGATTCAGACCCGATTCTAACAGATGTACAAAGAAAAGCTAGTAGCTTTCCAGCTTGAACTATTCTAAAAAATGAGGAGAAGAGACTCCACCCCAACTCATTCTATGATGCCAGCATCATCCTGATGCCAAAATATGGCAGAAACACAACACAAAAAGAAAAATTTGGGCCAATATCCTTGATGTACATTAATGCAAAAATTCTCAACAAAATACTAGCAAACCAAATCCAGCAGCACATCAAAGAGCTAATCCACCATCACCAAGTAGGCTTTATCCTTCGGATGCAAGGTTGGTTCAACATATACAAAACAATAAACATGATTCAGCACATAAACAGAACTAAAGACAGAAAGTGCATGGTTACCTCAATAGATGCAGAAAAGGCTTTTAGTAAAATTCAACATCCCTTCATGTTAAAAAAAAATCACAACAAACTAGTTATTGGAGGCAGATATCTTAAAATAATAAGAGCCATCTATGACAAACTCACGGCCAACATTATGCTAAGTGGGCAAGAACTAGAAGCATTCCCCTTGAAAACCAGCACAAGACAAGGATGCCCTTTCTCAGCACTCCTATTCAATATAGTAATGGGAGTTCTGGCCAGAGCAATCAGCAAGAGAAAGAAATAAAAGGTATCCATATAGTAAGAAAGACAGTCAAAACATCCCTACCTGCAGATGAAATTATTCTGTATGTAGAAAACCCTATAGTCTTGGCCCATAAGCTCTTTCAGCTTATAAGCAACTTCAGCAAAGTTTCCAGATACAAAATCACTGTACAAAAGTCACTAGCATTCCTGTAAATCAACAACAGCCAAGCTGAGAGACAAATCAGGAAGGCAATCACATTTATAATTGCCACAAAAAGAATAAAATACCTAGGAATACAGGTAACCAGGGAGGTGAAACATCTCTATAATGAGAATTCCAAAACTTTTCTCAAAGAAATCAGAGATGACACAAATAAATGAAAATCATTCCATCCACATGGACAGGAACAATCAATATAATTAAAATGTCTGTACTGCCCCAAACAATTTACGTATTCAATGCTATTCCTACCAAACTACCAATGACATTCTACAAAGAAATAGAATAAACTATTTTAAAGCTCACATGGAATCAAAATAGAGCTCAAATAGCCAAGACAATTTTAAGCAAAATGAACAAAGCAGGAGCCATCATACTACCCAAATTCAAACCATACTACAGGGCTACAGTAACCAAACAGCATGGTACTTATACAAAAACAAACACACAGACCAATAAAACAAAATAGCTCAATCTGTAATGTTGCACACCTACAACCATCTGCTCTTCAATAAGGCTGGCAAAAAAAAAAAAAAGGAAACATGACTCCCTATTCAGTAAATGGTGCTGGGATAACTGGTTAGTTATATGCAAAAGATTGAAGCTGGACCCCTTCCTTACACCATACACAAAAACCAACCCAGGATGAATCAAAGACTTAAATGTGAAACCAGACTATGAAAACCATGGATGACAACTCAGGCAATACCATTCTGAACATAGGAACTGGCAAAGATTTCATCATGAAGATGCCAAAAGTAATTTCTGCAAATGCAAAAATGGACAAATGAGATCTAATTAAACTAAAGAACTTCTGCACAGCAAAAGAAACTATCAACAGAGCAAACAGACAACCTACAGAATGGGAGAAAATTTTTGCAAACTATGCGACTGACAAAGGACTAATATTCAGCCTTTATAAACAACTTAAGCAAATTTACAAGAAAGAAGCAAACAACCCCATTAAAAAGTGGGCAAAGGGCATGAACAGACACTTTTCAAAAGAAGACATGCATGTAGCCAACAAGCATATGAAAAAAGCTCAACATCACTGATCATTAGAGAAACGTAAATCAAAGCCACAATGAAATAATACCATCTCACACTAGTCAGAATGACTATTATTAAAAAGTCAAAAAATAACAGATGTTGGCAAGGTTGCATAGAAAAGGGAACACTTGCACAACGTTTGTGGGAAAATACATTAGTCCAACCATTGTGGAAAGCAGTGGGTGGATTCCTCAGAGGGCTAAAAACAGAACTACAGTTCCACCCAGTAAGCCCAATACTGGGTATATTACCCAAAAAAAATACAGATCATTATATTATAAAGACACATGTATGCATATGTTCACAGCAACACTATTCACAATAAAAAAGTCATGGAATCAACCTAAATGCACATCAATGACAGATTGGATAAACGAAATGTGGTACATATACATCATAGAATACTACGCAGCCATAAAAAAGAATGAGATTATGTCTTTTGCAGGAACATGGATGGAGCTGGAGGCCATTATCCTTAGCAAACTAATGCAGGATCAGGAAACCAAATACCGCATGTTCTCACTTATAAGGGTGAGCTAAATTATGAGAACACACGGACACAAAACGGGGAACAATGGATACTGGTGCCTACCTTAGGGTGGATAGTAGGAGGAGGGAGAGGAGCAGAAAAAATAACTATTGGGTACTAGGCTTAATAACTAGGTGATGAAATAATCTGTCCAACAAACTCCCGTAACATATGTTTACCACATATTGTTACCTATAGGTTATATATAGGTTATATATAAAAAACCTATACATGAACCCATTAACTACAATAAAAGTTGGTTTTTTATAAAAATAAATCTATTTCTGTCTCTACAGATTTTCCTATAAGGGATACTGAATATAAATAGGATCATACAATATGTGGGTTTTTGTGACTGGCTTCTTCTTAACATAGTAATTTCAGGAATCATTCATGTTGTAGTATGTATAATTAATTCATTTGTTTTTATTGACAAATAATATTCTTTGCATGGATGCATTATGTTTTATTTATTCATTCATTAGTTGATATAAACATTAGATTGCTTGTACTTTTTGGACATTATAAATAATAGCAAAATAATGAATATGTGATTACAGATTTTGGTATGGCCATCTATTTCCATTTCTTTTTGACTATATTCAAAAATATTACTTTATTTTTTAAATCTGCATTTGTTGATTTACTAGTGAATTATGCATGGTTTCATATTTAAGCCATTTAATTTAGATATTTTGTGAAATTATTCCCCCATTCCTTGTCTTTTTTCCTCTTGTATTATTGCTAATTAATCTTTTAAGTGGATTTGTATAATAGAGAAATTAACTATTTGCCAATCATATGTATTATAAGTATTTCCCTCTATTGAGGGAGATTATAAGTTCCTACTTTATAAATGACTTGAAATGTATACTGTGATGATATTCTGGAATGTATTGAAGTAGTATGAACACTTAGAAAAATTATTGTTAATTTTTGTATTTCTTTAGTTTTTCTTTTCTTTAACTTTCTATTTTATATAGAATCAATGTTGATTTATAGTCTGAGATAGGAATCTAACTTTTTTCTATCACATAACATTTCAAAATTTGTAAAAGAGGTGAGACAAAAGTAACATTTAGTTTGATTCTTAAGAACAAAGAAAATTTAATGAGCTAGAGCATATGTTCAACACAATAATCTCAATTAAACCAAATAGGCACACAATGCTTTTAGAAGATTGGTGCCAGCTTCACCAAAGTGACCAGAAACACCCAGCATTGATGACAGTGAAATTTGGCCAATTTGAATAATGTTGCTATGATCATGCTTATGTCAAAATACCAAAGATGCATTTTAATCATACCATAAAAAGATTTTTTCTAAATAAAAATATTTTAAATATTCCTAGACTCAAAATAGTAAGAATGATAAACTCTACTTAAAAATGTAATAATTCTGAGAGCACATGGTAAAATAGGCACCCTATTCGATATGTTTAATCATATAATCTATTGTGAAATCAAACCAGCAATTGTATGTCAGGAACCTCATATATATCCATACATTTTTGGTCTGATAATTCCATTAAATTTGAAAGCTTTATTTACTCAACAAAGATTGAATTAGTACCTATCATGTGTCAGTCTTTCTGATAAAGCCTGAGAACATAGTGGCCCTTGCCTTCATGGAACTTATGATCTAATTGAGAAAGATGTGAAGGAAACAGACATTAAGTGATCATACATGTGATTTTATAACTTCAATTTTCATGTGACATAAAAGAAAATTAGAAAGTGTTAGGATAGCTTATTAGAGATGTGCCTGACCTACACTTGAAGGCCTAGAAAGGCTAATTAGAGGATTTAACATAGAATTTAAGACCTGAATGAATGATGACTATGTGCTAGGTGAACAGAGTGCAAATGAGGGGTAATGTCAGTAAAAATCCAGAGCATGAGGCAAGCCATGAAGCAAACAGGAACATGTCATTGTAAATTCTCTATAGGTGATAAGCAGAGCAAATCAAGCCTATGCATGATAAAGTACTGTATCTGAAATAAATTACTGAGTGATGTCTTCTTTTTTATCACATTGAAAGCATCTTATCATAAATTAGTATCATAACGTCTGTGGATTATAACTATCAATGATTTGAAGATGCTGAACCACAAGCCAGTTGGATCACTTAAGATATGATGGAATCTGTTTTGGAAACAACCAGGTAAAATGCCTTGTCAAAGTGTGGGAACATATTAAGCATACTTCCTAATGATTCACATAAATGCCTGTTTGTCAATTCCTTTGGAGTTACATGTGCTGCATTCTCCACTTTCCTGAGATATCCTTCAGGCTCCATGCCTTACCTCTTCTCTCGCTGTCATTCTTCCAGTAGTGAAGAGCACTACTGTCCTCTTAAAGCATGTGATATCCATTGGTTTTGGCTCCCATATTACCTATTTTACCCTGACTTCCCCAAAGCTTATCAGCTTGAAATTCCTTATTATTTTTCTCTTCTCTCTTTCTTCCAACCTAGTTGAGGCTTAATGAGACAAAGGTTAAGTGCTGAATACTTGCTCCAAAGACATTACACTCTATTCTTTCTCAATTATTGGTAAAAGGTCTACTCTTCTCCTAGGGTCTTAATACCAGGTTTCAAGTATATGGAGCACTACTGCATGGGAGGTCAGCAGTGGTTACAGTTAACAAATGAGATGAGAATTTTCATAGAAACAGAGTTTGAAAGAGACTTTTAGGATCATTTAGCTTGATAACCTCAGAAAGTGCTATCTTGATGCCGACTTCTCACTCCCCTATCCTCTCTGACCTTGCTTGAAAACTGTTACTTGTCTCTGCTTTTAGTATTCTTAGAATACTTATAATAACTTAGTAGTCACCGCATTATGCTTTGAATAAGACTATTTACATACATACCATTACTGCTTATCCATGGAAGATGTTGAATGTAGGAACCTTGTCTTGCTCATCAACATGTTCCCCCGTGCCATGCCAAGTGCCTGTTATGTAATAAAGACACAAAAGCTATTTTGGAATAGTTAAATGGTTTTAGAATTAAGTGGCTGGCACTGAAAGCAAAAAAGCTGTGCAAAATTTACGACAGGAACTAGGCAGCCTTTGAGGAGGCCATGCACTAAATTGGTTCCAGGTCCACCAGCCATTATGAGGTGTATGGGAAAGATAATCAGATGAAAATCAAAGCCAAAGCATTTGTTCCTTCCAGATTATACCACTGGCTATTCTCTTACATGACAAATTCCTCAGTCCACAGTGTGGATATCCATGGTCCACATTAGCACAAGGGGTCCTTTGCATCTGATATATCGTGGTGTATTTAATTATAGTTGATTGACAGCCAGGTCCTTTTTTTAAACTTTAATTTACCAGGAATCAGGAAATAAAACCCGAATATATTTTCAGGGTTTTAAGTAGGCAGATGACTCAGTGTTAACAAGCTTGTTTGAAAAGTTGCAAACACTTGTACAGTGACATATGCCACCATCCCCGAAGTCCCGCACATGATGAGAGATTTGATACGACATGAAAGTCTGAACTATAATCATAACAGGAATCACAAACAGGGACAATGGTCTCACTACAATAGTACACAGGACACATGAGCAAGGTTTACGTACACAGTTTGGTGCTGACTTGAAATTAGTAGACATCCCATCCTTTATTTAAAAAATAAATATTAGGGATTATAATTCTAGACTTGCTGAATCCTCACAATGTTGCTTTGTGTAGATATCATGTAAGAAAGAGAGAAAGAAACATAATTACACAAACGTCTGAAAATTAGCTATTCACAATATTAAGCAGAACTGTCTTCTTGCAGGATGAAGTGCATGACGAGATATTTAGATGCTCCGTGATTCCTGGCACTGACACCACGGCAAGAATGTCAGGCATGGTGATATTGTTTGCATCTGTGTCCCCGCCCAAATTTCATGTTGAATTGTAATCCCCAGTGTTGGAGGTGGGGCCTGGTGGGAGTGGTTTCTAATGGTTTAACACTACCCCCTTGGCGTTGTCATGGCAATAGTGAAAGAGTTCTCCTGAGATCTGGTTGTTTACAAGTGTGTAGCAGCTCCCCCACCCCTCGCCCCTTGTTGCTTCTGCCATGTAAGACGCCTGCTCCTGCTTTACCTTCTACCGTAAGTTCCCTGAGGCCTCTCTAGAAGCAGAAGCTGCTATGCTTCCCGTACAGCCTACAGAACCATGAGCCAATTCATTAAACCTCTTTCCTTTATCAATTACCCAGTCTCAGGTACGTCTTTACAGTAGTGCAAGAAAGGACTAATACACATGAAGCTATGACACCTGAGAGTTTCGTGAAACATATGTTAGGTATACTACTTCTCAACACTTAAAAAATTCTATGATCTTTGTGTTGTGTTTAGGATTGGAGTGGAAGAAAAAAGAAAACTGAGAGTCTGCTTTTAATTTAGAAAACACACTGCATTGGAAATTGCCTAACTCGAGATATCTTGTCTTTTTTTTTTTTTTGAACAAAAGTTATATGTATAATAATGAGAAGTGAATACACAAAGTTAGATTGACACATACAAATTATATGTATATTTTAAATACACTTATAATGACACTTTTAGGTGTAACTGATTATGACATAAAATGTTATAGAATGTGGTCAAATACATTACATGAGAATATAATACTAGTTAGTAATTAGTACCTCCCTTAAGAAACTTTAACATATACAACATACTTCTTTACATTAATAATTTACTTACCTATCCTTTAAGGAAAACTTTTATTAAACTCATACATAATTATAGATTTGCAGTAATGTGGTCTTAATCCATAATGTGCCAAATAAGCCTCCTGTAGCAAGCATTATAAAGACATGTAACAGTTTGCATCAACATTTATCTCAGGTTATTCATAATAAATAATTGTTTTATTTTATTGTTACTTAACACTTATTGAATAGTTGCTATGTGTCACGTACTGTTCTTTGTGCTTTACAAACTAAACACATTTAATTATTATAACAACTCTCTCAAGTATTATCCATATTATCCATGCTTTACAGATGATGACATCAAGGCTCAGAGCAGTTTTAAGTAACTTGTTCATGACCATTGACCTGGAAAGCGGTAGAGCCAGGATCCAGATGCAGGCAGCCTTGTTTCAGAGTGATGATTCTTATCCATCAACGGAAATGTCTCATATTGCATTCAGTTATTCCCCTCCGTTCAAATCAGAATGGAGAGTGAAACTTCAAATCTCTGCTCCAGTGAGTCCTGCTTGTGAGACCTCATGTAATATGATTAGCAACTATCCCTGAATGTTTGACTTCATAAAATATTAATTCTTACAAGTCAATCTCAATTTTTGTTTGGGGTGACTGCTTGTCTTTTGGGGAAAATGCCGAAGTTTTATATATCCATTTTATCAGAGGATACATGTGGGTTTTTCTAAAAGTCAAATTAAACACACTGATGTTGAGGAGGCCTGGCACTGCAGACTAACAGATTAGCTTCAGGCCTTTAAGCACGCTCTTTCTTCTGCCTTCTCCTGTCTCTTTATAGAAATGATTTCTTATGGCTCAGTTCACAGTCACTTCCTCAGAGGGGCCTTTTCTGACTCCCTATCAGAACTCGACCTCACCCCATGCAACACACACACGTGCGCGTGCACGCGCGCGAACACACACACATCACTCCCCACCACAGCACCCTGTTCATCATGCTACTACTTGATGTATTGAATTATGTTGTATATTCCCTTTCCCTTATCATCTTCTCCCATTATAAGTCCCACGGTGACAGAGTCTTGTCTGTTTCACCCATCTCGATATGTATCCTTATTGTTTAGGCACATGAGCCATACTTGGTGAATATGTTTCTTAATATTGGAATGAAGAGGCTGGAAAGTAGAATTTCACAAAGCAATATTAGCACTTATTGCAAGAAATGAAGGAGACAGAGAAGCGAGAGATAGGAGTGATGTGGAACACAAATGCCTGTATTGAATCAAAAGAGCCTAAGCATTCATCCTCCTCACAAGTTCATCCTCAAGCACAGGAACACGGGAAAACTGTTCAAGTAACTTTTTGGGGAAAGAGATACACCCATCTGGACATTAAATCATAACATCTGAGGACTTCCTGATCTCTAAAAGAAAGGACATCTCTCTTGCTCACTTTTCTACTTTGTCCTTAGCTTAAATCTGTTTCTTTTCAAACAAAAATAGGTAGTTGTCATCTTTCTTTTAATAATCCTTAAAATAGTTACTATCCATCGCAGAAATCCGGTCATCTTCTCTAGCCTGAATCAGTCCAGCCAACTCTGCTTCCTTGCATTTTATCTTGACTAATCGTCTAGTGATCTTGGTGGCATCTCCTCTATTGATTTTCAAGTTAGGGCTTTGAGAAAGAGGAAGTGAGAATATCATGTAGTTACTATCAGCTTGTGTAAACCAAAACCCTTCTCTTTTTTTGCCTTTAGCCTTGCCTTTGAGATTTTGTGGATTTGTAGTATTGTACCTCCAAGGCTCCTTTGAGATGAATAGTCCAAAGCAAGCAAACATTTCACTGTTTGCTCTGAAAATTATTTCGATAAGTTCTAAGCAATATGGTACTCCTGAATTTCCCACTCTGTGGAATTGGTACCTCTGGAGTGAACAGACTGTGACTCCCTTCATATGCTCTCTTAGGGTTAGGAACCCTGAATGAACATTTGTTTTACAGATTTACTTTCCTTCTTAGAGACAGCTAGAATTGATTTTTTTTGTTGTTGTTGTTACTTTTCCTTCCAGCAATTATTTACTACCTTTCTTCAAATATAATCAGTCTTCTCTACAAGCTAGTGAAAACAAAGTGAGAGTTTGCATTCTATTATTTCCAGTGTTGCAACTCCCCTCCTTAACAGTTTATCTCCTGTCTTAAATCAGCCATTTTAAATGTTAATAAGGTACTACAAGGAAGGGCTGCTCTGGGCGAGAAAAGGTAAGCGCATTTACAGGAGAGAAGAGCCATCGTATGACAGAATCATGACTAAGTATATCTGACCAGTGGAAGTGAAGAGAACATTTTTTACATTTTTGTTCATAAGCATATTGGATATTATTAAAACCTAAATTTTAACCTTTCCTGTTATCAGAAAAGATAACTAAAGTAGGAAATACATAATATTTATAACAAATGGCAATAGAAGAAAGATTTGCAATACATATAGTAGTGTCTTTATCTCCAAGATAAACAAAAGTTCTTACAAGTCTCTTAAGTCTGAGCAGGTCAATTTTTTTAATACTAAAATATCAGGTTCAGGATGAATATATATATATATATATATATGAAATAGTTTTGTATAATAAAGGACTGTTTAATTATATTGTATGTCCTTTTATTATTAAAAAGCATTTGACATAGTTAATTAATGTAACTATTGATTACTGTGTGTTGAGCATGATTCCAGATGCCGTAAATATAGCAATAATTATAAAAAATCCCACTCTTGATTTTTAGGAAAAAGACATGGTAAACATAAATAAGTTATAGGGTATGTTAAAATATGATAACTCCTGTACAATAATGAGTAAAGCAGGATAAAGAGGATCAGAAATGTAAGTGTGGAAACAGAGAGGCAGGTTGCAGTTCTAACTATGGTGTTCAGGGTAATTCTAACTATGAATGAGAACCAGAACATGAAGAAGATGAGGGAATAGTCAAGCTACTGTCTGGGGAAGAACAATTCCAGGCAGAGGGTACTGCTACAAAACGCCCTAAGGCGGGAACATACCTGGCCTATACAGGGAAGCAGAGCAGAATGATGTGGGGAGAATACAAGCATACCATTTTTACTGTCTTTTGCTTGAGTGTGCTTCACAGATATTGCGTTTTATACAGTTTATAGGTTTATGAAAACCCTGCAGCTGCCAAGTCTATGGGCTCCATATTTTTCAAAAGTGTTGGCTCACTTTGTGTCTCTATGTCACATTTTGATAAATCTCACAATATTTCAAAATGTTTTCATTATTATATCTGCTATGATGATCTGTGATGAGTGATCATTGATGTTACTATGGTAATTGCTTTGGGGCGCCATAAACCACACCCATATAAGACTTAAAAATTGTTGTGTGTGTGTTCTGACCACTCCACCAACTGGCCCTTCCCCATCTCTCTCCCTTTCCTTGCATTTCCCTATTCCTCGAGGCACAACAATAGCAAAAACTGGGCCAATTAATAACCATACAATGACCTCTAAGTCTTCAATGAAATGAAGAGTCTCACATCCCTCATTTTAAATCAAAAACTAGAAATTGATAAGCTTAGTAAGGAAGGCATTTTGGAAGCCAAGACAGGCCGAAAGCTAGGCCTCTTCTGACAATTACCCCAGTTGTGAATGCAAAATAAAAGTTAACAAAGGAAATTAAAATTGCTACTCCAGTGAACACATAAATGATAAGAAAGCAAAACAGCCTTATTGCTGACATCGAGAAAGTTTTAATGGTCTGAATAAAAGATCAAATCAGCCACAACATACCATTAAGCCGAAGCCTAATATAGATCAAAGCGCTAACACTCTTCGATTCTATAAAGGCTCAGAGAAGTGAGGATGCTGCAGAAGAAGAGTTTGAAGCTAGCAGAAGTTGGTTCATTAGGTTTAAAGCAAGAAACCATCTCTATAGCACAAAAGTGCAAGATGAAACAGCAAGTACTGATGTAAAAGTTGCAGCCAGTTATCCAGAAGATCTAGCTAAGATCATTGATGAAGGTGACTACACAAAACAACAGATTTTAATGTACATGGAACAGCTTTTAATTGGAAGACAATGCCATCTAGCACTTTCACAGCTAGAGAGGAAGTGAATACCTGGCTTTGAAGCTTTAAAGAAGAGACTGACTCCCTTGTTAGAGGCTATTGCATCTGTTGGCTTTAAGCTGAAGTCAATGTTTACTTACCATTCTGAAAATCCTAGGATCCTTAAAATTTATGCTAAATCTATTGTGCTTATGCATTATAAATGGAACAACAAAGCCGGGATGAAAAATTATCTGTTTATAGCATCATTTACTGAATATTTTATGCCCATTGTCGAGATCCCTTACCTAGAAAATATTATTTTTGAAATATTACTGCTCATTGACAATGCCTGGCTACCCAAGAACTCTAAAGAATGTGTACAAGGAAATTAATGTTGTCTTTATGCCAGCTAATACAACATCCATTCTGCAGCCCATGGATCAAAGAGTAATTTTTACTTTCAAGTCTTATTATTTAATAAGTACATTTCCTAAGGCTAAAGCTGCCATAAATTGTTATTTCTGTGATGGACCTGGACAAAGTAAATTGAAAATCTTCTGGAAATGATTCATTATTATAGATCTCATTCAGAACATTTTTAATTGATTGGAAAAAGTCAAAACATCAACATTAACAAGAGTTTGATTGGAGTTTATTTCAATCCTTATGGATGGGGGATCAAGACTTCAGTGGAGAAGTGTAACTGCAAATGTGGTGGAAATGAGAATATAACTAGAATTGGAAGTGGAGATTGAAGATGTGACTGAATTCCTGCAATCTCTTAATAAAACTTGAATGGATGAGGAGTTGCTTTTTTTTTTTTTTTTTTTTTGAGATGGAGTCTCGCTCTCTCGCCCAGGCTGGAGTGCAGTGGCATGATCTCGGCTCACTGCAAGCTCCACCTCCCAGGTCACACCATTCTCCTGCCTCAGCCTCCCAAGTAGCTGGTACTACAGGTGCCTGCCACCACACCCGGCTAATTTTTTTAAAAAATATTTTTAGTAGAGACGGGGTTTCACCATGTTAGCCAGGATGGTCTCGATCTCCTGACCTTGTGATCTGCCCACCTCAGCTTCCCAAAGTGCTGGGATTACAAGCGTGAGCCACCGCGCCCGGCCGAGGAGTTGTTTCTTATGAATAATCAAAGAAAGTGGTTCCTTGACATGGAAACTACTCCTGGTGTAGACGATGTGAACATTGTTGAAATAAAAACAAAGGATTTAGAATATTCCATAAACTTTGTCGATAAAGTAGTGGCAGGATCTGAGACAATGAACTCCAATTTTGAAAGAAGTTCTACTTTGGGTAAAATGTTATCAAATAGTATCACATGCTACAGAGAAACCTTTTGCAAAAGGAGAGCCAATCAATGCAGCAAGTTTCACTGCTGTCTTGTTTTAAGAAATTAACACAGCCACTCCAACTTTCAGCATCCAAAATCTTGGTCCGTCAATAGCCATCAGCATGGAGGTAAAATCCTCCACTTGACAATAAGTTATGACTCACTAAAGGTTCAGATAATTGTTAGTATATTTATCAATATGCTATTTTTAAATCAAAGTGTGTACATTGTGTTTTTAGACACAATGTAGTTGCATACTTAATAGACCCAAGTATAGCGTAACCCTAACTTTTACATGCACTGGGCAACCGAAAATTTGTGTGATTCATTTTATCATGACATTGGCTTTATTATGGTAGTCTGGAACCTAACCTGCAGTATCTCTAAAGTATGCCCGTATTAGAAAAGGAGGTCAGAGTGGTAACAGGAAGCTGTGGGAAGTTGAAGGCAGGACTAGTCATGGCCCAGGCTTCTTTAAAACCAGAAAATTCAAATACAGAGAGCTTGTTGGAATGTTTGTCCTTTGCTCACCCTGGCTTGATCCAGTAAAAAGTCCTTCAGCTGGCCACAAGGTCATAAAATTGCTATGACTTAAACATTTTAATTTTTCAGAATGCGTATACATCAGCATAAAGATTTGCAGTATTGTGTGCTGCACGGAAAGTGGTCAGACCAGATAAAAATATCACAGAACCCTCTACTGTTGGTTAAGTAATATACAATTTCTACTCCTTATGCTTTTCCTAGGAAAAAGGAAAACAACCGAGCAACAAACAAAATGACAATTACAACAAAAAATTGCTTCCTTCAGGAGGCTCACATATTAAGCCCCGCCAGTCATTTTATATACATGTAAGTTACTGACTCTGTCAGCACATTTCCTAAAAGTCTGTTCTAGGCTGAGTCACTGAGGGCTAGTTTTGATAGACTTGATGTAAGTGCAGGAAGCAAATGGCCTTGTGAGGTATTTCTCAAAGAATATAAAAACAGTCCTGAGAGGTCAAATGCATTAAAGATCAACATTTCAGTTTTAGAATCCTGGCTGCAGTCTGAACATGTGACTCCCAAATGGTCTAAGTTAATAACTTCGTCTTCACAGCATGAACATTTGTTAAGCCTTACTGATCACTTAAACACCTTTTCTCGTGGTTGCTCAAACTTTCCTTAATATTAGGCCTCTGAAATAAAACACATATGAAAGCTACTCATCAATCTTGTGTTGGATTAAAAAACCTCTTCTAACTATTATGGTGGTGGAAAGGTGAGATGGAAGATAAGCAAATATCTTGCTTTTGATAAAACAGGAAATCCCAATTTAGTGACCAACTGGGAAGATGACCTCTAAGGTCAAGTAATTTGATACAAGCGAGAATTGCAAAGCTGTGCTAGGATCAAATGGTTTGATATAGAAAAGGTATTCATTATGTACAGAAGACATTCAAACTGGCAGATTATCTAACATACTGCCCAATATGTCATCTTTTCATTTACATTTGCCAATGTAGAGCTTTTCCTGAGACCTCTGATTTTTAGAAAACAGTGAGATTAAGACTTCTTCCCCACTTTTTTCTTCCAGAAAATGGCTTACTGAAAAGAACCACGCACCCTTCCCCACATGACTGAGTTGAGACACAGATGACTTTGTTTTACTTAAGACCAGACCAGACACGGAACTGTCAAATTTCCATTTGTTTTCTCAAAAATGATTAACTGAACTGTTTGTAGCCACTGAACAATTTTATAAAAATATCTACTAACTTGGCTTGATCAAACTTTAAATTTCTCTCCTCCCCCTGCCCCAACCACCACTGAATTTTTATTTTTTATCCTCCCTCAGCCTGAGTCGGCATTGGAAGGCAAAACAAACCCAATGTAATGGTTCCTTCTAAGAATAGGCTGACCTTGACCCCAAAGAAAAACATTTCCTTTCCAGCTCAAGTGTCTGATCGAGCTAAGCAATCATCCCCTGAACCATATTTGGTTCCCTCTAGCCTTGCTTAGGTCTCCCTACTAAATACAATTCTTTTCTTCATGAATCTTGAGATACTTGTAGATCTTATGGTTGAAGTGTTCTCCCTGTTGCAATAGTCTCTCTCTCCTTTTATTGCTACACTCTACAACAGCTTGTGACAATAATCTTTTCAAACAAAGCGTCTTCTCATCTATGTACACACATGATGTTTATCTGTCACATGTACATAAAACATAACAGGATTCTGGGAACATAAAGTCAGAGAAGAAAATATTATTTGCTTGATTAATACCTAGTGTCTTTCCAATCCTGTATTAGTAAATTCTCAAATTGCTATAAAGAAACAACCTGAGACTGAGTAATTCATAAAGAAAAGATGTTTAATTGGCTAATGGCTCTGCAGGTTATACAGGAAGCATGGCAGCATCTGCTTCGGGAGAGGCCTCAGAGCTTTTCTTCATGGTGAAAGGCACAGCAGGGCAGCCATCTTACATGGCAGGAGCAAGAGCAAGAGAGAGTTACGGGAGATGTGCTACTTATTTTTAAAGAAGATCTCATGAGAACTCACTCACTATTGTGAGAAGAGTACCAAGGAGATGGTACTAAACCATGCATGAAGGCTCCACCCCCATGATCTAATCTCATCCTATCAGGCCCCACCTCCAACATTGGGGATTACAATTGAACAGGAGATTTCGGTCGGGACACAAATCAAAACCATATAAAATTATTTGCTAATAAATAAACTGATTTTTGTCAGCTGGGTTTACTGGGTTTTTGAGAGGAAAAGGAGTGTGTGTGTGTGTGTGTGTGTGTGTTTTAGTGCATTCATGCCTGTGTCTTAGGGTAGCACTTTCTAGAAAAAGCTGGTTAAAAACAATGAAAAAAACAGACATACTCTTGGCTACAGGTGTGAATGATCCTTGTCCTGTCACCTCAGACCAAGGGAAACACAGGTCCTGAGGGAAAAAAGCTTAGGCTTTTTTCATGTTTATAGTCATTTAATGTGGTTATTTTGGGTTATTTTGGCTACGTTTTGATATATGTAAATTTCATTTGTATAGCAATTAAGCATTTAAATATTACATAGCAATTTTAGTGATATTTTGAGCCATTTTCTTTCTTTTTTTTAAAAAAAAAACAATGTCTCAAAAATACCCAATTAAGGATCACATGCAAAATAGTCTATGGGGTGGCTCACATAATTTGTTACAAATTACTTTTCACAAGAAAGCATGACAATATTATGATTTCAGAAGGAATTCTAGCATGTGTATTTCATGAAGATATTTTTTTCCATGGGCTTGTCTACCAACTTCAATTCATTTCAAGGGTTTAAAAAAATTCATTTTCAGGGGGCAGAGCAAGATGGCTGAATAGGAACAGCTCCAGTCTCCAACTCCCAGCGTGAGTGACACAGAAGACCGGTGATTTCTGCATTTTCAACTGAGGTACTGGGGTCATCTCACTGGGGAGTGCCGGACAATCGGTGCTGGTGAGCTGCTGCAGCCTGACCAGCGAGAGCCAAAGCAGGGCGAGGCATCGCCTCACCTGGGAAGCGCAAGGGGGAAGGGAATCCCTTTTCCTAGCCAGGGGAACTGAGACACACAACACCTGGAAAATCGGGTAACTCCCACCCCAATACTGTGCTTTAAGCAAATGGGCACACCAGGAGAATATATCCCACACCTGGCCGGGAGGGTCCCACGCCCACGGAGCCTCCCTCATTGCTAACACAGCAGTCTGGGGCGATCTAACCGCAAGGCAGCAGCGAGGCTGGGGGAGGGGTGCCCGCCATTGCTGAGGCTTAAGTAGGTAAACAAAGCCACTGGGAAGCTCGAACTGGGTGGAGCTCACAGCAGCTCAAGGAAACCTGCCTGTCTCTGTAGACTCCACCTCTGGGGATAGGGCACAGCTAAAAAACAACAGGGGAAGCAGCAGAGGCCTGTGCAGACACGAACGACTCTGTCTGACAGCTTTGAAGAGAGCAGTGGATCTCCCAACACGGAGGTTGAGATCTGAGAACGGACAGACTGCCTGCTCAAGCGGGTCCCTGACCCCTGAGTAGCCTAACTGGGAGACATCCCCCACTAGGGGCAGTCTGACACCCCACACCTCACAGGGTGGAGTACACCGCTGAGAGGAAGCTTCCAAAGTAAGAATCAGACAGGTACATGCGCTGTTCAGCAATATTCTATCTTCTGCAACCTTTGCTGCTGATAGATACCCAGGCAAACAGGGTCTGGAGTGGACCTCAAGCAATCTCCAACAGACCTATAGCTGAGGGTCCTGACTGTCAGAAGGAAAACTATCAAACAGGAAGGACACCTATACCAAAACCGAATCAGTACGTCACCATCATCAAAGACCAGAGGCAGATAAAACCACAAAGATGGGGAAAAAGCAGGGCAGAAAAGCTGGAAATTCAAAAAATAAGAGCGCATCTCCCCCTGCAAAGGAGCGCAGCCCATCGCCAGCAATGGATCGAAGCTGGTCAGAGAATGACTTTGACGAGATGAGAGAAGAAGGCTTCAGTCCATCAAACTTCTCAGAGCTAAAGGAGGAATTACGTACCCAGCACAAAGAAACTAAAAATCTTGAAAAAGAGAGTGGAAGAATTGACAGCTAGAATAATTAATGCAGAGAAGGTCATAAACGAATGACAGAGATGACAGAAAACCATGACACGAGAAATACGTGACAAATGCACAAGCTTCAGTAACTGACTCGATCAACTGGAAGAAAGAGTATCAGTGACTGAGGATCAAATGAATGAAATGAAGCGAGAAGAGAAACCAAAAGAAAAAAAGAAGAAAAGAAAAAAATGAACAAAGCCTGCAAGAAGTATGGGATTATGTAAAAAGACCAAATCTATGTCTGATTGGGGTGCCTGAAAGTGAGGGGGAAAATGGAACCAAGTTGGAAAACACTCTTCAGGATATCATCCAGGAGAACTTCCCCAACCTAGTAGGGCAGGCCAACATTCAAATTCAGGAAATACAGAGAACGCCACAAAGATACTCCTCCAGAAGAGAAACTCCAAGACACATAATTGCCAGATTCACCAAAGTTGAAATGAAGAAAAAATCTTAAGGGCAGCCAGAGAGAAAGGTCGGGTTACCCACAAAGGGAAGCCCATCAGACTAACAGCAGACCTCTCGGCAGAAACTCTACAAGCCAGAAGAGAGTGGGGGCCATATTCAACGTTCTTAAAGAAAAGAATTTTAAACCCAGAATTTCATATCCAGCCAAACTAAGTTTCATAAGTGAAGGAGAAATAAAATCCTTTAGAGATAAGCAAATGCTTAGAGATTTTGTCACTACCAGGCCTGCCTTACAAGAGACCCTGAAGGAAGCCCTAAACATGGAAAGCACTAAACATGGTACCAGCCATTGCAAAAACATGCCAAAATGTAAAGACCATCGAGGCTATGAAGAAACTGCATCAACTAACGAGCAAAATAACCAGTTAATATCATAATGTCAGGATCAAGTTCACACATAACATATTAACCTTAAATGTTAAGAAGGACTAAATGCTCCAATTAAAAGACACAGACTGACAAACTGGATAAAGAGTCAAGACCCATCAGTCTGCTGTATTCAGGAGACCATCTCACATGCAGAGACATACATAGGCTCAAAATAAAGGGATGGAGGAAGATCTACCAAGCAAACGGAGAACAAAAAAAAGCAGGGGTTGCAATCCTAGTCTCTGATAAAACAGACTTTAAACCATCAAAGATCAAAAGAGACAAAGAAGGCCATTACATAATGGTAAAGGGATCAATTCAACAGGAAGAGCTAACTATCCTAAATATATATGCACCCAATACAGGACCACCCAGATTCATAAAGCAAGTCCTTAGAGACTTACAAAGAGACTTAGACTCCCATACAATAATAATGGGAGACTTCAACACTCCACTGTCAACATTAGACAGATCAACGAGACAGAAAGTTAACAAGGATATCCAGGAATTGAACTCATCTCTGCACCAAGCGGACCTAATAGACATCTATAGAACTCTCCACCCCAAATCAACAGAATATACATTCTTCTCAGCACCACATCACACTTATTCCAAAATTGACACATAATTGGAAGTAAAGCACTCCTCAGCAAATGTAAAAGAACAGAAATTATAACAAACTGTCTCTCAGAACACAGTGCAATCAAACTAGAACTCAGGACTAAGAAACTCAATCAAAACCGCTCAACTACATGGAAACTGAACAACCTGCTCCTGAATGACTACTGGTACATAACGAAATGAAAGCAGAAATAAAGATGTTCTTTGAAACCAATGAGAACAAAGATACAACATACCAGAATCTCTGGGACACATTTAAAGCAGTGTGTAGAGGGAAATTATAGCACTAAATGCCCACAAGAGAAAGCAGGACAGATCTAAAATTGACACTCTAACATCACAATTAAAAGAACTAGAGAGGCAAGAGCAAACACATTCAAAAGCTAGCAGAAGGCAAGAAATAACTAAGTTCAGAGCAGAACTGAAGGCAATAGAGACACAAAAACCCTCCAAAAAATCAATGAATCCAGGAGTTGGTTTTTTGAAAAGATCAACAAAATTGACAGACAGCTAGCAAGACCAATAAAGAAGAAAAGAGAGAGGAATCAAATGGATGCAATAAAAAATGATAAAGGGGATATCACCACCGACCCCACAGAAACACAAACTACCATCAGAGAATACTATAAACACCTCTACACAAATCAACTAGAAAATCTAGAAGAAATGGATAATTTCCTGGACACTAAACCAGGACTAAACCAGGACTAAACCAAGACTAAACCAGGAAGAAGTTGAATCCATGAATAGACCAATAGCAGGCTGTGAAATTGAGGCAACAATTAATAGCCTACCCACCAAAAAAAGTCCAGGACCAGATGGATTCACAGCTGAATTCTACCAGAAGTACAAGGAGGAGCTGGTACCATTCCTTCTGAAACTATTCCAATCAATAGAAAAAGAGGGAATCCTCCCTAACTCATTTTATGAGGCCAACATCATCCTGATACCAAAGCCTGGCAGAGACACAACAAAAAAAGAGAATTTTAGACCAATATCCCTGATGAACATCGATGCAAAATCCTCAATAAAATACTGGCAAACCGGATTCAGCAGCACATCAAAAAGCTTATCCACCATGATCAAGTGGGCTTCATCCCTGGGATGCAAGGCTGGTTCAACATTCGCAAATCAATAAACGTAATCCAGCATATAAACAGAACCAAAGACAAGAACCACATGATTATGTCAATAGATGCAGAAAAGGCTTTTGAAAAAATTCAACAGCCCATCATGCTAAAAGCACTCAATAAATTCGGTATTGATGGAACGTACCTCAAAATAATAAGAGCTATTTATGACAAACCCACAGCTAATATCATACTGAATGGGCAAAAACTGGAAAAATTCCCTTTGAAAACTGGCACAAGACAGGGATGCCCTCTCTCACCACTCCTATTCAACATAGTGTTGGAAGTTCTGGCTAGGGCAATCAGGCAAGAGAAAGAAATCAAGGGTATCCAGTTAGGAAAAGAAGAAGTTAAATTGTCCCTGTTTGTAGATGACATGATTGTATATTTAGAAAACCCCATCGTCTCAGCCCAAAATCTCCTTAAGCTGATAAGCAACTTCAGCAAAGTCTCAGGATACAAAATTAGTGTGCAAAAATCACTAGCATTCTTATACACCAGTAACAGACAAGCAGAGAGCCAAATCAGGAATGAACTTCCATTCACAATTGCTTCAAAGAGAATAAAATACCTAGGAATCCACCTTACAAGGGATATCAAGGACCTCTTCAAGGAGAACTACAAACCACTGCTCAGTTAAATAAAAGAGGACACAAACAAATGGAAGAACATACCATGCTCATGGATAGGAAGAATCAATATCGTGAAAATGGCCATACTGCCCAAGGTGATTCATAGATTCAATGCCATCCCGGTCAAGCTACCAATGAGTTTCTTCACAGAATTGGAAAAAACTGCTTTAGAGTTCATATGGAACCAAAAAAGAGCCTGCATTGCCAAGACAATCCTAAGTCAAAAGGACAAAGCTGGAGGCATCACGCTACCTGACTTCAAAGTATACTACAAGACTATAGTAACCAAAACAGCATGGTACTGGTACCAAAACAGAGAGATAGACCAATGGAACAGAACAGAGTCCTCAGAAATAATACCACACATCTACAGCCATCTGATCTTTGACAAACCTGAGAGAAACAAGAAATGGGGAAAGGATTCCCTATTTAATAAATGGTGCTGGGAAAATTGGCTAGCCATAAGTAGAAAGCTGAAACTGGATCCTTTCCTTACTCCTTATACGAAGATTTCTTCAAGATGGATTAGAGACTTAAATGTTAGACCTAATACCATAAAAACCCTAGAAGAAAATCTAGGTAGTACCATTCAGGACATAGGCATGGGCAAGGACTTCATGTCTAAAACACCAAAAGCAACGGCAGCAAAAGCCAAAATTGACAAATGGGATCTAATTAAACTAAAGAGCTTCTGCACAGCAAAAGAAACTACCATCAGAGTGAACAGGCAACCTACAGAATGGGAGAAAATTTTTGCAATCTACTCATCTGACAAAGGGCTAATATCCAGAATCTACAAAGAACTCAAACAAATATACAAGAAAAAAACAAACAACCCCATCAAAACGTGGGCAAAGGATATGAACAGACATTCCTCAAAAGAAGACATCATACAGCCAACAGACACATGAAAAAATGCTCATCATCACTCGCCATCAGAGAAATGCAAATCAAAACCACAATGAGATACCATCTCACACCAGTTAGAATGGCAATCATTAAAAATCAGGAAACAACAGGTGTTGGAGAGGATGCGGAGAAATAGGAACACCTTTACACTGTTGGTGGGATTGTAATCTAGTTCAACCATTATGGAAAACAGTATGGCAATTCCTCAAGGATCTACAACTAGATGTACCATATGACCCAGCCATCCCACTACTGGGTATATACCCAAAGGATTATAAATTATCCTACTACAAAGACACATGCACACGTGTGTTTATTGCGGCACTATTCACAATAGCAAAGACTTGGAATCAACCCAAATGTCCATCTGTGACAGACTGGATTAAGAAAATGTGGCACATATACACCATGGAATACTATGCAGTCATAAAAAAGGATGAGTTTGCGTCCTTTGTAGGGACATGGATGCAGCTGGAAACCATCATTCTTAGCAAACTATCACAAGAACAGAAAACCAAACACCGCATGTTCTCACTCATAGGTGGGAACTGAACAATGAGATCACTTGGACTCGGGAACGGGAACATCACACACTGGGGCTTATCATGGGGAGGGGGGAGGGGGGAAGGATTGCATTGGGGAGTTATACATGATATGAATGACGAATTGATGGTGCTGACGAGTTGATGGGTGCAGCACACCAACATGGCACAAGTATACATATGTAACAAACCTGCAGGTTATGCACATGTACCCTAGAACTTAAAGTATAATAAAAATATATTAATTAATTAATTAATTTTAAAAAAAATTCATTTTCAGAGCCCTGCCATTCAAGCACCATGTTGCCATTTTTCTCATGTTTTGGTTACAGTATCAAACTCTCTAAACCCTCAAATCCTATTTCATTTCTTGTGACATTTGTTATATTTCTTAGTTAATCTTCTACTTAGCTTTTGTAATATTCTTTTGCAGACTTTTGACATTAATACAGCTGAGTTTAAGGGTCCACTTCAGCTGCTGTCAGATATTTCAAATTTACTTTTACACATGGGAATAAAGGTCCTCCGAATTTGCTTTAATTTGAGGAATTATCATTTAATTTTGTGAAAGTTTTCCCAGAATTTAAGACAAAAAGGAATTTAAATCAATACTCGGAAATGTCACAACCTAGAATTATATGCCAGTTAGGAAGAAATGTGATTTCAAAAGGCCACTTAAACAAACTAATTATTGGCCACCAAATGGGAATATATTAAAATAAGTGAAAATACATAAAATCCGTATTATCCTTACTCTCAAAAGGGTTGCCAAGGGCAAAATCAAAACAAAAAGTAATTAATTACACCCGAAACAGTATATGAAGACCAAGAAGAAGCAACCAAAATAATCAATTTGCTTTGATGAGACTGGAACCTTTTATTCCTCTGTATATCTATAACACAGAAAACAAACAAACTTTCTGGCAAAAGAAAAGGTTTGGCATCAAAACTGTCTTTCTCTTTGTTATTATTGTTAGTTGATAACTCTGTCTCTATAGTACTGGCAGTAGGGAAGAGTAGTCCAGAACACAGGCTCTGAAGACAGACTATCTACATATAAGTCTTGGTGCCTCACCTTACTTGCAGTGTGACCGTGGTTAAGTTATTCAATATCATTGCACTATATTTTAATCATCTGTAAAACGTACATCAGACCAGCCACTTGCTAGCATTGCTGTGTAGATTGATTGAGTGAAGAAATGTAACTCACTCAAAACAATGCCTAACGTGTACTCAGCCCTCAGTAAAAGTTGGCTGACCTCACTGGTGTATCCCCATTCCTTTCATCTTAGACTCAGTGAGACACATAATAGAAGGAAATTACTAATATTTGGAATTGTAAACATGTTGAGATTTTAGCATTTTCAACATTTATGTTGTTTTCCAAAGCGTGGAGACAAATACTTAAAAGTAATAGAAGTAATGTCAGCAAAAATATATAGCAGATGAGGGAACTCTAAAACTCCAACTCTTCACAAGAACAACGGAGTAGCTTAGAAAAAGTGTCAGAATAAACACTTTTGGACCTCTGAAATCTAATCTAAACTGACATCAAGATAATGCCTAATGAGTAACAACTGCTTAATTTTGGAAAGAGAGCTCTGCAGCATTTTAGTTTACCCTGTTACTATCCCCTACGCTCCAGTGGGACAGTAGCCTTGCATGGCAGGGCACATTCCTAGTGGTTGCTGGTACCACAGAAAGCAATATGGAATTATTCTCAAAGAATTGTTTGTTTTGACCTGTCTCATGGCTCACTGAAGAATTGGTTCAAGAGTTTGCTTTTGTTTTCACCTGTCTCAGAACTTCTCCAGGGCTGAGGCAGCTCTCAGAGCAGTTTGTCAAAAATATTTAAAGGCAACTCTATTAGATGCTGCTGCCTGGGACAAAGAATAATAATAGGAGTGAGAAATAGATTAAAAATCTTAGAAAAGAAAAGAAGATAATTGGAACAGAAAGAAATGAAGAATATAGGCTTTGAAAGTCTCTCACAAATTCTGGGAACTCTTTAAGGCTATGTGCTTGCTCAAAGCTAGAGACATGCTAAGAAATGACCAGAAAAAACCCTATGCTCTCACCTCTGGTTGACCTTCAGGCTCTATGCAACCAAGAAGTGAAGGCTAATGCAGACTATCCTACCGAGCAATGAAAGAGTCCCAACACAGATCTAATTTGCAAAGATGGGATAATTTTTATTCTATTTGATTTGGTTGGATTTCAGGTGTTTAAGGAAATTTCTGTCAAATATTTAGCTAATAATTCAGCTAATGAAAGAGAGACTCCAGTTGTCACACAAAGGAAAAAAATACAGACATTACAAAATTACCATGGAAAAGACCATACGCAAACAACAGTAACCACATAAAAGCAACAACCAAACCTAAGGAAGAAGGAAAATCTGACTTCCAGAGTTGCCACAGTATAATATTTAAAATGTACACTTTTCAACAAAAAAGTATGAAGATGTAAGGCAACAAGAAAATATGTCCCCTTATTTTAAGTATTCTCAAAGAACTGAGGAAATCCATGGACAAAAAAACAAGAAAACCAGAAGAGTAATATCTCACCACGTGGAGAACATTAATAAAGAAATTATTCAAAGAAACCACATAGAAATTATGGAATCAAAAAATGCAATGATGAATAAAACACTCACTGAAGGAGTTCAACAGCAGATTTGAGCAGGCAAAAAGGGAAGTCAACAAACTTGAAAATAAGTCAACTGAGATGATCAAGTCTTGGGAACAGAAATGCAGAAAGAAGTAAGAAAAAAAGAAAAATAAACAGAGACTAAGAGACTGGAAAGGTATTATCAAGCATACCAACATATGCCTAGTTTTTAATAGAATATCAGAAGGAGAAGACAAGGAGAAAGAGACAGAAATAATATTTGAAGAAAAAATGGCCAAAAATGTCTCAACTTTGATAAAAGATATGAATCTATGTATCTAAGAAGGTAAATGAGTTCTAGGTAGATAGACTCAAAGATATTCACATCAAGGTACATTATAGTCAAATCCAAAATCAATAACAAGAAAATCTGGCAAATTTACAAATACGTGGAAATTGCATAGCACATGCTTAAACAAACAATGGGGCAAAAAAGAAATAACAAAAGACATAAAAATACCTTGAGAAAAATTAAAACGAATGCACAACATACCAAAACTTATGGGATTCATCCCTTTCTCTACCTCCGCTTTGAAGCCAGTAACTCTTACATTTGCCTGTTTGAGGCTACTTTCTAGATCTTATAGGTTTGTTTTACTGTTTTGTTTTTGTTTTTGTTTTTGTTTTTTGGACTCTTTTCATAAAACAAAAGCCTTTTATTTCATTGTTAATTGATACTCAATTTGTACAATTAGTTATTATCATCATTTTTTCTTTTTTTTAAGTTCAGGGGTACAAATGCAGATTTTTTACATAAGTAAACTTTTGTCCTGGGGGTTTGCTGTAAAGATTATTTCATCACCCACATATTCAGCCTAGTACCCATTACTTGTTTTTCCTAATCCCCTCCCCCCTCCCACCCCTATCCTCTGAAACGTCCCAGTGTGTGTTGTTCCCTTCTTTGTATCAATGTATTCTCATCATTTAGCTTCCACTTATAAATGAGAACATGCAGTATTTGGTTTTCTATTCCTGTGTTAGTTTGCTAAGGATAATGGTCCCCAGATCTATCCATTCTCCTGCAAAGGAAATGATCTCATTCTTTTTTATGGCTGTATAGAATTCCATTGTGTATATATTCATTTTCTTATCTAGTCTATCATTGTTGGGCATTTAGGTTGATTCCATGTCAACCTAAATGCTATTGTGAATAGTACTGCAATGAGCATACATGTGCAGGTATATACCCAGTAATGGGATTACTGGGTTGAATAGTACTTGTCTTTAGGTCTTTGAGGAATTGTCACACTGTCTTCTACAATGGCAGGACTAATTTACATTCCCATCATGTAGCACTGTTCCTTTTTTCTCCACAACCTCACCAGCATCTGTTATTTTTTGACTTTTTAATAGTTGCTGTTCTGATGAGTGTTAGAGGATATCTCATTGTGAGTTTGATTTTCATGTCTCTAATAATCAGTGATGCTGAGCTTTTTTCATACGATTGTTGGCTGCATGTATGTCTTCTTTTGAAAAATGTCTGTTCATGCCCTTTGCCCACTTT
Source organism: Trachypithecus francoisi (assembly GCF_009764315.1). NCBI lineage: Eukaryota > Metazoa > Chordata > Mammalia > Primates > Cercopithecidae > Trachypithecus > Trachypithecus francoisi. The sequence continues at coordinate 7,048,393 of NW_022681471.1, forward strand.
TATGGGGTTGTTTTTTTCTCATAAATTTGTTTAAGTTCCTTATAAATGCTGGATATTAGGCTTTGTCAGATGCATAGTTTGCAAAAATTTTCTCCCATTCTGTGGATTGTCTGTCTACTCTGTTGATTGTTTCTTTGCTGTGCACAAACTTTTTAGTTTAATTAGATTCCATTTGTCAATTTTTGTTTTTATTGCAATTGCTTTTGGTGTCTCTGTCATGAAATCTTTGCCTATGCCTATGTTCTGAATGCTATTGCCTAGGTTGTCTTCCAGATTTTTTACACTTTGGGGTTTTACATTGAAGTCTTTGATTCATCTTGAGTTGGTTTTTGTATGTGGTGTAAGAAAGGGGTCCAGTTTCAATCTTATGCATATGGCTAGCCAGTTTTTTCCAGCACCATTTATTGAATGAGAATTATTTCCCTATTGCTTGTTTTTGTCAGGTTTGTTGAAGATCAGAGAGTTGCAAGTGTGCAGTCTTATTTCTGCATTCTCTATTCTGTTCCATTGGTCTATGTGTCTGCTCTTGTACCAGTACCATGATGTTTTGGTTACTTTAGCCCTGTAGTATAGTTTGAAGTCTAGCAGATTGATGGTCTCCAGCTTCATTTCTTTGTTTAGGATTGTTTTGGCTATCTGGGTTTGTTTGTTTTTTTTTTCTCTTGTCATATAAAAATTTTAAAAGTTTTTTATTTTTTTTCTTTTGTCTCCTCTCACTGTGTATTTTAAAATAGCTTGTCTTCTTGCTCACTAATTCCTTCTTCAGCTTGATCAGTTCTGCCATTGATACTGATGCATTCTTCAATATGTCAATTGCATTTTTCAGCCTCAGAATTTCTGCTTAATTCTTTGTAATTATTTCAATTGCACTGTGAAATTTTTCAGATGGGTCTGGCCACAGTGGCTGATGCCTGTAATTCCACCACTTTGGGAGGCTGTGGCGGGCAGATTGCTTAAGCCTAGAATTTCAAGACTACCCTGAACAACATGGTGAAATCCACCTCTATAACAACAACAAAAATACAAAAATTAGTTGGGCATGGTAGCACGTGCCTGCAGCCCCAACTACTCTGGTGGATAAGGTGGGAGGATCACTTAAGCCCAGGAGATTGAGGTGGCAGTGAGCCGAGATCATGCCACTGTACTCCAGCATGGCTAAAAAAGCAAGATCGTTTTCCAAATATATATATATTTCATGGGATTCTGCATTATTTCTTTGTGTTATCTTGAATTTCTTTGGGTTTTCTCAAAACAACTGTTTTGAATTATCATATCTCTGTCTCTCCGGGATTGGTCCCTGGTGCCTTACTTAGTTGGTTTCATGAGGTCACGTTTTCTTGGATGGTCTTGATACTTATAGATGTTTTCCTATGTCTGAGCGTTGAAGAGTTAGGTATATATTGAGTCTATGTAGTCTGGGCTTGTGTGTACCAGTCCTTCTGGGGAAAGTTTTCCAGGTACATGAAACTACTTAGGCATTTTGATCTAAGTCTTTGGCCACTGCAACCATATCTGCATTAGAAAGTACCCCAAGCCCAGGCCAGGCGCGGTGGCTCATGCCTGTAATCCCAGTACTTTGGGAGGCCAAGGCAGGCGGATCATGGGGTCAGGAGATCGAGACCATCCTGGCTAACATGTTGAAACCCCGTCTTACTAAAAATACAAAAAAAATGAGCCAGGCGTGGTGGTGGGCACCTGTAGTCCCAGCTACTTGGGAGGCTGAGGCAGGAGAATGGTGTGAACCCGGGAGGCAGAGCTTGCAGTGAGCTGAGATCATGCCACTGCACTCCAGCCTGGGCAACAGAGTCAGACTCTGTCTCAAAAAAAAAAAAAAAAAAGAAAGTACCCCAAGCCCAATAATGCTGTAGTTCTTGGAGACTCATATAGGTACCACTTAGGTGGTCTGGGATAAGATCCAAGAAAATTTTCTGAATGACCAGGCATAGACTCTTGTTCTCTCACCTTACTTTCTCTTGAACAAATGTAGTCTCTCTCTCTGTGCTGCACTACCTGGAATTGGAGAATGTGTGATTTAAGCACCTCTGTGGCGAACACCACTGGGTCATTCCTAAAGCTAGCACAGCACTGAGTCTTGACCAAGGCATACTTTAACCATTATCTGGCCACCACTTATATAACTTAAGGTCCTAGGGCTCTACAATCAGCAGGTGGCAAAGCCAGCCAGGTTTATGTCTTTTCTTTAAGTGCAGCAAACTCCCCTGGGCCCCATGTGGGTGCAGAGATGCTGTCCAGGAACGTGGGCCTGGAGTTAAAAACCTTAGAAATCTACCTCGTGTTCTTTTCTACTACAGCTGAGCTGGCATCAGAATCACCAGACAATGTCTTTCCTACTATTCCCCCACCATTCCCCAGGCAGAGGAGTCTCTCTCATTGTGTCCCCTCACCACAGGCCCATGGGGAGTACTGCCAGGGTACTACCAATATTCACTTAAAATCCAAGGACTCTTTAGTCAATTTGTGGTGAATGCTGCCAAACCTGGGACTCACCCTTCAGGGAAGGTAGCTCCCTCTTGCCCAAGGTAGATCCAGAAATTCCATCCAATAGCCAAGACCTAGAATCCTTACCCACAAGAGCCCACTTTGTGCTCTTTCCCACTGTGACCAAGCTGGTACATGAGCTGCAAAATAAAGTCTCCTTTACTCTTCCTTCCGCTTTTCTCAAGCAGAAGGCATGTCTCCTGTAGCCACTACAGATATGAATGTGTTGGGTGTCATGTGAAATTAACACATCCCAGAGTCTCACCTAAGGCCCACTACCTGGTTATGATTGCTGTGTTTTTAGGGCCCAAGAGGTCTTTAGACAGCAGCTAATGAATCATTCCAGGGCTCTGTCCTCCCCTTCAAGGCAGTGGGTTCCCCTTTGAGCCAGGATGTATCTACAAATGTCATCAAGGAGCTACAGTTTGGAATGGGGCCTCACAACTCAGTCTAGTGCTCTATCCTACCATGGCTGAGCCTTTATCCAAGTTGCAAAACAAAGTCTTCTTTACTCTTGCCTATCTTCTCCTCATGCAAAATGAAGGAGCTGTGAGCTATGCACAAGCACTTCCTTAGCTACCCCACTGGTGTCTCACTAGGCCACATGCCCCACCAAGCCCACTGGCTGTGAGCCAAGCACATCACTAGAACTTGCCTAGGACTTGCAGTTCTTTTGGCGTGGACTGCCTTTCAAGCTTATTTACAACCCCAGAACCCTTTAGCCCATGGTGGGGAGGCTTGCTGAAACTCACATTCTGACCACTGGGATGGGCAATTTCCCTCTGTCTAGGGCTGGTCTAAATGCCCCCTCCACGAATGTTGGCTGAGTTCTGCCCAGTGTTTAGAGCACTGAGTTCCAATGCAAAGTCCAACAATCTGTGCACTCTCTCAAAAACACACAGATTATTTCACCTTGCCATCCAGCTGCTGCCAGGAGAATGGGGAAAGAGTGGTGTTGAAAACTGAAAACTGTTTTTCCTACCTTCTTCAGTGCCTCTTTCAGCAATATGAAGTTAATATCAGATATTATGACTCCTTCATCTGATTTTTTTGTTCTTTTGAAGGTGCTTTTTCGGTAGGTAGTTGTTATTTTGGAGGTCCTACAGGGAGGTCAATTGGTGGAGGCTGCTATTTAGCCAGGTTCCTCCAGTTCCTGGTTCCAGATAAAATTCCTGATCAAAATTCAAAAACTATAGATTACAACCCTAACATATCTGAAAAATCTCATGTGTTTGAAAAGTATTAAACAATTTTCAAAGTATTTGCATGAAAAAAACAATAATAGGACTTCATTGAGTAGAGCTGAATAATAATGATATTCAATATTTTAAATATATAACTTAATATAGAATACAATACAAAGATATATCAATATCATTATATTATGAAAAGATTCAAGCCATAACTGAATGAGTTACATGTATTTCTGAAGGTATTATAAAAGTGACAAAACAATAAATATAATAAAGTAAATAATAAAAATCATAGAAATAATAAAAAACAAAGTAAAACAGGAAGAATTAATAAAACCAATAATTTTAATGCATAAAAAAGAATAATAACAAACCTCTGCTAGGATTGAGGAAGAAAAAAAATGAGAGGTACAGTATTAATCTAGAGTTGGACACAAACACAACTACAGAAGAGTAAAAGTTATTAAAAGTGAAAAATAATACACTTAAAACTTACATGCAATAGACTAACATCTAGAAAAATGTAACAAGGTATTAAGAAATTAAATGAGTTTTAAATATTCCTGAATATAAAAGACCAGGACTAGATTGTTTTACAAATCAGTCCCACTAAAGTTTCAGGAGACAAGTCATCCCAATATTACACATTTTCTTTTACAAAGAAGAGATAAAGAGTGAATACAGGCAATTATTTTAAAGTTTAGCAATAATTATTAGCAAAATTTTATTAGTAAGAGGAGTTATTATATGCTGTGAATGTTGAGATAACAGCTTTGGAAAGAAAGTTTAATATGCGCGTAACAGAAAACCCAGAAATTCCACTCATAGATATAGTAAGACCTAGAGTAGAGCTTCTCTATCTGTGCATTACTTACACTGGGGGCACATAAGTCTTAGTTGTGGAGGCTTTCTTATGTATTGTAGAGTGTTTAACAGACTCTTTGATCTCTGCTCCGTTGGTGCCAGAAGCATAGTAGCAACCTATCCCCAACCATAATTACCAAAACTGTCTCCAGACATTATGAAATGTCCCTTTTGGGGGCAAAATTGCATTAGTGATACTCTTGCACATGTAGAATAGTGTTCACAGTAGCACCATTTGTAATAGTAATACATATGATTTTAATAAATCATCAGTCGATTGACAGATATTGATAGACATTAATATATGTTATATATTGATAAATACATATATCTCTCATAAACATGATAGATAAAAGTATGTCACAAAAATGTATGCATATAATACTATTGATACACAGTTTAAAAGTACATCAGATATGCATATCTGCAGAGTAAAACTATACCAACATACACATTCATAATAAACACAAAATACTACATAACAGTTGATCTTGACAGAGGATGAGGAGAGAAGGATGTGTTTGTGGAGAGGTACAAAGTGAGGGTTCAACAATTATAATTGAAAACTAAATAAGAAACACAATTTTTAAATTATCTTAAGGGTACTGGTGCTTATGACAGTATTTGTTTTACAATTTGTTAAACCCTAACTTACATTTTGTAGTTTCTTTTCTGCATGAAATATTATATAATTTTTAAAATACCTGAAGTCAAAAATGAAGAGTTGATATAGCAGAGACTTTAGTTTGTGTCTGACACACATCAGTCTAGGACAACTGTGTGCCAATAACCCCTTAGAATTTTTATTTTGATATACTATAGAATATAATAGTTGTATATAAAACATGAAACTATTTTTAAAATAAAAAGAAAAAATGATGTCCTAAACCTTTTTTTAATTTATAATTTTTTTTCCATAGGTTTTTGGGGTACAGGTGGTGTTTGGTTACATTAATAAGTTCTTCAGTGGTGATTTCTGAGATTTTGGTGCATTCATCATCTGAGCAGTATACATTGAACCCAATGTGTAGCCTTTTATCCCTCACCTCTTTTCCATCCTTTCCCCCAAGTCCTCAAAGTCCATTGTATCATTCTTATGCCTTTGTACCTCAAAGTTTAGTTCCTACTTGTGAGTGAGAACATACGATGTTCGGTTTTCCATTCCTGAGTTACTTCACTTAGAATAATGGTCTGCAATTCCATCCAGGTTGCTGCAAAGGCCATTATGTTTTTCCTTTTTTTGACTGAGTAGTACTCCATGGCTATATCATGATGTTTAATAAATCATGTAGGTATATAAGAATCTCATCATAAGTTAGTAAATTAAAATATGCTCTGCTTTTATTCATTTATTTGGTAAATATTTATTTTTTGAACACTTACAACGTGCCAGACATTGTTTTAGGTACTTAGGATGCATAGGTGAAAAGCAGATATAGATCATTCTCCTAATGAACATTTATGTAAAAGAGACAGGCAACATACAATAGTTATCAAAAAATAACTGTTTTGTGGTTAAATATTACACTTTGTAATTTGGACAGCTTTAGGAATGTAGCAATTCATAGTAATTATACTATGCATATTTATAATACTTTATGGACTACAAAACACTGATATACATGTTATTTTAAAGCCATGACTGGTGATACATACGAGTGAAGTACTGATTATTATCCCCATATTTTATAGGCAAGGACACTGAGTCTTACAGTTTGTCACTTGCATTGACAAAAGTTTGTCACTTGCATTGATATTGTTAGGCTTTGTGTCTCCACCCAAATCTCATCTTGAATTGTAATCCCCATAATGCCCATGTGTCGAGGGAGAGACCTGGTGGAAGGTGACTGGATAATGAGGACAGTGCCCCCATGCTGTGATCATGATAGTGAGTGAGTTCTCAGGATACCTGATGGTCTGACAGTTCCTCCTTAACATACTCAGTCTCTCACCTGCCACCATGTAAGACGTGCCTCTTCCCCTTCCTTCGTGATTGTAAGTTTCCTGAGGCCACCCCAGCCATGTGGCACTGTGAGTCAATTAAATCACTATTCTTTATAAATTATAGTCTTGGGCAGTTCTTTATAGCAGTGTGAGAATGGACTAATAAATGCACAAAAATCAGTTAGTGGTATACAGCCCAACCTAGAATCATTTTTATATGAAAATGGTTACAGTTATCCTCTAATACAAAAAAAGAGAGAGAAACAAAGCAGAGTTTCTCTTTCTCAGACTGCCAGTTCATTATGCATAAAGACATCCTTGGACAATCTTAGGCCATTTTGATACACATAATTTATCAAAAGAGGACTTTTTCATTTAAAAGTCACTGAATTTTATATTTTATTTTCTAGGATGTCATCTTTAGAAATCTGGACATAAAAGTCATCAGCAGTTTGAGGGAGAGGGTTTTGCAACAGCAGTTTCCACTGACATATTTTGGGATCAATACAAATTAACTCAAAAAACAGATAACATGTTCTGTCACTGTGTGCTTGTCAATTAATAGTACTCTTGAGAGTTAAATTATTTCAGTATTCATGGGGAGAATTAATGACAGAAAGGCCTTGTTACCCATTTGAAAGTAAAAGTTAGTTTTCCAGTCTCACTCTAATAAATCTGTGTTGGTATTTTCCATGGACATTCTCGTGAGCTCCAAATAGGATATTAAAGTGATGGAAAATGTTTTGAAACCATCAGTAGTAATTACATATATAAAGTTATAATATCATCATTGGTTATTTGAGAGAGAGTACATTTTACATGTGAAAATATAGAGACCCATCACAAAAGGAATAGTACCTTCTGCGATCAACGTTCTCTAGTATCCAAAGCAACTTTTAAAGGTAGCTTTTGTTTGGAAAAGATGATATTTCCTGTGTAATAATAAATAAGCCTCAAAACTCAAGTCTGTCATGTATTACTTATAAGGGAAGATATTAGATCTAGTTTTCAATCTTTGAACATTCAAAGAGTCATACAACTGACCCTAATTTACATTTCCAATTTCATTTTTAACTGTTCTTCTGTTTGAAAGTGTACCCCCAGCAAACTAATCAAATTACTGTCTTCTGACATGATTTGTACCTTTATACCTCTATGCCTTTTTGTCAGAACACTCCTGTCTGGCATGATCTTATCACTTCCTCCCCAATTCATGCTCCCACTGTCACTCTGACTCTACCATTTCCACCTGATAAAAGCCTAAAGCTTCTCCAAGCTGTTACTGCCATATCATTCCTGGACAAGGTGTGGATTTTTCATTTGGCACAAGTACAAACCATCTACTGTTAGTGTCTTTCCAATCTAAACTGGAAGATAATTCTATGCTCCTCACTAAGCATCATAGGTCTGGGGTCATTTGTTCTTGAATAAGGCAAAACTGTAGGCTTCTAACTTGTACTTCCTTAACCGGTAATATTAAACCATTATCTGATAACTCCCCCTACTTTTGTCTGTAATTCTTTTCACAATTTTTCTAGTTAATATGTAGGCTATCTCTAATTATGTAACCACTCAGTACATGGAGAAGAGATGCAAGTGCCAAGATATCTAGAACAGCCCAGAAACTAGAGTGCTGATTACTAGGAGATATTAGAGGTGAGGTGCTCATGGGCAGACAGCAAACATTTCTTAACTAAGGGCTTTAAAGTTGCAGGAGTATACAAATTTATCTCATCTTTCCTAATAATGGAAGGGATTATGGTAGTGTGTTATGTGGGAGTCTGAAAGTGAGAAAAGACTGTGAAGTGTAGGAAAAAAATAATTTCTTGGAACTTCATAAATCTTGGTCAATAAGCTACATTATTGAATAATCCCAAGTTGTTGCCTGCCTTCTCTTTCTTGTGGCAGCTTCATGAATGACAACTTTGTTCCATAAACAGCATCATGAGAATAATAAAGTCTCCCAGGTTAAAGCAAACCCCAAGGGTATTTGACTGCTTTGAAGTTTTTTAAGGGCTCCAAAACACTGCAGCTGCTCAAAAAGATATCCTGACACTGGCAACCTATTGCTTTGTAGTTACTTGGTTACACATCTTGTTTCTCACCTACATTGTCAACTTTGGGTGAGCTTTGATGTAGAATGAAATTTCTGATTTCACCAACCTGATTCCTGAGACTTATTTCCATAACCATGGACTTAGTGTGTACAGAGACTAGATAGAAAGCATAAATTATGGGCTTTGTTGATCCAATTTTAGTAATAGACCTCTCTTATAGAAAAGGAATATGTAAAAATCCTCTATCAATTCTAGTGATGGTTTTTTTTCACTATCAGCAAGGACTCTTGGAAGCATAGCAGTAGTCTGTACTTGGCTCTGTTCTTCAAGGTAATATCTAGTTTCTGTTACCCTGTTCTTGCCTTAATTAAATACCACTTATTATTTGAAGACCTATTAATTTGAAGTTTGAACATTTTAAATTAATAATATTAGTAAAAAAACCACACTGAGAAAACTGCCTAATATTTATACCTAATATTCTATCTTCCAGACATTTTGAATTTAACAAAGAGGGAATCCTGTTTTCCGTGGGATCTGGATTAGGGCACTCCTCTCAAGGCTTCTCCTGACTTCATGGCAGAAGTCCAGCAGATGATTGCTAATCTAGTTACAATTGCCCTGTCTCAGAACTCCTCATAGTTAGAAGAACTGAAAGGATGCCCTAGAAGTCTTTGCATATCTCGCGATAGCCCCTCCCTTCATTGTCAACATTCATTCGATCATTTAGCTGATGATCATCAAAACAAATGACTTTACGCCTATTACCTTGGTTTACAATAACTATCACAAGAGGACTAGGACTGCTCAGGATTCTAACTTACCTATGCCTCTGGGGCTGAGAGAAAGCCTCCAACCTGCATTTCTCTTCATTCCTTACTTTATTTTTCCCCACACATCACCAAGTGATACACTAGTTTTTTTGTTTGTTTGTTTGTTTGTTTGTTTAGACATTGTCTTGCTGTGTCGCCAGGCTGAAGTGCAGTGGCGTGATCTCGGTTCACTGTAACCTCCACCTCCTGGGTTCAAGTGATTCTCCTGCCTCAGTCTCCCAAGTACCTGGGACTACAAGTGCACACCACCACACCCAGCTAATTTTTGTATTTTTAGTAGAGACATGGTTTCACCATGTTGGCCAGGATAGTCTCGATCTCTTGACCTCATGATCCTCCCGCATCGGCCTCCCAAAGCGCTGGGAATACAGACGTGAGCCACCATGCCCGGCCACACACTACATATTTTACCAAGCTATTTGCTTATCTTTTCCCACTAGAAGGAAGGCAAGGTTTTTGTCTACTTTGTTTACTACTGAATTATCAGAGCCTAAAAAAACTAAAACTAAAACTAAAACAACAACAACAACAAAACATTAGTGTAGACAGAGAGTAGAGTTACAAAGGTCAAAAGATTACCTTTATTTGGAGAGAGCATAAATTAATGATAAAGCTAACCAATAAAAGCTAAGTAAGTTGTCCCAGAAATAGAGAGGTAGGTGGGGCCTGTGGTGCAAGAAAAGGAATGGTGAGAGTTATGGCTGGAGACGTTAGCATAAAGGACTTTGTGTACCATAACAAACACTTTGAACTTTATTGCCCAGGAAAATGGATTGATGTGTCTGAAAATTTTACCAATCTGAAAACTACATTTGAAAATAAGAAAGCATAAAATACCTAGGAATACAGCTAACCAGATAGGTGAAAGGTCTCTACAATGAGAACTACAACACACTGTTCAAAGAAATCAGAGATGACACAAACAAATGGAAAAACATCCATGCTCATTGATAGCAAGAATCAATATTATTAAAATGACCATACTGCCCACAGTAATTTATAGATTCAATTCTATTCCTATCAAACCACCAATGACATTCTTCACAGAACTAGAAAAAATATTTTAAAATTCATATGGAACAACAACAAAAAAGCCTGAATAGCCAAGGCAATCCTAAGCAAAAACAGAAACAAAGCTGGAGGCATCATGCTACCCACCTTCAAACTATACTACAGGGCTACAGTAACCAAAACAAGACGGTATTTGTACAAAGCCAGAAACATATTTGAACTAAGGAACAAAATAGACAGCTTGAAAATAAGGCCACACATCTACAACCATCTGATCTTTGGAAAAGCTGACAAAAATGAGCAATAGGGAAAGAAATCCCTATTCAATAAATGGTGCTGGGAGAATTGGCTAGCCATGGGAAGAAGATTGAAACTGAACCCCTTCCTTACACCATATACAAAAATCAACTCAAGAAAGATCAAAGACTTCAATGCTAAACCCCAAACTTTAAAAAACCCTGGAGGACAATCTAGGCAATACCATTCGGGACATATGAGTGGGCAAAGAGTTCATGACAAAGACACCAAAAGCAATTGCAACAAAGGAAAAAATTGACAAACGGAATCTAATTAAACTAAAGGGCTTCTGCATGGCTAAATAAACTATCGATAGAATAAACAGACAACCTACAGAATGGAGAAAATGTTTGCAAACTACATCTGACAAAGGTCTGCATGTGGTCAATAAGCATATGGAAAAACATCTATATCATTGATCATTAGAGAAATGCAAATAAAAACCACAGTGAGATACCATCTCACACCAATCAAAATGGCTATCATTAAAAAGTAAAATAAATAAATAAATAAACAACACATGCTGCGAGGTTGTGGAGAAAAGAGAGAGCTTATACGCTGTTGGTGAGAATATAAATTAGTTCAACCAGTACGGAAACCAGTGTGGGAGTTCCTCAAGGAGCTAAACACAGAATCACTGTTCTACCCAGCAATCCCATTACTAGGTACATACCCAGAGGAATACAAATCATTCTATCCTAAAGACACATGCACCCCTACGTTCATTTCAGCACTATTCACAACAGAAAAGACTTGGAATCAACCTAAATGCCAATCAATGATAGACTGGATAAAGAAAAAGCTCATATACACTATGGAACTCTATGCAGCCATAAAAAAAGGAATGAGATGATGTCCTTTGCAGACCATGGATGGAACTAGAGGCCGTTATCTACAGCAAAGTAACGCAGGAACAGAAAAATAAATACTACATATTCTCTCTTATAGGTAGAAGCTAAATGATGAGAACACATGGGCACATAGAGGGGAACAACATACACTGGGGCCTGTCAGAGGGTGGAGGGTGGGAGGAGGGAGAAGATCAGGAAAAATAACTATTGGGTACCAGGCTTCATACCTGCCTGAGGAAATAATCTGTCCAACAAACCCCCATGACATGCATTCACCCATATAACAAACCTGCATGTGTACCCTTGAACCTAAAATAAAAGTTGAAAGAAAGAAAATAAGAAAGCTCATTCCGATGGCAAGGAGATAAAGGTTCCTCTTGTAATAGTTCATACAACAAATGATACTGACGTAAATAATTTTTATTTTGTTTTCTCTTTCTAACTCATCATCACAACTATTGCACTGTTTAGAAGCAATAGCTGAGATCTGCAGGAAGCAGCAGAGATGGTCAGTAATGGTGGGGGAGTCTTGATTTGCATAGAGCATCTCCAAATGGAGCAATTTAGCCCTCAATGCCATTGTTTCTCATGCCTCACTATAGCCAGTGTTGTGACTCGGGGTTTTCCTAAAGGGTTTCTTGAAGAAGTCCGATGCATCTTACAGTTCTAGCTTAAAAGTCTAGGTGGTAGATCACCAGGTCAGCCCACTTATATGACTGATTTCCGGCTTTACTAACATGGATTTTTTTGCTTTTAACTTTCTAACTCCAAGAGGGAAATGCTTCAGTGATTTAACGATTGAAGGGAACATTTTGGACTACATCACTGTGATACTGTGGTATCTCCATTGGCAGCTTTGGATTATGAAGAGGAGAACCTGGCACATTTAAGTAATAATGCAAGGATATGGTGTTGAAATACAGCAGGCAATAATATTACATGTTTTGCCTGTCTGTAGTTTTTGCAGCAAACAGAGAGATGGCTTGTTGAAATTTGCCAGTTTTACATAAAATATGACCATTCTTGGTAGAGAGTTGGACCCAAGTATATTATATTAAGCCAACAAAATGAAAGGAGAGTGAGTCCAGTAAATAGTAACCGCTTTCAGAAATATCTTCAAGAGGACAGTTTTCTCACTTCAGAACATTATGCTTGGCATAGGTGAAAGAAATATTTTTCAGCTCTTCTCCCATCGAGTCAATTAGTACAAGCTCCATGACCTTTTGCAAAACCTGTTTTTTTGTTAATCATTTTGTGATTACCCTACTAGACTGTGAGCACTTGGGATAAAAAACGATGTTTACTTGTTGTTGTGTTCTCCGGTATCCAGGATACTTTTTGGCATGCAATGACCATATCAGAATAGAAAAATGAATGTCATTCATTTGATCTCTATTCAATTTTCTATAATATATATTTTACTAAATGGTAGGTTTGCCTTTTTGTCACCAGACGGTGTGCCTGATAGGGGCAGAGATCATGTCTCTATTCCTCGGTATCTGACACAGAGCAGATGCTACATAAACACGAATTGACAAATGTATGAATTAAATGTTACAGTGATCTCTTTGGTAACTAAATTATCGAAAGAGAGACAGTGATTTCACTATTATCATTATTATGAAATTATTGTATTCAGATTCTGGTAAACATTGGATAAATTGGAAACAGAGTCCAGTGTTGACTATGTAAAATCATACTCCAATTAACTACATTCACTTCTGGCACATCTTTTACAAGTTATAGAATAGAACTGTTCTGTTCAATTTTAATTATTGAAATAATCTTACTGGAAATTATTAGCTACCGAATAGAAAAGTAAGCTTATGGCCGGGCAAGGTGACTCACGCCTGTAATCCCAGCACCTTTGGAGGCCAAAGTGGGTGGATCACGTGGTCAGGAGATGGAGACCATCCTGGCTAACACGGTGAAATCCAGTTTCTACTAAAAATACAAAAAATTAGCCAGGCATGGTGGCACTTGGTAGTTCCAGCTACCCTTGAAGGCTGAGGCAGGAGAACCACTTGAATCGGGGAGGCGGAGGTTGCAGTGAGCCGAGATTGCACCACTGCACTCCAGCCTGGGCGACAGATTGAGACTCCATCTCAAACAACAAAAAAAAAGTAAGCTTACTAGTTTCCATTACAATACTTGCAGTTTGCACACACGTGCATGCACATGTACACACAGTTCTTTCTAGTCCTAGAGCATTCTTTGATTTTTATTGAGTTCCTAAATAGGATTTTAAGGACATAGTAATTAAGTTTAGCAAGTAAATTTATTTCAGATATAACTTTAAAAATTATACGAGCAAACATATTTTTGAAGAAAATACATGTGCAAAAGTATGACGTTAAAATTCCTTATAACCCCACTACCCAATTATTTATATCGATAGCTATAATAAAATTAATATCATAACTATCTACTATTTGGCACCTGCTCTTTCACTTTTTTCTAAGCTACCATATATCTGTAATACAGTATAATGTTAAGAGCCTGGGTTTTTTTTTTTTTTTTTTTTGCGACGGAGTCTCGCTCTGTCACCCAGGCTGGAGTGCAGTGGTGCAATCTCGGCTCACTGCAAGCTCTGCCTCCCGAGTTCACGCCATTCTCCTGCCTCAGTCTCCCGAGTAGCTGGGACTACAGGCACCCGCCACCACGCCCGGCTAAGTTTTATGTATTTTTAGTAGAGACGGGGTTTCACCGTGTTTGCCAGGATGATCTCGATCTCCTGACCTCGTGATCCACCCGCCTCAGCCTCCCAAAGTGCTGGGATTACAGGCTTGAGCCACCGCGCCCGGCCAGAGCCTGGGTTCTTAACTAGACCTAGTTTTGAATTTGGGGGCGTCACTTGTTCTTTTTGTTTATCCAATTTCTCATTTACAATATGGAAAAATAATTAGCCTTTACTCCTGTTATGAAGAGTAAATGAAATAATGCAAATAAGACAGGTAGCAAATAATAATTAATAAATGTCAGTTAGCTACAAATTTTTTGTTATTATATGATATTTTTTGGAACATAACACATCTCAATTTATTTAGCTAGCTAGTCCAAAGGCAATCAAAGCAACATCTGAGTTGCTTTCGTTTTCTTCAATATTAGAATAAAATTATATGACAAATAGCCTTGCACATTTATAGGTGCCTACCTGTCCACTTATTTTTATACGATATATTGCTAGAAGTAAAATTGTTGATACAAAGGTTACGAACATTTTTTAGATGTTTAGTTTTGCTATATTGCTCTGCAGACAGATTGTAATAATTTACACAACAACCAGCAGGGTGTAAGAGTGCTCACTTCCCCGTGATTTTGTCAGCACTGGATCCTTATCATTAAAAACCCTGCCAATTCCATAGAGGAGACAATGTATCTCTTGTTTTAATTTGCATTTTTATTACTAGTGAGATTTATTGACCATTTGTGTTTCTATTTTGTATCTCTCTGCTATGTCTTTTACCCATTTTTTTCTCTTTATGTGAGCTTTTGTTTTTCTTACACAAATCTTTTATTAAGATTTTATACCTTGGATTTTACATACATTGCAAAATTTTTTAGGCTTTTTTATGATTTTAACTATTTGTGGTATTTTGATAGGCAGATATGTTAATACATTTGAGTGACTAAAAAGAAACACTCTTCAGCAAATTGTGTTGATATCAGACAGGAACAGCCTAAAAATGTCCATATACTGTAATTTTGAATATATTTTCCAAAAATTTCCCCTATATATTGGAAATACTTTAAGTCACAATGGAACCTACATAATTTACTTGTACTGTTTTCATCTATTTTATCAAAATGAATAATTTTATTACAATATGGCTGCTAGCTCATCATACTCTTGGCATTAACACATCATTGGGTCAAGTTAATACCAAAGAACAGTCTTCCAAAGAACAAGGCATTTATCACAAAGTTCATCATAATTGAATCTGGCCCTGCCAGCACTGACACCTTACTTTTCAGTATAGCAAAAGTAATTTCTCTACTCTTTCTATAATAGCAACATCTTGTAGTACACCTAAAATGAGTTTTCAACCACAATCCATTCACTCATTTGTTCACCAGATATATACTGGGCTTTTGCTGCTCTCCCAAGCACTACGCTAGGCACCAAACTAAAGTCATAAATAAGACAGGCAATATCCCTAACTTCATAGAGCTTATAATATTTTACAGTTACATAAATCGTATAGAACAGACTTTGTTTAAAGATTAGAAGGACAAACAAAAGAAAATGTAAAACAGCTCCTGGGTTTCAAAGGGCTTAATTTAAATGTGCACTCACTACATATCAAGTGATGTTCTATTTGTTTTGTACACATATATATTAAATCATTTCACCTTCCCAATAAGCCTAAGAGAAAGTACTATTAAATTATACCCATTTTACAGATGTGGAATCTGAGACATAGAGATATGAAGTGACATTTTCAATGACATATAGCTAGAAAGTAGAGAGGCCCAGTTTTAAATCTAGTGAGTCTGGTTCCGGAGTGCACGCTCTTGACCAAAGGTGCTGGACTACTTTGGAATACGGTGCTACGTTTTCCTATTTTCACATGATACATTTTCTGTATTTATTTCATGACTTTTAAACATTTTTAAATTTATGATTTAAAAACATTACCTTATAATGCTTCAGAGCTGATGTAATATGAAACACACATAAAATATTCATTCTCTTTATTTATTGTGCCTTCCTTGAAAGGATTCTCTGCTATAGTTCTTTTTTTTTTTTTTTTTTTTTTTTGAGACAGAGTCTTGCTGTCTCCCAGGTTGGAGTGCAGTGGCTGGATTTCAGAAAACTGCAAGCTCCGCCTCCCAGGTTCACACCATTCTCCTGCCTCAGCCTCCCGGGTAGCTGGGACTACAAGCACCCGCCACCATGCCCGGCTAATTTTTTATATTTTTAGTAGAGACGGGGTTTCACTGTGTTAGCCAGGATGGTCTCGATCTCCTGACCTTGTGATCCACCCACCTCCGCCTCCCAAAGTGCTGGGATTACAGGCTTGAGCCACCGCGACCAGCTCTCTGCTATAGCTTTTCTTAAAAGTATTTGTAACAATTCTACTTTTGAATACCTATAGCAATTCCAGCTGCCATGTCCCTAGCTTCCTTAAGTATTCAGAACACAAATGAAAACCAGGATGTAAACAAACAGACAAACAAGCAAAAACCTTCAGCAGCCAAAAGAAATGTCAGAAAGTTTATTCATGAAGGAACATTCTAGGCTGTTATTCTGAGCCAGTTTAACATTAGACAGAATTATAATAAGCTTTAATAAGCTGCAGTAGATCGAAAGTAGAAGGGGGTTGTAAAGGGAGGATTCTGACAGCCTGACTAATATGAATAATACAGGAAAATCATAAATATGTCATGGAAAAAAGTAAAGATATTTTCTGAGGCTACTCAATGTAAAGACAAACCATCATTGCATAGTAACCAGGAAAAATGATTGAAGTTTATGATGATAGCTCACAATCATTAATAAAATGTTTGAGTTTAGTCATTTTTGTTCAAAATATCAGCGAACATTCATTAACAATGACATCTGGTTAAAACCGATGTTGATGATGATGTGTCAAAAAAGTTGTTCTCACATCAAGTACATTTAGATAAGGGAATATGGCAATATTTGTCAAATACATTGGAGTTCTCTAATTCGCTTGCTCTATAATGAAATTTAATATAAAGCAAAACTTAATTTTTCCTTAAAATTTTGGTGTTTTCTAGGCTTCTCTGATTTTAACTGATTCTGTTTTTTACTTCACCTCATGACTCAAAGTATCATCTTTGATGAACAAGAAATAGCTACAAGCCTCATCTGCTGTCCTGAAGTTATTTAATATGCCTAGTTCTGAAGCTGTAGAATCATATATAAGACTGTAGTTGGCAGTGGTTATTCAAATATAGCTTACCAGTAATCTCAGGTTCATGATGAAAAATATCTTGTTGCTAACTAATTTCCTGGAAGTGTCACTACAGACCTCTATAATGCATCATCCGCTGATGGTGCCTTTCCTCCTGTGGTGTTCTCAATCTGAAATGTTCTCTCTGAGCTTCCATCTGCATGTGTCCCCATATATCAAAATCCTGTTCATTATTATTCAAAAACAAGCTCAAATGCCATCTTCCCCATGTAGCCTTTCCCACCTTACCCAGTGACAGGCAGAATTAATGAGTATGGGCTCTGCATTCAGACACACCTGATTTGAATTCTGACTCTTCCACCTACCAGTTGTGTGACACTAAACACTGCTCACAGCTTCAATATCTTCATCAGTAAAATGTGACTAATCGAAGGTCCAACATTATAGAATTGTTGTGATTATTAAATGAGATTTCTTGGGAAAGATAAAAATAATGGGCAAAAGTACTCTAAATTTATATTGCCTTCTACATTCAAATTGACTAAAGGAAGCAATTTTGATATCCAACTTCTGATACCGTGACAAGGTAAAACAATCAAAGAAGTTGGGACCTAGATAACACCAGTAGGCACAGTGGGTGAATGTCCAGGAATAAGTTTTAATTTAGAAATCTCTAGGGAAGAATTATATAGAAATTTTCCATTTGGATTAGAATCAAGAAGAAGGCCTTTTCAATGCACTTTAGTCTATATCTTCTTTGCAAAGGGTGATGGGAACTATGCAAATCATGGAATAGAATGACAGAAGAAGAAAAAAAGCCTAGAAAGTGTGATCCTTTCTTACTAAACTTTGTGACCACCATTTATGTTAACTTCACGGGTTATGCTAAGTGAGGTGCCATTCAATTGAACTGACTGAAGAATCCAATCATGTACAATATTTAAAACCAAAGTTGTGTCATTTACTGCTTTGGGGGTAAAGAAAATTGTGTGTGTAAAAGGTGACTGCAGAACGCTGAGAACCATCATTGGCAAACATGCTTTGTTTGCCTTTTTAGTTCTGTTGCTTCTTCCCCTCTGCCACCCACCCGAACACACCATTCTCCAGGATTAAGACTAGGACAGGCTAAGGAGAAGTCAAAAGTAGAGCTAAATTGCTCTGACATAGAAATGAGGAGATTTTGGGAATGGGAATGGAAAACTTAATAGGTAAGAGAAGGAAGAACTTGAGGGGAAGACAGAAGAGAGGCTAACAATATGATCAGATGCTATATCCAAAGAATAAATTTTTAAAATAACCTTTGAAAATTCTTCAGTGGAGAAAATGGTCAGAGAACTTTACAAGTAGAGGGTAATTAATGTTGATTATTATGTATTTTATGGTTTTCCTCTGATATGTATCTCGTCTCTACTCTCTAGCATTTAATAAAGTCTGCCACACACATAACCTTCAATTTGTGATACTTTAAGAAGTAAAATGGGCCGGGCGCGGTGGCTCAAGCCTGTAATCCCAGCACTTTGGGAGGCCGAGACGGGCGGATCACGAGGTCAGGAGATCGAGACCATCCTGGCTAACACGGTGAAACCCCGTCTCTACTAAAAAATACAAAAAACTAGCCGGGTGAGGTGGCAGGCGCCTGTAGCCCCAGCTACTCGGGAGGCTGAGGCAGGAGAATGGCGGGAACCCAGGAGGCGGAGCTTGCAGTGAGCTGAGATCCGGCCACTGCACTGCAGCCTGGGCGACAGAGCGAGACTCCGTCTCAAAGAAAAAAAAAAAAAAACCTTTTACATCACTGGCAATTTTGAATTTCCTCTCACTATTGTATCTCCTTTATTTCCTCAATTCTTTTTGCACTCCTTTTTGTATCCTTTCCTTTGGCAAACTTCATCCAGCAGCGGATTGTTGGTTTGTCACCCTCTCAATGTTTCCTTGTCTTCTGTTTGTCTTCCTTTGTGCCTTCACCAGGCCAGTGAAGAAGTATGACCCTTTGGAATTTCCACAAATGTTCCAAATTCCGAAAAGGACTGACATAAGCTTTTGATTTTATCAGTATGTGTTTGTGCTCAGTGACTGAACTGTGTGTCATAAAATGGCATTAAATTGTGTGTTATAAAATTGCATTATATAACAAGGACAATTATAAAACAATTACAATCTTTTCCCCAAAAGTAGTATCAATCCAACTTCTTGGAGAATGTAGATGCTTCTTCCGCCACACATTCTGTCTTGTGATTCTGTTTGGCTTTGCACAGATGGGAAGCACCACCCGTATAGCCTACCTCTCAAGCTGTGGCTGGCAAGAGCCATCTTGAGTCTATGCTTTCTGTTTAAAGATGGAAAATAAAGATGGAGCTGGTTGCTGACATTACAGCTGGTGCGCGTGAAGCTTTTTGTGAAAGTCTATTTAAATTCCAAACTTGACAGCACAGTTGTTGGTTTGTCAAAGCAATGCAAAATTAAAAGAGTGAAGAGAATCTAAAGACCAGAATCATAGCAGAATTTTTTTTGTTTTGTTTTGTTTTAAAGTAGCTATGGATCTAAAAGTATATACTAGATTTAGTCACGTGCCCAAGGGGAGAAACACATTAACAAAATGGTAATACCCCAAAAAAACCTTGGGACAAATACATCTTTAAGCCTTCTAAGAATCAGAAAATTATAACTTGCCTTTGCCTAAAAAGTCATTTTGTAACTTCAGCAATCTACATTTGCAAAGTCATTTCCCTCATTACGAATTCAGTAGCTGAATTAGTAACATATTTTCTTATTGGCTATACATGCTGTTCTTTTAGTGTGGCTTCCAGTTGTTAGGAAGCCCAATCAGAATCTTCTGACTGGCCTAGTTACAGTATAATAGAGAAAGTTTATACAACTGTTTTTTTCTAGAGTGAAGGTCTATAAACACATGACCTTCTTAATCCTGTGAATCAAGAAAAGCATCATGTCTTCTTGACAGTATTTTAGATGTACTTCATAGTTGCTGGATAGTCTTAGGGTTGCTCAGATAAAGGGAGCAATTTGTTTCTAAGGTAGTAAAGCTCACCCACATTTGGATGAGGTCATGTAAAAGAAATGGACAAGGCGCTTTGCTGGTATGTTGACTTTGGGTCCATGAATGTTTAATGAGCAGAATAAAAATTCATAAAGGAGATTACTCCTGCTTCATTTAGTCATTCTTTATTTTTCTCAAATCACAACTCTTCAGGAAAATACTCCAACTGACCAGTTGTTCTAGTGTGGCTGCTAAATTGAAAAGCGACTCTACTATGGCTATAGATTTAGAATAAAAATCCATTTAAATAAATGCTTTTTAAAAGATTTTAAGAACAGTTCAAAATGGATTTGTTTCTAGTTGCACAAATTAGTTCAACATGTATTATAACATATATCAATATATTCATATTTCCATTTTTGGCATTTCTGAAAATCAAGGATTGTAAGAAAATAATTAACAACTGAAATTTAATTTATTTTACACTATCAATTAGTAATTTTTTACAGAGTACTATGAATGACATGCCTAATCTCTTTTCTTGCTCAGAGAGGGTCCCTAAGGCTTAGCTTATGGAATCTCAGAAGCCTTAACTAGAGATAAAGCATGTTGCCAGGCGTGGACCTCAGGAAGAGATGCATCCTATTGAGTTACCAGGTCAATGTAAAGGTAAACAGTATGATACAGGAACACCAAATCTCTATATGGAAAAACAAGAAGAGTGAAAGCTCAAAATTTAAAGTCAAACTGGTCGAGAACCTAAGGATGAGGAGAAAGAAATAGAGAGATAAACCTTGGGTGTTTAGGGCAGTGGTTGGAGATAAAACTTGAAGGCATTCCCTGAATCTGTATTGAGGAGGATAGCACTTTTATGTGGTGCCTGTGGTCATAGGCATGTCTGTAAACTATTGCCAGTGACTGGCCAGCTGACGTGTAGGTTAAAATAGCTGTAAATTAAATGTTCACAGAGATCACAGAACAGATGCTGAATAAGTGTTTAGTGACATTAAGGAAATCTTTGGAGAACACGTAGCAATTGACTAGAACGCTGAAGGGTGAATAAGTTCTCAAACTGCAAAGAAATTTTAAAAAGGAACTACATGTAGAATGAGCTGTGTGATCACAGGAATCTAATGCATAATGTGCTAGAAGGATGAAAAATAGTCTGATGAGGCCCAAGTTGCAGGGGAAGGGTAAAACCTCTTGTCTGACTTTACCATATATTCAAGGTCCACTTGACCTGCCATGTACCTCATATTTTACCACGTTCTCAGTCTCAAGCTCTCAGATTCTAACTGGATCAGTCTTTTTATTCTCAGTTCTCGCCTCCTTTTTTGACTTGGATCTTTTTTCTGCCTTCTCTTATCTTAAAAAATGTTCTTTTAGTAGATTTCTTACTTTAATAAAACTGATTTTCTTATTATTGATTCAATCTTTTATAACAGGAAAATACGTAACCTTC
The DNA here is from genome assembly GCF_009764315.1 of Trachypithecus francoisi. Taxonomy (NCBI): domain Eukaryota; kingdom Metazoa; phylum Chordata; class Mammalia; order Primates; family Cercopithecidae; genus Trachypithecus; species Trachypithecus francoisi. The sequence goes on from NW_022681471.1 coordinate 7,070,278, forward strand.
TATAAAATCCAGCTCACAAGGCTGTGGTGAGGGTGAATTGTGTCTGTAAAGTGCTTATCACAGAAAAGGTGTCTCATCAGTGTTGGTTCCTTTCTTGCTCTCACTTCTCCGACACTGAAAAAATCAAAGTCATTCATTAAGCACGCCTCAAAGTTGGATGAGAATGAATTTTAAGAGAGATGAAAGTAAGCAAAAGACAGAATACAGTAAGACCTGTCTTCTCGAAGATCACACGGAAGACACATGACATGAATAGCGGGTATGTTGGCAACTGCAAAGCATCTGAATATATTTTGATATATGTGGCTTTATGTGTTTTGTATCCAAGACAAACTCCAAATATTTTAAAAGTTATTTATACATTTACATGGTTTTGATAGACATACCTGTATAGACATATACATTTTCAAGAAACCTATGTAATTACAAATAACTATTAATGAAAGGGTGTGAAGCTAATTAGTCAAAGTGTTTCTCTGATAGCTTAGGCTCAAGTATACCTTTATATGAGAAAATTGGTGTAATAAGGTTTCCTTCATAGCCATTCATAACCATTCAACACTATTCATTAAGCACCTACTACATGTGCTACCCATGTGCTAGGTGTTGTGAGGATCTGGTATTTCAGGGTCCTGGTCATTTGTGGCATTTATTTGTCAAGCCATAGGTGGCTTTGTATTTTGTGGCTCTGTATTTCAGGATCCTGGTCATTTGTGACATTTATTTGTTATTTGTCAAGCCATGGTGGTTTTCCCATGCCAGTCCTTTCTATGAAGTTGCTGCAGTGTGGCTATCACTTAGGTCTGTGAGAATGCTATGACCTTCACTGCCACTCACTGGCCTCCCTAATTGGTGTTTCATGCACTATATGCACACACATCATACACTTCAAAAGTATTATTTGAGGGGGCATTATCCTCATATCAAAATTAAGGAAGCTTAAAGACACTCCATGATACGCACAAAGACATATGATTTGTAACTATTAGAGCTTGTAATTTAAACCTCAATCTATCGAATTCATTTTTTCAACTATAACTTGTTATTTAGGGGAAAATCCCATTTTTATGGGGCCCATATCTTAAATAATCCCTTAGATTTCCTTAGGGTAAAGAAAACAAGGGCACAAATAAGAAATACGTATGAATGTGGCCATTTATTTAAAATAAAGAAATTACTGATGCTTGAAAATTCAAAAATCGCTTTAGGCTGTTTACCAGAAATGCTTGCAAGAAAGTGCTTCCTGATTGCCACTTCCATTCTCCTTTCAATGCAGAACAGTCTACAGCTCCCAACAACATCCAGAACTCACAGGGCCAGTCTAAGAGTCTGTGAAGCTTAAGCTGCATGGGCTTCACAGTTTACCTGCCTCTTTTCCGACTCAAGATGCTGATGAGTCAGAGCTGAGATGAACTCCGCATCTAATCCAGCCTCAACATGCAATGACTCCAATTAGATAATGTAGATAGAATTCTATGAGTACTAGCAGTCACTCCTGAAGGCCCACAGCTCACTGAAACCATCATGATGCACACCAAGCATCTGGAAATCTCTACTTCACCATCCAGATAAAGATAAACACACTCCTTTTCCACTTGCCTACCACATGCATACATGTGCAAGTACACACACACACACATACACATACACCCCAAATCAAATAGTCACTTCATGCTTTAGTTTAACCCTATTATTAACCTTTGTTTCTATTTTTGACTAAGGAAGCAACAATATTAACAACATATATGGGGACTAAAACTTAAATGTAATCAAAGGATATGATCAATTAAACACCACCCAAGTTTGCTCTGACAGTTTTTTCACTGCTTTCTGATTTCTCTGATCTCAGATGTAATGCGCATGCCTTGAATTTTACCTACTAACACATCTTTATTTTGGTCTAGATTCACAAGAAATTATCTAGTGGATTTCATGGGATTATTATAAAATTGGTAGATCTGTAAATAATCCTCTAATATTATCACAAGAAAAACAACATTTTAAATATCAAACTTATATCCCTAAAATATCAATTATATAAGCAGAGCCAATTCTGTGGTCTGGAAGGGTATGGACAAGGCAAAAATCAAGGCTGTCTCTTTCTTTGTCTTGGGGATAATTTATTCCCCACTGAAGCTCAGGTTTCTCTGAAAGTTGCGCAGGGGATCTGCTATTGAAAGAAAAATCATGGGGGAAGAAGACTCTATAATAGTGTTCTGGAAAACCATATTTGCAATGATAGTCCGATATGTATATGACTTTCTAATTTAGATGCTGTTCTTAAACTTCAATATGCCTCAAAATGACCTAAGTGTGTTATTCTGAGGAAAGATCCAGAAATCTTCCTTTTCAACATTCCTTCTCAGGCTATTACAATACAGGTGGTCAAGGGATTGCACTGCTAGAAGCACTACTTGACTAGAAGATGTATTTTTAAAATTCCTACAGTCAATTTCTTCTTGATATAAGTCCTATTATACACCTCACTTCTTTCTACAAAATAAAGCTACTTCGATAGGTATATTCTGAGTAAGATGGTTGGCAGCTATATTTCTCTTGAACCAATTTTTCACATACCATTTCAGCTCCCGAGAAGACCATGCAGAAGTTTGAAGCAGACGATAAGTCTAACTCTATCTAGTTACAGGTCTCTGGGAATTGGGTCCATAAATCTAAAGTGATCTATTGTTGATGTTTCTTAAGAAACACTGCAACCTCTCTCTACCTCTCTTTTCCTGTCTCTTGGCCACTTTTGTTTTTATTAAAAAAATAGACTGATAAAACCATTGTTCTAATAGCTTTGTTAGAGCACTATTTCTCAGAAGCATTAACAAATAAGCAGATCTTGAAATATACTATTTTGAGATGAATAATGTATGTGTATTTATTTCTCAGACATGAAAATAAAGTCAGACTAATTTCACAAATTATTCTGACTATCTTTTCAGAGAAAAATACAATCAGACCAAAATTCCACAGAAACTATGGGGTATGCTCTAAATGCTTTTGGTCAAAACCATTGCATAGGAAGGGAAAGTATGGTATACTATGTGTCATGTTTACATACATCTGGTAATGACATTTGATCGACATTAGAGACTCGTGTGGTTTGCCTACAGTGCAATAACCTACTTTGTCTCCACCAAAATAAGTAAATCAGAATTCTTGAAAGTAGTCTTCTTGAGTGACTCTGCACTTGTTTTACTGTGCTAGACTTCTTGCAGTAGTTTTGCAATTCTGGTTTTCTGTGACAAATTACATGCTTTGAGGCAAAGTGGTCAGCCCCAGGAAGGCCAGAAGAGTAAGATTTTCAAAGAGTGAATATAAAGACTCCCAGAGTAAAAGTGCTGAAATTTTGGAAGCCAGGCAGCACACCATTTGCTCAACAGAGTAACATGTGCTCAATAACTTTACAGGCTGTGAATGTAGAGCTAAGCTGTTCCACCACTGGCTGTAGGAGACTAGAGTTGACTCAAAAAATCTGTAAAACGGGAGATTAGTATCAAATAGTGTTATTGTGAAGGTTAGAAGAGATAGTATCTTCAAGGCTCTCATCAAATGACCTGACACATAGTAAGCATTTTGTTGGTATTGACTGTCATGATCAACTTCATGTGAACAAAGCTTGCTGTTCTGTAAAATTCTATTTTAACTCTTGAAAAGCTTATTTTGTTTTAACTTATGAAATACTTTTGCAATATCTTGTCAGTTCTAGGTATGAACTGTATTGCATTTCTTCAGAAAACCATGATGTCACTCATAATATAAAGGCCATCTCACAAATTTCTGAGATGGGGAGCAACAAAGAGGAGAGGTTTTCTACACCATACATACAGAATTGTCATCCAACTACAACAATTAAGACACTGTAGAACTGATACAAAGATAGTGACATAAATAAATAGAGCAGAATAGAGAGCCCAGAATCACATTCAGACAAATTTGTGAATTTAGTATAAAGACAATAGATTATTTACATGAAAAAGTAAAATAAAATTTTATCACTTCACATGTGAATAATAATATAGAGTGATCACAGAACTACATAAGACAAAAAGATTTTAAGCAATTAAATAAAAATATATAACATATATGTTGATCTTGGAATACAAAAGAAGTTCTCATAACAAGTCTAACCCCCCGCCTCATCCAGAAATAGACCATAAAAATGTTAAAGATTACCACAGGCTGGGGGAAGGTATTTGCAATAAATGCATAACAAAACAATTAGTATTTAAAATATACAAAGGACAAACAAGGTGAATTGATGACAGAAACAGTTAAATAGAAATTAAATAAATATCATTAAATGTATAAAAGATCATCAATCTTATAACAATTAAGTAAATGTTAACTAAAAATTAAAATGAGAATTTTACTCTCATTAGATTTGCCAATATTAAAGTTGGATTTAAACAATTTTTTAAAGGTATTTAGAAAATGGTAACTGGTATGAATGTAAATAAATTGGCACAGAGTATTTAGAAAAAAATTCAATAGCAAGTAACATTTAAAATACATATACCTCATGACTCAAGAAATCTATTTCTAATTGTGTTTCCCAGAAACCAAAGCCTTGCATATATACAAAAAGAAATGGCACAAAGACATTTAGTCTTAATTCTTGGGAGTGAAAAACTGGAAACCATGATAAAGAGTGGTTAGTTAAATAGTCATGTATTTGTACAATAAAAGTAAATAAACTATGTCTGCATGTGTTAACAAAAATAAATAGTGAAACCACCATGTGCAAAAAGGAAAGTTTCAGAACAATAAATTTGAAACAATTTTTGTAAATTGGAAAAACTAGAAAATACAGTGCAATGAAAGGACATGTGGACAAATCATGATATTGGCTGTCTATGGGAAGTAAAGAAGGCAAATGAATGAGACCAAGGCAATAAATAAATGAGACCTTTTAAAAATCTTCATTTCTTTTAAAAATGAACTCCTGCTTTCCACTGAATATACTTTAAATTTTGTAATTGTTTTAGGATTCAGTTCTTATCCTCGTAATTGGATTCTACATATTCCAAAAATAATACCACACTTCCTATGACTTTGATTAACAAACGCATTGTGACCTACTTCAAACATCCGTGCACAGTCCAGCTCCTATACTAACCTCAAGACTCCTGAAAACTTAAGGCACATCTCCATTTGGATATCCCATAAATATCTTAAAATGGCTAAGCTCAAGCCATAATCTCTTTCACATGAAATTGGCTCTCTTCCTGTGTTAATATTGGTGAAAGACAAGACTATGTATCTGGTAATCCAAGTGAATAACCCGGATGTCATTATAGATACTCCCTCTTTCCTACTTTCCACACCCAGTAGGAATTTTTCAAAATCAATTATTTCAATTTAATGCCTCTTGCCTCTGTTCCATTATCTCCACTCTTAATGCATTTTCCTATTCACCTGTCATCATTTTTGAATTATGATATAGTTCAGAACAAATCACTTCCCTCCTGAAAATCACACAGTGATCCTCATTGCCTATATAAAAAGCCTAAACTCCTTCATGTACTATAAAGAATCATTCATGATTTGGGCCTTGACATTTTTCAGCTTGATTCCCCATCATTTTTCAATCACAGTATTCATACCTCTTTTACAGAGTGACATTTGCATTTCCCCCAAACACATTTTGGTTCTCTACACTTCCAATACATTTAATATGCTACCTTCTTTGGCTGAACATTTTCACTTTCTGTATATAATATTATTTGACTTCTAACATCTCATGCTTCTGATCTCAGATCAGCGGCCCCCTTTCGAAAGGAAGCCTTACCCGATTCCCCAAATTAGCGTTGGTATTTTTCTCCTCTGTGTTTCTTTCACTGGCTTCCAGAGTTTCTTACATTGAATCACTTGTCAGGTTGGCCTCTTTATTATTTATCCATCTGATTATCCCTACTATTCTCTGAACTAAATCCTGTGAAAGCAATAACTGATTGTGATCTACGTTCTATGACACCCCCAGTGTTTAGCATAGTATGAGGCACCTAGTAAGAACTCGGTTAAAATATATTGGATGAAACAATAATATGGATTGACTTTTATTAGGTATATAATTGTCTTTAAGAAAAATCCTTTTAAAATTATAAAAATAATTAACTTTACAGTTAGCACCTCCTTTTAAGGGAAACATTCCTTTACATGCATAATTTCTAATAGGCTTATAGAATAACCAGACTAATTTTTTTCTAGTCAAGCGTTGTATTTCTGATGAGAGCAAAATTACTGTGTGAATGATACAAAAGGGGTGAGTGCCTGCAGCTGCTAGAAACTGCCTTTTGCAAAAGTAATCTCCACAACAAATGTGTGTTTTCTCATAATATGGATTTTTTATATATGTATGCACAGTATGATTCAAACTGCATAAAAGTTAAGGAAAAATGCAAACTGGCAAAAGTTACAATTGAATTTTAATTAGGTCTTTCATGTTTACAGACGCCACAACCTCAAGAAGGTTTGTGGAAGTTGTTTCTTAAAATGAAGGAAAACGTAGCAAAAATTCAAAATTGAGGGACAGGTTTAGACTTGGGAATAGAATTGTCGTCAATTGTTCATCAAATTAGATGAACATCAAATTAGATTCTAAAATAGAATTTGAATTATCAAAAATGATTTAAAATGATTTTAAAAGTCATTTTGCTAAATGTCTTCTAGAAATTTCAAAAATGCAGCACTGGCTACTTATTTCAAACTGAACATTATGTGAGGTAGTTATATAATAGTATGTTAAAAATAGATAAATTTAAAAAGCAAAGGGTTAAAAGACCTCATATATTCTAAGCTATTACTAAATTTTCTGGTTCATTTCAAATATGTATACATATATACATACAAACACACATATATATGTTAAAAAGAAAAAAAACCTGTGCTATACACACTGTGGTAGAACAGCCATGCACTATTAAAAATTATAAAATGGGATGAAATACATAAAGGCATTATTTTCAGGTACTGGAAAAATGTAGTAAAAATCTGTGGTATATTAGGAAAGGAAAATGAACGTAAGCCCTACTAACATCCCACCTTATGGCCTGGAGGAGTGTGTCAGGCCATGGAACTGGAAAGATCATCCCAAAAGGAGCCTGGCAGTTTCACTGACTCGAGGAGGCAGAAATTGAATAGCATGCAACAAATATGCTGCTGGATAGCTCCACACTTCCTCTATTGTGTTGTTACGGTCACAAACTACATCTTTATATGTTTTATGTCCTATCACATAGATTTGTACTTACTTTTATGTATTTTCTTTGAAATCATGTCAACAATAAAAAATGGGATAACCAACCAGAAATTTAATAATAATAGTTTTTATATTTACTCATGTAGTTACTTTTTTTCAGATATCTTTATTTATTTATACAACATCACGTTATTGCCTACTGCCCTTTTACTTCAACCTGAAGGATTACCTTTACCATTTCTTGTAGGGCAGGTCTACTGGTACCAGATTCTCTCAGCTTTTGATTATCTGTCAATGCCTTAACTTTATTATTTTTAAAGGAGTGTTGCCTGCTATAAAATTTTCATTTGAAAGGTATTTTTAATGTTGTTATTATTATTTTTATTTGTTAATTTTCTTCAGGTATTTCCAACCAGTTATCCTACTGCATTGTGGCCACCATGGTTTCTGCTGAAACATTTGCTCTCAATTGTATTGATGATCCACTGTACATGACAAGGTTCCTCTCTCTGGCGACTTTCAAGATTTTATCGTTGACCTTGGGTTTTGACACTTTTATTATAATGTATTTCTGTATAAAACTTTTTTATTTTTATCATACCTGGGCTTCATTGGGGTTTTTGGATGTGTAGATGCATGTAATTCACCAATTTAAGAAGTTGCTATTATGCTTTCAATATTTCTTTCTGCCTCCGTTTCTCTTTTCTCCTTTCAGGACTACAGTAATGGGTATTATGGTTTACTTGATAGTGTTACACAAGTTCTTTAGATTTTGTTAGCTTGTCTTCATTCTTTTATTTCTGCTCTTCAAATGTGGTAATTTCAAATGCTCAATCTTCTAGTGCACTGATTCTTTATTATACATGCTCAAATATGCTGTTGAACTTCTCTAGCGAATTTTTCATTTCAGTTATTACAGATTGTGGCACTAGAATGTCAATTTGGTTGCTTTTTAAAAAATAATATCTAACTCTTGGTATTCTCATTTTGCTCATGCATTGTTTTCCTGGTTTCCTTTAGCTACTTGAACATATTTAAGATAGTTGATTTAAAGTCCTTGCCTAGGAAAGAGGCAGAGCAATGTGGCAGAATACAAGGTACCACCGATCATCCTCCGAACAAGAACAGCACTTTAACAATTATCTACACACAAAAATAACCACCTTTACAAAAACTAAAAATAAGGTGAGCTCTCATAGTACGTGGTGTTAACTTTGTGTCACTGAAAGCAGCACCGAGAAGGTAGGGAAAAGAGTCATGAATATCCAATGCCACTCCTCCCTACCCCCAGGAATGGCGGTGTAGTGCAGAGCACATGTTGGACACTGGGGCAGGGAGAGAGCACAACAACTGTGAGGCATTGAACTCAGTGCTGCTCTGTTAGAGTAGGAAGTAAAAACTGGACCAAACTCAGCTAATGCCTGCCCACTGAGAGAGCATTTAAACCAGTCCTAGCCAGAGGGGAAATGCTAATCCCAGCATTCTGAACTTGAGTTCCCACAAACCTGCCACTGAAGGCTACAGTGCTCTGTGTCTCCAAGTAAACGTGCAAGGCAGTGTAGGCAATAAGAACTGCAACTCTAGAGGAGTCTTAGCACTGAACCAGGCCAGAGATAGTGGACTGGAAGAGCACGTGACCTACTGAGACACCAGCTGGGGTGGCTAAGGGAATGCTGGTACTATCCCTCCTCAACCCCAAACTGCATACCTCCTGGCTACAAGAAAAGGATCATCCCTTCCACTTGAGGAGAGGAGAGGGAAGAGTGGGGAGGACTTTTTGTTCCATCTTGGATACCAGCTAAGCCACAGCAAGATAAGGCACTGGTCAGAGTCCTGAAGCCCCCATTCCAGGACCTAGCTCCTGGATGACATTTCTAGACACACTCTGGGCCAGAAGGAAACCTGCTGCCTTGGAGGGAAGAACCAGTCCTGTCAGCATTCATCACCTGCTAACTGGAGAGCCCTTGGGCCCCAAATAAAAGGCAGCAATACCCAAGTACTCTGTTGAAGGACTTGTGTGAGCCTCTGAGACATGCTGGCTTCAGAAGAGACACAGCACATTACCAGTTCTGGTGGTTATGGGGTAAAAGTCTTTCTCCTTAAGAAGAGCAGAGAGGAAAGTGAAGGGGACTTTGTCTTTCACCTTAAGTACCAATAGACCAAAGGAGCTGTATTAGTCCATTTTTACACTGCTGATGAAGACCTACCAGAGACTGGGCAATTTACAAAAAAAAAAGAGAGATGTTTAATGGACTTACAGTTCCACATGGTTAGGGAGGTCTCACAATCATGGCAGAAGGCAAGGAGGAACAAGTCATGTCTTACATGGATGGTGTCAGACAAAGAGAGAGAGAGCTTGTGCATGGGAACTCCTCTTTATAAAACCATCAAATCTCATGAGGCTTGTTCACCATCACCAGAAAGGTACAGGAAAAACTTACCCCCATGATTCAATTACCTCCCACTGGGTCCCTCCCAGAACATGTGGGAATTCAAGATGAGATTTGGGTGGGGACACAGGCAAACCATATCAGGAGGTTAGAGCACAAGTGAGCCCTTGGGTTCTGTAATTCCAGGACATGACATGTGAAAGATGTATTAGTCTGTTCTCAGGCTGCTAATAAAGATATACCCAATACTGGTTAATTTGTAAAGAAAAAGAGGATTAATAGACTCAGTTCCATGTGACAGGAGAGGTTTCACAATCATGGTAGAAGACAAAAGGCACACCTTACATGATGGCAGACAAGAGAGAATGAGAGCCAAGTCAAAAGGAAACCCTTTATAAAATCATCAGATCTCATGAGATATATTCACTACCACAAGACCAGTATGGAGGAGACTGCCCCCATTAGTCAATTATCTCTCACCAAGTCCCTCCCACAACACCTGGGAATTATGGGAGTTACAATTCAAGATGAGATTTGGATGGGGACACAGCCAGACTATTGGGGGAACCCACTCCCAATATTTCAACGTAGGTTCTTTCTGTTTTCCATAAGTGTTGGCTGGCTGAGAAATAAAGAAAAGAGTACAAAGAGAGGAATTTTACAGCTGGGCCACTGGGAGTGACATCACATATTGGTAGGACTGTGATGCCCACCTGAGCCTCAAACCAGAAAGTTTTTTATTAAGGGTTTCAAAAGGGGATGGGGTGTAAGAACAGGGAGTAGATCATATGCTTCAAAGGGCAAAAAGGAGACTACTGATAAGGGTCCAACAAAGATCACAAGGCAAAGGGTAAAAGCAGAATTACTGATAAGGGTCTATGTTCAGCGGTGCACATATTGTCTTGATAAACATCTTAAACAACAGAAAACAGGGTTTGAGAGCAGAGAACCGGTCTGACCACAAATTTACCAGGGTGGAATTTTTTCCCCACCCTAGCAAGCCTGAGGGTACTGCAGGAGACCAGGGCGTACCTCAGTCCTTATCTCAACCACATAAGACAGACACCTCCAGAGTGGCCGTTTATAGACCTCCCCCCCCAGGAATGCATTCCTTTCCCAGGGTATTAATATTCCTTGATAGGAAAAGAATTTAGCCCTATCTCTCCTACTTGCACATCCATTTATAGGCTCTCTGCAAGAAGAAAAATATGGCTCTTTTTGCCTGAACCCACAGGCAGTCAGACCTTATGGTTGTCTTCCGTTGTTCCCTAAGAATCACTGTTATTCTGTTCTTTTCAAGGTGCACTGATTTCATATTGTTCAAACACACAAGTTTTACAATCAATTTGTACAGTTAACACAATTATCACAGTGGTCCTGAGGTGATGACCGTACTCAGCTTATGAAGATAACAGGATTAAGATATTAAAGTAATGACAGGCATAAGAAATTATAAAAGTATTATTTGGGAACTGATAAATGTCCATGAAATCTTCACAATTTATGTTCCTCTGCCGTGACTCTAGCCGGTCCCTCTGTTCGGGGTCCCTGACTTCCCGCAACACAAGACTATATAATTCCACCCCTGACCCCTCCCAAAACTCATGTCCTCACGTTTCAAAACCAATCATACCTTCCCAATACTCCCCCAAAGTCTTAACTCATTTCAGCATTCAAAAATCCACAGGCCAAAGTCTCATCTGAGACAAGGCAAGTTCCTTGCGCCTATAAGCCTGTAAAATCAAAAGCAAGTTAATTTCTTCCTGGATACAATGGGGGTGCAGGCATTGAGTAAATACAGCCATTCCAAATGAGAGAAATTGGCAAAAACTAAGGGAATACTGGCCCCATGCAAGTCTAAAATTCAGTGGGGCAGTCAAATCTTAAGGTTCCAAAATGATCTCCTTTGACACCATCGATCACCTCCAGGTCATGCTGATGATACAAGAGGTGGACACCTCTGGCATTGGGCAGCTCCACCTTTGTGGCTTTGCAGGGTATAGCCCTCCTCTTGGCTGCTTTCATGGGCTAGCATTGAGTGTCTATGGCTTTTCCAGGTGGACAGTGCAAGCTGCCAGTGGATCTACCATTATGGAGTATGGAGGATGGTGGCCCTTTTCTTACAGCTTCACTAGGCAGTGCTCCAGTGGGAACTCTGTTGGGGCTTCAACCCCACATTTCCCTTCTACACTGCCCTAGCAGAGGTTCTCCATGAGGGCTCCACCCCTGCAGCATACCTGTGGCCTGGACATCCAGGCATTTCCATACATCCTCTGAAATCTAGGCAGAGGCCTTCCAAACCTTGTTTCTTGACTTCTGTATACCCGTAGGCCAACACTATGGGTAAGCCACCAAGGCTCGGAGCTTGCACCCTCTGAAGCAATGACTTGAGTTGTACATTGGCCCCTTTTAGCCACGGCTGGAACACAAGGGACCAAGCTCAGAGACTGCACAAAGCAGCAAGGCCCTGGACCTAGCATAGTAAACCATTTTTTTCCTATTAGGTCTCTGGGTCTGTGATGGGAGGGGCTGCCACAAAGGTCTCTGAAATGCCCTGGAGACATTTTCCCCACTGTCTTGGCAATTAACATTTGGCTCCTCATTACTTATGCAGATTTCTGCAGCTGGCTTGAATTTCTCCTCAAAAGGATTTTTCTTTTCTTTTTTCCTATTACATGGTCAGGCTGCAAATTTTCTGAACTTTTATGCACTGTTTCCCTTTTAAAACTGAATGCATTTAACAGCATGCAAGTCAACCCTTGAATGTTTTGCTGCTTAGAAATTTTCTTCCACCAGATACCCTAAATTATCTCCCTCAAGTTCAAAGTTCCCCAAATCTCCAGGGCAGGGGTAAAATGCAGCCAGTTTCTTTGCTAAACATAGCAAGAGTCCTCTTTACTCCAGTTCCCAACAAGTTCCTCATCTTTTTCTGAGACTGCATCAGTCTGGATTTCGTTGTCCACCAAACTATCAGCATTTTGTGAAAGTCATTCAACAGCCTCTAGGAAGTTCCAAACTTTCCCACATTGTCCTGTCTTCTTCTGAGCCCTCCAAACTGTTCAAACCTTTGCCTGTTATCCAGTTCCAAAGTCAATTCCACATTTTCAGGTATCTTTATGGCACCACCCCACTGCCTTGTACCAATTTACTGTATTAGTCTCTTCCCACACTGTGAATAAAGACATACATGAGGCTGGGTAATTTATAAAGAAAAATAGATTTAATGAACTCATAGTTCCACGTGGTTGGGGGTGCTTCACAATCATGGCAGAAGGTGAAAACCACATCTTATGTGGTGGCAGACAAGAGAGAATGAGAACCAAGTGAAGGGAGAAACCCCTTATAAAATCATCAGGTGTGATGAGATTTATTCACTACCACGAGAACAAAATGGGGAAAACTGTCCCAGTGATTCAATTACGTCCCACCAGGTCCCTCCCACAACATGTGGGAATTGTGGAAGCTACAATTCAATATGAAATTGGGTGGACACACAGCCAAACCATATCAGATGATATTTCTGGACCTACCCTGGGCCAGAAGGTAGCTCATAGCTCTGAAGGGTGAGTCCAGGCCAGGCCCCCACTGAAGAGCCCTTGGCCTTAAAATAATATCCACAATATTCTGGAAGTATTCCCTGTGATCTGTGGTGGCAGGGGTCATGAGGTGAGGCTCCTCTGCCATTGGAAAGGGGAGGAAAGACTGGGAAGGACTTGTGGTTTGAGTGCCAGCCCAGTCACAATACAAAAGAACACCAAGTAGACTTCTCAGGCAGACTTTTGACTCTAGTCCCTGGCTCTGGGACAGCATCTCTGGACCTGCCCAGAGAGGAAACTTTCCATTCCAAAGGGAAGGGCATAGGCCTGGCTGGTTTTGATACATGCTTATCATAGAGCCCCAGGGCTTGAAGCAAACAAAGGCAGTAGCCAGGGATTGATTACACTAGGCCTTGGGCAAGACCCAGTGCTATGGTGGATTCAGGTCTGACACAACGCAATCATAAGCAGTCATAATCGTGGTAGCCACAGGGGTGCTTGGGCCACTCCACCTCAGCTTTACTTGGCTCATTCATTTGGGAGAAAGGGAAAAGAATGAAAGTCTCTCGCTGCTAACTTAGATAATTCTCCCAGATCTTATTCAAGACCGGAAAGAATAACAGTGCTTACTGGCGTTGGGATGCCCCCTAAAGCAGAAACAGCTTAGGTCACAATGCCCAAGACTTTCCAAATATCTGAAAAGCCTTCTCAAGGACAGATGCAAAGAACTCCAAACAGTGAATATTACAATAAATACCTCAGTAGAAACAAGCCCAGACAGTGACGACTACAATAAATAATTAACTCTTCAATGCCCATACACTAAGGAATACTACTAGCAAAAACGTCATCAGGAAATATGACCTCACCAAATAAACTAAATAAGGCACCAGGGAACAGTCCTGGATAAACACATACGTGTGACCTTTCAGATGAGAATTAAAATAGCACATGGAAAAACTCAAAGAAATTTAAGATGACATGTAGAAGGAATTTAGATTTCTATCAGATAGATTTAACAAAGAGATCAAAATAATTTAAAAGACTCAAGCAGAAATTCTTGAGCTAAAAAATGCAATTGGCCTGCTAAAGAATGCATTGGAGTCTTAACAGCATAATTGATCAAGCAGCCAAAAAGAATTAGTAATCTTGAAGATAGGCTATTTAAATCTACACAATCAGAGAAAACAAACAAACAAAAACAAGGAAGCACACCTACAGGATGTAGAAAATATCCCCAAAAGGACAAATCTAAAAGTTATTGGTCCTAATAAGGAGGTAGAGAAAGAAATAGGAATAGACATTTCATTCAAAGGGATAATACAAAGAACTTCCCAGACCTACAGAAAGGTATCAATATCCAAGTACAAGAAAGTTACAGAACACCAAGCAGATTTAACCCAAAGAAGGCTGTCTCAAGGCATTTAATAATCAAACTCCCAAAATTTAAAGACAAAGAAAAGATTCTAAAAGCAGAAAGAGAAAAGAAACCAGTATCATACAATAGAGCGCCAATACATCTGGCAACAGACTTTTCAGTAGAAACTTTACAGGCCAGGAGAGAGTGGCATGACATATTTGAAGTGCTGAAGGAAAAACATTTTTACCCTAGAACAGCAATATCTGGTGAAATATCTTTCAAACATAAAGGATAAATAAAGACATTCTTAGAGAAATAAAAAAAAATGAGAGATTTCATCACCAGACCTGTCCTACAAGAAATGCTAAAGGAAATACTTCAATCAGAAAGAAAAGGATGTTAATGAGCAATCGGTAAACACCTGAAGGTAAAAGACAGGCTGGTAATAGTAAGCACCCAGAAAAACAAACAATATTATAACAATGTAAATGGGAGGTGTAAACTACTCTTATCCTAAATAAAAGACTAAATAAAACAATACCTACAAAAACTTTTCAAGACATAGACAATTTGAATGTAATATAAATATGAATAGAAGCAATGTAAATAGAATTGAAATAGAGAAAGATATAAAGTAGGTGGACAAAGTTAAGGCAGTAAGTTTTTATGTGTTTGTGCTTTGTGTGTTTTTTTTTGTTTTTGCAATTGTTTTTCTTTTCTTCTAATTATGATTATTTCAGTAGTTTTGGGGGGGAAAGGTGGTGCTTGCTTACATGGATAAGTTCTTTAGTGGTGATTTTGGATTTTTGGTGCACCCGAGCAGGGTACACTGAACCCAATGTGTAGGCTTTTATCCTTCACTTCTCTTTTACCCGTCCCATAAAGTCCCCACAGTCCTTTATATCATTCTTATGCCTTTGTATCCTATCTTAACTCCCACTTAGAAGTGATAATTAATGGTGTTTGTTTTTCCATTCCTGAGTTACTTCACTCAGAACAATGGTTTCCAACTCAATCCAGGTTACTGTGAATGCCATTATTTCATTCTTTTTTTATGACTGAGTACCCTTTCATGGTACATGTACATACCACATTTTCTTTATCCACTCATTGGTTGATGGGAATTTAGGCTGGTTCCATATTTTTACTTTTGTGAATTGTGTTGCTATAAACATGCATGTGCAAGTGTCTTTTTCATATAATGATTTCTTTTGCTCTGGGTAGATATCCAGTAGTGGGATTGTTGGATCAAATGGTAGCTCCACATTTAGTTCTTTAAAGAATCTCCACACTGTTTTCCGTAGTGGTTGTGCTAGTGTTCATTCCCACTAGCAGTGTAAAAGTGTTTCCTTTTCACCACATTCACACCAACATCCATTTATTATTATTATTATTATTGCCACTCTTGTAGGAGTAAGGCGGTATTGTATTGTGGTTTTGATTTGCATTTCCCTGATAATTACTGACACTGAGAATTTTTATATGTTTCTTGACCATTTGCATATCTTCTTTTGAGAACTGCCTATTCACGTTCTCTTATGAGATTGTTTTTTTTCTTGCTGATTTGATTGAGTTTCTTGTAGATTCTGGGTACTAGTCCTTGGTCAGATGTATAGTTTGCAAAGATTTCTCCCACGCTGTGGGTTGTATGTTTATACTGCTGATTATTTCTGTTGCTGTACAGAACATTTTTAGTTTAATTAAGTCCCATCTATCTATCTTTATTTTTGTTGCATTTGTTTGGGTTTCCTGGTCATAAAGTCTGCATAATCCAATGTCTAGAAGAGTTTTTTTGGTGTTGCCTGCTAGAATTTTATGGTTCAGTTCTTTAAGTATTTGATCCATCTTGATTTTTGTATAAGGTGAGAGATGAGGATTCAGTTTCAATCTGCTACATGTGGCTTGCCAATTATTCCAGCAACATTTGTTGAATTGTGTGTCTTTTCCAAGTTTATGTTTTTGTTTGCTTTGTCAAAGATCAGGTGGCTGTAAGTATTTGGCTTTATCTCTGGGTTCTCTATTCTGTTCCATTGGTCTACATACCTGTTTTCATACCAGTACCATGCTGTTTTGGTAACGATAGCTTTGTAAGTATAGATTGAAGTCGGGTAATGTGATGCCTCCATTTTTACTCTTTTTGCTTACTCTTGCTATGGCTATGCTGAGGCATTTTTAATTCCATATGAATTGCTTTTTCTAGTTCCGTGAAGAATGATGGTGATATTTTGATGGGAATTGAACTGAATTTATTTTATTGCTTTTGGCAGTATAGTCATTTTTACAATATTGATTTTACCCATCATGAGCATGGGAGGTGTTTCATTTGTGTCATCTATGATTACTTTCAGCAGTGTTTGTAGGTTACTTGTGGAGTTCTTTTGCATCCTTGGTTTGGTATATTCCTGAGTATTTTATTTTATTTCTGCAGCTGGTGTAAACAGCTTGGTTCTGTTGGTGTATAGCAATGCTACTGACCTGTGTATATTGATTTTTGTGTCCTGAAACTATTAAATTCATTTATTAGATCTAGGAGCTTTTTGGATGAGTCTTTAGGATTTTCTAGGTATATGACTATAGCATCAGCAAACAGTAACTATTTGACTTCCTCTTTACTGATTGGGATGCCTTTATTTCTTTTTCTTATCTCACTGCTCTGGCCAGGACTTCCAGTACTATGTTGAATAGAAGTGGTGGAAGTGGGCATCCTTGTCTTGTTCCAGTTCTCAGAAGAAATGCTTTCAACTTTCCCCCATTCAGTATAATGTTGTTTGTCATAGATGGCTTTCATTGCCAGAAGGTATGTCCCTTCTATTCTGATGATTTCCTGGACGTTTCAATTATAAAGGGATGCTGGATTTTGTCAAATACTTTCTCTGAATCTATTGAAATGATTATATGGTTTTTGTTTTTCCTTCTGTTTACATGGTATATCACAGTCATTGACTTGTATATGTTAAACCAACCCTGCACCTCTGATATGAAACTCTCTTGATTACGGTGTATTATCTTTTTGTACGCTGTTGGATTTGGTACATAGTATTTTGTTGAGCGTATGTCCATCTATATTCTTTGAGGATATTAGTCTGTAGTTTTCTTTTTGTTATGTCTATTCTGGTTTGGTTTTATGGTAATACTAGCTTCATAGAATAATTTAGTTAGGATTCCCTCTTTTTATATCTTTTGGAATAGTTCAGTAGTATTGGTACCAATACTTGTGATTGCATTTTGACATTCTTGTGTTATTCAGCTCTGTTAGATCCATTAGGCTCTTTTTTATACTGAACTATCCCATTCTTCATCTTCTGTATCACTTTATTTTGCTTCTTATTTTCCTTGAATTGGTTTTTGCCATCCATCTGAAGATCCATGTTCTTTGTTTCTATCTATATTCTGAATTCTCTTTCTGTCATTTCAATTAGTTCAGCCTAGTTAAGAACTTTTGTTAGAGAACTGGTGCAATCATTTCAAGGACATATGACACCTGTCCATTTGAATTAACAGAGTTCTGGCATTTGTTCTTTCTCATCTCTGTGTGTGGTGTTTAACTGTAGTGTAGATTAAGTACAGTCAATAGGTTTCTTTTCTGGATGTTTTTAGCGGGTCAAGGCTTTGTGCAGGATCTTTATTTGAAGCTGACTTCTTGTCTGGTTGCAGAGGGGAGGTGTGTTGGTGAGGTATTTTTGGTGTTGAAGCTTTGAGGTGTTATTTAGTAGGTGGTACTTAGGTATATTGGGTACGTTGGTAGACTCTTGCTCATTTGTGTGGCTCCCCTGTGTTTTCTCCCAGTTACAGCTGTGTTCCCTCTCAATGCTCTGGAAGTGTGGATTTCTCTCTCCTTTGAGTCTTGGGCCTAGATCATGGCTTGGCATGCCTGGGCTGTCCACTGCAGCCCTGGGATAATCTCAGTGTTTATGCTCCTTCCCCAGCTTGGAGACAGCAAAGGACAAGACCTTAGTAGTGGTTGAGGCCAAGGGTCTTTTGCTTGTCTCCTGGGTGCTTCACCCCAGAGAAATTCAGGTTGACAATCGCTCAGCGCAACCAGCCCAGGTTGGAGGGTCTGTGCTGTGGGCACAATTCAAGGGTTCCTTGTCTGGTGACGTGCAGTGACCAGTGGGGAGTGTGTAAGACCCATGGAAGATGAACTGGCCTTCCCTCCTTGGGTAGACTGCAGCTTCAACCGGAAGTGTGGATAAGGTACTTAGTCTCTTTGCTCCTTTGTTAGTCCAAGGGCAGTTCCATTACAAAGGCAGTGTCAGAAAGGCTTTACATTGCCTCTGGAGTCTTTGTCCAGAGAGTCGCTAAACTGCTACTGGCCCAAAAACTCCGGCAGGCAGGTGGCTGGAAGCCCAGGCCTGGAACACCTGCCAGGTGAGGAGATATGGGAATGGGCACCCACATGATGGTCTGATCACTTTTCTGTAGAAATGCTGCAGAATGCTGGGGGCCTGCTTCAGTCCCTAGTCACCATCAAATTTCTGGTACCTTGAGGTATCACAAGTGAAGGTTGTGAAACAGCAGAGATGGCAACCTTCCCCTCCCTCTGGGATTTTTGTCCTAGGGACATCAGACCTGCTGTCAGCCTAAACACACATATAGGTGGTGGCTGGAGACTCCACTTGGGAAGTCCCACCCAGTAAGAAGAAACAGAATTGAGAACTCACTTTAAAAAGTAGTCTAGCCACATTTTCACAGAATGACTCTGCTGTGCTGGAGGACTGTGTTTACCCCCAATCAGCTTAGACTTTCAAAAGCCCAAAGGTTGGAATGGCTAAGTTACCCAAACAGCAAAGATGGCGTCTTGTCCCTCTTTCAAGGAGCTCCATTCCAGTGTGGTTTCACATCTCTGTTGGCTGGAGAACACTGTCAGGGGCTGGATGGAGGCCCTGGTTGGGCAGTCCTGCCCAGTGAGGAGGAACAGGATCAGGGACCTGCTTAAAAAAGCACTCTGGCTTTGTTTTCATAGAGCAGCTGTACTGTTCTGGGCTACTGCTTCCACTCCTGGTCAGCTTGGACTCTCCAAGGCACAAAGGCTGGAATGGCTAAGTCATCCAAACAGATTGTGGCTCACCCCTCCCCCTGAGAGCTCCATATAAGGAAGGTGAATGCTGCCACTACTGGCTAGCTGGAATTCCAAGTCTGTGGGTCTTATCCTGTGAGGTGCCACGGAAGTGGGGCCTGCAGACTATCACTGCTCAGCTTTCTGGATTTACCCTCTTTCCCAGGTGTATATATGGGAGTCCAGCCACGTTCTGCTGCTGGAGTTGCAGGTACTTTTGTCAGGAAGCCTGGAATGCTCAGGTATCTAAAGCTCCCGGGGCTCCTTGTGTGCTTGAGTGGCTGCTGTGCCAAAACTCCATGTAGCTCTGTGTGTCAGACAGGAGTCCCTGGTGGAGTGGGTTCACGAGGGTATCTCCTAACCCAAGGGTTGCAAAGATTTGTGGGAGAAGCATGGGTTCCAGGGATGCACATTCACTCACCACTTTCCTAAGTAGGGAAAGTTCCCCAGGTTTCATGTCGCTCCTGGGTGGACCATCATCCTGCCTTGCTTTTCTCTGTTCTCTGTGGGTCAAGTTGTTTTTCTTGGTTAGTCTCAGGTGAGTTTCTGAATGTTTCATTTGAAGCTGACGTATTAACTTGTCACTTCCATTCATTATTATGGGAGTCATACACACTAGCTGCTTCTAGTCAACCGTATTGGCCACCTCACCCCATTTATGTAAATTTTGAACAAAAAAATACTGTAAATCGCTTATAAGCACATAAATATCTGGTAAATTGTAAAATAACCTGTGGAAGACATACACATCAACTTGTAAATAGTATTTACTTCTAACAAGAGACAATAGAGAGCTACATAGAGGAGGTGTCAACTTCATTGGTAATATTTGTTGTTTTGTGAAAGTAAATCTGGAGCAGATATGATTATATGTTATCTATAAATATAGATGTCTTAACTATGTTATATAGTATTAAAATTGATTTTTATATTTGTACTTTTTACATGGCAAATATAGCATAGTATTGGTTAAAATTGTAGAATGTGGAACTAGACTTCAGGGGAATCAAAATCCAGTTGCACCATTAATTATTATGTGTTCTTTGGCATTTTGTTCACTCTTTGATCCTCACTTTTCTCATTTGTAGTATCATGTCCCTCATAAGGTTGTTCTGAGGGTTAGACAAGTTAATACATATAAAGAACTTAGTACACAACACATAGTAAGTACATAAGTGTTGGCTGTCATTACAGTTTTTAATATATTTGGAATCTTTTCTGCTACACAAAGGAGAAAAGGATGACAAAAACAGATTTGTAGTCAAATTTATCTACAGATGGTCAACTAGTTAAAATTTAAAAAATTAAGAAAAAATATACTACAATAATAAAGCACTAAGTTTCATCATAGAGGCTAAACCTGGTGTGGGACCAGAGGATCATGGAAGCATGAAGAAGGCATACAGATTCAACATTCAAGGAAGCCTTTCTAAAAGAGTTGATCACGTTGCTGAGACTTGAAAGCCATAAATGCAACCATCACCCTGATGAGAGTTTGATCACTGCCTTAGTGGAGTCTTATTTCTATACTTTTCATTTACTTTAAGCTTATTGATACAACATCAAAATACAGTTACCTACTATTTTGTAAAAAACTTTATTTGTCCACCTTAAAGTCCAAAGTGACCTCTGTTCCACCCTTGTCCTAAAATGTTTCATAACGGGAAATGAAAGTTTGCCAATATTTCTTGGAAGAAAAAAAGAGATAAAATACAGATATCAATACAACAACTGACAGCTTGTCAGGGCAGAGGTAAAATATTGTGAAGACATTCAGTAAGTCCTCCAGCTTTTCAGGGATAAGGGCTCAGCTGGAAACATACAAAAAACCTTTAAAAAATCATCAAAGCAACTGTGTGAACAGAATGACATTTATTTAAACAAAGAATTACAAACAGAATCTTGAGCTGTTTGCAACGAGTGAGGATCTTGATCAAAATGCTTGAAGCAATAAACATTATAAGGACTTCACTGGGATGAAGAGCAGAAAACAGCTCTGCAGAGAGACAAAAATTTATAGTTCAACTGCTAACGTTATTCAATATTCCTCTTGATTTCATGATTCTTATTTCTTAAATTTAATTTATGTTTTGAAAATAAACTGAATGTAACTTAGGGATAAAAGGCTACACATTGGGTACAGTATACACTGCTCAGGCCATGGGTGCACCCAGATTTCAGAAATTACCACTAAACCAATTACATGTAACCAAACACCACCTCTTCCCCAAAAACCTATAGAATGAAAGAAAGAAAGAAAGAAAGAAAGAAAGAAAGAAAGAAAGAGAGAAAGAGAGAAAGAGAAAGAAAGAAAGAGAGGGAGAAAGGAAGGGAGAAAGGGAGAAAGACAGAGAAAAACAGAGAAAGACAGAAAGGAAGACAGAAAGACAGAAAGAAGAGAAAAAGAGTAAGAAAAAGAGAAGAAAAAAGAAAGAAAAAGAGAAAGAAAAATGAAAGAAAGAAAAAGAGAAAGAAAAATGAAAGAAAGACAGAAAAAGAGAAAGAAAAATGAAAGAAAAGAAAGAAAGAAAGAAAGAAAGAAAGAAAGAAAGAAAGAAAGAATTAAATAAAAAGTAATAATTTTCAAGAGTTCTGACTACCAACTTCAAAGCTGGAAGATCAAACCCTTTGAATGTATGCTGCATAAAGTGTGCATAAATATGTTGTATGAGAGGAATGCTTCTTCATCATACAAGCATCATTTTGTTGTTTTCTAAAAGTTTGTTTATGAATAGGTTTTTTGGTATGCCAAATGTAAGTTACCATAGAAAGAATGTTTCAAATGAAGGGGTTGTTCCATGCCAGCCAACAAAGACCAAATAACCTCTCTAATGAATTTTAAAAGCTGATATGGTTTGGATCTATGTCCCCACCCAAATCTTATCTAAAATTGTAATCTCCATTGTTGAGGTGGGGCCTGGTGGAAGGTGATTGGGCGTGGTTTCTCATAAATTGTTTAACCATTTTGGTGCTGTTTTCTGATGTTAAGTAAGTTTCTCACGAGATCTGGCTATTTAAAAATGTGTGGTGCCTCCACCTACCATGCCGCTGCTCACACCATGTAACATGACTGCTTCCACTTTGCCTGCTTCCATGAGTAAAAGCCCCTGAGGCCTCCCCAGAAGCAGATGCTGCCATGCTTTAGAACCATGAGACAACTAAACCTCTTTTCTTATAAAATATCCAGTCTGAGGTATTTCTTTAGAGCAGTGAGAGAACTGGACTAATACAGAAGCCTAACAGTTATTAAAAATAATTGCACTCAGAGTCAGAAAACTCAGATTTGAATCCTGAATCCTTATAATATTGATGATTGCTAGTTCCTTGCTTTATCTTTGAAATCCAGGAAATTGCACAATGCCAGTTTTTCGAATCACTGGTTCTTCTTGCCCTATTCCTTTCCCTGGACTATTTTTCTCCTCCTGTTATGTATTAATGTGGTCAAGACCTAAAATTAACTCAGCACAGCATTAATAAAGGCTGTGACAATAATCTGTAGCTTTGCGTGTGGGTAGGAAAGGTTGGCACTTGTGTATTACCGATTGCAATGCAGTAGAGGTATTTAAATCATGGCTCCAACACTAACCAGCTCAGTGAATTGGACTAGTTCTTGAACATTTCAAAGCTTCAATCTCTTCAGGTAAAATGGATAGTCTAATAGCATCTATCTCAAAAAGTTGGATTACATGCGAAAATCCATGTAAATTGCTTAGCATAGTGCCTGAAGTATGGTAATAATCATTACACTATATATTGTTTGTTATACAATAATTTACATTTTACTCTATTAATATTAATAGAAATATTTTAATAGGAATTTTATTATATTTGAAAGGAAATGGGTAGTAGGTAGAGCAAGATGGTGGAATAGAAGGTTCCACCAATCATCCCCCTGACAAAGACACCAATTAAAGACCACCTACACCAAAAAAGCATCTTCATAAAAAAACAAAAATCAGATGAGCACTAACGGTATGTGGTTTTAACTTCGTATCACTGGAAGAGGCATAGAAGAGGTAGGAAAAAACTAGTCTTGAACCACCAACACCACCCCCTTTGCATACCCCAGAAGCTGCAGTGAGGTGTGGAGAGCATTTCTGTGTGCTAGGGAAGGGAGTGCACAGCAATTGTGAGGCATTGAACTCAGTTTTGCCATGTTAGAGCACAAAGGAAAACTAGACCAAACTCAGTTGGCATCCACCCATGGAGGGTGCATTTAAATCAGCCCTAGGTACAAGCAAATCATTACTGATCCCAGTAATCCAAACATGAGTTCCCAAAGGCCTTGCCACCATGGGTTAAAATGCTATTGGGTCCTAAATAAACTTGAAAAGCAATTCTAAGTCACAAGAATTACAACTTGTAGGGGAGTAGTAAAGATAACTGGGCCTAGAGCCAGTGTACTGGGTGGGGAGCACTTATTCTACTTAGGTACCAGGTAAGGCAGCTAAAGGAGTGCTGGCATTACCTCCTCCCCTAACTCCAGTCTGCATAACTCATGACTCTGAAAGAGACCCCTTCCTTCCACTTGAGGAGAGAAGAGGGAAAAGTGGGGAGGATTTTTTCTTGCATCCTGGATACTAGCTCAGCCACAGCAGGATGGGGCAATGCTAAGAGCCATGAGGCCTCCTTTCAAGGCCCTAGCACCTGGACAACATTTCTAGACACATCCTGAGCCAGAAAGGAACCCTCCGCCTTGAAGGGAAGAACCCAGTCCTGGCAGCATTCATCACTGGGTAAGTAAAGAGTCTTTGGTCCTGAATAACCAGCAGTGATACCCAGGTACTCCATTGAGTGTTGGGTGAGATTCTGAGACTTGCTGGCTTTAAGTGAGGATTCACACATTCCCAGCTGTGGTGGCTATGAGGCAAGGCTTCTTCTGCTTGAGAAAAGTAAAGGGAAAAGTAAAAGGGACTTTGTCTTGTACCCTGGATACCAGCTTGGCAACAGGGGCTTAGAGCACCAAGTGGGCTCTTGGAGTCCTGGATTCTAGGATTTGGACTTGGATGGCATTCCTAGACCTGCCATAAGCCAGAGGGGAGACTAGGTGCCCTGAAATGTGAGTCCCAAGCCAGGTGGCATCACCATAAGTTGACTTAAGAATCCTTCGGCCTTGAAACTACTACAAGAAAACATCAGGAAAACTCTCCAGGACATTGGTCTGTGCAAAAACTTCTTGAGTGATACCACACAAACATAGGCAACCAAAGTAAAAATGGATAAGTGAGTTCACATCAAGTTAAAAAACTTCTGCACAGCAAAGGAAACAGTCAGTAAAATAAAGAGGCAACCCACAGAATGGGCGAAAATATTTGTAGACTACCTATCTGACAAGGGATTAGTAACCAGAATATACGAGCAGCTCAAACAACTCTATAAAAAATGTAATAATCCTATCAAAAGATGGACACAAGATTGGAATAGATGTCTCTCCAAAAAAGAGATACAAATGCCAAACAGGTATATAAAAAGATGTTTAACATCACTGATCATCAGAGAAATGCAAATCACCCCAGTTAAAATGGCTTCTACTTAAAAGACTGGCCGTAATAAATGCTGGAGAGGATGTGGAGAAAAGGGAACGCTCATGCACTGTTTGTGAGGAGGTAAATTAGTACAACCACTATGGAGAACAGTTTAAAAGTTTCTCAAAAAACTAAAACTAGTGCTATCATATGATCCAGCAATCCTGCTTCTGGTTATACACCCAAAAGGAAGGAAACCAGTATATCAAAAAGATCTGCACTTCTATGTTTTTTGCAGCACTGTTCACAATAACTAAGATTTGGAACCAACCTAATTTTCCATTAAAAGACAAATTGATAAAGAAAATGTGGTATATATACACAATAGAATAGTATTCGGTCATAAAAAGAATGAGATCTTGTAATTTGGAACAACATGGATGAAACTGGAGATCATTATGTTAAGTGAAATAAGCCAGTCATGGAAAGACAAACATTGCATGTTCTCATTTGTTCATGGAATCTAAAAATCAAAACAATTGAAGTCATGGACATAGAGAGTAGCAGGATGGTTACCAGAAGCCAGGAAAATCAGTTGGGGGATGAGGGAAGGTGGGGATGGTTAATGGATACAAAAGAAATACAAAGAATAAATGAAACCTACTATTTGATGGCACAACAGGATGATTATAGTCAACAATAATTTAATTGCACATTTTACAATAGATTAAAGTATATAACTGGATTGCTTGTAACACAAAGAATAGCTGCTTGAGAAGACAGACACCCCATTCTCCATGGTGTGATTATTATACATTGCATGCCTGTATCTACACTTTTCATGTACCCCATATAGACACCCCTACTATGTACCCACAAAAGTTAAAAATTAAAAATGAAAAATGGAAATGATTGTAGCAAAACTTCTTCTTTTTGGCAAGTCTTGCCTGCACAAATCCTTGTGTCCCTTGCACTAGTCCCTAAGGCAATCAACCATTTTGATATTTCCTGAGAAGGAGATACAGTGATTATCTAAATAACATAGCCCCTAAAATTTCATAAGCATTGTACCCTTGCATGTCCCTGGAGCTTGGAAGTCTTCAGTGCTCCCAGCATTCATAGTTCTGGGTAACACAAGGAAAAGACCCCAGAGAACGTCTCTCCAACCTACAGTTAACGTCCTATAGGACACAAAATACATTTTTGTGTCCTATACTTTTTTTCTAGGACTTTTTTTTCAGATATACTAACCATAGTTTTGCAGGTTCAGTAACAGGACTGTACTTAGAAACCAGGGCTAAGATGATTACAACTATGATGCTCTTTGGGAACGTTTTCTGGATTAAACCAAATTGTGCACTACCTTAACCTTGTATAGAAAACCTTTATTCTGAAACTTCTGGCTTTTTAAATATTGTCTTGGTGGGTGGAACTAAAGAAGAGTACACACCTCCAAGACCTTGGTTAGATGTAAACTGGTGAAATATTTATGAGAGGCAATTTGTCAAAATTTAGAGCTCTAAATACATGCATGTATATTTATTTGGACATACTGCTTTTAGGACTTTGTCTTAAGAAAGTGGAAAAACAACAAATGGGATAGATATATGATGGGGTACTAGACAACAGTTCAGATTCTGACTTCGGGCGAATATTTAAGAATATCTTCATGCGGTGATGCTAAATTTCAAAAAGCTAAAGGATGGCATGTATACTATAATTCCGACTTCCAAACAGACTAAGAATATTAGTATGTTTCAATCAGTACTTTTCAATGAATAATTCCAATCAGCAGCCAAGTACGGGACAAAAGTAAAGGATTCAGCCAAGTCATGCCCCTGAAAGTCTGTTAATAATATTGCGCTGCATCAGGAGAGCAGCCATATACCAACCTGTTGTGTTCCATGGACACAAAGCCATGCTGGCATTACAGATTTCAAATTCAAATATCTATTGACCTATTTTAAAGTGCTCATTTAGTTTATACTGCAGTGATTTATAAAATGTGTCATTTTACAATAGCTGTCTATTTATTTCCAGGATACCCATGCATTAATGAGCACTAATGAATTGCAGGATGCTAGGTAGTGTACAATATAGTTACACATGGGCCTTCTCTTACAATCTTACATCCATCTAGTTATAAAATATACCCTAATTTCACCACTGAAACCAAGTTGATAAGTTATGGTAATAAGCTGACATAAATAATGGACTTTCTGGTTTAAAAATTCTATCAAATAGATTCCTTATGATAAAATGGCATAATTATTACACCGGAGGCCAATGTTCTCTCACTGAAACAAATTACTTTGGAGGGGCATATTTCATTGACAATTAAATAACAATAAATGCAGAAATGTGTAACAGTGTCTATAAAAGACATTTTACTGGCAATATATATGTTGCAAAGTCTATCGGCTCAGGTAAGACGCTCTGTAATAATTGGACTTTTTTCGCTTCTACAGTGAATATTTTCTAAGTTATCTATGAAATTCGATTTGAATTTTAAATACACATCATTTATAGTTGATTCAGCTTGACTTGCTGAGGCTACTTTTCTGATTATAAAAAAAAAACACACAAACAAAACAAAACAAAAAAAAACATATTCTTACGACTTAATGCCTCTTATACTCCAAAATTTAGCCTAATGGCTTACAGGCAGTAGACAAGAGAGGATTTTCAGATAATAAGGAGAGAAAACCACACTTCTGTAGAAGAGACAAAGCACTCAAGGGTTGGCAGAGTGGAGAGTTCATAAAGAAACTATGCACAAACCTTGCTAAGGAAAACTAAAATTGAGAGAAAGACAGCTCCCCTGGAAGAATGACCTCCTAGACCAGGCAGTAAAGGCATTTTTCTACTGAAATTTGTAAGTCATGTACTTAGAGAAAATAATGGATGCAGCAGCAGAATGCAGTGAGTTCAGAGGTAATTTAAGATTCATCCTGAAAATTGACTGTACAGCAATGGTTGTGTATTCATAAGGAAAGGGCAATAATTTATTCTCTGAAGACTGACTAAAGTGATATTAAGTAAGCACAGTTGAAAAAAACAGCATGCTAATTGGAAGGTGGACAGCCAAAAGGAAAAACTAAAACAGTTATAGGGAAGAGACTTTACCATTTACTGAGAGACTACTGAATCCTAGGGACACTGTAAGGTCTCTTCACAACCACACCAATACAATTAAAAAGTATGATGCCCAGACTGGGGACATAGGGAAACCCCGTCTCCACTAAAAATATGAAGAATGAGCCAGGCGTGGAGGTGTGCATCTGTGGTCCCAGCTACTTGGGAGGCTAAGATGGAACGATAGTTGAAGCCTGGGAAATTGGGCATGTAGTAAGCTGACATCATGCTACTGCACTCCAGCCTGGACAACAGGAGTGAGATCCTATCTTAAAATAATAATAATAGTAAATAAATAAAATATGATTCTACAGTAACTTCCTGGTAAGCACAAAAATATTACACTTTATCAAGAGCAAATCAATTTGGACGAAATAATCAAACCAACTATGCATGAAAAAAGACATTGAGTAAGCAAGTATGCTAGAAGTTCCTACCTAAAAGCCAAACGCAAATTGTTTTTATTCTTTCTTAATATAATTAGCTTATACTTATTTATACACCCCCTACAACTTGAATAATCTGATCCTGACCAAAACAATCATATTTTAAAGCAAGCCAATGATAATAATAATAATATTACCTCATATTTTATTTTATTATATTCAGATTATAAAAGACATCTACATTGATTAATTTGTCTAATCTCCATATATATGCCCTTGTGCCCTATGTAATTTCTTGCTGACCCAACCTTTCATTGCTACTGAGGCAGTTTGTACACATACACACAGAATGCATCTCATCTTAGCTGCATCTGAAACTGAACTGTGTTCCTCTTGCTTTCTGCAGTGGTGTTTCTCTGATGCTACGGGACAAGATGTCTGCACTCACACGTGCACAACCAAAGGTATGAGAATGTTAATATCTCATGTATAGACTTGCTAGAATTTACAAATAAAAATACATGACGCCCAGTTAAATTTAAATGTTATATATTTAGTATATGTATGTCCCATACAATATTTGTTGTTAAACTGTAAAAAATAGTTTTTTATCTGAAATTGAAATTCAACTGTGTATCCTATATTTTAAATGTCAGTTTTACCAGCAGGGTAACACTTGTCCAATGTAGGGTTGAAACTGGTGGATAAATGGTTTCTTTTCTGCTTTTGGGTGAAAAATTCTGAATTGTATTCTACACAATTCAGAGGTTTCTGGTGGGATGAAACCCCAGTTGCCCAGAGCCATAACCAACTTAATATCTTATGCCTCTATTAGTTTCTCCTCCCTTCCATTTAACTGTCCTTGGACTCTCTTCCTATATACCAGGATCATCACATCCTAAAATAACCTATCTACACAAAAACCTTCTCTCAAGATCCTTTTGGGGACCACTTAGGCTAAATGAGCGACTGGCAAATTCTTTGAATTTACAGTAATGTTAGAGCTAGAATAAAGCACTTTATAAATGTGAAGACTAATTTCTATAGAGTTCAGAGCATTGCCTGTGGTCACACAGCTCAGTAGAGGCAGATATCAAATTCAAACTTGGACCTCCTGAGTTCGAGTTTGATATCTACACTTTTTTGATATCTAGACTACAAGAACGCCATTCTTACATTTATTTCATGCTATATTTTTAAGAAAACAAATTCATTTAGTATTTCTGTGAAAATGATGTACTAACACCATTAGGATTAAAAAACACAAATTCTTACATTTCCTCACAAAAAAGATCTCTCCAAATCCCACTACACAAATAACTAGCATCAGCATTTACAAACATATTATTCCACACATATTTCTGTGCATTATATCCAGACAGAATATAAATACAGAAACATATAAAATTATATGTGTGTGTATACACATAAAATAAAATATGTACATACAATTTAATAGCATTTCATTTTATAAGTAAAATCGTAAGCATAATTTTACTTGAATTTATGAAAAGGTAAAGAAATGTTTGGAAATGTTTCACTTCAGATATATGCTTCTTTAGCACAAGAGATAGTATTTTAAAAATATCCCTCAAAGAGTAATAAAATAGATTATAAAACATGAAGAAATAGGAGTCATCATTAGTTTTAATTAAATATTTAATTTTTGTACAGTACTAATTGCTCACTGTTAAAGATTAGAGCATTAGCTTTTACTTTTTTTTTTTTTTTTTTGAGAATGAGTCTCGCTCTGTTGAACAGGCTGGAGTGCAGTGGTGCAGTCTCAGCTCACTGGAGCCTCTGCCTCTCAGGTTCAAGCTATTCTCCTGCCTCAGCCTCCTGAGTAGCTGGGATTACAGGCACATGCCAACACACCTGGCTAATTTTTGTATTTTTAGTAGAGATGGGGTTTCACAATGTTGACCAGACTGATCTCGAATTCCTGACCTTGTGATCCGCCCACCTCAGCCTCCCAAAGTGCTGGGATTACAGGTGTGAGCCCCCACACCCGGCCAGCTTTTCCAAATTTTATCCTATCTCCCTTGTTCTCCACTTTCCAAATTTTGTGAATGACATCATTAATTTTATGTAGTGTCAAAGCTTCTAATATGGACATCTTATTTCCTGATTATAATTTCCATGTTTTTCTTTACTATTAGTTATGTGTTTCAATGGATCCAAATCTAACTGAACCCATACTCCAGCTTCTTCATTCCTAAGGTCTTTATTTCATTAATCTCTTAATTAGCTATGAATTTCTTCATCAAACGGAGTTGCTTGATTGTTTTAAAGAAGGGCTTCTGAAGATGCTATATATCTTAGCATTTTTCATTTTTGAGAATGTCTACCTGATTTTCTTCTGGATTTGACTAGTTTTTCTGATTGTTTTTTAGTTTGATTAAACTAAATTTTAGCATATTTGCCAGAAATTAAATAATGATTTGACTTTGTGTGGACTAAGCATCATTGTTTAACAAACACTTAAAGTCTACAAGCTATGTTTATAGCACCCCCTTCACCCCCACTGTTTTGTTGTTTGTTTGTTTTTTGAGAGGGAGTCTCACCCTGTCGCCCAGGCTGGAGTGCAATGGCACGATCTCAGCTCACTCTGCCTCCTGGGTTCAAGCGATTCTCCTTCCTCAGACTCTGGAGTAGCTGGGATTACAGGCACGCGCCACCATGCCTGGCTAATTTTTTTTAATCTTTAGTGGAGACAGGGTTTCACCGTGTTGGCCAGGCTGGTCTCGAATTCCTGACCTCATGATCCACCCGCCTCAGATCCCCATTGTTCTTTTACTCTGTACTGCTCCCTCCCTACTGATCCTTATTCTTTTAGGGATAACAAAGGCCTACTTTGAGTAGGCTTTCTAACAGACCCAATAATTTCTTACTGGTCACAGCTCCCAGGGTTTTTGCTTTATAATACATTCTAGACATTAGATTTCCTGTCTTAGACACCAAGACTATTCTCACACCAACCCTTAAAATATGCTGGGTATTATCTAATCTTTCAGTCGAAGGCAATAACCAGTACTTACGTATTTGTTCATCCACCTGCCAGCAGATATCACTTATGTGGCTCTTCTGTACCGTGCACAGTTCAGAACAGGGATTGGACCTACTTTATCATTCTCTCTTTCTCTCTTACTAGAGATTACAGGCCCAATCCCTGTTCTAAAAGTATTTACTGTCTAGGTCTCCAACAACAAAAGAAATAATTTGTTTTGTAACAATAACAACAACAACAAATAAATGGAATCAGTGTTTCATTTCTGAAAGCTTTTCGTATCTTAGTTTAGAAACAAACTGAACAATGGACACTTTATTTAGTGTCACGAAATAAATAGGAAGTGTCACTTGAAAATATAATTGTTCTTTGACTGAAGAGCAATATTTTATACCATCGCCTTATTAAAACTGCTGTGGTTTCTATAAATAAAAGACCTTGAATGGATCAGTATGAGAACCAACATTGGCATCATTTATTTTTTAAAAAAACATAATTGTTTCCACAATTGTGTCTACTACATAGACATATTGATTTGTTCATCTCCCCTTGGGGGAAAAACAAGATACACCAATTACACCATCCCAGTCATTTTTCAGAATGAATACCTATAATTTTGCAAATAATTTAAGGGGAACTGAAATGTCATCTAGATATTATTTTCCTCTACCAAGATGTTATCCAGTATATTATTTCTCACTGCCAGGAGGGTAAACATAAAGGATTACATTTGCAAATAGCTTGGCCAATTTTAAGACACATCAATTTTCATGTGTTAAATGAGTGCAATAATTGTCTGAGTGTATGACAAAATATGCATGAAAATTTAGACACACATTTGTGGTGTAGATTTAAGGAGGATGTTAGAATAATGAGCAAAATCTTGTACATTCCCATTAACCACTTGAGATATGTATGAACTTGTCCCCAGCAAAGGAACATAAGCGCTAAGGCAGAGCAGTGATTTTATGTATCAACTCATAAACAAGTATAAGACATTCACTTTATTTCAGATTTCATTCCTAAACTGATGAAGAATATTAAAGCATAGATCTTTATGTGCATAAGCAGGTACAAGCAGATGGCTGTGTCTAGGAGAGTAAAACATGTAGAAATGCTGAGATATGAGCACCAATAGTGGATATGCAAACCCGAGACTTGTGGGGTACAGAGAGTTGGCTTCTAAAATCTGAATGGATCAAGTCAACAATGTGGTATCCTTTTCCTACACAGATCAAAAGGGCAGAACAGGTCAAAAAGATTTTGTTATAGAGATCAGAGCATAGTTTAATGGAAAGAAGGGTCAAAGAAGTTTCTATCAATTACAACTGTTTATAAATGACACAGGCTGTCTTGTAAATCCATATCTCCTGTAACAGGTGTGTTCAAGCAGAAAGACTTAGGCCGGTTCATCAAAAGGTATGCTGTATGATGTGATAATATTGTTTAATGTCTTGTGCTTTTTAAAACTATTAATAGATTTTATAATTGCCTTCTACTCTGTAATTTTTTGTTTTGTTGTTGTTAACTTTATTTGTAAGAGGCATTGCATATTACGAATTTTAGGTTGCAAATCACAAATAAATCACAAAGCAGTTAAGCAAAAAAAAACAAATGTGGGGGGAACACTTTATATAAGTTTGGCATTAGTCACTTCTCACCTTTTCAGATCGGGACCCTCTGGTATGCACACTTCAACTCTTTCATCCCCAACTACAAAGGTAAGTGTAGTTTAGAATCACCTTTCTTGTCCCCTGAAAGAGAACAGAAAAGAGGAACAACTCTATTTTGCTGTATAAGGATTCACAGGAGTTTCATGGAAAGTAACATCAGAACACAATGAAGCCTCGAAGCACTGGGGCTTGCTCTACATGATAGAGGTGATCATTATATGAATCAAACACAGTTTATAATCCTTGCATTTAATAGTCCATGGTGAATTAGAATTTCTTTATCCAAATTGGAAAATCAGAAGATAATCCAATTAGTCCAGTTTGTGTTAGATGGCTCTTCCCGGTCTAATCAACAATGGCTGAAGGCTGGACTCCTATGATGCAAACTTGGTGGCAGAAGGTCCATCACCCTAGACCAAGTGGCAACTCTAAGCGGTGATGATGGCTTTTTGGCTAGGAAGACACCTTGAAACTAGTCTACCACACGTGTACTCAAGTGAACACCATGTATTAGCAACAATTAAAAGGATTATAGAATACAAGAAAAACATGTACATTTTTATTTTCAAATGTCTTAAAATATGACTAAACATCCCAAATAACATTTATTTTATATCTGTTGTCAAACATTCAAGTTATTTGAAAACTATCGACAATGCTTAAGGAGGGTAATTGCTTAGCTGGGAAATATTTGAAATTTAAAGGTTGGAAGAACTTTGAAAGTATGCGAAACAAAGTGACAAGATTGATTGCTATCAAAAAAGACAGAGATCTTCCAGGTATGTCACTGAGCTGTCGCTCATCTTACTACTACCTATTGTATTTCTCCTGTAACGTGAGAGGAAAGAAGACTGTAATATGCTAATATCATTTTATAAGCATTTAAAAATGCTTTTAGAAACAGCAAGTTAATAGTGATGAAATAATGGAGACAGAAGGTAGAGCAAGTAACAAGACTTTGTTTTCAATGTATATCAGGAGTTTGGCATTTAAGTAGAAAGCTACACTTCCCAGTTTAATATTTATTTCAATAATCTGACATTGCTTTATTGCCATTTTTTTTTTTTTGCTATTAGCACTGAAGCAATAGTGCCATTTAAGTTTCTTACACATTTTATTCCCCACAGTGTCTCTAAATAATTTTGTATTTCCTAAAGTAAAACTAGCCCTCAAAACCTAACAATCTAGAAACTTGGAGGAGATTGCAAAGACCACTTGCAAAATGTCAGAAACATTTGGGATAGATGCTACGCCTGAGTTCTGGTTTCCAAGGAGTAAAGCCTGTAATGGGTGTTCTTATGTGAGTGATTATTTATTGGGGACAGAGCTGCTCTCAGGAGAAGGGAAGACAGGAAAACTAGATGAGAAAGGGTAAAGGAAGCTCAGAAAAATGTGATTTCCGTTAGAGACTGGCTCCACCTCTGGTACCATGGGAGAAGCTCTGGAACACCAGATTCAACCGGAGTTGGTCCCACCTTGAGGAAAGGAGGGCAGCCTTCTTATTGTGTCAGTTGGTCCCTGCTGAAATCTGTTGTCAGTCCTAGGGACAGATGCTATCTAATCACTAGGGCATAAAGACTCCAAGTTAGATGTGAGCAATAGCCTGGAGAAGGGTACGCCTGTGAGTTGCCGTCAGACAGTACCCAAAGCAGATAAAAAATGGGTTCACTGGCCAGAAAACATGATCTGGGTAAGATTCCAACAGTGTTCACTACCGACAGTATCATTGGGATAGGTGACCAAAGCCATTAAACGGTAGAGGATTTTGAACAAAACGTGTCACTTAGAATCAATCTAGAAGTCCTTGTACATTTGTGAAAAATACAAATCATATCACAGGGAAAATAGAAGGTGAGTATATTGTATTAGTTTTCTGGAGACACCATAACCAAGTGCCACAAAAAAGTTTATTGTGTCACAGTTCTGAAAGGCTGGAAATCTGAAATTAAAATGTTGACAGAGTTAATTTGTTCTGAGGACTGTGAGAAAAGAATCTATCTAATGCCTGTCTCATTGGCACATGGATAATCTCTTTATGCTTACGTGGTATTCTCACTTATACATGACTATCTCTTAACTTCCCACTTTTCATCCACATAAAAGGAAAGAAGACTGTAATATGCTAACGTCATTTTATAAGCATTTAAACATGCTTTTTAAAAGGATGACAGTCACATTGGATGACGGTGCACCATCCTGACTGCACTTCAATGTGATTACCTCTGTAAAGACCCTAGCTCCAAATAAGATCACATTCAGAGGCACTTGGAGGTAAGAATTCAACATATGAATTTTGGAGGGGTACAATTCAACCCACGACACCTTTGAAAATTATAACGGGGTATTCTCTGGGCAGAAAGTAGATACTGCTTAAATAGAAAGTCACCAATTTCAATTTCTGGAAGTATTTTAAATGAATCTAAAAATCTTTTCGCAAAGTGATACTGACTCCATCCTATTCACTTGACCCATTCAGCATACAGACAATTTGAGGATAATGTAGATGATGTAAACAAACTTTGTTATTACTTAGACAATGTATTAATGAGCTCAAGGGATTTTTTAAATTAATTTCTTACCTATCATGAGATACTTACATGCATCTGCAATCTACTTTCAGACATTAAATGTAAACAAACACTGCTTAATGAAAACTCCAATACAATTGCTTTCACTATACTCACAAATAAATGAATCTGCCTATAGAGGAAAATCTACCTAGTATGTTGTTGATAGATAAAATAGGAACATAAAATGAGACAGATTTATTATTTAAAAAAAGGAAAATAAACTAATATCTACTGAGCAGCACCACCTCTGTATGTTCAAGGCACTGGGTTAGATCCTTTGCATATCTCATCTCATTGAAACCTCACAGGAATTCTTTGAGGTAGATATCACCGTCAGATTTACTCTGCAAATGTGTAAACTGAATCTCAGAAAGGATAGATAACCTGTACAGACTTACAAGTAGCACAGCCTAAATTTGAATCCTGGTATGTCTCATTCCAAAACCTTTGCCTTTTCTACTAAATTCCTTTCCATTAATTATAGAGGGGTCTTCGAACCAGCACATCCAAACAAGGGAGCTGAGGAGTTGGAAACTCAGGATATGGGGACCAAAAATTATTAATTATTCATTAAGAATTAATTGAGAGTTTATTTCATGTCAAACACTGTTGTAGGTGCTGAGTGCTGAGAGTACTGTCTTAAAGGAGTTAGGCAAGGTCCCTGCCTTCATGAAGCTTGCATTTGCAGCTAGCTAGCTTTCCTAGCGAGTTGGATGGATGGATGGATGGGTGGATGGATGGATGGATGGATGGATGCATAGATAGATAGATAGATAGATAGATAGATAGATAGATAGATAGATAAGATAGATTAGAGATAGATAGATAGATAGACAGATAGATAGATAGATAGATAGATAGATAGATAGATAGATAGACAGACAGATAGATAGATTAACTAAGCTCTAAGTCAATGTAAAAAAGAAAATCTGGCTACTGTTGAAGTTCACAGTGCCCAGATCAATTTTGTTCAGTGTTAAAACTGCACTTGGCAATGAGATCAGATAAAAATGTATCTCAAGGATCTTTCCACAGATCATACCTTGTAATGTAATGAGCATCCTTACAATAGATGAAACAAGGAATTTAAAAGGGCTGTTTTTTTTTTGTTCCCTGCCTATAAAATGAAATCCCCAAGGGAAACTGAATGAAAACAGTTCTGTGCAGTTCTCAGACAAAATGAGTCAGATAATTCATTATTTGCTTGTTTAATTAACCATGGCACCTTTTTAGAAGGTTTTGAGTAATAGATGGGATATATATCCTCAAAACAAGTCTACTCAAGGACTGTTTCTCTCAGCTGATTTTCGAGTGAATATTGAGCAGTGATAATTTTAAGATTATCTTATCTAACATGTGTTTTAAATATAGCTCTTTGATAATGCCAGTTAATTACCACAGTTACTGTAACCAACAGTTGAGCACAGAATTGAATTGACATCCTTTTAAGTTTACAGCTTTCTTAATCAATACCCATGCTTAAATAGATTTTCCTCCAGACTCAAGTAAATATCTGCAGGAGAAAAAGAGAGATACCTATAATAGTATGTGTTATACAGTTCTCTTGAAAGTTGTATCCTACATGAAAACACTCTCAGCAACTCCAGGATGAGCACCATCACATACACCACCAAATGTGGGGTTTAAGTTCCCCAAAACATTTATCCCTTTCATGAGGCATGTGGAATAAATAAACATTCAAAATCTTAAACAATTAAACCATATGTTTAAACATGCTACTTGTGCCTTAGCAAGGAAAATGTAAATGTTAAGATAATCAGCTCCAGCTTGAAAGTCTTCAAAATCAGAGTTGTTAAGATGTAGAGTTGAGTCCTGTTCTTTGGCTCAAGAGCCAATACACATTTTATTACGATACTACTGAGATTGCCTTTAAAACAAAATTCCAAGAGAATGAACCTAAAAACACCATGTTAAAGCTTAAATGCTCATTTTTCTTGGGCATTTGGTGAGAAAATGTTACAGGGACTGTTTACTGAGCTCTTACTGTATATCAAACCCTATTTCAAGTAGTTCATACTATTTGTGTCATTTTAATGTTACAACTCTGAACAATAGGTATTATTGTGTTTTTTCTATTTTGTAAATAAGAAAATTGAACATCACATAGGTGAAATGACTTGTCAATGTCAAGTAACAGGAAGAAACAGGATTCATATTCTGGTCTTTAAAACTAGACTTTCAATCACTACCATAAAGAGCCTCCTCCAAGGGTGAAAATTTCATGTAACGCAGTCATCTAAACAATTCACAGATTAAAAATAATGACTAAAAGTCTCAGGTATGGGAGAACATACACATTGAACAATAATTATGAAACCATAAAATATAGAGGCATTTAATTGAAGAAACACTATTACACTTTTGTGCTCTAAACTAATTACGAATGCAGTATGTTCCTTTTAGCTGGTCACTAGAAACACAATTCAAACTGTTTATAGGGAATGTGCACACAAAACATTTGGAAGAATTTGCATTTCCTGAGAAAGGTATTTTATACTCTTGAGAGGCAGCCAATTTAACCTGAAACAAGATTACACAGCTTTTCTGGCGCTTTTCCTCAAGGTTACTCACCCTTCCTAGTGAATGTGAATTCCATAGTTTGCAGAATACATATTCACACATATGCATTTTAAGCTATATCCATAATGTTCTTTTAAATGAGTTACCCATATCATTTGCATTTTTATTGATATAAAATATATCAAATAATCTCCAAATAACTACTGTACAATATAATAGTTAAGGGTATAAGGTGTGACATTCTATTGCCTAGGTCTGAATTCCATTTTTATCACTTATTAGTTGTAAGATCTTGGAAAAGCTACTTAACATCTTTAAGCTTTAGTTTTCCTATATGTAAAAAGAGGATATAAATAGTACTTCATGAGGTTCTTTTGTAGATTAAAAGAGAAAATGTTTTCAAGACATTTAGCACAGGGTATGCCATTTCATTTATTCAAAAATATGTGCTGACAATAATGATATATCTAAAAAATGAATCAAGGAAAACAATTCTATTCATGATAGTACCTAAAAGGACACTTAGGAATAAATTTAAACAAGAAGGTGAAAAATCTGTACACTGAAAACTACAAGCTATTAAGTAAAGAAATTGAAAAATGACAGAAATAAATGAATAGATATTTTGTGTTCATGAATTGGAAGAATTAACATTGTTAAAACATTCATACTATCCACAGCAATATATGGATTCGGCAATCTCTATCAAAATTCCAATGCCATTCTTCACAAAAATTGAAAAAAATAATTGTTACAGAACCATAAAAGACCCAAAATAATCAAAGTATATATTTTTTTAAAAAGTTGCAGTCATTATATTTCCTAATTTTAAATAATATTTCATAGCTATAGCAATCAAAAAAGTAGGGTATTGGCATAAAAACAGACACACAGACCACGAGTGCTCAGAAATAAACCGGAATGTATATGGTCAACTAATTTTTGACAAGTGCACTATGAAGACACAATGGACAGAGAATAGTATCTTCAATAAACGATGCTGAAACAGTTAAATTCCCACATGCAAAAGAATGAACTTGGACACTTATAAAATAAAGAAAAGTAAACTTAAAATGGATTTAAAAAACGTAATGGAAAATATGAAACCATAAACCTCCTAAGGGAAAAACACAGGGGAAAATCTCCTTGACATTGGCATTGGCAATGATTGGATATTATGCTAAAAACTCAAGCTAACAAAGCAAAAATAAATAAATAGGATTACATCAAACTTATAAGCATCTGCACAGCAAAGGAAACAATCAACAATATGCAAAGGCAGCCTACAGGTTAGGAGAAAAATGTGCAGACTCTATATTTGGTAGGGGGTTAATGCC
This sequence comes from Trachypithecus francoisi, assembly GCF_009764315.1. NCBI lineage: Eukaryota > Metazoa > Chordata > Mammalia > Primates > Cercopithecidae > Trachypithecus > Trachypithecus francoisi. Next base: position 7,109,941 of record NW_022681471.1, read on the forward strand.
AAAATATATTTTAAAAGCTCAACAGCAAAAAAATAATAATAATAATAATCCAATTAAAAACATGCAAAAGGACCCCAATAGATGTTTCTTAAAAGAAGATGTAGAAATGGCCAACTGACCTATGTAAAGGTGCTAAACATCACTCAGGGAAATAAAGAATTGCTATCGACCTCACAATGAGACATCACCTGACACCTGTTAAGATTGCTATTATCAAAAGACAAGAGATAATAAGTGTTGACCAAGATGTGGATAAAAGGAAATCATTGCCCACTGTTTTTAAGAATGGAGAGATTGTTGCAGCCAATGTGCAAAACTTTTTGGAGGGTCCTAAAGAAATTAAAATTATGACTACCACATGACTATGCAAGCCCTTTTCTGGGCATATACCCAAAGGAATTGAAATTACCACCTCATAAAGATATATGCACTCCTCTGCTAACTGCAGCATTTTTCACAATAGCTAAGCTATGAAGTCAATTGAAGTGTCTGTCAAAGGATGAATGGGTAAAGAAACTGTGGTATTTACAGTACTACAGTTTCTCTATCTTTTTAAGATAAAGTTTCTTTTACACTTTCTTTATCTTTTTGGGACAATACTGTTCAGATTTGAAAAGAAGAAAACCTGCCATGTGCAACAACATAGATGAACCTGAAGGCATTATGATTAATGAAATAAACCAGAGAGGAAAAGATAAAAAGGTGATTACCAGAGATAGGGCTGGCAGATGGGGAGAAAGAGGAGATGTAGGTTGAAGGATACAATGTGGCAGATACATAGGATGAATAAGTTTAGAGATCTAATATACAACATGAGAACTATAATGTTGCTTTGGACTCTCTACTTTTGCTAAAAGAGTAGATTTTAAGTGCTTGTGTCATACACACAAAATCAGAATTACTATGTAAGATCATTTGTATGTTAATTTGCTTAACTATAGTAACCATTTCATTATGAATAAATACCTCAAGTCTTCATGTTATGCTCATTAAATTATAAAATATAAAATATACTTATTATTTATATGTACTAGACACTGTATTGTTGTTTGGGGTGTATAACTGAACCAAGCATTTAAAAATCCTTGCTTTACTGGCACTTACATTTTAGTGAGGAATAAATGTTAATTATCAACATTATTGTTGCCATCATGGTTATCACCATCATCATGAATATTATCAAGGAATGTCCAAAAACCGTCTAGAGATCTTAGAGTCTCTGAAAATAATGATATTCCTCAAGGAAGTATTGTCAGTGGGTCATTAGGCTTTAGTGAAACAATTCAGGTCATGGCCAATCAACTCTTTATTACACATCAGGCTCTTACTCCATCAAAGGGTATTATGCCAATTTGTTTAGCTCCAAGGATTATATAATGGATCAATTCATGTGCAGTGATAATGCTGGGAAAGAAAATAGTCAAAAGGTGGCAGATATACAGAACCCTAAGTCACAGCTGCAATTCCTGGGGCAGAGTGTCCCTTTGATCCCATCTTTCGCTGCAGGAAGAAAACCAGGAAATAAAACTTGAAAAGATTCGTTTCAAATTTCGACATGGATGCTCTGGAAGCGTAACTTTCTGAGAAGACAGAAGTCCCTCCAGAGGGAAGGTAAACAATCTCTTCTCTTTCCATTAAATGGAGAGAGGACCACCTTTGTTCGTCGCTGAGAGTCCTGTTGGCAATATGTAGAGTTTGCAGATGTAAACACAAGTGATAAACACTGAAATCAGAGATAAAGTAATGTTACTAACAGCATCAAAATCAGTCATTTTTGTATTTGGGGAAAATCCTTCTTTTCTCACATTTTGACAATGAATCAAAGACACCAAAAGAGCAGGGGCCCACATGAGACTTTGTAAGATAACCCAGGTCGGAAAGAAAGAGAACAATGCCCTTCACAAGAAAAGTGGACATATGTACAAAAAGAACAAAAATGAGGTTAATCTGGGCAGGAGAATTATATGCAGTTCCTACTGAGAAAGACTGTGTATCTAAGCAAGATGTTGTATCTGCATGAAACACATTCAAGAACTCTTTCGCTGTATGTGTAACCCAAATTTTCCCAAAATGTGACCTCTACCTGCAAGCTGAAATATGACTAAATATTTGTCAGTCGGAGGGGGCATGGAGACAGAGAAGTGAGAGTGTTCCAGGAAGAGGGACAGTATATGAGAGAGACTTGAGGACGTGTACTACAGGAGCCTGTTGTTCAGTCTGGCTGGAAAGCTAGGCAGAAGCTAGATAGACCTGATCTTTATAAACTGAAACAAAAGGCACCCACACCAGAGTGGAAATCATGCATATAACATAAACTCTCATGCCCATTCACTTAGCATTATTAGTCAATGATACTCATTATAAATGTAACCCATAACATATCAAATGTATAATTATATGTGTATAATACATAATTGATAATATATAAAATAACATTCATATATATATTTTTTTTTTTTTTTTCTTTTTTGAGATGGAGTCTCACTATGTCACCCAGGCCGGAGTGCAGTGGCACGATCTCAGCTCACTGCAACCTCCACCTCCCAGGTTCAAGTGATTCTCCTGCCTCAGCCTCCCAAGTAGCTGGGATTACAGGCATGTACCACCACAGCCAGCTAATTTTTGTATTTTTAGTAGAGACGGGGTTTTACCATGTTGGCCAGGCTGGTCTCGAACTCCTGACCTCAGCTGATCCCTCCTCCTCAGCTTCCCAAAGTGTTGGGATTACAGGCTTGAGCCGCCGTGCCTGGCCTGTATTTTATATTATAACATATACCAACTAATCATAAAACAATTAAGCGTTAATTATTAGTAATTATTCTTTAAGCATTTATTGAACTTCTCCTTTTTGTCAAACACTGTTCTAGGTGCTGTGTGACCTTCTTGAACAGACCAAGAAAAGCCCTTGCCTTTCTGAAGTTTACATGTATGAAGAAGGGAACAAACAATATGCAGGCCAAAAATTTCTTTAAAATTTAAAATAATAAAAGCTTTGTGGAGAAAATTATGCCTAGAAATATAATAGAGATTAACTGTAGGATGAGGGATCAAGAAAGATGAGGCTTTAGATAGAGTGTTTAGTTTAGGCCTCTCTGTAGAGGTGGCATTCGAAATGAAACGAATAAGGAGATGGCCAGAAGAGCATTTCCAGGCATATAAACTGAGAGTTCAAGAGCATGTGGTTTCAACAAGCTTAATGTGGTCAAGGAACATAAAGAAAGGCAAGTGGTATGAGACGAAGTTGGACAGGTAAGTACTGGCTAGATCACGCAAAGACTTGGCAGTCAGTGAATGAGTGTAGATTTCATTTTAAGTTAATTGCGAAGCCAATGTGATTTTTGCTTCTTCTCAAATTCCTTATAAAGAGGTCTAGGAAATTTCATGGGATGTGTGCGATGTGTGCTTGTCAATTAATTCTCCGGGTGTCCATGTAGCATCTGCCATTTTCTCTGTCCTTTCCTGCTCCCACTACTGCAGTTTCACCTGTAACTGAAGACTAGCTTAAAGTTACAGCACTGATGACAGAGTACCTAGAAGTGACGTCTTATTTGCATTCCAGATGCAGACTGGCCTGGTTCTGACTCACACTGTTACATGTGCTTTGTGCACCAGCATCTGCAATATGCTATGTTTCAAAGTCACTTCAAAGAAGGATGTTGCCCCATCTCACCTGAGTCGGTGCTTTACTCTAGTACTTAGATGTTACACTCCAAAACAGCACAGATTTTTGCTCTTCACATCCTACATAGACTTGAGTGGAATAGGTTGTCATTCTTTAATTAGTTTTATTTTTCTCACATATTACAATGAGCCTCACCTTCCAGGGCTCAGGTCTTTGAGAGCTAAACTTGAAGACAATCTGAGTGATAGACATTATGATGTTCTTAGAATCCTTCCCTCTTCTCTTCCTTTCCTCTCCCAAACTGACACTGGACAAAGTTTGAAAACCTCATCTCTCCTTCTAGTGGAAAAGTTCTTTTTCAAGAGGTTATTCAGTTTCTCAAGTAAATAGAAGAGCCTTGGTGGGCCTGGCCCTATTGGTGCTCTAGACAGGCTAAAGCTAACAAGGTGAAACCTTGAAGTTATTGATAAACATGATAAGATACATCCCATTAAAAGTATGTAGATAAAATTTATTGGAGTGTGCTGAGAGACAATAAAAGGTGAGGAAGAGAAGACAGAAACTCTAGTCAACTCTTTAAGAAGTTTTGCTTCAAAGAGGAGCGAAAAATGGAGTTAATGCTAAAGCAGGATAAATATTAATAATCTCTTACATATGGAGAACTCAGGCTTTAGGATGTCCTGCCATTTAAGACAGTTAGTAAGCATATCTTATAACACGGGATTCAAATCCAAGTATTTCTGGATCTCAAATCTCCTATTAGTTCCACTATACCATGATGCAATACGTATCTGAAAAATTCACCCTGCAATATTGACTTTAAACATACCAAAGCTGTTTTAACTCTACATGGTTATTTCCTCTTGAACGGTATTCCAGAAATTAACCCAAATTTTCAACTGGTCTCATTGCTACTCAAAGCATGGTATATCTGTTTGAGTTTGTGCTTTCACTTCATAGTAGAGGAATGAGGAGTTAGTGTTTAATGGGTACAGAACTTCAGTTTGGAAAGGTGAAAAATTTCTGGCGATGGATTGTGGTGATGGTTGCACAATAATGCAAATGTACCTAATACTACTGTACTTAATACTACTGAATCATATGCTTAAAAATGTTAAGATAGTAAATTGTTACTTTACCACAATTAAAATTAAAAAGTTTTTAAATATTAAAAAGCATGGCACGTCTATTAAACACAGAGAGAGCAACTAGTGAATTTGTTGAATCTGAAAGATCTGCATTGCATTCTGTTTGTTAACAACATTCCAGAAAAACTTTTGGTTGACGTAAAAGAACTAGAAGACTGGAGTGTACATTTTTGCCTCTTGTATTTAATTCATACATCATACTAGGACCTTTGGATCTATTTTTATATTATCAGTGGAAAACTACACATGATAAATGACCCTTAACAGATTCTTTTTCTGAGTTCCAACCATGATAGCAAACACAACTTGCCACTTTCCAAACCCCCAGATTATTTTTGTAGTTTCTTGATTATGTGGTAAGTACAGTACACAACAGAAAATCAATACTGATGGGTAAACACAGCATGGTCTACGTCCTTGAAGAGTTTATGTTCCTGGAATAAATGCCACACAGAAATAGACTGGAAGCATGGCTTAGACCCATGCATAATGAATGCCCTAACTTTCCATTTTAAGAATTGATTTAAAATGAAGAACTTTTGAAAAACAATGATACTGAGGCCTTAATATTTCTATTTGCTTCATTTTACCTGAAAAATGAATATAATTTGGTTTCCAATTTTAAAAGCCAAATACATAGAAACAGAGAGTAGAAGAGTATTTATCAGGGGAAGGGAGGTAGGGGAAATGGGGAGATATTTGTCAAAAGGCACAATGCTGCAGTTATGTACGATACAGAGGACGAGAGATCTAATGGACAGCATAATGGCTATAGTTAGTAATATTGCATTAGAGTTGGGATTTTTGCTAAAATAATAGGCTTTGGGAGCCCTCACTTCAAAAAAAAAATTATATGAGGAGAAAGATATGTTGATTTACTTGACTGTAGTACTGTTTTCACAATGCATATGTGTATTACAACATCATGTTGTACACCTGAAACACGCACAATTGAAAAAAGATAATGCCACACACAGGAACTTGAATGAATCCCCAGATACTTATGATGAGTGAAAGAAAGTCAATTCCAAAAGGTTATATACTGTGTAATTGCATTTATATAGCAATCTTGAAATGTCAAAATTGTAGAAATAGAGAACAGATAACTGTATGCCCAGGGCTAGGTATGAGGGTTTTGGGAAAGGTAGGTGTGGCTATAAAAATAACACAAGAGGTCCTTATGATAATAGAATTCTTCTGTATCTTGACTGTATCAACATCAACATCCTAGTTGTGATACTGCACTATAGTGATTGAAAGATATTGAAAGATATTGCACTATAGTTTTGCAAGATGTAGTTTTCAAAACATTGGGGGGGGAACTGTGATGGATACACTGAATGTCTCTGTATCATCTTAAAATTACATGTGATTTTATTATCTCTATTATCTTAAAATAAAAGTTAAGGCTTTCCTATATACGTACAGAGGTACATACCGGCAAAAATAAACAACTAATCATACCTAAAACTGTAATGAAAAATTTCACTTTCTTCAAAGCCATACATAAATCAAGAAAATTATTTACAACTATGGCCTAGAATTTCGTTTATCTTTTTCCTAAAAATAAACATAAGTAAATGTGAAATTACCCTTCTTAGTACCATGAAACAAAATGAGAATTACCAGATTTAAAACGATGCTGCAAAGAGCAGATGGTCCAAGAGCTAAACATATTAATGTTCTGTTTTTATATCAGTAAAGATATGATTTAATTTCTAATAAAAATAGAGATATAATTAAGAAAGCTTTCTGAGACATGCTATATATAGGCAATAAAAATTAATGTACATTTCTATAAAAACATAAAAAAGTAAGAATTATCTATCTGGATTTTTTTGTCGTAACAGAGAGGTAAGTCATTATAGATTAAATGTCATGTGTTTGAGTGCTTTTCAAGTAGTGTCAAAAGTCACCTCCCACATTGTGAGTTAAAAAAAGAAATCAACACTCACCACTAACAACAAATCAGATTGCCTTCAAGGAAGGAGGAACTGCTCAAATCTTCTTGGCAGCTCTTAGAAACCAACCCGTTCAAACCAGTTCCTGTCCAAGCAATAGCTCACATACTAGAGAAAATTAGTTACTGAGGAATAACTGAGTTCATTTCCCCTCCAGGAATCCGCTCCTCTAGTCCTGGCAACCAAATTGATAACAATTCCTTTACATACAGTATCTCAGGCCAACTTCAGTCGGGTCACCTAATCCCCTCTGCATTTGTCCTAAGAATGTGATAATGATGACTAAATCATTTGTAGGTGCCAATTTAAAATAACATAGGACCCTGGAGAGCTAACCACAAACCTGTGTTTCTTTATCGTTTTTTCATTCTGTTCACCTACCACAAAGCTGCAGTCTTTCACACTGACACTTAATAAAAAGCTGCAAATTGATCCCTGACGAAGATAAATCAAACAATAAATAACTATGTTAAGTAGTAATCTGATTGTGTCCTCTCTATAACCATTCATTCATTCATCAAATATACAGTGGGCACCTATAATGTAAAAGCAGGAAAATGTAGGTAAGGGGAGTAGACCCTAGATGTAGAGAGAATTAAAATAAAATATAAGCTTCTCAGACACAAAAGGTCATGTCTTTTATGATTCCATTGATGTAAAACTTCCAAAACAGGCAAATCCATAAAGACAGAAAGTAGATGAGTGGTTGTCAGGGGCCGGAAGGAAGGGGAAGGGAATGACTTCTGAACGAATACAGGGTTTCTTTTGCAGTCATGAAAATGTTTTGAAAATAGACAGAGGTTATAGTGACACACATTGAAAATACGCTCAATGCTACTAAAATGTTCATTTTAAAATGGTTCATCTTTGTTATGTGAATTCTACCTCAAAACATGTGATTGAATTTAAAACCCAGACTTTTCAATCATGTAGGTGCAAGATCTTAGGCAAATTTCATAACCTCTCTGTACCATCCGCTTTCTCAGAGTATAAATTGGGATAAAATTCTCCTCCTCATAGATTAACCTCTGTGGAGTCCTTGACATAGTGTTTGGCACTCACTAAATGCCAGATGGGAATGAAGAAGAGGCCAATGAGATGCTGGACACGGTGGGAAACAGAGAGGTCAGAAATGGGTCCTGATCTTAAGTTGCTGGTGGTCAAGATGGGAGAACAGAGAAGTTAGCAATGAATTGGAATGAACTCCAGCAAGTACTAAACGAAAGGACTGAATACAACCTAGGGGGAATGAGATGGAGTGAAATATTAATTCTATTTGTAGGACTCAGAGACAACTTCACTGAGGAAGTGAATTCAAAGACAAATCATGAGAGATATTTAGACATGACCGGATGAAAAGGAAAGATATTCCTGGAAGAAAGAAGAGCAGGTGCAAAAATCACAGACTCACAAAAGGTTTGTTTGCCTTCCATCGACAAGCTTTGCAGAAATGGTACACCTCAGACAAAGGCATTAGCATTGGGGATTCTTAGGATCAGTAAGCAATCTTCAGATGAGGAACTCTAAACTACGCAGGACGAGGAATTTACAGAAATCATCTCTTTTGTTAGCTCATGTAAAAGGAAAATAATTAAAATAAGTAAATGTGTAATGAAGTGGGACTTCTGGAAAGTTTTTGTTAAATTGAAGGGAATAAACAAGGTACTGTCTACCAGAATCTTAGAGAAACCTTTCTGAACAAGGGGAGATAGAAAAAGAAAGAAAAATAACTAGCAAACTGGAATTACTTGTTGCCTTCTACTGTGCGATTTGGTAGTCTCAACTTTCTTCTTTAGATGCCAAGTAAACATATCCCTTATTTGTTTAAACTGAAGACGGCCGAATGATGAATGCTTGAATGATACTATTTTCAAATAGCAAAGAAGGGCTCTTCATTAGGTTGTCAAATCTAATTTTGTCTGAGCTTTATCTTCACTCTGCTGTTTTAAAGTAGTAGAGTTATATCATATAGCTGCCAAAGAAAGGTGATTTTCAAGAAAAGAATTTTCCTTTTGGGTCTGGTGCATAATAGGCAGGTATATTTAGATTCAAATGGCAGTCTTGTTTAGTGGAAAAGTCACAGTATTTGGAGAAAGGGCAGATGCAATGGAGCCCTTGAGTGACCTTGAGCAAGTCACATATTTCTCACTGGATTCTTACAAAACCAACTGAGATAAAGCGGGTGAAAGTATTTTCTACATTGAAGTATTAAGTCATTTAGCATAAGTCTACATTCTCAATGGTGACTGGTGACTATATACTTCTAAATTAATGAGAATTCAGTAAGCAAACACCTCATCTTTGACATATGAACACATATCATGTCAGAAAAACATTCATTGGAGATTAAAGTGGTCCATACCACGCCCAGTACAAAAGCTGAAAAGCCAAATATTTCTAATCCACTGAAACTGTTGGTGGAATTCATTGTATAGAAGGTATTAGCTTACAATGGATATGGAGGATAAGGAAAATGAGAGCTGCTGATTCAGTCATCCTTCTGGAAGGTATGGATGTTCTCTCTCATATCCCAGGTCTTGTGCAATTGTGTTACTCTCATGAGTTTATGGGGTATCAGTGTGCTCAGAAGTATCAGTAAGTGCTGTGAGGGTGAGAGATTAAAGATGGCATACAACCTGAGACCATGTTCTGCATTTGTTCAACAATTATGTTCAAGTGCCCACTCTGTTCATTTCACAGTGTCTGGAGCACAGTATACACATATGAAGACATTCTCTTTGCATAAACTACTGCTAAATTGAATGTGAGTGAAAAAATGACTGATAGAACTGGAAAAAATGACTATATTAGCAGGAAGAGGACAGAAGAGTTCTGCGTATAGCTACTGAGGATGACTTGATGAAGGAAGAAGTGTTTCAGGTGGGCCTTGATGGATTGTAAGGTTTAAACAAGCAAAAGGGATGAGGAAGAGAGAACTACATGGATATATGTGCCAGGGAAATTCATTCAGAATCACAGATCTGCATCTGCCTTGGCCAGTGAAGTTTCTTGGTGCTCTGGTTATTAATTATCTATATAAGCTAAAACCTTAGTGTCAGATGAAAAGAGATTAAGTGAGCATATGAGATCAGCAAGCAACTAATCCAGATGAGGATGCACTTAGTGAAGATTTACGCTGCCTCTGGGCATGGCTTTCTCTCTCCTAATGTTTCTGTTTCTCTACCTGCCCTCCATGAAAACAATATGAAAGCAGATCTGTCATTACATATGGTGAAGAGAGGTGGGAAAAAAGGACAAAAGTAAACTCAGAGCTCTTGGGTTATAATTCTTTTGGGTTTTGTTTTTTGTTCTGGTTTCCAATAACAAGATTAAGAAAGTGGGTAACTCCTTTGAGAATCTAAAGAAAGCTTTCAGAGCACCTGCTCCAGAAAAAAAATGCAAATTTGTACCCAGACATTTTTCATACAGTTTTATTGGAATCAGGACCCCCTAAGTATCATGTATACCATCTCTTGGCATCCACTAAACCTTGTTAGAGATGTCCAAAAGACAGCCAAAAAAAAAAAAATCCTACCTAAATTCATTAAATTGCTTTATGTATTAGTTAATGGGTCCACCATGTTTGGAATTAGCTCCACTTCTGCCAAATGAATTGGCAGAAATTCCAGCATACAGAATGTCTTTTCCCACTTACAGAGATTATTAATTATTTCCTCAGGCCTCAAACACCAATGTAACTAATAATATCTCAGATGAAAAATGAATTTGAAAAAATATATACCATATGTCATATTAAACCACAGGTTTGTATTAAAAATAACAATTAGCATGTCAGAAGTTACTTATCTGTTTCCAAAGTTATTAGATACATGTTGGGAATGAACAAAAGCTGGTCAATATAGTTATTTCTAAAGCACATCTAAAATAATATTGTGGCCTTTTCAAGCCCACCCTTTCTAAAATCACCACTCATTCCCAGCCCTTCCTGGAAGTGACTTCTTCCTTTTGTATGAGGTCATAGGGCCACTTTAAAGGCAAATAATGGGTCTTGTGCATCTCTGGATCATCTGTAGCACCATGGACTTACATAAAAGGTGTTCGATGACCTTATTTTGCATAAAAGAAAGATGCTCTCGGGGCTCTCAGGATAAGGCTGTTTCTGAAATCTCTGAATCAGAGGCATCAACATCACCTGGGAATTTGTTAGAAATGCACAACCTTGGGACCACACCTATACATACTGCATCAAAAACTCTGGCAGTAGGACTCCACATTCCGTGTTTTAAAAACTTTCTAGATGATTCTAAAAGCAAGCTAATGTGTGAGAACCATTAATCTAGATAAATGATGTGACCAAGATTTTTTTTTCTCCAAAATACTGAGACATTGTTAATCTACAATTGAAATACATTAAATTCATCATGTTAAGAAAAAAAAATTGGGTAATTAAAGGAGCATTGTCAAGGGAATAAGACAGTCACGAGTTTAAATACTGGCTCTGGCATTTTCTAGTTGTGCAACACTGAGTACACTTTGTAACATCTCTGAGTCATACCTTTCTCATTTGTAAAATAAAGTCATTGTACAAACTGATTTGAAGTTCCCTACCAGCCCCATAATTCTGCGGTTCCTTATAGGCAAGTGTTTAATATGAATTTACTGAATGCCTAGCAAAATTCCAATAAATCTGGAGGATGGTCAACAACAAAAGATAACATCCAATTTGAAGAAGTTCAAAATCCAACATGTCACTTATATATTAAGGCAGAAGATTAGAGAGTGACATAAAAATGTGAGCCTGATGGTGGCAAGGTCAACTCAGAATTTAGAAAGCCTGCTTTTTCAATAGGGATGATTTGAGAGATGTCCCGAAGATCAGTCTGTCTAGAATACCTTCCTCCCCGCTGAGATATGTCAGTGTCTCCAGATAAATTTCTCCATCCATATTTGGGTAACAGAATTAGGTAGAAATTTAACAGCTTGGGAGTTGCTTGTATATTCCAGGTATTGCACATAATGCTTTTCATGCATATTTTTATTTTAAAAGCTCATAAATACCCAAAAGTCAACTAGTAATATCCTATTTCATTATTGCATAATATTGGGTATTTATGAGGAAGCTGAGGCTCAGAGATTTTAAATAGCTTACCGAAATTAACACATTCAAGACATGGAACTGAGGTTCAGTGAAAGTTGTGAACTTTGAAAGTCCGTTTTTTCTACTATATACAAGCATCTCTCTAGAGAGATAAGGTGATATGGTTTGGCTGACTCTCCACCCAAATCACATCTTGAATTGTGGTTCTCATAACCCCCACGTGTCATGGGAGAGACCCAGTGGGAGGTAATTGAATCATTGGGGTGGTCTCCCCTACGCTGTTCTTGTGATAGTGAGTGAGTTCTCACGAGATTTAATGGTTTAATAGCTTGTGGCATTTCCCCTGCTGGCACTTATTCTCTCTCCTGTCGATCTGTGAATAGGTGACTTCTACCATGACTGTAAGTTTCCTGAGGCTTCCCCAGCCATGCAGAACTGTGAGTCAATTAAACATCATCTTTCCTCTATAAATTACCCAGTCTCAGGTATGTCCTTATAACCATGTGAGAATGGATTAATACGTAAGATTTAGATAGAGAAGATAAAGCCGGTTGTTCCATGAGTAGATGTTGCGTATAGACAAACAAGCCATTACTGCATGTGAGAGCAATACAGTAGGATAAAAATAATGTCTTTAAAGTCATTAGATTTCTAACAGAACTCACATTTAGAATGGATGATTATTGACATCTTTTTCATATGAAAACTGAGTGGCAGCTAGAGGAATTCTTTCATGTGAATCTAAGATGATGGGAGAAAGAAATATTTTCATTTGTATTTATGATCTTATTTCCACAAAAAAAAACCACTCAATTTTATAAAAGTTGAGATAAAGCATTAACGCTTCTATAGCATTGAGATGTTCTGCAAAGCAAATAACTATTAAATATAACCCACTTAGATCAAAAGCTCCTGGAAAACATATGCATCAGGTTAAACCAATTTAAACTGACTTGGAAATTATAAAGTGGTCCTCATAGGAATTAAGATTTTTTACATTCCAAAAGGAATGTATACCTTTTGCTTCTGAAAGATTCAAGGCATTATTTGACTGCTGACTAACCTACTCAGCAACCGGTTCTTCAAATAAGTTGATTACTTATGAAGTAAGGTCCTGAAGCCTTACTTCATAAGCTTTTACACAGCTTAGCTTTTACTCCAATAAGCTCTTTGGACCAGAAACCATGGAAAATCATTTTTTTAATAAAAGGCAGGAGGATCTTATTAAATCAGTATTTAATTAGCACATGCTGTTCAGGCTTTTACTGACATATTGGGTCATCTTGGGCCTGCCATAATTATTTAAAAACATTTATCTTAAACCTGCTCTAATAAATTTACATAGTTACGCAAATCCCTGTTCTAATTGTCATTGCATCAGTGGGTGTATTCTGTTTAATTTGGCTAGTGACATCTATTTTGGGGAAACTGAATTTCTTTTTAAGTGTGAGTATTGCCCTGCATTCTAGAATACATTCCGTTCTGTTCTACCTGCAAGCCTGAAGCAGGAGTTTTTACCTCAATTGCATGCAGAAGTCATCTAGGTAACTTTTAGAATGTACTGACTTCCAAGATGCATCCCCTAGAGATTCTGATTCAGTTGGTTTTCCGTGTGTCTTAAATGATGGTACTTTGAAAAAGCTGCCCAGGTGATACAAATGTATTGTCATAGTTAAGTATTATTGTCCAGAATGTGTTCTCTTATAGAAAGAAAACTCATCTCATGAATTTCACAAGAATTCCTTTCATTGGGAAGGGACTGAGAAAAGAAACATACCTTCAAGCCTTCATAAAAACTGAACCTCTCTTTGTGACAAGATATTGCTTATTGTAGGGAAGTGTTGGAATCAGCTTAAGTGTCCAACAGAAAGTGAGCAAATAATTTTATATACTCGTAAATGTAAAGCAATTAAAATGTATAGAAGGACAAAACAGTTATATTGTCTTTTAATACAAAGAATATGTAGGTATATATATAATATAGGTATATACGTAAAATAATTTTTTGGACACTATAGGAAAGCACGGAAAATTAAATGTTGTTATCTTCAGCAAACTAACGCAGGAACAGAAAACCAAACATCACATGTCCTCACTCATAAGTGGGAGCTGAACAGTGAGAACACATGGACACAGGGAGGGGAACAACATACACTGGGGCCTGTCATGGGGGTGTAGGGGGAGAGAGGGTATCAGGAAAAATAGCTAATGCATGCTGGACTTCATACTTAGGTGATGGGTTGATAGGTGCTGCAAACCACCATGACACACGTTTACCTATGTAACAAATCTGCACATCCTGCACATGTACCCTGGAACTTAAAATTAAAATTAAAAAAAAAAAGAAAATTAAAAAGAAAAACAAAATTAAAAAGAAAAACAAAATTAAAAAGAAAAAGCAAAATAAATTGTTGTTATTAACACCTAGCAACAATCTGTGTTAATAACTTGGTGACTTTCCATTCCCAATCTCTTCTTCACATCCTCCACTGTTCCTTATTATTATTATCATAAACACACCCAAGCATACATATGTGTATTTGTGTATACATATATATTATGCATATACACATACACACACATATAGAGTTTTTAAAAATAACTAAATATTATTCCATAGCATCACAGATTCTATATATACTTGTATAGTCATTTTAAATAAATTAAAATGTTACATTATGGCATCACTTTTATATTTCCTCATCATTAAGAAGAAAATTGAAAAATGTATAGTATCTACGTTTTAGCAAAGCTCTTCAATTCCTTCCATGGGGTACTGCAAGGCCACTTATCTGTTTGCCCTCCTGTACGTTTCTCACCCTTCCCTGCTCAGCCCTGTATGATACATGACACAGGGAAGGGGAATCAGGGGAATGGTGAGAAGTCTAATCCCTGAAAACTGCATTTTCCAGCTCCCTTCTCAATGGGCTTCCAGGTAGTTCTAGTTAGTGGGAGATATTAGAGGAAGAGTAGAAATGTCTACTCTCCACTAGATACTAGTAGAGAGTAGAAAAAGTGAGTAGGCAGAACATTTTTCCATCTCTCTGTCCATTTCAGAGAGTCTCTGGCAGTAATGCTGCTCCTGTGTTGTTTCCAGCTCCTGCATAACCTCTACCTCTGTGACTCCCATTCCCATCAATGGTCTAGGCTGTGCCCATTGCAGGAAGTCAGGGACCCCAGACAGAGGGACCGGCTGAAGCCATGGCAGAAGAACATACATTGTGAAGATTTCACGGACACTTATCATTTCCCCAATCATACCCTTGTGATTTCCTATGCCTGTCTTTACTTTAGTCTCTTAATCCCATCATCTTCGTAAGTTGAGGAGGATGTATGTTGCCTCAGGACCCTGTGATGATTGCGTTCACTGCACAAATTGTTTGTAGAGCATGTGTGTTTGAACAATATGAAATCTGGGCACCTTGAAAAGAGAACAGGGAGGCAGCAATGTTCAGGGAAAAAGAGAGATAACCTTAAACTCTGACTGTTAGTGAGCCAGGCAGAACAGAGCCATATTTCTCTTCTTTCAAAAGCAAACAGGAGAACTATCACTGAATTCTTTTTCTCAGCAAGGAACATCTCTGAGAAAGAGAATGGCCCCTGAGGGTAGGCCTCTGAAATGGCCCCTTTGGAGGCTGCTGTCTTTTACTGTTGAAGACGAAGGGATGAAATAAGCCCTGGTCTCCTGCGGTGCTCCCAGGCTTATTAGGATGAGGAAATTCCTGCCTAATACATTTTGGTCAGACAGGTTGTCTGCTCTCAAACCCTGTCTCCTGATAAGATGTTATCAATGACAATGCGTGCCCAAAACTTCATTAGCAATTTTAATTTCACCCCATCCTGTGGTCCTGTGATCTCGCCCTGCCTCCATTTGCTTTGTGATATTTTATTACCTTGTGAAGCATGTGATCTCTGTGACCCACACCCTATTTGTACACTCCTTCCCCTTTTGAAAATCACTAATAAAAACTTGCTGGTTTTACGGCTCAGGGAGCATCACGGAACCTGCCAATGTGTGGTGTCTCCCCCGGACACCCAGCTTTAAAATTTCTCTCTTTTGTACTCTTTCCCTTTATTTCTCAGACCTGCTGATGCTTAGGGAAATAGAAAAGGACCCATGTTGAATATTGGGGGTGTGGTTTTCCCCGATATGTGCCAACACCATCTCTGCCCTGTGGCCCATTGTCTTACTGTCCTGTTTGTCTTTTCAGCTATTCTAATACTTTTATAACTAATTTCCTGGCTCTGCTTACTTGAATTTTTTCCTGACTGATACAAACACATTATTAGAGGAATATCTGCTGGGATAAAAGAGATGCTCATTTTGAAATAAAGTTTGTATTGCACAATAGAGAACTGTTCCGGAGTCAGCATGTAAAACTTTACGAGACAACATGTTTTCCTGGACCCTGCTTTTCTGGGATTCACCATTCTCTTGTACTCTCTGTCAGTTTCAAAGGTACATGTTTCTTTATTGTACATTTGTTTGTCTTTTTCCTCATATGTTTATCTGTCATATATAGTTATTCTTCATGAATTGCATGCTCCCCTATTTTTCCTGTGTTCATCTTTTCCTGGTTTCTAAGCCTGAATATACCAAAATTCCAGGGTCCCTGTTCATTTAATTCACAAATTCATACTCAGCACTTATCTCTGTGCCTGACAAATAACAAGTATTCATTATTATTAATTAAATAAATGAAGATATGCATACAGATGTTCTAGTCTGTTTTACGAGCCTGCTCTATAATGTATTTTATTATCTAATAGGAAATATTTTCCTCTCATTATTGTTTTATTTGCCCTCAATATTTTCTTGAACATTTTTATTTTTTAGTAATAAACTTCAGAAGAAATTTCATTAAGTTCTTTTCTTCCCTCTGAAAACATTTTCCCATTGGTACTTTCATTGAGATAGTGTTAAATTTTTAAATTAAATTGGTAGAGAATTGACATCTTTAGAATAATTATCTTTACACCTGTCTTGGTTAGTCTGTGTTTGTGCCACCCCCACCCCCTATAGTCTACCCATTTCTACACTACTTTCTGTCAGAAGACTCTACAGTTCAGGCTTCCTTATCATCTAACTTCTGGTTAGGTTCAGCCAACGGAAAGAATGGGAAAAACGTGTGGGATGGTAAAAGATTTTTTCTCGTGGCTCCTCTTGCTTCAGTGTCACGTTTCTGGAAGTGGCTAAGTTTTCCTGCTTCCTGATCACATCTCCTCTTCCTCAACTCCATCTCTCTAACCAGACTCTCATAAAGCTGCTCTTGTCCTTTTACCTTTCAGATCTTGAGGTGGTAATGGCTCCACACTTTTGTCAATCTCTATGTATCTCAACATTCTGTTAGTCTCTATGTATCTCAACATTCACTATTGCTTCCCTTAACCCTGTGCACAACTCTCAAAAGTCTTCTGATTAAAATATGTTTGAAGTCCCAGCTGAGTCTGTCTTTGATTTCTTACTGTCCATCTGACTCACAGTAGTCCAGTCTATTTATTTAGGCTTTGTAAAGTTCTATGATGTTTAAATGACAGATGGCATACTTTATCTCAAATTAAATTTTATGTATTTTTTATTTTTGTTTTCATTAGTGGAATGCTTTTGTATTATCTAACTGGTTGTATTTAATATGTAGTCATGAATAGATGTAATTTTCATGAGAAATGTCCAATATAATACAAAGCCAGAATAAAAAAGAATTACAAACTTTGTAAACACATACAATATAAAGTAAATTCCCAAGAAAAGAGTACCACCAACATTCTTAGAGGTAGGTTTTAATACTTAGGTTTTGTGTGATTTTAAAATACTAATATCCATTGTTTAAAAAATAGATTATTGGGCCAGGCACGGTGGCTCATGCCTGTAATCCAGCACTTTGGGAGATTGAGGTGGTAGGATCACGATGTCAGGAGTTTGACACTATTCTGGCCAACATGGTGAAACCCCATCTCTACTAACTACAAAAATTAGCCGGGTGTGGTGGCACACACCTGTAGTCCCAGCTACTCGGGAGGCTGAGACAGGAGAATCGCTTGGACCCAAGAGGTGGAGATTGCAGTGAGCCGAGATTGTGCCACTGCACTCCAGTCTGGCGACAGAGTGAGACTCTGTCTCAAAAAAAAAAAAAAAATTGATTATTGAAGACAGATGTAACTAAAATTTAAAAATATGCAGGCAGAGAGCAACCTAAATGTGGAAAATGTTTAAGTTGCAACTTCTACTTTCTTAGCCTTACCTAACCACTAAAGTCTTGAATAGCAGAGAAAATAGTTATTGAAATAAGCTAAATGGTGCTGACAAAATTATTCACAATGGCAGGTGGAATTTTTTACGCTGAGATCCCAGCTCACAGCAGGATATTGCCCACATTGCCAGTTGTCAGCATTTTGATTCAAACTATTTTCAATGGTTATTTGGGGATGTGATTACATGTTTCACTAATTAATGCCATGAAAGGGTCAATAATACTGTAGCTAAAGTGATATACAGCTTTAACTAATTGCTTTTTAGGTCAATACATATGCAATTTGTTGAAATTTTAATATCATAAATATTTATAATGTTAGCTTTTCAACCACAACTTATAACTGATTCTGCTATAACTAATTCATAGAAGCAGTACAGAGTGGAAATAATGCAGGCTGTCGCATACCCCTTAGTCGACCCATTGACTCTGATAATATAATATCCACTATCCATCCCTCAGAGAAGAATTGTAAGAGTACAAGAATGCAGTATGTGTACCACAGCTTCCTAAAATGCTGTGCAAATGTTAGCTGTGATGAATGCAAATGAATTTTCCAAACAAAATCCATTTGTGTGTTGTTAATTGCTTACATTGTGAGTGCTTATATTATGAATCATAAGGACATGATGTTTAGATATCTACACTGGAATCAAAAAATATTTAAATAGCTAAGGAAATGGCATGCCTGCCATATTATTAGTAGAAGTACATATTATGACAGAGTAACTTTGTAGCATGTTGCTAATGACTGTTCAAACTGTATCTAATATATAGAAAATTCAGCTACATTTTCTCATATATAATGACTGTGTTACTAATTTGCTTGTAAAATATCTGTATGATAAGAACAAGTGTAATGTCTTCTTGGTTGCATTAGCAAAATAAAGACAACACTCAAATACAATAGGCATGGATGCCTCAGGGACCCTAGATCTAGGTAAACATGGCAGAAACTAATCCTTAAGTTGCCTAAATCAGCCACCATTTGAAATCATGGCAATTGTCAAAGGGAACTGATGACAGGGAATTTTCAGCCTCCTTAATGCCTATATTTTTCAGTCAAAAAAGTTATAAAATAATTCTAGAAGACAGGTCTACGTTTACTATCTTTTTTCGTTTCACATTTAGGATTTCCACTTTAGACTATACACGGCTTGACAAATTGCACTAACTGTGTTCCTCTCAAATGGGCAATCAATAGTTGCTGATATGGCAGCTGTGTCCCCACCCAAATCTCATCTTCAATTATAGTTCTCATAATCCCCACGCTGCATGGGGAGTGGAACTGGTGGGAGGTAGTTGAATCATGGGGGCGATTTCCTCCATGCTATTCTTGTAAGAATAAGTTCTCATGAGGTCTGATGGTTTTATAAGGGGCTTCCCCTTTGCTCGTTTCTCATTCTTCTTCTCCTTGCTGCTGCCATGTGAAGAAGGATGAGTTTGCTTCCCCTTCCACCATGATTGCAAATTTCCTGAGGACTCTCTAGCCCTGCAGAACTGCGTTTAAATTAAACCTGTTTCCTTCATAAATTACCCAGTCTTGGGTATTTCTTCATAGCAGCATGAGAACGGATTAATGCAGTAAATGGTACTGCAAAGAGTGTGGCGCTAATGAAAAGTTACCTGGAAATGTGAAAGTGACTTTGGAACTGGATAACAGGCAGAGTTGAAACAATTTGGAGCACTCAGAAGAAGACAGGAAAATGTGGGAAAGTTTGGAACTTCCTAGAGATTTATTGAATGGCTTTTACCTAAATGCTAACAGTGATATGGAAAATAAAGTCCAGGTTGAGGTGGTCTCAGATGGAGATGGGGAACTTGTTGGGAACTAGTGACATTTTGCCCCTGCCCCAGAGATCTGTGGAACTTTGAACTTGAGAGAGATGATTTAGGGTATTTGGCAGAAAAAAATTCTAAGTGGCAAAGCGTTCAAGAGAAAGCAGAGCATAAACGATTGGAAAACTTGCAGCCTGACAATGCGATAGAAAAGAAAACCTCATTTTCTGGGGACAAATTCAAGCCAACTTCAGAAATTTGCATATGAAACAAGGAGCCAAACGTTAATCACCAAAATGGGGAAAATATCTCAAGGGCTTGTCAGAGACCTTCACAGCAGCCCCTCCCATCACAGACCCAGAGGCCTAGGAGGGACTTGCTTGGGGCCTGTGGCCCCTTTGTTTTGACCAAATTCTTCCATTTGGAGCTAGTGTATTTACCCAATGCCTGTACCCCCATAGTATGTAGGAAGTCACTAACTTGCTTTTTATTTTGCAGGTTCACAGGTGGAAGGGACTTGCCTCCTTTCAGATAAGACCTTGGACTTGGACTTTTGGGTAATGCTAGAATGAGTTGAGACTTTGGGAAATTGTTGGAAAGGCAGGATTGTGTTTTGAAATGAGATTTGGGAGGGGCCGGGACGGATGATATGGTTTGTCTGTGTCCCCACTCAATTCTCATATTGAATTGCAGTTCCCATAATTCCCATGCGTGGAGAGAGGGACCCAGTGGGGGGTAATTGAATAACGGGGGCACATTCCCGATGCTATTCTCATGATAGTAACTTCTCACGAGATCTGATGGTTTTATAAGGGGCTTGCCCCTTTGCTCAGTTCTTATTCTTCTTCTCCTAGCTGCCACCATGTAAAGAAGGAAGTGTTTGCTTCTCTTTCACCCTGATTGTAAGTTTCCTGGGGCCTCCCCCGCCCTGTGGAACTACGAGTAAATTAAACCTCTTTCCCTTATAAATTACCCAGTTTCAGGTATTTCTTCATAGCAGTGTGAGAATGGACTAATACAGTTGTCAACCTTTCACCAAGCCTAAGCCAGCAACATCATTTTGGTGAGACTCAGACCAAAGTGCCTGGCTTAGGTGCCCTTATTTCAAACTCAACTACTTGCTTTTGAAAATGCCCAGTATTCATCATGTGACATGTTGACTGAGGTGAGTAATAAAATCTTGCCAGGTAATTGGAAAGATTCTCTTTGTTTTGAGCAGTCCAGAGTGCAGATAAAGCTTTTAAGTCCATCGTTCATTTTTGTGACTTACAATTTGAGATTTTCCACAGTATAACACAGATAAGTATATGCCTGCATACAGGACACATATAATTCTGGCCAAAAGCATCTTTTGATTTGTCATAGCATCGCCATCATTTTTTGTGCAGCTGACAAACTCTTCTCAAACAGAAACATAGCATATTTTAATTGAGTTCGCAGTGGAGGAACTCAAATTTCTTTTGTCATCTAAATCATTCCGTTTAGTTAGAACCTTTATTGCCACTTCAGAACATCTGGTCCAATTAAAGGATAACTATGTTGCCTTCATTTGAATGGCATAGGAAGGTTAATTTTAACAGGACCCATAGGCAAATATCTGTTCTGTGCTGGACTGGAGACAGCTTCATGCTCTAAAGATGGCCTTGATAACTGATAGGAATCTATATGGATTAAGATCCACCTTACAGCTTACATAAGCATGTAACCACAAGTAGAATTACATACACCAACAGGATAAGAGATCACAATCAAGCAAAACCATGATGCATTTTATGCAAGTTGAGATTAAAGTAATTAAAGACCCTATTGGGTTGGAATGTTTCTTGGGAACACACACCCTCAAGGAAGGTCAGAAGCAACTACCATATCATCAAAAGAAAAGTCATAAAAGTGAAGAGGAAAACAGTAATATGCAGAGAACATATGGGAAGCAGTGATTCTCTTTTTCTCGCCCATAGAAGGCTATGAGATGTGAACAGCTTATATCATAATGTGCCAGACTGCCCAGCACAAAGTTGAAGAAAGACCCCCAGAGATATACACTGTCTTGTAACTCCTGGGAGGATGATGAGTACATTTGATAGCTGAGGAACTTGGGTAAACGACTCAAGGCACTGACTGTTTGAGCTAGATTATTGAATAGAATATTGACTGACTATTGACTGCCAATACCTGAAATATTAGGGTTATGGGGCAGGTATTTCAAGTTCTTTCTGAATAGTCAGATTTGTTATATTTACTTCCTGTTAAATAAGTATATATTCCTTCAAATCTTTCATGAATGTCAGCTTCTCAATTAAGTCTTTCAAGATCCCTTGAGGGAATATTTGCCCTCTTCTCATATATGGCATTCCATGTTGCTCTTATCCTGCTTGCTTCTTTCCTTTTTTTTAATAGCACTTATTGCTTTTTAACATATTGTATATTTTACTCATTCTTTACATTTATTTTTTTGTGGTAGGTCAACCCTACTAGAATGAGGGCAAGGTTTTTGGCCTTTTTTGTTTAATTGTATATCCCAACTGTGTAACACAGTTCATGGCATATAGGGGCTACTCAACACATGCTTGTCTAAAGAACAAATGATTGTGAAATATTAATATAATGCCCTAACTGTAAAACAGAATAAAGATAATTAGTTTGAAACATACCATATATGTTCATATATACATGCTCTGACATAGCTATAGTAGAAAAATAATGAGCATGAAGTAGGTATGAGCTTCAACCTACATCTAGAATTCCTGAGAAAGCAGTAGCTTAAAATGCCAGTTGACACAGTAGTGTTGCACTGGAGAATACAATACCACGAGCAGTATAATTGTCAGGAACATAATTTTCTTAGTGCACAAAACTCTTCGTGAAGCATTAGCTGTTTTTTTTTTTTTTAATTTGCACAGAATTTGCGTTCCTGAAAATTTAAGCTTATATTAAATTCATGCAAAAAGTCTTAGTATTCTTTTGTAAACTGGAAGTAGTTTCTAGATTCAGACAATTATGGAGAAATTATCCACAAAAATAACTCAAAATGGTTCACAGTCCTAAATGTAAAATGCAAAACTATAAAATGCCTGGAAGGTAAAATTGGAGACAATCTAGATGACCTTGGGTATGGCAATGACATTTTGGATTCTGAGGCCACAATCCATGAAAGAAATAATTGATAAGCTGAACTTCATTAAAATTAAGAATTTCTTCTCTGATAAAGAAAATGTCAAGAGAATGACAAGACAAGCCACAGATTAGGAGAAAATATTTTCAAAAGACATATTTGATAAAGGACTGTTATCCAAAATATACAAGTACTCTTAACCCTCAGTGAGGAAACTAACAACCCAATTAAAAGATAGACCAAACACCTTAACAAATATTTCACTTAATAAGCTATACAGATGGCTAAAAAACATATGAAAAGATGATCAGCATCATACGTCATTAGGGAAATACAAATTAAAATGAGATCACAACAACCCACACAGTATTTTGGCCAAAATCCAAAACACTGATAACAACAAATGCTGATAAGGATGTGGAGGAACAGGAGCTCTCATTCATTATTGACGGAAATGCAAAATGGTGCAGCCACTTTAGGAGACACTTTGATGGTTTCTTATAATATTAAACATACTTTTTTTTTTTTTTTTTTGACAGAGTCTCACTCTGTCTCCCAGGCTGGAGTGCAGTGGCATGATCTCGGTTCACTGCAAGCTCTGCCTCCCAGGTTTATGCCATTCTCCTGCCTCAGCCTCCCGAGTAGCTGGGACTACAGGCGCCCACCACCACGCCCAGCTAATTTTTTGTATTTTTAGTAGACACGGGGTTTCACCGTGTTAGCCACGATGGTCTCCATCTCCTGACCTCGTGATCTGCCTGCCTTGGCCTCCCAAAGTGCTGGGATCACAGGCGTGAGCCACCACGCCTGGCCATATTAAACATACTCTTATCATACAACCCAGCAATCATGTTCCTACATTGTATTTACCCCAAAAAAGTCAAAAAGTCATTTCTAGACAAAAACATGTACATGAATGTTTTTAGTAGCTTTATTTATAATTACTGAAACTTGGAAGCAACCAAGATGTACTTCAGTAAGTAAATGAATGGATAAATAATGCACATCCAGACAATGGAATATTATTCAACACTGAAGGAAATAAACTATTAAGACATGAAAAGTTATAGAGAAAATGTAAATGCATATTACTAAGTGAAAGAAGCAAATCTGAAAAAGGACACATACTGTATGATTCCAAATTTATGACATTCTGGAAAAAGCAAAATTATGGAGGCAATAAAATGGTCAGTGATTGACAGGGGTGAGAGGGGAGCTAGGAATGAATTGGTAAGGAACAGAAGATTTTTAGAGCAGTAAAACTACTCTGATAGTATAATGATGGATACATGTCATTATGCATTTGTCCAAACCCAGAGAATGTACAACACGAGGAGTGAACCATAATGTAAATGATGACTTTGAGTGATAATGATGTATGTATGTCAATGTAGGTTCATCAATTGTAATAAATGTACCACTTTGGTGGAGATGCTGATAACAGAGGAGGCTTTGCATGTTTGGGAGCAGGGACTATATGGGAAATCACCATACTTTCCTCTCCATTTTGCTGTGAACCTAAAACTCATCTAAAAATAGTCTTTAAGAACGAAAGGAAATTATGAATTTCTAGTAGGATATTTTAAGTCAATACTTTCTTGTGGCTCCTGTCTAGTAAGACTAGTACTACCTCCAACACAAATGAAAAACAAAAATAATTCCTACATATGTCAAAGTATCCCATTAGAGACACTACACTCTCCCATTGAGAACCATTAACCTTAACTATTGCCAGCAGAGCTTGCTCACAGACCCTGCAAATAGTTCTTGGCACATTAGCAGAGGAAAAACAGAGATGAGCACTGGACAGTCTGACCTACCTTCAAAGCAGCATGGTGTTGACCATGATTGCATAACAGTCACTGCTTAAAACAATGATATAATAAGTTAAGCAAAAGGTTGATGAATTTAATCAGTGTATACAAGCAATCACAATATTTCTTTTTTTTACACTTTCAAACTCTATTTTTACTGATCTGAATTAACTGGAAAATTACCTCAAGTTACAACCTCACTTTATAAATAATGTTGGCTACTGAAAATCTGAGTCATATTATTAGTGCCTGGAAAAGAGTATTTTTTCTTAGACAATGATTATTTAGCAAGCCTAATATATTACATTCTATTTAAGAAAAGGAAAAAAAGAATAAACATGTATGCATATACACATGATCATGGGGAGAAATTCGCTAAATGCTTTCTTTTGCACACAGTTTAAGAGTTATGGACTTTGAACATTAGTATTGCAAATACGTATACATGGTTTTCAATTTAGTTCTAAGGAGAATTACTTTGTCTAATGCCTTTGGCAAGCAAACAATACATCATTGGAAACACAGGCACGTGCTGTTTTGGAATTAGTACCCACTCATCTCTACCCTTTCCTCCTGTCCCTGAAAAAATTTCAAATTTGATCTACATTAGCATTACTTAATGATGACCAGCTTCCTATTGTTGAGTTTTAAACTGCAGATTTCAGTGACACACAACATTGAGACATGAGCAATAAATCTGCAGCTATGAACAGCTTGCTTTTATGGAAATATGTCAAACCGAATATTTCAAAATAACTTCCACATTAGCTTGTCACAGATTACTTTTTTCATTTTCAGTGCTGACAAATATAAATTTAAATAAATAAAATATCCCATGTGATATTTAATGTATTTCTAGAAATAATGTAACTTCTATAGACAAGTTAAACTAAGCATCCCAGTTATTTTAGACTCAAAGGAAGAGTAATGCATTTTCTGTATTTTGTTTTCCTTTTTCTATTAGTTTTGGTCCATGGGCTCTGGACACTGAACTAAGATCAGATGACTGGGTCCCAGTTCCTCTAATGTGCCTCAGTTTCCTAATCTATAAAACAGAGTGGAAACCAGATGATCTCCAAGTGTTCTATCTGTCAGACTTTGAAATGCCTGTTAAGTGAGCAATTCCAGAAGTCAAAGGATTTCAGGAAGTCTGTCTATTTCTCAGAGTACTATTATTTGCAAAGACAAAAATAATCCTTGTAGATATTAATGAATATTCCTTTGGACGAAAAAAATGCATGAATTGTGATGAGGGATTTTTTTTTTTTTTCTGAGATCAGAATATATTTCGATTCTGTGCGCCCATCTTCCTTATTCACCTACCTCTTTGTGAATTTCTCTTTGCCTTACTCCCCAACAGCTGTTTCAACTTCAATACTAAAGCTCTTTAGCTTTTAGGCCACAACTGATTGATCTTGCTTCTACTTCAACGTTTTTTTTCTTTTCTTTCTTTATTTTTATTTACTTATTTTTATTATTTATTTTTATTATTTATTTATTTTTGCAGTTTTGAACCTCTATTTGCTTACCCAACTGTAGGGCAGAACACTTGGAGAGTCATGGTGTTTGCAGATTTCCAGTGCTCTACTTTAGTACTAAGCCAGGGCTTAAATCACACTCTAAATTGACCTCGTTCAGGATCGGTTGATAGCAATATCTACATGTTTTCTATAATGGAGAGATAATGATCACAAGTCATAAAGACCACTTATAAGATGAAGGACAGTGAACTTGAGCATATAGATGCCTTTATTCTCCTTTCCTTTTAAGTCATCTTCCTCGCAAGCCGGGGACAACAGCCTAACTAAAACCTTGTTTCTCAAAATATGGTCTTAGCAATATCAGTATGACCTGGAAGCTTGTTACAAACACAGAACTGTAGGTTCCATTTTAGTTCCACTGAATCAAAATAAGCAAGTTAACAATCTCTCAGGTGATTTGCATGCACATGAACATTTAATAAGCTTTGGTCTAAAACAAGTGTTTGTTGTGTCACTGCCCTGCCTGAAGCTTTTCAATAACAAGCTACTATTAAGGAAGTCCAAATTCTTAGGACAATTACCTCTCCAATTCACTTCCTACAACTACAAGACAATTCATGAAGGGTAAAATGTTTAACTTTCTCATTTTTTCATATCATAGACTAAGCACATGCCTGGCATGAGGAAAGCTCAGCAAAACTTAATGGATTTAGCTGAAAAATCAATGGGACATCTGTAAAGTGTTTTCCCAAGTCTATTTTGATTACACCTCTTGAAGTAAACTTTCTATTGCTTATTCAATTGGCACCCAATGGGTCAGGCACGTGGTTCTTTTTATTTATTTTCTTGTTTTGAAAATCAACAAGTGGTATATTATGTCTTTCCTAGAGGTTAAATTAATAGAATACTGTTGCAACTGTTGTTATAAACTAATATTGCCATATTTATCACCCAAATAACATTAAAACACAATGAGGTGTCATGGAGGGCATCAAGTTTTACTCACAAATAGGGAGAACAGAAGATTTCTTGGTTATTCAAATAAGAACTCAACATTTTATCAGCTTTTTAGATCAAACAATTTATCTGGCATGTGGGAATACTTTTTTGGCATTAAACTTTATTGGCAAGCTTCAATTCCAATTTTACTCAATCAAGGATAAACCTCATTAAATGGTGGTATTGAATCATATTGCAAGCGCTTTCTACTATTGCAAGGGTATAGCTTTACCCTTTGCCACATGACTTGCAGTTACCACTGTGTCAAGAGTGCATTCTCCTGTCCCACTGCCATCAAACTCAGTCATAAGACTCCTTGTCCAAGGAAATATGTGCCACCTCAGAGCAGCTGCTTTAACAGCATCTTGAGTTTCTACCAACTCTCTTGCTTTGCCCTTTGGCTCGAGAATGGCATATCCCAGATGCTGTCTGCTTCTTATAGCCTGGATCCAAGAATGAAGAGACATGGGAAATCATCAGTTAACTTGACCTGTAACCAAAGGGCAAAGAGAGGGAGAAATAATCCCTTGTTTTCTAAATCTTTGAATTCAGAGTTATTGATTCCATGTGAAAAATTAGAAAAAGTCAACTAATGCAACTTATTTTGTGTTCACCATCCAATTTTATTAAGTTTTTGATATTTCTGATTGTGGCAGGCATCATACCATAATTTGTCTAACTTTTGCACGTGGACAGGATCTGTCACTTGCTTCTAAGCAAGCAGATCCTTCACATCCGAGTCCTCAGGTGCAGCCAAACTGACACCTTGATTGCAAACTTTGAGACCCTGAGCAGGAGAGCTAGCTAAGCCAGACCTAAACTTTGGACCCACAGAAAGTGTGATATCGTAAGTGAATGTTTTTAAATAACTAATTTTATGGTAATCTTTAACACAGCCATTACATGAATGCACTGATGATAAAAGTAGCATTTGTTAAAAATTAAGTAAAGCTTACATAACAAAATAGAAATTCATTTGTACTTCTATTATAAAGAAAATTTTCTTTAACATTTCGGTATATTTCCTCTATGTCTTTTCTACTCTTAACCTACATCTATACTAGTACCTCTTCCTATCTTAAAATATACATTTGTATGTTTACATTCTATTTTTTTCTCAGTGATCATCAAAGAATAAGCATTCTGCCCCTAGGAGGTGAGTTCCTTGAGAATGGGATGTTTCTTATGCTGATCTATCTCCAGAACTTCGAATAGTGCCTGATACACGAAGCAGCATCTAAATACAGATTTGTTTTGTGAATTGATGAATGAATCGATGTTTTATACCCTTAATAATTCTTCGTAAGCTTTCTTTTATTTATTATATAAAATTAGAAAAATCGAGAGTTTATAAACTACTCAACATTCTTCTGTCTTGCATTTTTAATTGATACTAACATATATATTTTTAATAATTCCATTATGTATACTTTATCCCAAACCAAACATGTCTTTCTTCTCCCTGTTGTCTGCCTAATATTGCATAACAGAAGAATGTGCCGTGTCTGGCCAGAAGAGGCAATCACAATGCTGAGACAGCATGCCCCACTGCTGAGTTAAGAAAATTATAGCCAGCACCAGTTGGGAAAGATTCTGAAAAGCAACAGCCACGTAGTTAGTCAACAGAGCAATGCAGGTTGTCATTTTTCATCTAGACTTATTTCAAAAGTCTCATAATGTATGTCTTACCTCTTCCATCCAGTCTTCAACTTATTGCTAGATTAATCTTCCTATTATACAAATGGAATTATGCCTATCCCCTTCCAAAGTCCAACAGTGACTTCCCATTTGCCTATAAAATAAATTCTAAATTCCTGTAATAACACACAGAACCCTCCCCAGTCTTACATTATCTAAACTATCAACACTACTTGTTTTCTAAATTCATTCATACGTATTTATGGCTCCCCAGTTCACCATCTCTGAATGCACAATATGTTAGTGAATTCTTGTACTCTTTCATGTACAGCTGTACATATAATTGTTTCTTTTCTCTGGGCTGTTTTTAGTATCATTCTTTAGCTATTACAATAGCTAGCATCTTTCAAAGCTAAACTGCAATGCCACCCAGTAAGTGACATTTTCTCTGAACTTCCTAATCAAAATGAAGAATTACTTCTTCTGTAATTCCATCCTTTCTTGAGTTACACAATATGTTACTAGTTTCCAACCAGAGAGATTGCTCCTCGAAGGCACACATTCAATTAAACAAAAGAGAAAACCCCACCTTTCATGAAGCTTACATTTAAGGGAGAGAAGAAAGACATGAAAAATTAAACACATAGCCATGTGATATATTCTCAGAAGATAAACTAAATGAAGCTAAAGGGATAATGAATAACTGGTATATGTGTGTGCATGCGTGTAAGTACACATTCGTGTGCAATTTTTATAGTGTCATCAGAGTAGGCATCACCAATAAGGTGACATTTCAGCAGAAACCAAGGGAAGAAATGAGGACAGCCATGTGGATGTCTAGAGAAAGAACATTCTTGCTTCTGAGGAGAGAGGGAAGATGTTTGATTTGTGTTTCTAAAGGATTATTCTAACTGCTTTGTCCAGAATAAACTGTAGAAGGTCATGGGCAGAAGCAGGGAGATGAGTTCGAGAACCATTACAGTAATCTGGGGAAGAGGTGATGGTGACTCAGACTAGAGTGGTAGTGGTGGAAATTATAAGGCGTGGTCATGTTCTGAATATATCTTAAAGGTAGAGCTACTCAGATATAAGCACCCTACTAGAAATGGGAACTCCAAGACGATGGGGACATTTGTCTTTTTCAGTACCCCTTTATTCCCAGTACGTATAACAGGGCCCAGCACTTAGTAAGTACTTAATAAATATATGTTAATTGGATAAATGTTGAATAAAGAGCTGATGTGATATGCTAATGGATTAAATATGAATTGTATATGAACATAAGGAGTCAAATACAACTCCAGTTTTTGATTATAGCAAGCAGAAGAATAAAATTGACACTTGTGCAGGTAAGGAGACTGACGGCTTTGCATGTCTGAGGTAGCGTGGTGGAAATTGGAATTTCTGTCTTATACATGTTACATTTCTGCTAGAAATTTAAAGGTGCTTATCAATTAGACAGTCATGCACATGAATTGTGATTCAGGGGAGAGGTCTGTACTGAAGATATGTAACAGGAGTTTTCAGCAGCATATAGATGGCATTTAAAGTAATATAATTGATTATGTCATGTAGCTAGCCATTGAGTGTAGATAAAGATGGAAAGAAACCCGAGAATGAACCCTGGACACTTCCATATTAAGAGGTTGGGGAGAAGAGGATTCAGCAAAGGAAACGACAGGAACAGCCAGAGAGGTAAGAAGTGGATTATTCGATTGGGTCCTGAGAGCCACATAAAGTGCAACAAGTAGAAAAAAAGAGATGGGCCGGGCGCGGTGGCTCAAGCCTGTAATCCCAGCACTTTGGGAGGCCGAGACGGGCGGATCACGAGGTCAGGAGATCGAGACCATCCTGGCTAATACGGTGAAACCCTGTCTCTACTTAAAAATACAAAAAAAACTAGCCGGGCGACGAGGCGGGCGCCTGTAGTCCAGCTACTCGGGAGGCTGAGGCAGGAGAATGGCGTAAACCCAGGAGGCGGAGCTTGCAGTGAGCTGAGATCCGCCACTGCACTCCAGCCTGGGTGGCAGAGCAAGACTCCGTCTCAAAAAAAAAAAAAAAAAAAAAAAAAAAAAAAAAAAAAAAAAAAAAAAAAAAAAAAAAAAAAAAAAAGAAAAAAAAGAGATGAAGATTGAGAATTGCCATTGGATTTTGTGACAAAGATGCCTTTGGTGTCTTGATTAGGGCAAATTTTCTAGGGTGGTGTTGGTAAAATCCTAATCGAAAAGAAGCCAATAAAAAATTGGAGAAGTATGTTAGTAAATATAGACAACTGAAGTTTTGCAGTAAAAAGTAGGAGAAAATGGGGATAAATATACTACGACTTATTTTATAGGCTTACTGAGAGGCCCCAATGATAACATATATTTGAAATGTCTTGTAAAATGTCAAGAATTAATTGACAATGTCTCATTTTATGTTTTAATTATAAAAAGCAATATTTTCTCGAAAATCAATGTACATGGATATTAAATGTTATAGTACTAATTGGACACCATACTTATATCCAAGTTAGCTGAAAGTAGGGTCAGTTTGGTCCTCTACTTGTCAAACTCTTCTAGTTTGTTGTGTAGATATCTGCCTCCTCAACCAGACTGAGTGCTCCTTAAGGATGGCACTGTGCTTGATTTCCATTGCCTAGTACAAGACAAGGTACCAAGTATATTTGCAACCACTGTTTACTGAAGATATGATTGAATGATGGAATGAATATTAATATGAATATAAATACTTAAAAGAATGAAGACTAGATAGGGACTTTCATATCTTACCAAAGGCATAAAGCAATTTTGTTTTCTGTGCTGGAAGGAGACGGCTGTCGGCATCTTAGACAGCCTGCCAATAAAACCAGGATAAGCTTGCACAGTTTCTGTTTGTAATAATCTCAAATGCCCATGCAGTCAATGCTGCCACCCCAAATCAATGAATCCTGCCACAACAAAAATTATTCTGCCCTTTCATTGTATAACATAAGGTGAGTTCAAATAACCTTTAAGGAAATACGCTATTACATCAAGAAATAATGTCAAACCTCCCCAAGACATTGAATAGTTGCTACTACGATTACCACCTTTCTCTCTCTTTAAAGAGTAAATACTAGGAAATATGAAGCAGTCAGAATATTGCCTGTGATTAGGATTATACTGCAACTGCAAATTCTGCTATTTCTCACAACTCTTACATAAAGCTAATGAATTTATTCACTAGCACTAAAATAAATGGAGTTCAATAAACAACAGAAACATGCATTTCGTGAGAAAGAAGAAACTTGGGGAGTAATAATGAGACGTAATTTGAAACATTTTTAACGCTTTTATATTGAATGACTGATACTAACTAGAATATTATTAAACTCCCTCTTGCTAACAGTCGTATGGTGAATAGCTACTTCATCCACTCTAAATGTCCACAAATTAATTTTTTTTTTTTTTTTTTTTTTTTTTTGAGGAGGAGTCTCGCTCTGTCGCCCGGACTGGAGTGCAGTGGCCGGATCTCAGCTCACTGCAAGCTCCGCCTCCCGGGTTTACGCCATTCTCCTGCCTCAGCCTCCCGAGTAGCTGGGACTACAGGCGCCCGCCACCTCGCCCGGCTAGTTTTTGTATTTTTAGTAGAGACGGGTTTCACCGTGTTAGCCAGGATGGTCTCGATCTCCTGACCTCGTGATCCGCCCGTCTCGGCCTCCCAAAGTGCTGGGATTACAGGCTTGAGCCACCGCGCCCGGCCACAAATTAATTTAACCCTTATATTGTTGACCAAATTTCTTATTTTTTTTTTTTTTTTTTTTTTTGAGACGGAGTCTTGCTCTGTCACCCAGGCTGGAGTGCTGTGGCCGGATCTCAGCTCACTGCAAGCTCCGCCTCCCGGGTTCACGCCATTTTCCTGTCTCAGCCTCCCTGGTAGCTGGGACTACAGGCGCCCGCCACCTCGCCCGGCTAGTTTTTTGTAGTTTTTAGTAGAGACGGGGTTTCACCGTGTTAGCCAGGATGGTCTCGATCTCCTGACCTCGTGATCCGCCCATCTCGGCCTCCCAAAGTGCTGGGATTACAGGCTTGAGCCACCGCGCCCGGCCAATTGACCCAATTTCATATTCTCTATCTGCAAGTGCAAAGAAAGCAGATAGTTTCCTTTAATCACCCCCCAAAACCCTGACCATTGTTATGTATGTCATTTTCAGAAAAACTCTAAACTCTAACCACCTGTCCCTTGTTTTCTGATCGAGCCTCAGTGATCTGCCCTAAGGGATAAAAACAGCAGAAGAAAATCCATATTTTCTCTTAAGCTTTGGAAATGCTTTCTGTGATCATGGCAGCAGATATCACTTTACAATTTTATTTTGTTTATGCTGCTTTTGAAAAGCCTTTGTATCGCCTGAGTTTAGCAGCTGGAGAAGGGCAGGAGAGTCCTGTTGGAGAAAAGATTAAAAATGAACTCAATTTGCTTCAAGAAAGAGGGAAGGGGCAAGTTTAAAGGAGTATGCATAAAACAAAATTGACTGTGAGTCCATAGCTGGTGAAGCTGAGTCATAGATACAAGGGAGTTCTCTCTACCTCTAAATATGTTTCAAGTCCCCTAAAATATAAAAGTTATTTCAAAACACAAATGACCCTTAGTCTGTAGTACATCAATATATGACATTTATTGAGCATTTAAAATGTTTCAGACCTTGTTGTGGGCACAGAGGTAGAAATACATAAGCCAGGATGTTTGCCCTAATAACTTACTGGATTTAATGAAAGCAATAATAAATTATAAAATACTACTGATCACATATTATGTGCCAGGACTATATTATCTCATTTAAACCTTGCTGTGATTCTATCCTCATAATGGAGGCTCAGAGAAGTTAACTGTCTTATCTAATGTCATACAGCCTGCAATTGGCTGAGCATAGATTCTAGCTTAGGTCTGATAGACTTCCAATTACATGCTCTTAAACACCAGGAAATATACAGAATCCATAGTTACTGAAATACTGGGAGAAATCTTTGCCAAGAAAACATGCCTTTAGGTAACAAAAGGGCCATAATGGTTTTTCCACTACAAAGCCACAAAAAGTAAATGTATCAACTAACAGAGAAAGCATTCCAATGATCTAATTGCCTTACAGATAGTAAGCTGAAACATGCCGTGTAAATAAGGCACGGTCCGGGATGTAACAAAAGAAAATGATCTCTAGTTCAGCATACAATTTACATGTGTCATCTGCCTCAAAGAAGTAAATCAAGCCTGTCCACTTGAAATAGAAAAGATGAAACCCATTAAATAACATCATTATCACTACCATATTTTTTCAAATGCTTTTATTTTGATTAAGGATGAAAACACATCTTGGTCCATTTTGATATATACTTATTTTCTGAAAGCTTTTCATGTGAAGACAGTAGGTTTCCTGATTTTGATAGTCTGGTTTTGAACTTAAAGTGAACAGTAAAAGACAATTCACTTACAGAGAATGTTCTGGTCAAACTAATTCCAAGCATAATTTTAGCAAAGCAATAAAATCGTATGAACTTTTTCCAGGCTCAAGTACAATTACAGGCACTATTTTAAAAAGACATTGATTCTTCTTTGAAAAATACAAATCATTTTTTTAAAAAATCAATAAATAAAAGTATATGCAATTGTCATATGCTCAAATTCACTACTTTGCTTAAATGTTTCCTAATCATCCTGCTTTGTACAATTAAAAATAAAACACACACATTCCTGCACACGGGCACACACACCATACACACACAATGATGTGACGTGTTGCAAATAAGGTGTTTTCCTTATTAATTTAGAGTTGGAACATCTATTTCTTTCAAATACTTGACATAAAAGAATAAACATAACTGAATAATAAAAAAAGACTTTAGACAGGGCCTTTATCAACCTGAAAGAGTCAGAAAATCCAGTACACATGCAGCTGTGTATACTGAGAACAAATAAATAATTTTAAAAATACAGCATCACACTTTTTTTTTTCTTGAATAAGGCACAAGTCTTGTTTGAATACAAACTTAATGTTTGCCCCACAGTAAACTAGGTAAGAATGGGAAAGGAGAGATAGCATTTGTAGATCTATGGTGGAAAGAATTTGGGAGATAATTGAAAATATCACAGACCTTAAGTGAACAGTTCAATAAATAGTTTACAACTTTCTGCAGTCCAGTGATATGCTAGTAAACCAGACCACTGAAAAATAAAACCATGCTATCTAGCATTTGTTGATTTCCATGCTGAAGATACCACCAGTCCAGTAGGCTACTTCAAGCTTCTGCTATGATGATATTGAAAGGAAGGTTGGAAAGAGACGCATATAATTGGCTCTGTAGAACTTGGTAAGAGCTGACTCCACTACACCACTGTGTATACCCATGTAACCGAATACCAATTAACATAAAATACTTACATCGCCCTAGAAAGTTCCCTAATGTCCCACCGTAGCCAACTCGTACTGCCCACAAGAAATTCCTCTTATGATTTTTAACACTGAAGATTAATTCTGCTTGTTCTTAAAGTCCATAAAAACATTTATACTACTATATTCTTTATTATCAGCTTCTATACTCAACAAGATTTTTTTCAAGATGTATCCTTGCAGTTGTACGTCAGTATTAACTGACATTATTGCTGTGTATTATTTCACTCTATGAATATACAATTATTGATCCATTTTCCTGTTGGAAATCTGTGGGGTTTTTCCCCACTTTTAAAATCATATAATAAAGCTGCTATGAATCATACCTATAAAGTCTCTATGTAAACAGAATTTTTATTTCTCTTGGAGAGGTACTATGATGACGAGTTCCAAAATCATGTGGAAAATGCCTGTTGAACTCTATAAGAAAATGCCAGAGTTTTTCGCAACTGACTACATTGTGTTCCCATCAGCAATGTATGAAAGATGTTGCCGCCTTACATTCTTGCAATATTCAGAGTTGTCAGTCTTTTTAATTTTAGCCATTTGAGTGGGTGTGAAGTGATATCTCATTATGTTTCAAATTTGCATTCCCTGATGACTAATGACATTGAGCAACTTTTCATAAGCTTATTGCCAATTTGCACATCTTTTTTGGTGAAGTGTTTGTTCAAGTCCTCAATTTTCTTTTTTATCTTTGGTTGTCTGACTTCTTATTTAATTGAAGAGTACTTTATATATTGTAGTTGTGAGTTCTTTGATAGTGATATATGTTGAAAATATCTTCTATCCTATGCTTATCTTTTCGTTTTCTTATGATGATTTGTGATAAAAAGTTCTTAATTTAATGGAATTCACTTTATCATGTTTTCTTTTATACAAAGGATTTGGGTATCCTAAGAAGTCTTTGCTTAACTCATGAAGATGATTTCCTACATCTTCTTTCAAAAACTATAGCTTTGGCTTTTAGAATTATGCCCATCACTAATTTCAAATTAGTCTAGAGTGGCATGTATAGTTCAAGAGTGTTTTGGTGCGCCCCTCCGCACATACGGTTATCTCATTTTTCTAGTACGGATGTTCAAAAGAAGTTACTTTTTTAATTCAATTGATGGGAAAATTTTAACAGAATCCATTGATCATCTGTATAAGAGTATATGTCCAGACTGTATTCTGATTCATTCATTTTGTTCAATATCTTTACAACAATGTCATACAGTCTTAATTCCTAGCATTTGGTACATCTTGAAATGAGAAAGTGTAAGTTTTCAAGTTGGTCTTCTTTTTAATACCATTCTCATTACTCCAGGTGTATCACATTTTCATATCAATTTTAGAATCAACTCTTCATATTGTATAAGAAATCTTGCTGCAGTTTTAAGTAAGGAGAATACAGTTGTATAAATCAATACGAAAATAACTGGCATCTTCTCAATATCAAATCTTCCCAATCTCAAATTGGGTTGGTCTCTCCTTTTGATTCTTCATTCTCTCAGCAATGTTTGTAGTTTTCAAGATAGAAGTTTTGTCCTTTACTTTTTTGATGTCATTGTAAGAGCTAGTTGTTGTTAGTTTATTTTGTCTTCCAATTGTTTTCTGCTAGCACATAAATGGATATTTTTATATTGACCTCATACCGGCAAATGTAAATATTCACTTCAATACAATAAATAACTTTATCTATAAATTTGGCATTTTCACTTCTTCCTTTTCAATCTGTGTGCCTAAAAATTTTGTTTCTTGCTCTATTGCTTGGCTAGAATTCCAATATGATGTTGAACAGAAGTTATATGAGTAGAAATTTTTGCCTTCTTCTTGATTTCAGGGAAAAATATTAATATTAATCATTAAATAACAAGTTGGTTATAGAATTTCTGAGTGCCTTAATCAGAAAAAAGAAATTCATTCTATTTGTAGTTTGCTGAGAGCTTTTATCACAAATTGGTGTTGAATTTTTTCAAATACATTTTCTCCAACTTTTGAGATAAGAATATGGTTTTTTCTCCTTTGTTCTGTCAATGTGGGAAATCACAATGATTATATTTACAATATTAAACCAAAATTGTATTGCTGGAGCAAATCCCACTTCGACATGCAGTAATATCATTTAAAATATGTTGCTTATTGGATGGGCACAGTGGCTCAGACCTGTAATCTCAGCACTTTGGGAGGCCCAGGCAGTGGAGTTCTAGACCAGCCTGGTCAACATGGCAAAACCCCACCTCTACTAAAAATACAAAAATTAGCTGGGTGTGGTGGTGTGCACCTGTAATTCTAGTTACAAGGGAGGCTGAGGCAGAAGAATTGCTTGAACCTGAGAGGTAGAGGTTGCCATGAGCTGAGATCATGCCACTGCACTCCAGCCTGGGTGACACAGCAAGACTCTGGCTCAGAATAACTAACTAACTAGCTAACTAACTAACTAACTAAATAAATAAATAAATAAGTTGCTTATTTAATTTGATAGTATTTTATTAATGATTTTTGCATCTATTTTCATGGGGGATTTGGTTTCTAATTCTATCTTCTTGTAATGTCTATCAGATTTGAGTATGAAGATTATGTTGTCTTCATAAAACAATTTGAGATATATTAAATATTATAACAAGAAATATTGTTTGTAAGATTGATATTATTTCTTCATTTTGTGTTTCATAGTATTCACCATTAAAATCATCTGGGCCTTTTTTTTTAAAGATTTTTCTGGTACTTTTCATAATGAATTAAATCTGTGTATTACATACAGTAGTATTTGGATTTTCTATTTCATCTTGAGTCAGCTATGATAAGTTGTGTTTTTCAAGAACTTGGCCCACATCATCAAGACTGTCAAATTTATTGAGGGCCACTTGTGCGCAACATTATCTTATCATCATCTTATTAAGTGAAGGAGTGGTAGAGATGTTCCCTCCTTCTTTCTTCATATTGATAATTTATGTTTTCTTTCTACTGTTCTTGGTCAGTATTGCTAGGAGTCTATTTGTTAAAATCTTTAAAGAATCAAGTGTGCATTAATTTTACCTACTTTTGTTTTCTAGTTCAATAACTTAGGCTTAATAATTTACTTCCTCTATATATTTATGTGTTAACTTGCTATTCTTTCTCTAGATTTTTTAGGTAAAAATTTAGATCAATGTTTTAAAAATTTTTTGTATTCTAATATGAGCAAGCAATGCAGTGGTTTTCAATAGCGGGTGTCTTTGTCCCTAAGGGGACGTTTGGTGATGTCTAGAGACATTTATGTGTGTTACAACTGGGGCATTACTCTTTCAAGTCGGCAAGGAGAAACTTTTCTTCCAGTCTACTAAGATGAAGTCTTCTATAACCTCATGTAATCATGAGAATGACATCCCATCAACTTTACCATACTGTATTGGTTGAAAACAAGTCATTAGTCCTACCTGCAGTCAAATAGAGGAGATTACATAAGGGCATGGACACCAGGAGGTGTCCATAGGGGGCTACCTTGTGGTCTGAACAGTATAGTTGGTATTTTATTTACCAACTTTTTCCTTATTTTCTATTATCCTCTGTGCATGTGTGTTTGTGTGTGTTCTTATGTTCCTGCTTACCTTCCTGCTATAGTTCAGATATTTGTCCCATCCAAATCTGATGTTGAATTGTCATCCCCAATGCTGGAGGTGGGGCCTAGTGGGATGTATTTGGTTAATGGGGATGTATCTCTCAAGGTTTGGTACTGTCTTTGTAATAGTGAGTGAGTTCTTGTGAAATGTGTTCATTTAAAAGTATGTGGAACTACCCCCTTCTCAACTCTTGCTCTCACTCCTACTTTCACCATGTGAGGTACCTCCTCCTCTTTGACCCTCTGCATTAATTGTAAGCTTCCTGAGGCTTCCCTAGAAGACAAGAAGATGCCAGCACCATGCTTCCTGTAAAGCATGCAGAATTGTGGCCAATTACATCTCTTTTCTTTGTAAATTACCCAGGTTCAGGTATTTCTTTATAGCAATCCAAGAACAGTCTAATACTCTTCCTTAAATGACTTCTTTGGATTAACTGAATAATTTTATTATTGCATTTTAATGACTGTATTATTTTAGCTATGTATTTTATGTTTCAATCACTGTTCTAGGGATTCCAATATCCACCCTTATTCATTAGTCTTAGAATTAATATTGTACTAGTCTATGTAAAAGGTAAGAATCATAAAACTGTATAATTCTATTTATTTCCCAGCCTTTGTGCTACGTTTTACTTGTAAATATATGGTGAAATCCCCTGTAATATGACATTACTTTTCTTTATCATGCCTTTTAAAGAATTAAGAAGTTAAAAAATTAATACTTTATATGTGCTTATATATTTAACTATATCAGTG
This sequence comes from Trachypithecus francoisi, assembly GCF_009764315.1. Lineage (NCBI taxonomy): Eukaryota > Metazoa > Chordata > Mammalia > Primates > Cercopithecidae > Trachypithecus > Trachypithecus francoisi. Next base: position 7,149,547 of record NW_022681471.1, read on the forward strand.
CGATTCCAATCTGATACATTACTTTCTTGCCTGAAAATGATCCTCCAATATTTCTTGTAGTGCAGGACTCCTGGTGACAAATTTTTTCAAATTTCAGTTTTCTGAAAATGTATTTTTGGGCCCTCATTTTTCAAGGCTGTTTTCACTGAATATAGAAATGTGGGTTATTTTTTTTCCCCTCTGGGAACTTTAAGCATATGCCATTGTTTTAGGGCCTCAATTATTTCTGATGAAAATTCAGCTGATATTAATTCACACCATTGTTCCTCTGTGTGTAATCTGCCATTTTTCTCTGCATGTTTTGAAATTTTTCTATTTATAATTCATGTTATGCAGTTCAACAATGATAAGCATATGTGTAGCTTTCTTTGTAATTACTTGTGTTCACTGAGTTTCTTAGATATGTAGTTTTATGGTTTTCAACCAATATAGGAAATATTTAGCCAATATTTCTTTAAATGCATATATTTTTTTCTAACTCATTCTCCCCACCAATAAGATTCAAGCTATATGTGTGTGTATATTTGTTTAATTTTTCTCTTTGTTTAATTTTTCAATGTTTTACTCTCTGTTCTTCAGATTGTATTTCTAATGATCTGATTTCCTTTTCAGTGACTCTTCTGCAATCTTCATTCCGCTGTCACATTTATGTGATGATTTTATTTTTTAGCTTGATTTACTGTTTTACTTTTTAATTGACACATAATAATTACACTTATTTAAAGGGTAGAATGTGATGTTTTGATACATATATACATATATAATAATCAAGCTACATTAATCCATCTGACAAAAGGCTAATATCCAGAATCTACAAGGAATTTAAACCAACTTACAAGAAAAAAACAACTCAATCAAAAAGTGGATGAAGGATATGAACAGACACTTTTCAAAAGAAGACATTTATGAGGCCAACAAACATATGAAAAAAAAGCTCATCATCACTGGTCATTAGAGAAACACAAATCAAAACCACAATGAGATACCATCTCACGCCAGTTAGAATGGCGATCATTAAAAAGTCAGGAAACAGCAGATGCTAGAGAAGATGTGGAGAAATAGGAATGCTTTTACACTGTTGGTGGGAGTGTAAATTAGTTCAACCATTGTGGGAGACAGTGTGGCAATTCCTCAAGGATCTAGAACTAGAAATACCATTTGACCTAGCAATTCCATTACTAGGTATATACCCAAATGATTATAAATCATTCTACTATAAAGACACATGCACGCATATGTTTATTGCAGCACTATTTACAATAGCAAAGACTTGGAACCAACCCAAATGCCCATCAATGTTAGACTGGATAAAGAAAATGTTTCATATACCATGGAATACTATGCAGCCATAAAAAAGGATATGTTCATGTCTTTTGCAGGGACATAGATGAAGCTGGAAACCATCATTCTTAGAAAACTAACATACGAACAGAAAACCAAACACCACATGTTCTCACTCAAAAGTGGGAGTGGAACAACGAGAACATATGGGCACAGAGAGGGGAACATCACACACCGGGGCCTGTCGGGGGTTGGAGGGCAAGGAGAGGGATAACATTAGGAGAAACACCTAATGTAGATGACGTGTTGATGGGTGCAGCAAACCACCATGACACATGTATATCTATGTAATAGACTTGCATGTTCTGCACATGTATCCCAGAACTTAAAGTATAATAATAAAAAAAACCCACAATAATGGAAGTGATACCTCCTTACATTCACGGGCTACAGTACTAGGTGGAGCATCTTTGGAGGTCCATTTAGAAATCCTGCCACTGTACCATTTATTGACAATCTATGGTATGCTTGGCACCTTGTACTTTAAAGTGTAATTCATGATGATTGTAAAGATATGGAGTATAATTCACACTTACATTAGGAAAATGAGATATAGTGATTTAAATTATGCATGCTTATATACCATGTAAGTGTTAGCTCTGTTTTTCAAGTCTGGTCTGGCTAGCCTGGCACATGTCATTAATTACCATAATACATGTTTCTCTAACATTTAGGTGCTGATATATCAGAAGCCAATTACGATCATCATATTGTGGCATTTAATAGAGAATGAAATCTGAAAATATCACCGAAGTTAAGGGCTTATTAAGCAAAACTTAGTATGAAAATCTAAGCAACTTGATTAGTGATTCCTTTTGCTAGTTTTTAAGCATCCTTGATATTACTTAAATAATATTTCCATAGATTTAGCATAGTAATAAATTCCTAGGATTAACATCATTTCTCTTCAAAAGTAATTTCTTAATTAAACTATGCTGGAGCCGGGCGCGGTGGCTCAAGCCTGTAATCCCAGCACTTTGGGAGGCCGAGACGGGCGGATCACGAGGTCAGGAGATCGAGACCATCCTGGCTAACCCGGTGAAACCCCGTCTCTACTAAAAAATACAAAAAACTAGCCGGGCGAGGTGGCCGGTGCCTGTAGTCCCAGCTACTCAGGAGGCTGAGGCAGGAGAATGGCCTAAACCCAGGAAGCGGAGCTTGCAGTGAGCTAAGATCCGGCCACTGCACTCCAGCCTGGGTGACAGAGCGAGACTCCGTCTCAAAAAAAAAAAAAAAAAAAAAAACTATGCTGGATAATAGACAATGACGAAGTAAAGGCTCTTGTGGGAAGAATTCTTGGCTCTTAGTTCTGAGAAATGAGAATAACCTAGGATACAAATTATCTGCACAACTAGTCACTTTCCACTGAGTTCAATGGATAGATGAATGTAATGATGCTCCTATATAAGTTGTATATAATTTCAATATATATTTGCAAATTATTTATTAAAGTGTGGACTAATTAGCATATACAGCAAGCAATTTTTATAACTGGCCAGTACAATTTATATTTATGGCAACCAACCAGAGTAGAGGAAAATAAAGAGAAACTAAATGTATTATCCAGGGTTAAAATCAAATCACCCATGAAGATGACAACTGCGCATGTCTAAAAATAACCATTTCTTTAAGAAAAGGTAGGCAGTATTTGGAAAGACATTAGAAACAGCAACAGTGAATGTACCAAGGCTTCTATTTTCAGTTCTGATGTGTAAAGTGCATGAAAGTCTTCACTCTTGTTCTTACAGCCAAAACAAAACAAACAAATCAATCAATCAATTTTTAAAACCTGGACAAATAAAATCAGTGACTTTCAGAGAAAATCAGAGTACTGAGGTCTCATGATGAGCTGTCCCTGAAAAATCCAGAAATACAGGAACATACACACAGAGAGAGGACTCAAGATTTGCTTACCTAGAAAAATGCCACTCAAATCCATTAGCTGCAAGAACACGGTTACTTTGACAAATTGTGGAAGGCTGAATGTGTACTGGCATACGATGGAGAAATTCCTGGGGCCAAAGTTTTAGGGGACGCCTCCACACCTATGTAAACTTTCACTACAAGAACACTAAATTCTTAGGATAAGCATCTGAGAAAGATCTTCTCTTGGCCCTGGCTGGGGGAGGTGAAGAGTAATCACTGAGAAATATACCCATATTCTTTTCCATAACAGAAAACAACTCTCCAGGAAATAAAAGACTTTCCCAGATCTTCATGCAGGAGGAGAAAAAAATATTCCTTCCATTCTAACCCTTCCAATCTTCCTGTCTTACCTAAGGGAGATAAAAGCACAAATCTAGTCAAGAAGAGTCAGAGCTTCTAGGAATTGATTAGAAATGCAGCAGCCAGGGAATAGAAATAAAGACAGAGAGAGAGAAAAATCTATAACCCTGGAGCAATACTTGTAAAGGTCACAGTCCAGAAACACAGATCCACCAAAAATTCAGTGGAGAAAGTTAAACTCACAGAAACCTCAAGCACGACTAGAAATTGATATAGAACCAATTCTAGTTTCTGGGAATTTAGAACATAATTACAGCCCTGTAGTTATTTGGGTTTATGAGGGTCAGATGTTCTGACCAACATCTACTTCATCGTAAGCCCAATGGGACCCTGAAGGCAGTGTGTATGTATGTGTGTGTATGTGTGTGTGTGTGTGTGCACGCGCGGGCATATCTGTACTCCATCTTTACTATATTCTAAGTTTACATCCATTTGGGGGTCTGTTTCTTGGCTCTCTATTATCCTATATTTGATCCAAATCTACATGAGTGCTATAATACTTTATCTACTCTAATTTATGAGCAAATTTAATATCGGCTATGCCTGCCCCTTCTGCCCCCATACTCATTTTCAGGTTTGTTCTCTATCCCCACCCCAGCTGTATTCTCACATTTTTATTTTTCCAAAATGAGTTTGCAAAATGTTTAATAAAGAGTAACATTGTCATTTTAGTTAGGATAAAATTTAATTTGTAGATTAATTTGAGAACTTGGACAGCTTTACCATATGGAGTTTTACTAATCAAGAACAAGGTTTTCCTTGCCATTTACTTAAGTATGGTTTATCTCTCTAAGTGGAGTTTCAAAGTTTTCTCCTAAACTGTCTTGTACATTTACTGTAAAGTTAATTTCTGGTTATTCCGTCTCTATGCTTGCTTTTATAAATTATATGTCATTAATATATTATAATTTATGTTAATTGTATAATCAGTCACATGCTGGGTTTCTTTAATGGCTTTTTTGTTCATTGAGATTTTCAGCTGCGACATCATATGATATTCAAATAATCCTAATGCTGATATGTCTCATCATTTCTAAAACTTGTTATTTCATTGCCTCATGTAATTGCATTGTCGGCTTCTTTTAGAACAATGTTAAATGATACTCATGATAGAGACATCTATACTAATAATAATAATCATGACTATTTTTCAGAATGTGCCATATGCAAGACACTATTCTAAGTACTTTCCGAGTACGTTTATTTCATATTCAGAATGACCTGAATTCTAAATTTTCATATTCAGAATTCTAGCTAGAAAATCTGACCTCAGAAACTGTTCTCTTTTCTACAGTACAATTTTGCCTCTCTTAGTAATTAATGAAATCCATGCCTCTAATATATAGGGTCTTGAAGTGCAATTCATAGACCACTATATCATATGACATGAATTCTTAATAAAATGCAAATTCCCAAGTCTCTCCTATAAACATGCACTCTCAGGTATTGGGGGTATTGCCTCAACTCCTCATTAAACCAGACTCCTCAGATGACTCTTATGAACATTCAGCTTTGAAAAACATTACTCTGGTATTTCTCTTTGATCACAAAGGTGAGATCTGATTTGAGTTATGCAGCTTTTTTAAATTCTCTAACAAGATATCCATCTCTTCTGATTTAAGAACTTACATAATAAAAAATTTCCAAATTTTATTAAATGCACGATTTGCCAGTTTTTTTCTCTGACTTTTTTTTTTTTTTTTGAGACGGAGTCTCGCTCTGTCGCCCAGGCTGGAGTGCAGTGGCCGGATCTCAGCTCACTGCAAGCTCCGCCTCCCGGGTTTACGCCATTCTCTCGCCTCAGCCTCCCTAGTAGCTGGGACTACAGGCGCCCGCCACCTCGCCCGGCTAATTTTTTGTATTTTTTTAGTAGAGACGGGGTTTCACCATGTTAGCCAGGATGGTCTCGATCTCCTGACCTCGTGATCCGCCCGTCTCGGCCTCCCAAAGTGCTGGGATTTTTTCTCTGACTTATATACTAAATTGTGTGAATAAATTTTCTCATGTGAGGACTTTGCTTGGAATTGTGGAGTTAATGTCACTTGAAAACAATAGTTTTATGTTTTTGAAATGCTACTGGATTCTGTTTGCCAACATTTTCTTTCAATTTTTTTTCTTTGTCTTTGGATTTTCTACAGGTTACTATACAACTGATTTGTAGTTTTTAAAATTTGCTTTTCTGATTGATGTTCTCTTATCTGCCTGATTCTGTAGTCTCGTGTCTGTCACTAATTTTGCAAAGTTCTCATCCATTTTTACCTAAAATGTTTCTTCTTCCCCATTCTTTTATCATTCTCTTTCTAATATTCTAATTATGCATACTTGACACCTTTTGAAAATATCCCACAATTATTGTTCTTTTTTTATCTTTTTTTCCCCCTTTTGCATTTCAGGTTGAGAAGTTTCTCCTAATCTGTCTTCACTCACTGATTCTTCCCTCAGCCATGTCAGGTCTACTGATGAGTTCATCAAAGACATTCTTCATTATTGTGAAGAGTTTTGGATTTCTAACATATTATTGGGAATTCTATCTTAGAATTTTCACTCTTGCTTGTTTTACCCATCTATTCCTGCATGTTGTCCTCTATTTTCATTAGATGCCTTAATTTAGTAATCATAGTTATTTTAAATATTCTGTCTGATATTAAGAGAATCTGTGCCATACTTGACTCTGATGATTGCTTTGTGTATTCAGACTATTTTTTGATTGTTGTGTAGGGCCAGGTGTGTGTGTATGCAGGCATGTGTGTGTATGTGTATAAGTGTGTGTGGGTGGGGGGGAGTGTATTTTTCCTTCTGTATGCATTATAATTTTTGGTTGAATGTCTACTGCAATTTACTGTGAAAGAGGGACTGAAGTAAATAGGCCATTAGTATGAGGTTTTATGTTTATCTTTCTAGAAGTTAGCTTGTATTTATGTTTGCTGTAGCTACGGGTGCCAGAAGGTTCAACTCCCTCTAATATAATTGATTTTATCCCCACTCTTGACTTCCAGCTTTCTTAAATACTCCTCTTCAGAGAGTGTCTATGTCTTGCAGTTCTTTCAGCTGTAATCCACTGTCATTATATTGAAACCCCAATGATGTGATGGTAAAGTGTGGAGAGGGGAATTCCCTAATTTTGTGATTATATCTGAGCCTTCCCATGGACTTACGTTTCTAGGATGTGACTTTCACACATATTCCTTCAGGGATATACATTTCCAGCCCTCACACCCTGCTCATCTTCTTATCCATTCCTGGCTGTACCATTTCCATCTATTTCTAATAATAATAGGCAATAATTTCTTGTTTCCCTTTCCTGCAGGGTCTCAGTCAGCAACACTATCAGAAGGCTTATAAAGTGATTGATCCACTTGCATGAGATTATGTATAACATTATGTAAGCCTGGAAGACCAAATCCACGTTATAAGAGGTATGATATCACTCCCATGACAAAAGGATCCATTGATTATATCGCCCTCTGCATGACCCAGAGGCTACTCATCTTATATTGTATTGGAATGGCCTACTGAGGCCCTATCTTTATCACCTCTTTAGAGGTGATAGTCTGTGAGATTGGGATACCATCCTTTAGGCTATCTGATTTATATAACTTTTCTATGGAAAATAAGACTTCATGAGTCTAGAAACCAAAAGGTGAAAGCAAGAGTGACCCCTGGCTTTCCTGTCAACTTTGGGATCTGCTGGGCAAGAGATCGTGGTCCCAAGTGGAAGCATTTCTGTCAGGGGACAGAAAAAGTCTCATTGAACTACAGGCTATCATGGTTTCCTAGGTACTTTGAACACTTTGTATCCAGGAACCAGCAAAAAGAAAAGAAGAGACACTAGCCTGGCAATATGTAGAATCCAGGTGATCTACCTGGACATCCTCTAATACTCCATTGCTCAATTTTAACAATGAATGACAGGGTACAGTGACTCTTGTCAGAGAAGGCATGGTGACAAGGGACTTAGGCCTATCAGAAATGAGGTTCTGTGTCATTTACCTAAGTATTTCTGAGGTGGTAGCTGAGTATAAAAGGTTATGAATTAACAATGGAAGAGAGAGAAGATGAGCATTTATTACCACACCAAGACTGACTGTGATGGCAGGGGCTCTAATCTGTTCTTTGATCATCCCTATTGTAACCTTCCTTTCAGGAAAATGGTCTACCATAATCTTGGAAGAGATGCTCCCCAAAAGTGTTTGAAGAAGTAGATCTAAACAATCCAAGACACACAAATAGGGATGTGCTACCTTGATCTGCCTTCAAGAAACGACTTGCTGCCCATCTTTTACAAGTGTGGTCAGCCGACAGCCTCTAGTAGTTATCACCTTTAGAGATTGGCTCAAGTGCAGAAACCTGGTTCTCCCAAGGTCACAAACTTCCCAGGGCAGACTGCATCTGATAATTGAGTTAAGTGGGGAAATAGATTCCCAGCCATTCTAGTCCTATGCAGGGAATCTCTGATGAACAATATTGAATCTGGAGCTTCCGTAAGGGTTGACTAAGGCTTTGTTAGACCTGAATCACAGTTCAACGTTTATTTTTGCCCAATCCTGCTTCACCTTCATTCATTACATAAGTTTTGATCCCTAATTAAACGTCTTGTATCCCAAACTGTGCCTCAGCATCCACTTTCAGAAAACCCAACCTGTGTGTCCAGTAAACTTTTAAAACAACAGCTGGTTTCCCAAGCTAATACATTGATATAGAAGTCTCTGGTGGTGATGAAACATATAGGAAGTTACTTCCTGGAAGACAAGTTTGGTAAACTTGCTCTTCCTCTAGAACCTCAAAGGGAGAGTAGTTGGTTTTCAGGATTTTCCATAGGAGACTGGATAGAGCAATCTTTCCAAGTTGCTTCAAATTAGAAGCAGCAGCACAGTTTCACTGCAGGTTGAATGGACTCAGCAAATTCAGAAATAAACAAGGAGAATTGTCACTCCAAATACTGAGATGCCTCACTTTGGTCAGTTGACTGGGCACATCAAGTACCATGGGATTTAAGGTCTTCATCCCACTCAGCAGAAAGCTTCTGGGTCCTTGATCCTTTCTTGTTATAATCTTGTCCCCCTGCTGCTCCACTTCTCCTTGAGTGCCCCAGACCTTCATATTTGACGTCCTCTTAAGGTTGTTAAAATAGGCTGAGCATTTCTTATTGTTTGGGGTACCTAGAGAAGAGCTATTAGAAAGAGGGAGTCATGAATATGAATTCAGGCTACCATCTTCTGAAACTCAGGTAAAAAGTCCCCAATGATGAAATAAATACCAGACACACTGTGAATACATCGAAGCTCAGAGATTAATCCAGAAAGATATGTTTCATTCTATCATTTAAGACAGTTAAAAGGACCACTTCAGAACAGATTAGTCTTCCTAAAACTGTAATGACCCCTAGAAGTACTTGTTCATTAAGAGGATGAAAACTAAACTTAAAATAAATATTTTCACAATAGTTAATGGCTAAATGATGACCTTCTGAAAATCACCTAATAAGCACATTTTAAATGATCTCCTTGGTGTGAGGTTATTATTAATAGAACTGTACATTTAAAAAAATAAAAGAACACAGAAAGCTAGAACATTTAATTATATTGATGATGATGATTATGATGATGTCAAGGCTAAAATAATAACAACAATGAAGATTACCATTTTATTTATTTATTTATTTATTTATTTTTTGAGACAGAGTCTCACTCTGTGGCCCAGGCTGGAGTGCAGTGGCCGGATCTCGGCTCACTGCAAGCTCCGCCTCCCGGGTTCACGCCATTCTCTTGCCTCAGCCTCCCGAGTAGCTGGGACTACAGGTGTCCGCCACCTCGCCCGGCTAATTTTTTGTATTTTTTAGTAGAGACGGGGTTTCACCGTGTTAGCCAAGATGGTCTCCATCTCCTGACCTCGTGATCCATCCATCTCGGCCTCCCAAAGTGCTGGGATTACAGGCTTGAGCCACTGCGCCCAGTGAAGATTACCATTTTTAAATAAATCCTTCACTGTGCTTGATTCAAAGCCATCCATTCACTGAACTACAAGCTTTTACCAAAGCAGCATGAAACACTTGTTAAAGCATGTACTTTGAATAAATTTTAAAGAAGTAAGTTTATAGATCTGGTTTTTTTTTTAATGTATTAGTTTCATGAACCAGAAGAAGTTACTTAACATTTCTAAGACTCAGATATATTATTTATGAAATTAGGATAATACAAATAACTCTATCTTATGGTTATCAGGCTTAATTTAGGTGATATTAATATACCTAGCATATTCCTGTGATACATCTGTTAAAAAAACAGTCAGATGAGGTCATCAGGACCCCAACCACCTCACTTCCATTTGAGATTATACGGAATCAATAGTTCATCATAGAGTCAGCACTCCCAGGTGCATTTTTATGGAAAGAAGAAAACTAAAGGTTGCTGCTTTATTACAAGTTTTGTAGGTATTTGTAAGCTGTTAATGGGTTTTTCAAAGTGAGAATATTTCAAGGTGCATTCTCTGTGTTTAGATGTGGTAATATTTGGAAACATTGAAAGTTAAGGGACTAAGTAGAAGATGTCAAGGCACACTGAATTTTTTTAAAGTTATAAAGCATGATCAATATGTAAGAGGCAACTTTGCAAATTATAAATCCATTTGCATAAATGAATAAACCTCAAAGGCAAATAAACCTGTCACTGCATCTCATTAAGTCATAATAACCAAAAGTAAATGGAATAAATCTTCCTGGAAGTAATTCAGAGGGTTACTGATTTTTTTTCTATGACACAATTATTAAGTTGTAGAGAGTTCCTTGATATTCACTAACACCAAAAGAAGTAGATAGGTGAAAGTACAAAATGGATGAGGACACTGAGTAGGAAATGTTTACGGAATTCACAAAAAATGCAACAAAATCAGTGGGTAATACAATTTCACAAGATATTATTAAAGTCAGCATTATATATGAAGTATGTTTTTCATGAAAATAGTATCAATATTACATATACAAATCAAAACAGACCAAAACAAAATAAAAGCAAAATAAAACAAAAGCCAAAATAAGATCAGCTAATTTCCCTACTGGTTGAAACATCAAGTTGCTTGAGAGAAACAAAGTTAGGTCATTAGAGAGACTTTAGGTCACAATGACATTGGTGATCCATAAATAAAGGGAATCGAAGAGCATTCTGAAGACAAAGCAGCTACAGAAATACTTAGTGGTTTCTCAATATGATTCCATACCCTATTTATGAATCTTCCTTCCTCTAACAAATGTTATAAAATGGAGGATTTCCTTGCTGCTTAAAATAAGTTTTTGTAACTTTTTTTTTTTTTAAACTAAGAAGAAGCTATTTAGAAATGGTAAGCCACCATCCCTTCCCCAAGAAGAGGCCAGAGATGAGAGACATTTGATTGGCTAGAGGACTACCAATCAGAGGGTTACTGATTTTTTTTTAAAGGATTTTTTAAAGGACTACCTACTGGGGAGATCTAGGCACAGAAGTCAAGGCAGTTGTTGGGAGACCAAACAAGTTCACCATCTTTCTCCCGACCATGACCTGTCCAGTGTTTCCTGTTTCGCTTTATTTTGAGCAATCATATATCCTAGGTTGATCTAGATTCCTAAATTTTGCTTGTTATTGTCCGGTGTAATTCTTAACAGTGCCTCCATGCACTCTATAAAGTGTCCTCTTTTGGATAATAAATTATATGTTTACACTTCTGGTCTAAAACAATATTTTGCTTTCTCACTTCCACAACAGCCATTTAATCATGGTCCTATTGATTCTACCTTCCAGTCTTTCTGACGTCTGTTTCCTTTTCTTCTTATCTACCACTATCCTCAATCAAGCACCATCCTATTTTTTATATTACTAGATTACTGTACTAGCTTTCTAGCTGGTTTCCTATTTTCCAATTTCCCCCTTCTTAATACATGCACTCTATACTGTGATTTACATTTTTAAAAACTGACATCACCTCTGCGCTTAAAATTTTTTCTATGATTGGGCTGGGCACCCTGGCTCACGCCTGTAATCCCAGCACTTTTGGAGTCCGAGGTGGGCAGTTCACGAGGTCAGGAGATGGAGACCATCCTGGCTAACACGGTGAAATCACGTCTCTACTAAAAAATACAAAAAATTAGCCGGGCATGGTGGCGGGCGCTTGCAGTCCCAGCTACTCGGGAGGCTGAGGCAGGAGAATGGCATGAACCCAGGAGGCAGAGCTTGCAGTGAGCCGAGATCCGGCCACTGCACTCCAGCCTGGGCGACAGAGTCAGACTCTCCCTCAAAAAAAAAAAAAAAAATTCTATGATTTCCTGTTACCTTCATAATATAGTGTATACACTGTAGCAGGTCACATACAGCCTTTTTGTCTGGTATCTATTTGATTCTGTGCTATAGTTTGGCTATTGGACCCTCCAAATCTCATGATGAAATTTGATTTCAATGTTGGAGATGGGGCCTAATGGGAGGTATTTGGGTCATGCGAGTGGATCCCTCATAAATGGCTTGGTGCTGTCCTTGCAGTAATGAGCGAGTTCTTGCTGTTCATTTCCGAAAGAGTTTCATAGATAATTATTCTTAAAAAGAACCTGGCACCTCCCTCTCTTCTCTTTTGCTTCTCTCTTGTCTGTGATTTCAGCACACTTGACCCCCGTTCACTTTCCATCATCAGTAGATGCTGGCACCATGCTTCTGGTACAGCTTGCAGAACAGTGAACCAAATAAGCCTTTTTTCTTTATGAGTTACCCAGCCTCAGGTATTCCTTTATAGCAACACAAATGGATTCAGACAGTACATAACCTCAAATTTCTTCATTCTCCCACATTTATTAGGCTGTTTCCTAATTACTCTACCATTAATTCTGTACTCTGTTCTCTAACCATGTCAAACTCATTGGAGGTCACTTTTAGTACCATGCTCATCTTGCTTTTGTGCCTTCACACATGTTCCTCTACTGGAAACACTCTTTTTATCACCAATGCCTTCATCTGTTTGGGATGTCACCAATGTTAGGGTCTCTTTTTACTTTACAAAAATATATATATTTATAGCATACAATATGGTGTTTGGATACATGCATGCATTGTGAAATTGTTAATATATAATATTATATTTTTAATTATATATACTCACAATTAACAGTATATTAATATTACTATGAATTAATATTACTAATTAAGTAACATTAACAATATATATTAATTATATATTGAAATAAGATCAGCTAATTTCCCTACTGGTTGAAACATCAAGTTGGTTGCGAGAAACAAATCTAGGTCATTAGAGAGATGTGAGGTATTATTATCATATTAATATAATTATATTAATATATAAATATTAATATATTTATATATTACATTTTTAAAAACTGACATCACCCCATGCTTAAAAATTTTCTATGATTTCCTATATCATCATCATATAGTGTATACACTGTAGCAGGTCACATAAGGCCTTTTGTCTGGTATCTACTTGACTGTGTGCTATAGTTTGGCTATTGGACCCTCCAAATCTCATGATGAAATTTGATTATATATGAATCTATACTAATTATTAATTATTAGCATATATCAATATATAATATATACCAATATAATTAAGTATATAATCTATAAAATATACATCAATATGTTAATATAGTTAATATTAATTAATTATACTAATGTATACTGTTAATAGTACTTAATTATATTAATATATTGTTAATATTAATTAATAACAATATTAATCATATAACATTAACATATATTCATACAATTACTTATATATAATTATACATTATATATAATTATACATATTCACAATTAACAAGTATATAGTTAACTATATATAATTATATATAACAACATATATAAACACATATAAACAATATATAGATATAAACAATATGATGTTTGATACATGCATGCATTCATTATATATATAATTTAGCCATTTGACAATGCATGCATGTATCAAAACATCATGTTGTTTATAACTATATATTGTTTATATGTTATTTATATATGTTGCCATTGATATATATAAAGATGTTGCTTATATATATATAAACTTCCATATGTATAATTTTTTCTTGTGTGTTTGATGAGAACACAAATTCTACACTGTTAGCAATTTTCAAGTTTACAGTATATTGTCTTAACTTAGATCTCATTTCCTTCAGGAAGCCTTTCTCATCCCCCATGTCCACGTTAGACAGTCCTTCTTTGGCCCCCATAACATTGTTTACTTGTCCCATCAGAGTTTTCATACCACGTTATCCTTATTTTATTTATAACAAATTAGAAATTCAGACATATAAGGTAAATTTTCTAAGTTCAAAATATGAGTAAGAAACTGAGAAATAATTAGATTGAAATCTACCTGGCTCCAAATCACCATACCAAACTGCTTTTCTTTCATCCTTCAAAATACACCCATCGGTGTCAAAAAGTTGTTCTACATAATTTCAATAATTCTAGAAATGTATTTTTAGTGCCAAATGACCATAGAAACCATATACGGGACTCGGGGTAATTAATTTTTTTCAAGTACCAAGAGACTATCAGAGGCAGAGGTCTTTTATCAATCCTCGGTGGCCCTAGACTCTGGGTCTCAGATCTAGAGGAATAGTGGGTAAAAAATACACAGCACAAGTCTTGGATGGGTCCAACCTGAAGTGCAGACACACTGCCAAGTGGAAAGAGCTAAAGTCCCTTTTTTTGTGACTGGCTGCTGTCCTTTGTTGTGTTTTTTTTTTTGTTTTAATGCAATTATTAGCCATTACATATGAAAATATGTCTCTTGTGTAACAAGACAAAAATTTGAGTTTTAAATTTTTTCTGCCCTTGTTTTCCGGTTTATCTCACTACAAACCATAGATTTCAACCCTTCTCAAGATCCATGCAAAGGCCATGAACTCTCTACAGAACTGAGATATGAGTATATATATGCATGTTGCCTGGACTAAGGGGAGATCCTTGAAGAAAACCAGATTGTGAGAAAATGTGGATCCCTGAGATTAAATTATCAGCAAACTTTGGAAGGAGCTTGGAACACAGTCTACCACTTACTAGAAAGACATGGATGAAAGATGTTGACTCCTCTACATTTTCCCTTTGTGCAATATTATACTTTTTGATAACAGAAAGAGACAGGGAAAACAATTCAAATGGCAATCTGCCACAAACGCTTGCAAGCTCAGCCAGCTCCCAAAGACAAACAATGAATGAGTCCTGTCAGCCCTCAGTGCAAAATTCTCTCCACTTGGTAGAGACAACCGGCAGGACAGGTAGGGCAACTTGAATTGACTTACACTTGGTTTGTTCATACTTGCTATGACTATGACAGTAAGAAAAAAAGCAAGTAAATCCCATACCCGACATGCTCTGGATAAGCATCTCTCAAACTTAAGTGTCACATGCATAACCTTGTGTTCTTGATAAAATACAGATTCTGAGTCAGTAAATCTGAGATACGGACTGACATTCTGTATTCCTAACAAGCCCCCAGATGATGCTGGTGCTGCTCGTACAGAGACCACACTTTGAGTGATGAGGATCTAAAATACCTTGGCTCTGTGCATCATTTTTATTTACCACTCAAGGCCATTCATATATAATTTCAAGTTCTGTCATCTCTTCTACTACTCTCACAATCCATCCCAATTTTCTCTTAATGCTAGAGTTTAGGAAAGCATATCATTCTTCCCAAGATTAGGAATTACCACATTTATGCATGTGTGTACATGTATTTGTAATTACAGTATCAGTATCATGAAAAGAGGTTCCAAAGTAGGGGAGCATGAGGATAATTTAATCAAAGATTATTATTGCCTGGGTTTTCTGCTGCATTCAGTAAAATTCTAAATCTGGCTTGCCTTATTATTTGATCACAAAAAAAGTAAGCATTCTATATTCTCCCTCCTCCATTCCTTCATCTTATCTCCGTATTCATTTGTCTAACAAATCAAGGCAAGTTTAGGTAATTCCACCAATTTAACACATTATATTTGTGATAAGATAACACAAAAAGACTTCTAAGTGTATATAATTATCTCATTAATTATATCTTCACATCTTTTTAAACCAAATACATTCTATGTATTTATTATTTAAACTAGTATATTTTACTCCTCCAATATATATTTCATTTTCCGGTATACTAGTACCGGAAAGAGTATGAAGTACATGGGAATCATTTCTAAAGTAATACCTTATGTAATTATGTGTTCTGGAAAGAAGAGAATGTTCCTGTTTATCTATTGCTGCATAACAAACCACCCTAAAAATCAGTGACATAAAATTAATCCTTATCTCCCAAGTTTTGTGGGTTAATGAGCTCAGCCGAGTTATTCTTTCTGGGACCTCTCTTATGATTGTGTCTGTATTCTTAAGTTTGGTGCCTGGGCTGGGAGGGTTAGAACAGCTGGTGCTGCTTGGGAATCACTTTCTCCATGATGCTGGTCATACAAATAAGTTCCTTCACCAACTAGCAAACACATAAAAGCATATCTGGGTGAGTTGGAAGCAGAGGAATTAAGCTCATAATAAAACAAAAAGTATTAAAATTTTCTGTTGTTAAGGTATTTCTTAAATACAGCACCATCAGCAGTGTGATGCTGTATTTAATAACTCCATGATAGGAGTTATTACCCTTTACTGGTAAGACCAGGTGCTGGAATTGTCACTGCTGCTTCTCTCCACACTGTGTTCCATATGAGTAGCATGGGCATAGGCTTCCTCACAGGATGATCGTTTCAGTGAAGGTACACTTCTTACATGGCCCTTGGCTTCTCAGAGAGTGAGAGTTCTAAAAAGTGACAGTTCTCATAAGCCAGGCAGAAGCTGCATGGTTATTGATGACTTAATCTTAGAAGTTACACAGTGTCAGTTCTGCCATATTCTATCGGTCAAAGCAGTCACAGACTAACACAAATTCAAGAAGGCGGAGGAATAGACTCCATTTTTCAAAGGCTTATACATATAGAGTGGGAAGGAACTGATAGCAGTCATCCTTGACAAACATGTCATTATTGTCCCAACAAACTTCTCCAGGAGGATCTACACAATATATTAAAGGTGGGGATGAGAGAAGGATGTTAAGGCACCTGAAGGATTACTGATTACTAGATGCCTCAGCAAAGAAATGAGGTATGAGTAAAGGAATACATTTTCTGTTGGCCAAAAAGAGAGGTGAATACATAAGGTAGGATGTAGGCAAGGATGGAATTCCAGGAATATCAGAAGTCACAGTTGTGTCAGTATCACCATGGAGTAACTGAAAGGAGATCCATGATAGGAGTTACTACCCTTTACTGATGATAAGACCAGGTGCTGGAAGAAAAATTTATAGTGACTAACAAAGATGAACTTGAACTCATGAAATCTTCTATTTTTACAATCCAGTGCCCTTTGAGCTACATAAAAACTATCCCTAGCAACTGAGATGTTGGCATACTTAAGTAATAAGAAAGGAAGTTACAAGGTAATCATAAGATTGTGTCTTGTTGATGGTTTTTTTCTTTGCTTTGTATCATATTATTTGTTAGACTCTATGTCTTTGCTGATAATTGTTTCCAGTATGCTGGGCATATAATTTCTGGTTTTCTCATGTAGAAAATCATCTATATAAGTGGTATCATATACCATATTTTGTGTTTTTCTTTCTTTGTAAACACGGCAATGACCTGTATAAAGAAAGAGTTATAGGTATTGAGATTGAATGTACCATAATTGTTTAATTCCAAGAATACACTAGGAATTTCATAGGTTACACGTATGCTGATTTTAAAACAATATAAACATGCATAAACCCACAACAATTCATTCAATGCAGGCCTATTTTGGTACAACCACTGCAAGAGTGTTTGTTTTTGGAGTATAACTGAACAAATGAATATAGAAATACATCTCATTGCTACTACTACTACTACTGCTACTACTAGTAATCCCTTATTTAAGAATGATTAATATTGTTTTAAGTCTCCTTTTAAACTTTTTTTTTTTTTTTTTTTTTTTTGAGACGGAGTCTCGCTCTGTCCCCCAGGCTGGAGTGCAGTGGCCGGATCTCAGCTCACTGCAAGCTCCGCCTCCCGGGTTCACGCCATTCTCCTGCCTCAGCCTCCCGGAGTAGCTGGGACTACAGGCGCCCGCTACCTCGCCCGGCTAGTTTTTGTATTTTTTTAGTAGAGACGGGGTTTCACCGTGTTAGCCAGGATGGTCTCGATCTCCTGACCTCGTGATCCGCCCGTCTCGGCCTCCCAAAGTGCTGGGATTACAGGCTTGAGCCACCGCGCCCGGCCCTTTTAAACTTTTTAAATCATCAGAACAATTATGTGAAATACAATTTCTTCTGTTTCAGCCCATTAAATGGATCTGCGTGTCCTAGGAATTCAGGTGTGAGAGGTACATAAGATGCCCATGCACTGGCCATTGTATTTGGCTTCAATATTCACTCACACAGCCTCTAAGTTTTTACCATTAACTCTTTAGTTCTTCAACTTTTTACTCTCATATTTCAATTACCCAAACCAGCACCAGGCCATCCATGTTTCAAAAATTTACTTCTTTGGCTTATTAACCTTGGTCTATCTTTCTTGACCTCCAAACTTTCTTGACCACTCTGTTTTGACTCAAGAACAGTTCTGAATGTAAAATCTTCCCACCAGTAGCCTTTGCCTTGAGAAATCCATAGGAGCTGAATTATCCCATCAATTGGCTCAACACAGAAGGGGAACGATTCAAGTAGATACTGTTGCCATTTTAAAAATAATGAAACTAAGTCACAACAAGAATAAGTTCAAGTTTAAATGGTGTACAGCCTCTGTTGCAGTTAGGATTTGATTCCTAGTCTATCATTTTTTCTGTTTCAGGCAACCTCACTTAATAAAGTCTAAAAGAGGACAGATTAGATATCATAATTTTGCAGAATTTACTGGAGAGATTAAGGAAGATAATGGGGTGGGAGAGAGAGAGAGAGAGAGAATGAGAGAGAGAGAAAGAGAGAACTAGTCTGGAGCTGAAGACAAGGGAAAGAGAGAAAGAGAGGGGCTCCACTGGAACCCTTGGTCCTAGAGAGATCACCAGAAATCCAGTGTTGTACAAGGACACCAGATAATAGTTGCTGGAGATGCCAGAGTAAGTGTTGCAACACCATTATGGCTGCCTGCTTCCAAAGCCTGTATTGTTTCTGCTACACAGAAAGAATGTCATATACCTCAGCCAAATAGAGCTGGATTCCAGAATAGAATGCCAAGTCTTATTGGAAAATGGAGTGCTAGTCCTGAGGCAGAAGGACAAAAAAAAATAAATGAAAATTCTATTAACCATTTGTTAAGTTTTATACTGGATTATCTTTTGGCATATCAACACTATTCCCATTCCTTTCCATGCTCTTCCCTGTATCTTAGGGACAAGAAGTCTAGAAACTACATTTTGCAGATTATTCTACCAGAAGTGTTCTAATGTAGAGTCTACTAATATGAAAACTTTGTATAAACTTAAAGAGGCTGAAAAGAAAGAGAAGCCATTATTTTATTCGATCAGAAGCAGCAACACATAGGAAAGTGGAAAATGTGCTTTGTAGTGGTTTCAGCAAAAATTCCTGCATACCATCCACTTTGATGTTGCAGGCAGCTGAGATCATCAGGAACTGCTACCTGCATTTCCTGCACCTCCTGATATCTTGAAAGCCAGCAGTGGTCCTCCCTGGCCTTCACCCAAAAATAATCTTCCAAAAGTTTTGGAAGCATCTAATGCCCGGCAATAAATCCCTTCCTGATACAATGCATGGACCGTTTGGTTTCTTTCTGGCTAAATTCTTGCTGATACAAAGACTCTCCTGGGCATCTGCTGAGTTTTGTATACTTGCCTTCATCATCACATTAAGCCTAGGATATTGGAACTATTATTTCCATTTGAAAGATGAATAAATTGAAGCTCAGAAAGCTTAACTGACTTGTTCAAAATCACTCAATAAATACGTTCCTGAGCCCAGACTCAAATACTGACCTCATACTCCTTGTTACCATATAATACCATGCACGAGAATAATTATATGGATGTGAACAACACAGGAGAGATTATGGGAGCTTTGTAGGAACATGCATACTATGTTCATTGTTCTCATGGTGCAGAGGACAAAGGTTGCTATAATTAAAATTAAGTTAATACATTAATTTATTAATAAAATCAATTAAATTAACATTTTACTCTTTAAACATTTACATTTACCACCCCCACTTTCAACAAGGGCATAGCAGAAACACATCCTGGCAGGTAACGGTAAGGAGGGCTTAAAAATGAGGTCATTTTGAATAAAATTAGATTAAATCATATCCAGATAGTTCCAATACAAAACTCTGGCTGAAAACCAAGACTGTAGATCCATTAAGCAGTTAGTTTATGCTAGGCAAAATGATGCTAGTCACCCTCCTCACTCAAATCCTCACCCTCATTCCACAGCGTAGCGACAAGTCCAAATGTAATATATACCTTGTTCAAATCCAGTTCAAACATTGCACAAGGTTAAGTTTTTAGTTAGAATCAGTGACCTGAATGGTATAAGGCTGATAGCAAAGGATTCTCACACAGCAGATTTTGAATTAATGTTGTTGACATCTTACTCGTTCTCGGGAATACTGTGTGAGAAGATAGGTCTTTGTCTCCTACTCAGTAAGCACCAATACACTCTGCCTGTGCAGTAACTGTCATTACCGTATTGCAGCTCAGCAGAATGAGTGTGGAAAGTCAAGTTACATTTTATTCCATTGAAAAGGAGGCCTAGAACTTTAATCACATTCTTCTCACTTTCCAGAGAAGCAAGCTTGACATGCCAAGTAACTCTCCAAATAGAGTCGCTGTCTGCATTACTAGAGGTTTCCGCCAGATTTCTAATTCCCTATTAGCAACTTGCTTTGTTTCCACACAGTCCTATCTCCCTTGATGTAGCAGTTTGTTAGTGAACATGATGGAATTAGAAAAGAATCACTCTTTGGATTCTTAATTCTGCTTTTATATATTGCTTAAGACAATAGCCTTGTCTCATATTTAAATCACTTTTTGTTGATTCATTTACTCAGCAAATATTTTATCAAATATTTATTGAGCCTGTAGTATTGTCAGGTAGGTGGTTAAGATTCCAGTACACAATACTCATCTAAATAGATCTGGCCTTATCATGCTTTATGGGTTACCCATGTGGTGGGGTTTAAGGTAGGAAAGAAGAGATATGAAATTTACTTGATTTGAATGAAAAGTAAAAAACATAATTCCAATAATAAAGAATTATATATTTAAACTGCCTAAACATAGAAGTCCATTTTCCAAGTATTCATTCATTGAAAATATTTATAAAATATTTACTATTTGTGTAGTATTGTACTAGATCTTGTCATAAATATATAGTAAGCATCAGTCTGCGCCCTCAAAGAGTTCAGTTTGGAGTGAGAAACAGGGAGATACAGTAAGAGAAGTGGCAATACACACTCTGAAACATAATATACCCATTCTAGCAGAAAAGTCAGGGACACCACTTGATTTGAGTCTCGAAGGATGAGAAGTTTTGCCAGGCTGAGGAGTGGAATATATTCCCACAGAAGGAAGAGCCTGTTCCAAATGACCGAGGCAGGCTTTGGGAATGGTGCTTTGCTTGAAAATGTGGGTCTTAATAGTGCTGCATGGTAGATTTACTGCAGACCCCAGCCCAAATCAAAATAGCATTGCCACTTGGAGAACGAATTTAATGGAGCTTGACTGAAGGACACGCAGCATGATTTATTCTTAATGACAAAGAAACTGCTTCTGCATCAGTGTCCCCACCCCCAACCTCTAATGTGAGAAGTCAATATTATCACTACAGAGGTCATCCAAAAATTATTTAATTTCATCACTAATCTTTTTTGTGCATCAGTCCCAAACTAATCTAAACTGTTTGGGACCCTGCCCTTCACAGTTTCCCTAATGAACTTATTATCAAAGTTCCTACTACATTTCCCCTATGGCAATATTTCTACGTGTCACCATATATCAGATACGTACTATGATTCTTCTTTTTTTTTTTTCTTTATTCCTACTTTTTTTCTTTTTTTCTTTTTTTATACTTTAAGTTCTAGGGTACATGTGCACAACATGCAGGTTTGTTACATATGTATACATGTGCCTTGTTGGTGTGCTGCACATTAACTCATCATTTACATTAGGTATATCTCCTAATGCTATCCCTCCCCACTACCCCCTCCCCACAATAGGACCCAGTGTGTGATGTTCCCCTTCCTGTGTCCAAGTGATCTCATTGTCAATTCCCACCTATGAGTGAGAACATGCGGTATTTGGTTTTCTGTTCTTGCGATAGTTTGCTGAGATGATGGTTTCCAGCTGCATCCATGTCCCTAAAAACGACATGAACTCATCCTTTTTATGGCTGACATAGTATTCCATGGTGTATATGTGCCACATTTTCTTAATTCAGTCTGTCACTGATGGACATTGGGTTGATTCCAAGTCTTGCTATTGTGAATAGTGCCACAATAAACATACGTGTGCATGTGTCTTTATAGCAGCATGATTTATAATCCTTTGGGTATATACCCAGTAGTGGGATGGCTGGGTCAAATGGTATTTCTAGTTCTAGATCCTTGAGGAATCGCCACACTGTTTTCCACAATGGTTGAACTAGTTTACAGTCCCACCAACAGTGTAAAAGTGTTCCTATTTCTCCACATCCTCTCCAGCACCTGTTGTTTCCTGACTTTTTAATGATCGCCATGCTAACTGGTGTGAGATGGTATCTCATTGTGGTTTTGATTTGCATTTCTCTGATGGCCAGTGATGATGAGCATTTTTTCATGTGTCTGTTGGTTGTATGAATGTCTTCTTTTGAGAAATGTCTGTTCATATCCTTTGCCCACTTTTTGATGGGGTTGTTTGTTTTTTTCTTGTAAATTTGATTGAGTTCTTTATAGGTTCTGGATAATAGCCCTTTGTCAGATGAGTAGATTGCAAAAATTTTCTCCCATTCTGTAGGTTGCCTGTTCACTCTGATGGTAGTTTCTTTTGCTGTGCAGAAGCTCTTTAGTTTAATTAGATCCCATTTGTCAATTTTGGCTTTTGTTGCCATTGCTTTTGGTGTTTTAGACATGAAGTCCTTGCACATGCCTATGTCCTGAATGGCATTACCTCAGTTTTCTTCTAGGGTTTTTATGGTTTTAGGTCTAATATTTAAGTCTCTAATCCATCTTGAATTAATTTTCATATAAGGAGTAAGGAAAGGATCCAGTTTCAGCTTTCTACTTATGGCTAGCCAATTTTCCCAGCACCATTTATTAAATAGGGAATCCATTCCTCATTTCTTGTTTTTGTCAGGTTTGTCAAAGATCAGATGGCTGTAGATGTGTGGTATTATTTGAGGGCTCTGTTCTGTTCCATTGGTCTATATCTCTGTTTGGTACCAGTACCATGCTGTTTTGGTTACTGTAGCCTTGTAGTATACTTTGAAGTCAGGTAGTGTGATGCCTCCAGCCTTGTTCTTTTGGCTGAGGATTGTCTTGGCAATGCAGGCTCTTTTTTGGTTCCATATGAACTTTAAAGCAGCTTTTTTCCAATTCTGTGAGGAAACTCATTGGTAGCTTAATGGGGATGGCCTTGCATCTATAAATTACCTTGGGCAGTATGGCCATTTTCACGATATTGATTCTTCCTATCCATGAGCATGGTATGTTCTTCCATTTGTTTGTGTCCTCTTTGATTTCACTGAGCAGTGGTTTGTAGTTCTCCTTGAAGAGGTCCTTCACATCCCTTGTAAGTTGGATTCCTAGGTATTTTATTCTCTTTGAAGCTATTGTGAATGGAAGTTCATTCATGATTGGCTTTCTGTTTGTCTGTTACTGGGTATGAGAATGCTTGTGATTTTTGCACATTTTTGTATCCTGAGACCTTGCTGAAGTTGCTTATCAGTTTGAGGAGATTTTGGGCTGAGACAATGGGGTTTTCTAAATATACAATCATGTCATCTGCAAACAGGGACAATTTGACTTCTTCTTTTCCTAACTGCATACCCTTGATTTCTTTCTCTTGCCTGATTGCCCTAGCTAGAACTTCCAACACTATGTTGAATAGGAGTGGGAGAGAGGGCATCCCTGTCTTGTACCAGTTTTCAAAGGGAATGCTTCCAGTTTTTGCCCATTCAGTATGATATTGGCTGTGGTTTGTCATAAATAGCTCTTATTATTTTGAGATACGTTCATCAATACCGAATTCGAATTTATGAGGTTTTTAGCAGGAAGGGCTGTTGAATTTTGTCAAAGGCCTTTTCTGTATCTATTGAGATAATCATGTGGGTTTTGTCTTGATTCTGTTTATATGCTGGATTATGTTATTGATTTGCATATGTTGAACCAGCCTTATATCCCAGGGATGTAGCTCACTTGATCATGGTGGATAAGTTTTTTGATGTGCTGCTGCATTCGGTTTGCCAGGATTTTATTGAGGATTTTTTTTTTTTTTTTTTTTTTGAGACGGAGTCTCGCTCTGTCGCCCAGGCTGGAGTGCAGTGGCCGGATCTCAGCTCACGGCAAGCTCCGCCTCCCGGGTTCCCGCCATTCTCCTGCCTCAGCCTCCCGAGTAGCTGGGACTACAGGCGTCCGCGACCTCGCCCGGCTAGAGTTTTGTATTTTTTTTTAGTAGAGACGGGGTTTCACCGTGTTAGCCAGGATGGTCTCAATCTCCTGACCTCGTGATCCACCCGTCTCGGCCTCCCAAAGTGCTGGGATTACAGGCTTGAGCCACCACGCCCAGCCGTTATTGAGGATTTTTGCATCAATGTTCATCAGGGATATTGGTCTAAAATTCTCTTTTTTGTTGTATCTCTGTCAGGCTTTGGTATTAGGATGATGTCGGCCTCGTAAAATGAGTTGGGGAGGATTCCCTCTTTTTCTATTGATTGGAATAGTTTCAGAAGGAATGGTACTAACTCCTCCTTGTACCTCTGGTAGAATTCGACTGCGAATTCGTCTGGTCCTGGACTTTTTTTGGTTGGTAGGCTATTAATTATTGCCTCAATTTCAGAGCCTGATTCAACTTCTTCCTGGTTTAGTCTTGGGAGAGTGTAAGTGTCCAGGAAATTATCCATTTCTTCTAGGTTTTCTAGCTTATTTGCGTAGAGGTGTTTATAGTATTCTCTGATGGTAGTTTGTATTTCTGTGGGGTCGGTGGTGATTCTTCTTTAATAATTCTTCTCTTTGCTCCTTTACTGACAGGGAGTTTACAGTCTTTCTTATCCACTTGTTCTTCCTGTGTGTTGAGAAAATAAGATATCCTTCCAGCCAGGAACTCATAAAATGTGGCCTGATTGTCCCTCTGCTGTTAATTGCCTATATTTTTAATTAGTTTTGCAAACATGGTAGAAATAGCACTGGACTTTAAGTAAAACAAGTGTATACTGATATATCAGCTTTGTTCAATGCATAACTGTGCACTTTGTGGAAATGAATATCTTAAGTTCTTTGAGCTGTATTTTCCATATTTGTATAAAAGTTAATACTTCATAGGGTTATTGTGAGTATTGAAATGAAATAACATAGGATACAGTACAATTGCATATTCATTGGACTGAATTCCTAATTCTTTTTTTTTCACTTTGATAACTGATTATTTTTTCTCTCTTTCCAGAAGAATATCATCTTTGGTATCTAAAATAATCTAGTTGCTTCTTAAAGCAGGGATTGACAACCTTTTTCTATAAAGTCATACGGTATATACTTATGACTTTGCAGCCCATATGGTCTCTGTCACAACTTTTCAACTTTATTGTTGCAGCAAGAAAATAGCCATAGACATTACATAAATGAATGGACTTGGCTATATTTCAGTAATTCTTTAATTTAAAAACAAATAAATCCATGTGGTCAGATTTGGAGTGAGGGCCAAAGTTTGATTACCCCTGTTTTAGAACACGGGGGACAGTATTGCATAGCACTTTTATCAGAATGAAATGGGATAATGTTCACTCAAGGATGTGATCCGAAGAGTTACTGATAAGTGATGATTCTTGAAGGTTTGCATGCATACATTTATTTATGTTAAAAGGAGATGTTTTTATTGTAGTTGTTGGTTCCTCCTCACCACCTCTTCTTCTTCTTTCACTTCCTCATTCACTTGTCCTGGTTGCCATCATTCCATTGCAACTTCTCTATGCATGATACTCCATGTAATGGAGGCTGCTTGGTTTACCTTCCCTCTCCCGACATATAAGCTTATCGATATTTCTTGTAGAAATTATAATGCCAGAGGAGGCAATATGCAAATTGTTGAGATAAACCTACGTATGGAAAAATAGTAGAACACTTCACTTACATTCACAAAATATAAAATGTTTTATTTGGAAAGACTCACTTGAAATCAGAAAAACATATGAGATTTGACCTAAGAAACACAGAGACTGAAAATGTTTGGAATAAATCACACTCAATTAGCATAATGTTATCCAGATCAGATGATCTCTATTTCTTTTTTTTTTTTTTTTTTTTGATGGATACATTTTGAAATATTCTTTTTTTTTTTTTTTTTATTATACTTTAAGTTCTAGGGTACATGTGCATGACGTTTATATCATGTATAACTCCCCAATGCAATCCCTCCCTCCTCCCCCTCCCCATGATAGGCCCCAGTGTGTGATGTTCCCCTTCCCGAGTCCAAGTGATCTCATTGTTCAGTTCCCACCTATGAGTGAGAACATGCGGTGTTTGGTTTTCTCTTCTTGTGATAGTTTGCTAAGAATGATGGTTTCCAGCTGCATCCATGTCCCTACAAAGGACGCAAACTCATCCTTTTTTATGGCTGCATAGTATTCCATGGTGTATATGTGCCACATTTTCTTAATCCAGTCTGTCACAGATGGACATTTGGGTTGATTCCAAGTCTTTGCTATTGTGAATAGTGCCGCAATAAACATACGTGTGCATGTGTCTTTGTAGTAGAGTAATTTATAATCCTTTGGGTATATACCCAGTAGTGGGATGGCTGGGTCATATGGTACATCTAGTTCTAGATCCTTGAGGAATCGCCATACTGTTTTCCATAATGGTTGAACTAGTTTACAATCCCACCAACAGTGTAAAAGTGTTCCTATTTCTCCACATCCTCTCCAACACCTGTTGTTCCTGACTTCTTAATGATTGCCATTCTAACTGGTGTGAGATGGTATCTCATTGTGGTTTTGATTTGCATTTCTCTGATGGCGAGTGATGATGAGCATTTTTTCATGTGTCTGTTGGCTGTATGGATGTCTTCTTTTGAGAAATGTCTGTTCATATCCTTTCCCCACTTTTTGATGGGGTTGTTTGTTTTTTCTTGTATATTTGTTTGAGTTCTTTGTAGATTCTGGATATTAGCCCTTTGTCAGATGAGTAGGTTGCAAAAATTTTTTCCCATTCTGTAGGTTGCCTGTTCACTCTGATGGTAGTTTCTTTAGCTGTGCAAAAGCTCTTTAGTTTAATTAGATCCCATGTGTCAATTTTGCTTTTGCTGCCGTTGCTTTTGGTGTTTTAGACATGAAGTCCTTGCCCATGCCTATGTCCTGAATGGTACTACCTAGATTTTCTTCTAGGGTTTTTATGGTATTAGGTCTAACATTTAAGTCTAATCCATCTTGAATTAATTTTCGTATAAGGGGTAAGGAAAGGATCCAGTTTCAGCTTTCTACTTATGGCTAGCCAATTTTCCCAGCACCATTTATTAAATAGGGAATCCTTTCCCCATTTCTTGTTTCTCTCAGGTTTGTCAAAGATCAGATGGCTGTAGATGTGTGGTATTATTTCTGAGGACTCTGTTCTGTTCCATTGGTCTATCTCTGTTGTGGTACCAGTACCATGCTGTTTTGGTTACTGTAGCCTTGTAGTATAGTTTGAAGTCAGGTAGCGTGACGCCTCCAGCTTTGTCCTTTTGACTTAGGATTGTCTTGGCAATGCGGGCTCTTTTTTGGTTCCATATGAACTTTAAAGCCGTTTTTTCCAATTCTGTGAAGAAAGTCATTGGTAGCTTGATGGGGATGGCATTGAATCTATAAATCACCTTGGGCAGTATGGCCATTTTCACGATATTGATTCTTCCTATCCATGAGCATGGTATGTTCTTCCATTTGTTGTGTCCTCTTTGATTTCACTGAGCAGTGTTTGTAGTTCTCCTTGAAGAGGTCCTTACATCCCTTGTAAGCTGGATTCCTAGGTATTTGATTCTCTTTGAAGCAATTGTGAATGGAAGTTGATTCCTGATTTGGCTCTCTGCTTGTCTGTTACTGGTGTATAAGAATGCTTGTGATTTTTGCACATTAATTTTGTATCCTGAGACTTTGCTGAAGTTGCTTATCAGCTTAAGGAGATTTTGGGCTGAGACGATGGGGTTTTCTAAATATACAATCATGTCATCTGCAAACAGGGACAATTTGACTTCTTCTTTTCCTAACTGGATACCCTTGATTTCTTTCTCTTGCCTGATTGCCCTAGCCAGAACTTCCAACACTATGTTGAATAGGAGTGGTGAGAGAGGGCATCCCTGTCTTGTGCCAGTTTTCAAAGGGAATTTTCCAGTTTTTGCCCATTCAGTATGATATTAGCTGTGGGTTTGTCATAAATAGCTCTTATTATTTTGAGGTACGTTCCATCAATACCAAATTATTGAGCGTTTTTAGCATAAAGGGCTGTTGAATTTTGTCAAAAGCCTTTTCTGCATCTATTGAGATAATCATGTGGTTCTTGTCTTTGGTTCTGTTTATATGCTGGATTACGTTTATTGATTTGCGAATGTTGAACCAGCCTTGCATCCCAGGGATGAAGCCCACTTGATCATGGTGGATAAGCTTTTTGATGTGCTGCTGAATCCGGTTTGCCAGTATTTTATTGAGGATTTTTGCATCGATGTTCATCAGGGATATTGGTCTAAAATTCTCTTTTTTTGTTGTGTCTCTGCCAGGCTTTGGTATCAGGATGATGTGGCCTCATAAAAAGAGTTAGGGAGGATTCCCTCTTTTTCTATTGATTGGAATAGTTTCAGAAGGAATGGTACCAGCTCCTCCTTGTACCTCTGGTAGAATTCAGCTGTGAATCCATCTGGTCCTGGACTTTTTTTGGTGGGTAGGCTATTAATTGTTGCCTCAATTTCAGAGCCTGCTATTGGTCTATTCAGGGATTCAACTTCTTCCTGGTTTAGTCTTGGGAGAGTGTAAGTGTCCAGGAAATTATCCATTTCTTCTAGATTTTCTAGTTGATTTGCGTAGAGGCATTTATAGTATTCTCTGATGGTTGTTTGTATTTCTGTGGGGTCTGTGGTGATATCCCCTTTATCATTTTTTATTGCGTCTATTTGATTCTTCTCTCTTTTCTTCTTTATTAGTCTAGCTAGCGGTCTGTCAATTTTGTTGATCTTTTCAAAAAACCAACTCCTGGATTCATTGATTTTTTGGAGGGTTTTTTGTGTCTCTATCTCCTTCAGTTCTGCTCTGATCTTAGTTATTTCTTGCCTTCTGCTAGCTTTTGAATGTGTTTGCTCTTGCCTCTCTAGTTCTTTTAATTGTGATGTTAGAGTGTCAATTTTAGATCTCTCCTGCTTTCTCTTGTGGGCATTTAGTGCTATAAATTTCCCTCTACACACTGCTTTAAATGTGTCCCAGAGATTCTGGTATGTTGTATCTTTGTTCTCATTGGTTTCAAAGAACATCTTTATTTCTGCTTTCATTTCGTTATGTACCCAGTAGTCATTCAGGAGCAGGTTGTTCAGTTTCCATGTAGTTGAGCGGTTTTGATTGAGTTTCTTAGTCCTGAGTTCTAGTTTGATTGCACTGTGGTCTGAGAGACAGTTTGTTATAATTTCTGTTCTTGTACATTTGCTGAGGAGTGCTTTACTTCCAATTATGTGGTCAATTTTGGAATAAGTGCGATGTGGTGCTGAGAAGAATGTATATTCTGTTGATTTGGGGTGGAGAGTTCTATAGATGTCTATTAGGTCCGCTTGGTGCAGAGATGAGTTCAATTCCTGGATATCCTTGTTAACTTTCTGTCTCGTTGATCTGTCTAATGTTGACAGTGGAGTGTTGAAGTCTCCCATTATTATTGTATGGGAGTCTAAGTCTCTTTGTAGGTCTCTAAGGACTTGCTTTATGAATCTGGGTGCTCCTGTATTGGGTGCATATATATTTAGGAGAGTTAGCTCTTCCTGTTGAATTGATCCCTTTACCATTATGTAATGGCCTTCTTTGTCTCTTTTGATCTTTGATGGTTTAAAGTCTGTTTTATCAGAGACTAGGATTGCAAACCCTGCTTTTTTTTTTTCTCCATTTGCTTGGTAGATCTTCCTCCATCCTTTATTTTGAGCCTATGTATGTCTCTGCATGTGAGATGGGTCTCCTGAATACAGCAGACTGATGGGTCTTGACTCTTGATCCAGTTTGCCAGTCTGTGTCTTTTAATTGGAGCATTTAGTCCATTGACATTTAAGGTTAATATTGTTATGTGTGAACTTGATCCTGTCATTATGATATTAACTGGTTATTTTGCTCGTTAGTTGATGCAGTTTCTTCCTAGCCTCGATGGTCTTTACATTTTGGCATGTTTTTGCAATGGCTGGTACCGGTTGTTCCTTTCCATGTTTAGGGCTTCCTTCAGGGTCTCTTGTAAGGCAGGCCTGGTGGTGACAAAATCTCTAAGCATTTGCTTATCTGTAAAGGATTTTATTTCTCCTTCACTGATGAAGCTTAGTTTGGCTGGATATGAAATCTCGGTTGAAAATTCTTTTCTTTAAGAACGTTGAATATTGGCCCCCACTCTCTTCTGGCTTGTAGAGTTTCTGCCGAGAGGTCTGCTGTTATTCTGATGGGCTTCCCTTTGTGGGTAACCCGACCTTTCTCTCTGGCTGCCCTTAAGATTTTTTCCTTCATTTCAACTTTGGTGAATCTGGCAATTATGTGTCTTGGAGTTGCTCTTCTGGAGGAGTATCTTTGTGGCGTTCTCTGTATTTCCTGAATTTGAATGTTGGCCTGCCCTACTAGGTTGGGGAAGTTCTCCTGGATGATATCCTGAAGAGTGTTTTCCAACTTGGTTCCATTTTCCCCCTCCCTTTCAGGCACCCCAATCAGACGTAGATTTGGTCTTTTTACATAATCCCATACTTCTTGCAGGCTTTGTTCATTTCTTTTTCTTCTTTTTTCTTTTGGTTTCTCTTCTCGCTTCATTTCATTCATTGATCCTCAATCGCTGATACTCTTTCTTCCAGTTGATCGAGTCGGTTACGAAGCTTGTGCATTTGTCACGTATTTCGTGTCATGGTTTTCATCTCTGTCATTTCGTTTATGATCTTCTCTGCATTAATTAGTCTAGCTGTCAATTCTTCCACTTTTTTCAAGATTTTTAGTTTCTTTGCGCTGGGTACGTAATTCCTCCTTTAGCTCTGAGAGGTTTGATGGACTGAAGCCTTCTTCTCTCATCTCGTCAAAGTCATTCTCTGACCAGCTTTGATCCGTTGCTGGCGATGGGCTGCGCTCCTTTGCAGGGGGAGATGCGCTCTTATTTTTTGAATTTCCAGCTTTTCTGCCCTGCTTCTTCCCCATCTTTGTGGTTTTATCTGTCTCTGGACTTTGATGATGGTGACGTACTGATGGGGTTTTGGTATAGGTGTCCTTCCTGTTTGATAGTTTTCCGTCTGACAGTCAGAAGGACTGTCTGTTGGTCTGTTAGAGATTGCTTGAGGTCCACTCCAGACCCTGTTTGCCTGGGTATCAGCAGCAGAGGTTGCCGAAGATAGAATATTGCTGAACAGCGAGTGTACCTGTCTGATTCTTTCTTTGGAAGTTTCCTCTCAGGGGTGACGCCACCCTGTGAGGTGTGGGGTATCAGACTGCCCCTAGTGGGGGATGTCTCCCAGCTAGGCTACTCAGGGGTCAGGGACCCACCTGAGCAGGCAGTCTGTCCGTTCTCAGATCTCAACCTCCGCGTTAGGAGATCCACGGCTCCCCAAAGCTGTCAGACAGAGTCGTTCGGGTCTGCAGCGGCCCTGCTCTTTCCCCTAATGGACTGCAGCTGTGCGCTGTCCGCAGAGGTCGATGATCTCTATTTCTTAATCTCTATTTCTTTTTATGACTGAGTAGTATTCCATCATGTGTGTGTGTATATATATATGTGTGTGTGTGTATATATATATATATATACATTTTCGGTTGGTTCCATGTTTTTGCAATTGCAAATTGGGCTGCTATAAACATGCATTTGCAAGTATCTTTTATCTTTTTTGTATAATGCCTTCTTGTCCTCTGGGTAGATACCTAGTATTGGGATTGCTGGATCAAATGGTAGATCCACTTTTGGTACTTTGAGGAATCTCCACATTGTTTTCCATAGTGATTGTTCTAGTTTACATTCCCACCAACAGTGTAAAAATGTTTCCTTTTCACCACATCCATGCCAATATCTATTATTTTACCATTTTTTTTAATTTATGGCCATTCTTGCAGGAGTGAGGTGGTATCACATTGTGGTTTTGATTTGCATTTTCCTGGTCATTAGTGATGTTGAGCATTTTTTCATATGTTTGTTGGACATTTGTATGTCTTCTTTTGAGAATTGTCTATTCATGTCTTTAGCTCACTTTTTGATGGGATTGTTTTTTTCTTGCTGACTTATTTGAGTTCTTTGTAGATTCTAGATATTAGTCCTTTGTTGGATGTACAGATTGTGAAGATTTCTCCCACTCTGCCAGTTGTCTGTTAACTCTGCTACTTATTATTATTATTATTTTGCTGTGCAGAAGCATTTTAGTTTAATTAAGTACCATCTATTTATCTTTGTTTCTTTCTCTTGCCTGATTGCCCTGGCCAGAATTTCCAATACTATGTGGAATAGGAGTGGTGAGAGAAAGCATCCTTGTCTTGAGCTGGTTTTCAAAGGGAATGCTTCCAGCTTTTGCGCATTCAGTATTATATTGGCTGTGGGTTTGTCAAGAGACTGTATAGCCAAGACAATCCTAAGCAAAAAGAACAAAGCTGAAGGCATCACGCTACCTGACTTCAAAATATACTACAAGGCTACAGTAACCAAAACAGCATGGTACTGGTACCAAAACAGATATATAGACAAATGTAACAGAACAGAGGCCTCAGAAATAACACCACACATCTATGACCATCTGATTTTTGAACAAACCTGACAAAAATAACCAATGGGGAAAGGACTCCCTATTTAATAAATGATTTTGGGAAAACTGGCTAGCATATGCAGAAAACTTATAATGGACCCCTTCCTTAAACCTTGTACAAAAATTAATCAAGATGGATTAAAGACTTAAATGTAAAACCTAAAAGCATAAAAACCCTAGGTAGGCAATACCATTCAGGACATAGGCACGGGCAACGACTTCATGACAAAAACACCAAAAGCAATGGCAGCAAAAGCCAAAATTGACACACACACAAAAAAACAAACAAAAACAGACAACTCCATCAAAAAGTGGGTGAAGGGTATGAACAGACACTTGTAAAAGGAGACACTTATGTGCCCAACAATCATATGAAAAAAAGCTCATCATCACTGGTCATTAGAGAAATGCAAATCAAAACCACAATGAGATGCCATCTCACACCAGTTAGAATGGCAATCATTAAAAAGTCAGGAAACAACAGATGCTGGAGAGGATGTGGAGAAATAGGAACACTTTTACACTGTTGGTGGGAGTGTAAATTTGTTCCACAATTGTGGAAGACAGTGTGACGACTCCTCAAGGATCTAGAACTAGAAATACTATTTGACCCAGCAATCCCATTACTGGGTGTATATCCAAAGGATTATAAATCATTCTACTATAAAGACACATGCACATGCATGTTTAGTGCAGTACTATTCACAATAGCAAAGACTTGGAACCAACCCAAATGCCCATCAATGATAGACTGGATAAAGAAAATATGGCACATATATATCATGGAATATTATGCAGCCATAATAAAAGAATGAGTTCATGTCCTTTGCAGGGAACGGATGAAGCTGGAAACCATCATTCTCAGCAAACTACCACAGGAACAGAAAACCAAACACCCCATGTTCTCACTCATGAGTGGGAGTTGAACAATGAGAACATATGGGCACAGGGAGGGGAACATCACACACCAGAGCCTGTTAAGGGGTGGGTTGTTAGGAGAGGGAGAGCATTAGGAGAAATACCTAATGTAGATGACAGGTTGAGGGGTGCAGTAAACCACTGTGGCACGTGTATACCTATGTAACAAACTTGCACATTCTGCACATGTATCCCAGAACTTAAAGTATAATTAAAAATATATATATTTTTCCTAAACAATTAAGCTAGATTGGAGTTGGAAGTTGTACTCCCAGATATCAGAAAGTAAATCCTTGAAGGACTTCTGCTACTTTCTCTGTGGTGAAAATAGTTACACTTGGAAGAACCACTTACTTCTTTGGTTTTGGCCCCCAACTGAAAAAAAAAACATACATATCCACATTTTCCTCAGATTCTTTGAAATTCCACTGGCAACTTCCTGTCTGTTCTAGTTTCTTGCCCCAGTATTCCCCAAGAAAAGATCAGTTAGCAATGAGTGTTTGATTTATATGATAAACTTGTAAAGTGAAAAAATGAGCAAATGTAACATTAAACCAACTTCAATGTGGAATTCTCAAGTATGGGAAAAGACCAAAAATTAGTTTAAAATGAACTTAACATTGCATAATTTTAGGTCAGATACAGTGGCTAATGCCTGTAAGCCCGGCAGTTTGGGAGACCGAGACAAGAGGACTGCTTGAGCCTAGAAGTTTGAAATTGGCCTGTAAAGCATAGCAAAACCCCATCTTTACAAAAAAAAAAAAAAAAAAGCTGGATCTGGTGGTGCACATCTACAGTCCCAGCTATTCAGGAGGTTGAGGCTGGAGGATTGCTTAATACCAGGAGTTCAAGGTTACAGTGAGTGAAACTCTATCTCTAAAAAAAGTATATAGAGAAAGAGAGAGTAATTTTTAAAAGCTTTTATCACATTAGTGTCAAAAATATTGTCATGCTTCTCTTTCCATGGAGGTCCCCCAGCATTGAAATAAGCTACCTATTAACAAAGCACAGAAACAGGTGTAATCCTACTTAAATAGTCGATCTACAATTGCACATGCAGAGAGACCCTCATACTCATAATTATGTGTTGTTTTAGTCCATTTAGTGTTGCTATAAAAGAATATCTGAGGTTGGGTAATTTATAAAGGAAACAGGTTTATTTGACTCACGGTTCTGCAGGCTATACCAGAAGCATAGTGCCAGCATCTGCTTCTGGTGAGGGCCTCCGGTAGCTTCCAATCACAGGGGTAGGTGAAGGGGAGCTGGTATAAGCAGATTACATGATGCAAGAGGAAATAAGAGAGCGGGAGGACGCACCAGGCTCTTTATATCAACCAGTTCTCACCGGAGCTAATAGAGTAAGCACTCACTCACTCCCAAGAAAAGTCACCAAGCTATTCGTGAGGGATCTATCCCCATGACCCAAACATCTCCCACTATTCCTCACTTCCCAACATCATTACACTGGGAATTAAATTTCAACATGGTATTTGGAGAGGGCAAACATCTAAACTATAGTACCTGTGGGAGCCCTTCTTCTGGATGCCTGTTTAATTGGAATCACCCTGGTCTGTGTATTCAGAGCCTTCTTTCTGTCTTGGTTTTCCCTTTGTAGCTAATCAAGTGGGTCTACTCTTTGTACTTGTGCCTGCTTATCTACTATGACTAATTAGCAATCACCTAAGTGTGACTAAGTGATTGATTAGTGCTGTTGAGCACTCCAAGCCTCAATTTGCTAAATGTTCTCATAGGATTGCAGATACGTAACAATTACTTCTGAAAAACTACCTGACCTTGTTTTTCCATTTTACTAGTTGAACTAAGCCATGCCTGCCTTACATTTGTGGAAAACTTATAAAAAACAATTTTTAATATAGACATTTAATAATATTCAAGGAAAATATAATACATTGCAGAATGAAGCATCATTTCAGAGCTAAAGTATAATTTTCTTCCTAACCACTTCTTTTCACTTTAGCAGAAGAAGTGTTTCTTTTGTCAGTGTATTGCCCACCTTTCTCAATAATCAATTATTCGATCATGTCAACGAGAGGAGATTCTTGTGAAGAAAAACCATATGGTGCCACACTCAGACACAAACATGAAAAGGAATAGAAGCAATATGTTTTGTTTGCTATCCTCATGAGTGCCTCAAAAGAATGATTTCTTAAGGATAGACTTTAGAAACTAAAACAATGCTTGTTCTAGTGTTAAAACAAACAAAACAACAAGATGAAGAAAAACATTCTTATTGACCTGAGCTACGAAAACCAGGACTCAACTCCACTCAGTTTCATTATTTAGAGATTATGATTTACAATGACGTGGCACAAAAGAAACTATGGAAAGGACATTGTACTTTTTAAATCTTACTCCATACTTAAAGCACAAAAGTGAAACTATATAAACTGTTCAAGCAGTTGTGGGTGAATCCACATGGAATATGTGCAGAGTATACATTATTTTAAAAATAAAACCACATTGTCGTCTAATGCATAATGTATCTTTAGAAAGCTGTTGGAATGTAGTGAAATTTACAGAATAAAAATGTGGCGGGATAAGTTGGGTAGCAAATGCAAACATTCACCTAAAAAACCTAAACCTAGCGCCTACTACATTCCAGGAATATTTTGTAACTCCAAGGAAGCAATAGCTTAATGGAGGAAAGAGAGATAAATAATTTCAGTGATGAAAGAAAGTAAAATATATCTGAATACAGATTTGACCTTATCTACCTATTTATTTTCCACAAAGTTTCAGGCACTCTGCTAAGTGCTGCAATACAGAGATGCCCTTATTTTAAAAGCGCCTAGACTATCTTGTAGTGAAGTAGACATTTAAACATAAGATTCAGTGTAAACGTGATATATTGCAGACTCTGAGAAAACAGTACAGTTTACAAAAGGGTAATGTTCCCCTGATCACCAAACTCATCCCAATACATGCCTACCCACAGAGTAGGCACTATATTAGTTTTGCTGAAAAGAGATTTTATTTCTGTAATTACACTGTTAGAACCAATTTTGTATACATACATGTATCTACCACCTTATGCTGACGACTTGCTTGGTCCTTCCACTTCCCTTTACCATACTCAAGCAGTCAGATCTACTTTTGTTTTCCTCCCAATACGATTTTCACTATGATCTGAATGACTTATATCTCCCTAAAATTTATAAGTCAAAATGCTAACCTTGAAGGCGATAGTATTGGAAGGAAGTGACAGAGGCAGAGCCCTCATGAAGGACATTAGTGCCATTACCAAAAAGGGCAAAGAGAGACTCCTCACTACTTTCACCAAGTGAGAATACAGCAAGAAGGCACCATCTATGACCTCGAAAATAAGCCTTCACCAGACACAACATCTACTTTGATCTTGGAATTCTGAGCTTCCAGAACTGTGAGAACTAAATCTCTGTTCTTTATCAGTAACCCAGTTTATATTATTTTGTCATAGCAGCCTAAATGTTAAGACACCATCTGAACTGCACTCTAAGCCACAATTCGATATCACCATTCTCAGTTACTCAAGCTCTAAAGTAACGTATATGGTAAAGCCTACAGGCATATACCTTCACCACCGCTCTCTCCCAACAGAATCTGGAAAATACAAGACCAAGGCAGCCTTTTACATTAAGCTAAACTCTTTTTTGTCCCGGTACCACCTGTTTCTCTTAATGAGTTTCTGGTCCTGTTGATGTTATTGCCATAAATTTCATACCTAATTACCAACTATTACATGGTAAAAGACAAAAAAAAAAAAATGGAAACAGATGAATAGGTGAGTCCTCTATAATGTGTATAGACAGACTGCCAGCAGAATTCCACACACTGACAATTAGTTGCACTTGAATGAAAAAAATAGCCATTTTTTTTTACTGTAATTAGGTACAACATGCAGATACTAACTACCTCTGATACAAAATACACGGAACTCATTTACAGTATATGCGGAGGTTCAAAACTGTTGCTGTCATTTTGAGTTATATTCAGGTATAAAATCTGGCTCAAGATTTTACCTTGGAGGAAAAAAAGAAATTGTCATTTCAAGTTGGGACACATTATCCTTGAACCTAATTTTTCAGCCAAGTAGTGATCCCTATGTTTCTATTTTAGATCATATTACTCATTACGTTATTTACGATCTGTGTAAGATGCTAAAATGGTTTTGACATATCAGAGGAGCATCAGTTGCAAATTTTTGGTCCCAGTTAAAATGGCATGTTGTCTTTAACCTCCTCCATTTTGGGGGGACAACTTTAGATAGTTAACTTAGTTTATTAAATCATTGATAAATGTATTAAAATACTCAATGCATGTCCTGTTATGGTAATCTCAGGAGAGAAGCCACCTAAAAACTTCATCTCTTGGATCAGTTTTAGCAGTGAGAATGATACACTATCATTCTGAAAGGACAGTGGAATGGACAAGGAAAACACCACGACCAACACAAGTTCTAGGTGTTTTTAATAAATTACAGATGCAAATTAAGGATACTGGTATATCTTAACAAAACTAAATAATAAACATCTGGATAGTAGGAGTTACACTTAACCATCATTTGTACCTCTCCACCAGATCCTATTCAGGGGGTCTGCTTCTGTGTTACCATCTTACATTTGTAGTAGGAAATGATATACTCAAAAGTGCACGCTCCCCAAAGTAAAGCCTAACGCTCTTCCTTTATGCCTTGATATGTAGTCCCCAAAAGAAAATAGCACACTGGGAAGAATGTAGACATCACTGGGCATAGAAATGCCTCTATCTCAGCTGTGGATGGTGGAAAATGGTGGGTGTGCATGTGTGTGTGTGTGTGTGTGTATAGAGGATGGGGTCGATGGTAGAAGGGCACAAAATATGTAATCTCATGAATAGCAACATTTTCACTCTCCTGTAGAAGAA
Source organism: Trachypithecus francoisi (assembly GCF_009764315.1). NCBI lineage: Eukaryota > Metazoa > Chordata > Mammalia > Primates > Cercopithecidae > Trachypithecus > Trachypithecus francoisi. Next base: position 7,188,123 of record NW_022681471.1, read on the forward strand.
CAGATCTATATTAGAGCCTTGACAAAACTTGTAGTTTATTAATGACAGCCACCTCCTGGAAATTGAGTCTAGGATACATAATCATCCATTGCATTATTGCACTCTTTTAACATCTTTACAGATGATAACTTTGTGCGTGTGGTGGGGGATGTAGGGAAGGGTTGGGTGTGAAGGAGGGTTGGGATGGGCAAGTTTTCTTGTTCTATCCATCCAGAAAATGGATAGAATCTCAGAATAGAAAGTGGTCACCTTCAGGCTGAACTAAAATTCCTTTTAAAGGAAAATACCTTTCTCTTTTTTTCTCATAGCCTCAGAGTAATGCATATTATTTTACATGAAAGTAATAAAACATCACTGCTATTATAAAAAGATCAATCATAGAACTGAGATTCAAAATAAACAATGCCAATTCAGCCAATTATTTTGCTTTTACTTTGCATTCTTTTGTTTTAAGAGTATTTACTTACTTTTATAAGTATCATGCTATATGTAGCACATCCATAAAGTTGATAGAGGAGATGAGTGGTTGCCTTCAAGGTAGTCCTGTGAGAGACTTAAGAATGAATATTTCTTAACTTTTAATTTTTGTTGGTGCATAGTAGGTGTATGTATTTATGGGGTACATGAAATGTTCTGAAACAAGCATACAATGCGTGCAATGATCACATCATGGAGAATGGGGTATCCATCTCCTCAAACATTTATCTTTTGTGTTACCAACAATGCAATAATATGGGCTTTTAGGCTTTTTTAAATGTATAATTATGTTATTATTGACTATAGTCAACCTGTTGTGGTATCCAATAGTAGGTCTTATTCGTTCTTTCCATTTTTCATACCCATTAACCATCTCTACCTTCCCCACATCCCCCAAAGAAAGAATGACATTTAAAACTGCAATACATGGTATAAGAAAATAGCTTAAGAGAGGTAACGAATCTGTTCTTTGAAAATTCAGAGGAAGCTAGCACTTGAAGTTGAGGGCATCAGGAAGGGGGGGCACATGGAGGCGATGGCTTTTAGCACAGCTCTAATTCAGGGGTTACATTTACACATAGGAAGCCTGGGCACAGGCTTTCCAGATGGTGGTTACTGAGAGGAGATATGTTGGAAAGGGGTGGCAGCCTCTTAAGATAGATACATGTTTTACAAGTTATTGAAGGCCAGGTTAAGGAAATCAGTTACAAATATTTGACATGTTTAGTAGCATAATAAATATAATTTGATGCCATAGATACAGTCCAAGCCATTCTCCTTTCAGAAGCTAGAGGGAGTTTTTAGAAACAAAAACTTGATCATGTCACTCTTCTGCTTACTTGTCCCTTTGCTCTTTGGCAAAATGTGCCCAAATCTTTACATGCCTAGAAGATCCTCATGACCTTACCATTACCTCCCTTGAAGTTACATTTTATGGAACATTCAATCTGCTGTCTGCATTTCTTCCACACTGGGGTTCTTGCTGGTACTGAAACTATGCCTTACCTTTTCCCACACTGAGGCCTTTTCATATCCTTTCCCTCTTTCAGAATATTCCTCCCTCTAAACTTTGACTGGCTTATGCTTACTCACGCTTCAGAGCTCAGTTAAAATATCACTTTTCTAATGCTCCCGACTAGGCCTGCTATAAACCTGTCATCTATTCTCTTAGCACATTGTGTTCATAATCCTTCCAACAGCTTTTAATAATTAAGCCATCCCATACAGAAAGATTTACATTTATTGAGCAATCATTATGTGCAAGGCATTATACTTACTGTTCAGTGAATGTTTGCCGAATGGATGCACAAATGAATGAATATATGAATCAATGAAATTAGTCAAGAAATATAAATTAACAACTTAAATTGTATCCAGTTTATATTCATACTTCCTTTTAATCTCCAAATTATAATATTTTCCCATATGACTACTGGAAGCTCTAGCTTGTCCCTTAAATGTAAAGGTCTTCAGGAAACTCTAATGTGTTCCATTAATCATTCCTGGATGTAATCCAGAAGAAAGCATATGACATTTGGATAATAATAGCCAAAATGTATTGGGTTATTACCATATGCCAAGGATTGTTTACATATATCATATTTGTAAATATAGAAAATATCTTTGTATTCCCATCTACCTCTGTGCATGTGTGTGTGCGTATGTATATATTCTCAACGCTCACAGCACCTCACTGAGGCTGATTTAGTGCCACTCACGTGTTACAAAAGTGGAAACCAAGACCCAGGTAAAATAAATAACATCCCCAAGTCTGTACGTGGTGGAACTTAAAGGTGGAGACCGGAAAGGGCAGCCCTCGCACTCCCTAGTCCAAAGCCCCTCCCTAAGGGTTTCCTACTAAGCATCTTTCTCTGGCTTACTGTCTACAACCATATGGTTGTGACTACTTTATGTCCTCTAAACAGAAGTACTCCTGCCAACAGAGTTGTCAGAAAAAAATTCAAGGTGTCCTGTTATACTCAAATTTCAGATAAACAACAATTTTTTTTAATATAAGTATGTCCCAAGTATTGCACAAAGCATTCACTAAAAACATATTTTTATTGTGAAATTGAAATTTAACTGAGAATCCTGTATTTTTATTAGCTTACACCTTACTGAATGAAATCCAGTCCCTTCACCTCCTCCCAGAGCGAGGAGACACTTTTTCCTTTTCTCTGTCACAAGCCCCACTCCCAACTTCTCATTTCCTATCTTAGTAGGCTGTGGATAACTGTTTGTGTCCCTGGTTTCTGCTTTGCTGGTCTATTCTAAGTGGGTCTTCTACCTCTTTATTTACAAAGCAGAGTACATTTTTTTATCTTAATCTCAGCTGATAGAGTGCCACATATATGAACACGTCTCATCTCTCCCTATGCCTGTACCCTTACTTTCTGTTCCCAGACCATTTCATTTCCTCGTCTCTCAACAAATTATAACTCATGAGGATTAAAAAAGTTGGAAATTATAAGTTCAATTGGCTTGCTCACCTAGAGAGAACATGTTTCTTAATTTCTGGGTTTTTTTTCCCCCCCATCTCAATTCTGAGCACATATTTCTCTAAGTAGTTGGTGCTCAGTAAAGATTTGATTGCCAAATTTTATGTTTGCTTATAATGTTCTTTATAGACATATGTTAGGCAGCACATTTCTATCATAGAAGAAGGAGTCTGGCAGGTCACTCAGGGTGGCAGTTATTAGGAACTTTCCTGAACGAAAGAAGAACAAGCCCCATATTAGAATATATGCCTGGTGAATATTGACAGGCCAAGAGTGTGTACTTTGCCTAGATGTGCAGATCATCAGAACAAGAAAGGTCATCAGACATGCATGAGAAAAGAGAGGATGTTTTGTTAATGTGTACAGTGATCAAGTTGTGCCATCGGAAAATGTATTGTGGTCCAGTCACTGAATCTGGGTTCTAATTTTTAATAGCAGCACAATACTTGAGAAGTAATTTTTCCTTCAGGCACTTTATTTGTCTCTGAAATGGAGATAATAATATTGAGCAATTTACCTCACAGAATTAGTTTTAACGATTAAATAAAACTATATAGGTGACAGCCCTCTGCAAACTGTCAAGTGATATGTGAATACAAGGAAGTATAATTTGTAGCCACTCCTGCTGCAATGAGGACTGAAGTTAACGCTTTTGAGGTGGCCGTTTTCCTCAGGTTAATACGGAGCCAGTGACCCAGCCCTTTGTTGGAGCCCTCTCTTCCAGATTTGGGTTATGGTAAAAATAATTAAATAAATAAAAAAGATTTAAGACAGTTGTTCTGATCATCTGTAGTCATTAAAAAGATTAGAGGGTTTTCTTTTCTGTCCTAATAATACTGTGTTAGTCTCAGCCTCCCGACCAAAATTTCAGTCTCAATAATTGTCTTCCTTCTTACTGTCCCTTAATGGGGTTCAAAAGGTTAATTAGTTGTTTGCAAAACACTGAAGTACTTAATGGAGGTAATTTAGCAAGACAATAGCTAAATGTAGACCCTTGGTGAATAACTGAAAAGACAGTTGATAAAAACAGCTAAGGAAATGATAATTTCTATTACTATTCTACTAGTATAATAAAAGGTGATTTAAATATAAACTTAAACCTTCTTTTGCATAAGATGTGCTTATTATAAACAATGATATAGCAAACTTTAAGATTAAGAAGGACTTTTTGATGTCAGCCTAAAGCTTTTAGCACAAAAAAGAAATATTTTAAAATAAATAATGAAATATAATATCATATTGTCCTTGCAACTGAAATAAATTGATAGATGGCAAGGCAGTAATTTGCATTGACTTAAATAACAAACCATATTAGGATCCCAATATATCCTCAAAGGTGAGAATGTGCTTGCGCATAGTTGTGCATTGGCATATTTTACTGGACTATTTCTTACAGATATTGCCTTGACTCATTTAATAGAAGTCAATTTACATTATACAAGTATATCATTATATTTCCATATATATAGCCATTAAGAAGCAGTATATGTTTCTTCTTTTTTGTTTGGTGTTCACTTGGTTATTTTCCTTTACGATTGTAAGAGGCACAAGCTGGAGATTGCACTAGCAGAAATGATAGAAGATCAGGTGATCGGTATCTGAATCTTTCAGCATATTGCAGCTAGGTGATCTCAAACACAGTAATATTTGATTGGTCGATAACATGTAATATTTTAATTGTCTTTGTAACATACACACACATCCCACACATATATATGCACTTACATATATATTTGTGTGTGTGTATGTTTGAATGTAATGCATATTTAAATTATGTTATTGTACACATTTCTTGCCTTTCACTTCTTTTTGCCTGTCAATAATGACCCTGTAATTTTATTTGAGGAGTGGGAGGGGGAAGTAGCTAATTGAGTAAGTCTGAAATCAAAGTCCGTTTTCTAAGTATCCACAAATTATTTAGACAAATTAAATGAAAATACAACCTATAATAAAATAAGAATACAAAATAGACAAATGAACAATAAAAATGTGCTAACCACAAGTTCAGCCATGTTCTTTGACAGCCATGGAAGAAAGGAAACAGTTGGTTCTAAAAGATCCTGTTAGAGGAAAGAAGAAACATTAAGTTTTTTCTAAAGATACGATTTCTTCCAGCACTAAATTAAAAAAGAAATGGCTTATACAGTGCTTGATAAAGAAAGTCTCTGAGTAATACAGAGTAAATTATTCTCAACGATGATGATACAGGGGAAAAGAGAGAGTTAGAATCCACATAGCTATTTCTCCAAACTGCCATTAGTAAGCACAGTGGGAATAAAAATGCTTGCTGATCTGACAAAGAACTGCTCAATTCATACAACTTTCTGGTGGTTTCATTTGTTTTTGGTAAAGAACTGTAAGCATCAAGTGGAATAGATACGGAATCTACGGCCCTTAAAATACTTTTTCTAAATACTACATTTTGTCACAGGAGAAATACTTGATTATATCTCTGAGTTAAAATATGGCATTCTTAAGGGAGCTACGCTTATTCTAGGCAAAATATATACTATGTAATTATGGAGCCACCACATAGCCATTTAAAATCTCATAAATGAGGCATGTATACCCTTATCTAGTTAAATTACTTTCAGAAAAATCTATCACAGCTGACATTTGCCTAGGACCCAAAGGAATAGTCAACCTACTTAAAACATGTGTCCATTAAGCCAAGGGCTCACAGACAAACTTTTCGAAAGAGTTGTCAGGTTTTACTGACACCCACTCACATTTTTCTTAAGGCAAATTGACTCAGTTCCTTACTACTCCACCAAAACTATTCTTAATAAGGGCATTGATGATTGCTGTTTTGCTAAATTCAGTGGATACTTTTTGCTTTTTTCATCTTTTCTTTATTCATTCCACAAATATTTGTTGATTGCCAATTATGGGTCATGCTCTCTCTTCATAGATAGAAAGATATCAGATAATGAAATTTCAACGATAAGTTAAATGATGCAAAAGTACAGGGTACTATGGAAGTATATGACAAAAGACATCATGGGAAATCAATTGACCTCTCAGTAGTACTTGCCCTCTGTGACACTACAATTTCCTGCGACTTCCTCCTTCCCTATTGACTGTTCTGTTTCCTTGCTGACAATGCCTTCCCTATTTGACCTTTAAATATTGGCTAAGGATATTTGTGGTTTACACAAAACAGTTCTGGTCATTCTGGCATAACTATCAACTCTCAAAATTCTCTCCCTTTAACTCTCAAAAGAGTCCAGGTTTGAACTATAAGTGATACGGCCATTTTTCTATGTGATCTCATTCAGTACCAAAACATTAAATAACACATATATATATGCTGATGACGCCCGAACCTTTTCCTCCAATGTGCCATTTTTTGAGCTACTGAACTATATGTTGAACTGCCTGCTTAGTAACTAACAATTTGACCTCTCTCTGGGAACTCAAGCTCAGAATGGCAAAAACTGAATTTAATATGCTGTCCCCACTACATATCTAGCTGTTGAAGCCACAAACCTGGCATTCAACTTTGAATCCTTCCTCTCTGACGTATCCTTATTGTCAGCCAACCACCAAAACCTGTATACTACATTCTATGCATACCTTAAGTGGTAGTGCTCAAGTCTATCCAACCAGTGTCTCCCACCGACATTGTTACAACCATCTCCTAACTGTGCTCCCATGTTACTCTTCCCATTAGTTACTCTTCCACATAGCAGTCAATGTGATCTTTCCAAATCTCATTAGATCAACATCTCCTTGAAAACTCTAGTGATTTCTCATTGAATTCAGAGTAAAGACTAAGCCTTCAACACATCACATCCCTGCCTTTATTTCTAGTCTCACTTTGTAGCTAATTCCACCTTTGTTCACTACACTCCAGACACACTGCCTTCTTTCTGCTTGAGAAACTTTGCCTACTATTCCAATGCAACTATCATTTCCTTAGAGAAAGTCATATGTCCTCTTTATGCATTCAGATGTATTTATTTTCATAGTAATCACTACTAGTAAATAGATAATTGTGTCTTAAGTAAGCTAAAAGTTACTTATTTTTGTATCTGTTTTCTTTTCCTGGCTATACACTCTGTGAGGACAGCAATTTTTGTCTGCTTAAATATTTTTGTCTGCTAGAAATATTTTTAGCACAGTGCCTGACACATTTTAGACCTCCAATAAATATTTCCTAAAACATGAAATAACGGAAGGTCCATGGTTAGATGGGGAAAAGTGTCTTTAGTCACTTCCTCATGACCTGAAAAGAACTTCAGATCTCTGATACTTCAGAATACACTCTAGATTGAAAGTTTGAAGATAAAAGAAGTATAGGGCTCAGGATGAACTCTTGGAGAAAAGCTCCCTTCCCATTAGAAATACTTGTTTTGCACTTCACATGAGAAAGAAATTGCTGTTGTGTTAAGTCATTGTGATTTATTTCTCTTCAGCAGTTTGTGTTGTCTTAAATATCCTTTGCTTAATACTTCAAGGCAAATTTGAGTTTCAATTGACAGATGAGATTATCAGTGACTACAGAGCTGTACCAATTAGTTTCAGATATTTGATTTATGTCAATTGACTGTGATGATGAGAATGGTTAGAACAAGAACAATCAAAAATATACCTTGATAACCATTAATGATATGTCATGAAACTTTTGCAAGAGTATTTCTACATTTTATAATGTTCCAGGAAAAGGATATTATTAATTGTTTTCACTGAGCAGGAGCCCTGTTAACTAGAGTAAACTTTTAGATTCAATCTCTTAGTATCTTAATAAATTGGGGCTATTTATTTGTAATTGATAGAGGAGGAAGGGTTTGGGTGGAGAAGAATACCATAAGCAAAAACGAGGAAGATATTCAGGTTGGTAGGACATTCATACTTGTCTAGTCCCACGGATTGCTTTGAGTTCCGAATGTTAGAAGAACCAGACATTTATGGAACTGGAGGCCATTGTGTTAAGTGAAATAAGTCAAGCACAGAAAAACAAATAATGCATGTTCTCATTCATATGTCAGCGATAAAAAGTAGAGCTCATGAAGACAGAGGACAGATTGGTGGTTGCCAGGGACCAGGAAGGGGAGGGGAGGACAAAAGGTAAAAAAAGAACACGTGTTTCTGTATTAAGTGTACACTGAACTATACACTTAAAAATAGTAAAGATGGTAAATTGCATATTATTAAAACTACTTATGATTTGGGGAAGGGGTGTGGGCAAGGCTGGACACAAATTTGAAGGGAAACTTAGATTGTAGGCACAAGCAAAGCTAAGCTGCTTCAGTTTCCAGGTAACAAATTATAACAGTTTTTCCCCACCTCTGCATAAAATTTAGACATGTTTTGGCACTTGGAGGGCTAGAAGCATCTACATTTAACATGCTTAGTATAAGCAATAATTTTCTTAGAACTGGTGATAGTCTTTGCAAGATGTCTTCAACTGGACTGATATGCAGCAGATGTAGATAAATGGAAGTAAGTGCAAGGGAGAAATCACAGCCCTATGGTGACTCCAGCTAACAGTCAGGTTAGGGCACATATGTAAGACAGCCCTCCAGAGATTCCAAGAAAGGGGCTAAAATGCAAGCAGTTTAACCAATGGAATCCATTGGTTTATGGGAAAAAAAAGTGTGTGCTTACTTATTAGTGACAAGTAGTAAATTTTGAAATATTTGGGTTATCCTAATCAGCATGAAATTCAGTAAAGTATAATGGAAAAAATTAGCTATTTCATGCAGTTCTTTAATTAGAACTACCATATACTTTTTGTAAATTAGTTGAAAAACTGACCGATCCATCTAATGGCTTTCACGAGGCCACTCAGCTAGTATTCAAAATGAGTTTCTATTTCTTTTACACTACACTGGAGCAACCTGACCTCCTTGTCTTGCAAGCTCCCATAATAACAACCTCACCTTTTCAGTTGGGCATTTTTACTTCTCTGAACTTTGCACTTACTGTTTATATTGTTTGTATACAAAGTTTATCCTTCCTGCTAAAACGTGAGCTCCTTGAGGACTGAGATAGTATCAGAATTGTTTCTGTGTCGTCAGTGTTAAAACAGCTCCTGGTCCATAGCATATGTTCATTAATCTTTTACTGAGTAAATATTTGACTTTTTGTCAAATAAACTATTTAGATTTATAAAAATAGCCTCCTTTCAAACTCTCTATCTCGGCATCATGAAACTCAAATTTAATATCAAAGTATCCTGGGACATTAGTGGCATAGGTCAGTAGACACATGCAAAAAGTCAGGATTTAAGTGGGGCAAAAATGAAGAAGCTAATCAGTCCCTAATGCTGGATGGCTAGAGTGGGACAGACAGCCATCAGTCCAACAATCAGTTCAACAATCAGTGCCCAAAGTGGCACGGTGAACTGGATTTCAACCTAAGCAAATGTTGCTATTTAAGTAGATGACAGCTGGTACCACAACAAGAGTAGAGTTGCATTCTGACGCATGTTACTGGTTTTATATGATCCTTCTAGTATAAAGACCCCAGCCACTGTTTACAGTTATGGAGAGCAGAGGCTTGTGCAAGCATTGCAAATGAACTTCACCTTAGGTGTCAATTGAAGTTAATAGTAGAGGATGCCCCAGCACTTATTTGAAAAGGATTATAAAACCACATTTGGCTTCCAAAAAGGGAAAAGCTCATAACTGATTATTAAAGTCCAGCCAGGTATACAGGATGAGAAATAAGCATGGGTAATATTTGTACAGTATTGGCAAGCCCAAAGCACAAAATTTAAGGAGACGGTTTCAGCTTAATGAACATGCCAGATTTAAAACTTGGGATAAGATTAATTTTAAAACACACCCTAATTCTGAGGGTTGTACTCCAGTTATCCTGATTGCCCTGGCAAGTATTTGTCGAAGAACTACAAGAGATTTGGCTCATTATAAAAATCATTACCAGAAGCTTAGTGGGATTGAGGAAGGTGGAGGCTGACAAGTTATCCAAAGTTTAGTTAAATCTTAATTTTTGTTTCACACCTAATAACAGGTCTAACATATTTAAATGGACAAAAGTTCCTCTTTCTTCTTCTGCAGGGCTCATAAAGTAGGTTCTTGACCCAGCTTCACATCTCATCAGTGATTTGTGATTGTCGAGAGGATACTATTTTTTCATTTGTCCCCAAGTTTCCATGGACGATGTCACCAGTGAAATCTTAGTGTTATATATGCCCTTAACGGAGTACAAGCCGCTGGCATAGCCAGTTCCAATGGGAGGAGGAGATTACCATGGATTTCCTGTGCATCACTCTTGGGTAACTCGAAGCAGGTTTGAAACATTGAAGGCAAAATAAAAACAACATTCAAAAACAGAACGTTCAAAGCCACTTTGTGTTGTTTGCTTCCAAAATACAGTGACAACAACAGTCCTGGTCTGCAGTGGCTTGTTTAGAAAGTGTAATATATGCTTTATCTTTTTGCTGTACTGAATGTAAATGTACTATAGGCAAATTAGGACATTCTGGCATAGTCCTAGTCAGTAATATAAAATGTATCTAGAGCAACCAAGTCCTGGCATAGTAACTGCTCTACCACTAAGCTTTCAAGAGTAAGAACTAATAATATATTAGACATTAAATGTTCAATGTGCTAAAAATGAAATGAGAAACAGATTGTGTTGATTTTCGTTGTTATTTCCAACCATGTTCAATGTCTCAACCCATAAGAAAGTATGTACTACTTTTTCTGTTTTACAAATGAGGAATCTGAGTCTTCATTAATTTAATGTCCATGAAATCACACAATCTGCAAACAAGAATTTGAATAAAAGTATCTTTCTCCTATGTTCTTATATATATATTTTTTACTGCTCACTGCTTTCTCAGACTTATCCCTGCCATTGAGCCATGTGTTGACAGCATAGACCCTAGAATTTAGAGAGGGTTGGGATTGGTCTAGAGGGAGATATTAAGTTGGTGCAAAAGTAATTGCTGTTGTTTTGCACCAACCTAAAATACTGGAAAGTAGCATTGATTTCATGCTGTAATCGAAGAGTCACTGAAGACTGAAGCAGATTTTAACAAGGAAGCAGATGTTTGTTGGTAGTGGTGGTGTAGGGGGGTAATTTAACCCTTGTGCCAAAAGTGGGCCCAGGAGTAGAGAACTCAGATGGAGAAAGGAAAAGTGGAATGCTATAATCAAATGATTGCATTGAAGCAGTAAACAGTTGAAATAGAGTTTTTGATACTAGAAATAGGAAAGAATGAATGCATAAGAAATAAAATAGATGCTTGGATGTTTAGATAAGCAACAGCAAAGAAAGGCAGAATGACTTGGAGTCATGATTCTGGTTGACTAAGGAAAGGACAGAATTTTTAAACTAAGTAAGAAAGCCAGAAAGATCCAGTTAGAGGTATTGTATCAATATCTAATGACAAAATAAAATGAAGAACTTCCAAGAATAATAGCTTTGGGATCACTGCCATCCTCAATCGCACATTCCTGATTTTTCATTGAAACTAGTAATGGAATATACAAAAAATGAATACTGGAAAAAAAGGCATGGATACGATTTAGTTATCAGAAACTTCAAGGAATTCTCACTAGATATAATGAGAATGGATCAAATTGATGAAGGGCATAGAGAGCTACTCAACATTATTCCTCTTGAGAAAGAGTAAGACATCTTTGGTGTAAGTAGGAGAGAAACAAAATCCACCTTAACATGTCCTCATTCAGAAGGTGCGAGATGAACATGAGGAGACTACGGGGCTCTGAAATTATATTATAGTTGTATGCTCACTAACGGGTATAGGCCAGAAATATTTGAAACTTATTAGGTCATTGTAGTGACCTAGGATTTGAGCAAACTAAGAAAACCCAAGCACTGGCAAAGTGGCAGGGCCAGGCAGAGTTGTAACACCGCCAAGGATCATTCAAGAGAATTACCACCAAATTTTAGATCTATATCAAATAGCCACCCCATTTAAAGGCCATGGAAATAAATGTAATGTATTATTTCATTCAGCAAATATGTGAGAGCTTTTATTACATTAGTCTCTTTTATTGAGAGTCACTCTTTATTGAGTCTTAGCCTGTTTACTGAGAGTCTACCATGTGTCATGTGCTGTTGTAGGCACTGGCAATAACTTAATGAAGATGACAGGCAATGTTTCTGCTCTCATAAACTCTACATCCAGTGGAAGGAGATAGGCAATAAATAAACATATAATGTCAAGTAGTATAAGTCCTACAAAGGAAATGAAAACAGTGCAAAAGCATTAGAATGTACTACAGTGAAGAGTGGAGTCTTGCTATTTTACAGAGAGTGAACAGGAAGACTTCCCTAATAATATTTCTCTGAGCAGATAGCAGAATGAAGTGTGGGAGGAAGCTATGCAAAGCCCTAAGGAAGATCATTCCAGACACAAATGATAGAGAAAAAGCCACAAGGTGGGAGCATGCCTAGGGTGTTGGAAAAGTGGCAAGGGAACCAATGTGGTTAAGATGGAGTAAAAAAGAAATAAAATGGTATGGAATGAGGTCAAAGGTAGAGGGGATGAGATCATAGTTCTTAACTGGAGGGATTGAAGCATGAGGCTGTCATAATAAGACATTCAAATTTTCAGAAATTATGCTTTCCAAAGAAATTACTTAAATGCCTTGCCTAAAGAAATAAAAAAAGAGGCCGGGCGCGGTGGCTCAAGCCCTTAATCCCAGCACTTTGGGAGGCCGAGACAGGCGGATCACGAGGTCAGAAGATCGAGACCATCCTGGCTAACACGGTGAAACCCCGTCTCTACTAAAAAATACAAAAAACTAGCCGGGCGAGGTGGCGGGCGCCTGTAGTCCCAGCTACTCGGGAGGCTGAGGCAGGAGAATGGCGTGAACCCGGGAGGCAGAGCTTGCAGTGAGCTGAGATCCGGCCACTGCACTCCAGCCTGGATGACAGAGCGAGATTCCGTCTCAAAAAAAAAAAAAAAAGAAAGAAAAGAAAAGAAATAAAAAAAAATCATTGAAGAACTAAAGAATGAAGGTATCACCTCTAGAAGAAACTGATTAAGTATGAAATCCAATAAAATATATGGAGCTGGGTAGAAACATTTTTTCTAGAGATGGTTATATATTTGATGATATATTTACTTTGAATAAGATGTTTTTATTAAAAAAAGGTCATCACAGGATAAATAAAAGACTGCAGAAATGAAGAAAGAGGTCGACGACATTTGTTAACTACTTTTCTACAACAAACAATAAAAACATTATTCTATTATTTTCACTTTGCTGGCAAGTTCGATATAAAATTAAGAATGTTTCGAAAAGTTTTGAGATCACCACTTCTGAAATTAAATTCAGATTACCTGTCTTTTAAATCACTGCAGAAAATAATAATGAACAAAAATTCCTATAAAAAGTGTAGGTAATATAATTGTATATTATAGTTGAAATGTACTAAGAGAGAAGATATTGCATGCTTTCACCACATAAAGAAAGGTAACTCTGTGAAATGATAGATACCTTCATTCGCTTGATTGTGGTCACTATTTCACGATGCGTACATAAACCATCACATTGTATACCTTAAATATATACATTTTTATTCATCAATTATACCTCAGTAAAACTGAAGGATAACATCTACATGGAAATTTCAAAATAAGAAGCAATAAAAGTCAGCTTATAAGAAGGTGGGAGAAGCAAAATCAAACATAACATTAGCGATGACAAATGAACATTTATCAACTATCTTACTGAAAAAAAAATCCTCAGGCTTTCAGTTGCTTTATCCTAAAATTAGCTACTTATGAGACACATAGTGACAATAAAACAATAAACAAAATTCAGGGAAAGCACTGTATGAAAGAAAATAACATATATCAATAAAATACATTACCTATAATAAAAAAAGCAAGTGTGGGGCTTTGTGTGCGATAACGACACCAACTATAGAAAAGCGAGAAGTTCTATAAATTGAATTTAAAAAGAAAAATAGGAAGGAAGGAAAGAATGAAAAGAAAGAAAATACTGATAAAAACACAGCACAGTCCAGTGCAGTGAAGATTATACATAACAGTCAAAATATGATACATCAAGAGAAAATCACAAATAAATAATTATATAAAAGATGTTATAATCTGAGTAATAAATGTACAAATATATGTATGAGTTAAATTTGTTGGGAAGCCCTTTGACTGTACTTAAAAATATAAACAGAATCCGGCCAGATACGATGGCTCACACCTGTAATCCCAGCACTTTGGGAGGCCAAGGTGGGTGGATCACTTGAGGTCAGGAGTTCGAGATCTGCCTGAACAACATGGTGAGACCCCATCTCTACTAAAAATACAAGAATTAACCGGGCGTGTTGGCACACACCTGTAATCCTAGCTACTTGGGAGGCTGCAACAGGAGAATCGCTTGAACCCAGGAGGTGGATATTGCAGTGAGCCAAGATTGCACCACTGCACTCCAGCCTGGGTGACAGGGTGAGACTCTGTCTCAAAAAAGAAAAATTATGTAAACAGAATCCATCTGTACATAACAGCCTGCATGGCTACCATCCTCATCCAAGCCAGAGACAACTTTTCATTTTACTCAGAATAAAAGCCCTGGTTTATGATGTCTTACAAGATGTAGAGTTACATTAACTCTTTCTCGAAACTCCTATTACTGCCCATACCCCATGGAACACTCGATTTCAGCTACACTGGTATTCTTACCTTTCTGTGTATAGGGCCTTTGTAATAGCCCTTTCCCTATTTAAATGTTCCTTTTCAAAATAGCTGTACAGACGCCTTTCATCAAATATGACCTTCTCCATTTACCCCTACTCTTTTTCCTCTTCTTTATCTTGTTCCATCGCACTTAACACCTTCTAAATATTATATAATTTACTCATTCATTATGTTGTCTGTATACACACACAAACCCACCCCCCCCCCCCCACACACACACACTCAGTAGAATAGAAGCTCCATGGGGACAAACAGGGTCATTTGCCTGTTTTAGTCACTCGTATATTCCCAATTTCTAGGACACTGTCTCACATGCTGCAGGTGCTCAATAAATATTTGATATACGGATAAAAACACTATAGATTGTGAATAATATTTACTCATTAGTGACACATGATTTTGTAGAAATATATAATGCAAAAGGTAATTTTAACACAGTATTATATGAGTTAAAAGACATACCAATATATTCAATATGCTATCTTTTGCATGAGAAAATATGTCTGTATTTATGTTAATGTGTGCACAATAAAATATATTGCAAGGATATATATCAAATTTCTTTGGTGTTTTTATGTAGGTGGTGATTATGTGTGTTTTTATTCTGCTTCAGTCTTTGTATCTCCTAGACTTTCTATAAGATGCATACATTGATTTTTAATCATAAGAAAACATGAATGTTATTTTTAGAAGTGATAAGACTGTCTAGTCCAAAATTATTCTAAAAATCTTTATAAAACTACCATGGTTGACTGGCAAAACTGAAATAAGAACCAACAGACAGATCAATGGATTAAAATATTGAATAGATTAAAATATTCACATAGGAAACCACCAAAGTCTAATCTCAATCAAGATTCTGCAAATAGGTTTCATCATATATATTAGTTTGATTAGATACTAGTAGCCATCTGGACCTGGAGTTGAGAAGGCTTGTGAGGCCAGATACAGGCTTGATAGGGAAGAGTGCGGTGAATGTTTAGGCATATCCACCATGAGTACAAGAGAAAGCAGCAGCGTTTCTAACATCCTGAATTTAGTGTTTGCAAAATGAATGTTCTTAAATCCATGGAGCATGGTTAGATTATGTAATAAATTTTGTTTGGAGTAATTATTACTTCGAAAATTGTCTAATTTGATTTTCATCTCAAACATCATGCTGTACACCAAAAGAGGGTGGGGAGACTTAGATGGATTAAAGAGTTGTACAATTTTAAAAACTTAGGAAAAGGAGGGAATTAACACTGATTTTTAGGTTATAAAGGGATACTTCACTCATAAAGAAAATAGAAGTAATAAAAAGAAAGTAATAAAAGTTGACAAGTTAACAGTAAAAAGTATATACCTAGATATGCATAATAATAAGAATGAAAGGAAATGTCCTATACTTAGCACATTTAATTTCTTCACATTTTAAAAAATTTCTTCCAATTTCCTATTGTAAATATGCATTTCCTTTGAAATTGGAAAAGCACATATATTGTACAATTAAACATATATCCTCCACATATGTAGAAATAGAGAATTAGAGCTCCAAAAAAAAAAAAAAGTGAGGTCTTATGAAGTATTAGAAGTAAATACATCCAGGAATGGTGGCTCAAGCCTGTAATCCCAGCACTTTGGAAGGCCAAGGTGGGTGGATGACTTCAGCCCAGGAGTTTAAGAGCAGCCTGGGCAACATGGCGAAATCACCACAAGAAAAAAAGGAGGAAGGAAGAAAAAAAGGAAGGAAAGAAGGAAGGAAGGAAGGAGAGAGAGAAAGAGATAGAGAAAGGAAAGAAAGAAAGAAAAAAAGAAAAGAAAAGAAAGGAAGGAAGGAAGGAAGGAAGGAAGGAAGGAAGGAAGGAAGGAAAGAAATAGCCAGGTGGTGGTGCGTGCATGAAGTTCCAGCTACTCCGGAGGCTGAGGTGGGAGGATCACCTGAGCCTGAGGAGGTCGAGACTGTAGTGCACTGTGATAATGCCACTGCATTCCAGGCTGGGAGACAGAGTGAAATCCTGTTTCAAAAAAAGAAGGAAAGAAAGAAAAAGAAAGAAAGAGAGAGAGAGGGAGAGAAAGAGAGAGAGAGAGAAAGAAAGAAATAAAAGAAAGAAAGAAAGAAAGAAAGAAAGAAAGAAAAAAAGAAAGAAAGAAAAGGCCGGGCGCGGTGGCTCAAGCCTGTAATCCCAGCACTTTGGGAGGCCGAGACGGGTGGATCACGAGGTCAGGAGATCGAGACCATCCTGGTCTACACGGTGAAACCCCGTCTCTACTAAAAAATACAAAAACCTAGCCGGGCGAGGTGGCGGGCGCCTGTAGTCCCAGCTACTTGGGAGGCTGAGGCAGGAGAATGGCGTAAACCCGGGAGGCGGAGCTTGCAGTGAGCCGAGATCGCGCCACTGCACTCCAGCCTGGGCGACAGAGCGAGACTCCGTCTCAAAAAAAAAAAAAAAAGAAAGAAAGAAAGAAAGAAAAGAAAAGAAGGAAGGAAGGAAGGAAGGAAGGAAGGAAAGGAAGAGAAAGAAAGAAAAAGTTAAGACACAGAAAGTACTTCGGAGACACCTCTTCAGCGTAGAAGCACGAAGGATGAAAGAAACTTCCAGTTTTCTTAACTTAAAGCTGATGAAGATCTAGGAGTGTTCTGTCAGCATGAAGGGCTTTCGCTGCATTCTATAGATTTGGAGCAATTAAAACTTCTCCTTTTCTTTTCTATTTTGTTTTTGTTTGTTGGATCATTTGCTTTTTCATCAGTCTTCCTTTTTTCAGTACAGGTAGGGAATGAGGATGACACTTCCTGCTAAGTGGATTCTCCCTCCCTTTACTGGGCTCCTCTGGGTCTGGGCACTTACCTCAGTGCCAGGGTTTCCTACAGGGTAGTGGGACCACAGGACACATCTATCTCTCCATCAGGCTGAGTACCTGAAGAACACAGCCTGCATCCTTTTATCTCTGCCAAGCATCTGGCACATTGCCTAACCATTTATGATTATGGAAAAAAATGTTGATAAAAAATGGTGAAGGGCATAGCGACAGAGAAAAACAAAATCCTAGTGGCAATTTCGCCCAAGCAAGTCCTTTTAACAGATTTAAAGGATATCTGCGTCAATATCTAAACGAAGTAGTAGAATAGAAAGAGGATAGGCCACATTAAAACAGAGCCCAGATTTTGGAGTCAAACAGATCTCAGTTCAAATCCACACTATCCCTTACCTGTGTTGACTTGAAAATTTATACGCTGACTCTCTGTAAATGGGGACCATAATACCCACCTCCTAAAACTGTCACTGGGGTGAATGAAGTATTCAATGTGAAATGCTCTGTAAGTTGTTCAGTGCCACATGAAATAAAGGGCTATTGTTAAAAACTTAATGAAGGTCTAGACGTTGCAGTTGTTCCATATACGAACAGCAGAAGTTCCACTGGATTTTCCCAGGATGCCACAAAGAATAAGCTCTGCCCAAAGGTCACAGTGAATTCATGTGGGGATAAAGCAATGCAGATTGTGAATAACTATGTTGAACCACCCTAACCTACTATAGCTGAACTTGTTAAAATTTCATCATCTTTTCTTGTGCCTGGCACACAGTAGGGATTTAATAGTTGTTTATTTAATTTAAACTAATCTTGGGCTTTCACAGAGGCCTGATGAGTGGTCAAGTTATTTCACAACCTACCTTCCTTATTATGTTTTCCTCTTTAGTATAAATGACCTTGTGAGGTAAGTGAAAGGTAAATTTTGGAATGAATGATTGAAAGGTTTATCTTGTGTTATATTTGAGTTAGATCTACGTGACAAACAGTTCAAATATATTCCTTTATTTTCCTTCTGGAAAACGTGTTCACAATTCCAAATATGAAACCAGAATCTGGTTACCCAAAGGTGTTAAAATAGCAAAAAATATTATGTGGATAATTATTATATACGAGGAATTGAACTAGAATGGCACACCACACATCGTATCTCTAATATTCACAGCAAACTCGTGAAGCAGGCATGAATAACTCTAATTGACTACAGATGAGGAAACTGATGCTCAGAGAAGCTAAGTTACTTTTCTAACATCAATAGCTAGCGAGAGAAAGAATTAGACTGTTTTAACTTGCAAACGTCCAAAGCTCAAGACTAATGGAAACCAAATAGCAATGTAAATATAGCAAACTAAAACTTTTAAAAGGTGAAAAGTACAAAGCATATGAGGTGAAATGAGGAAAAATGAGATGATAATAGTCAACAGATTTGGGAGTATAGAGGAAAAAAGGAAACATGACTAATGCAGAACAGATATGAGGTGAATGAAGATGAAAAATGTGCTGGACTTAATGACGATCTGACACGAAGCTCTCAAACCAGTGTTATATTTGTTCTCCTAAAGCACAATCCGTGATAGGGCTGTGGGAAGAGTCTATGTCTTCACCACGAATCCTTTTTGGTAATAAAACAACAAATACGTAGAATGCTTGTGAAGCTATTATTGCCTAGAACACTTATTAGAGACAGATATTTTAAAAATTATATTTGAAATATTATCTCATTTCCTATCAAATGCTTGTTTTTCTTGAATTGAAAGCTTCCCAATACATTTTACTCTCTGTATTAGTTATTTTTTTTCTTTTTACTGCACCTGAAATAACAAAATTGTCCTCAGGTTAGCAGACATTTTTCTTTCAAACAAGACTTATTCTGAAAATTAACATACTTTGTAGCTCAGAAGTGCCATAAATATTAATAATGTACACATATTTTAATTCAATTTGACAAATTGTTAGATCTCTCAGAAAACATGGCAAATATAGATGCTGGTTACATCTTTTAAGTTCCCTTAGAAATATATCAGTGTTACTTCTCCTAAGGGAAAAATGAGAAAGACTAACATAATCTTCATCACAGATACTAATAAAAGTTATTCAGAGTGATGAAAACTTAACCCGTTATCAGATATGACCAGAAGATAGCATTTTATGAATTTATTGCTATTAAAAATTTCATCACTTGATAATTTCAGGAAATACATAATAATACTTGAATAATAATGTTGTAGACTGCTCATTTGCAAATATGTATAGACTAAGAGAAATAAATTTTATTACAGAAATTATTGATTAATATTCAAAATGAGATGGCAGTATTTCTGCCATGTAGGAAACAAGTGCCAAAACTATTAACTTTAGCAGAAATTTCTCAACATTTATAGCACGTGGAAAACATTGTTCTTTCTTTCTTTTTTTTTTTTTTTTTTGAGACGGAGTTTCTCTCTTGTTGCCCAGGCTAGTAGTGCAAAAAGGTGGGATCTTGGCTCACCCCAACCTCTGCCTCCCGGGTTTTAAGCGATTCTCCTGCCTCAGTCTCCTGAGTAGCTGGGATTACAGGCATGGGCCAGAATGCCTGGCTAGTTTTGTAGTTTTAGTAGAGACGAGGTTCCTATGCCTTGGTCAGGCTGGTCTCGAACTCCCAACCTCAGGTGATCTGCCCGCCTCAGCCTCCCAAAGTGCTGGGATTACAGGCCTGAGTCACCACACCCAGCCCAACATCATTCTTTCTCTACTGCAACATACTCCTGTGGTTTTGGTTTAGGTTCTAGAAGGGAGAGAAAGTTCTGATAGCACTTATCCATTTTTGGATTAGCATGTAGTCTATTTATAAGTAAATTCCAAAAAAAGGAATACTGTGTAAGACATACCATGTGAGTATAATAAAATAAAAGTAAAAATTAATAGCTAAAATTTACGAACAAAAGAAACAAAATGGAAAGCCTCTATTTAAAAAACTACTGGATAATATAGGAAATCAAAACTTACGTGAGATCATTCACAAAATTACAAAAGTATAGTACTTAATAAATACATGATATGAAGCCAATGTGTAAGAGTGCTAATCCTTTAGGGCTAAATGCTTTTACTACAAGAAAACATTCAAAACATTAATCTCTAAAGACTGGAAAAAGAACAACAAATTCAATGAAAAATGAATAGAATAGGACCATAAGATCATAACTGATAACATCGAAAAGAGGACACTGATGAAGTTGATAAATAAGCTAAATCACTTATTTAGAAAAAAAGAAAAAGGTCAATTTTAAAACATCTAGGTACTGTAATCAAGACAAAATGAAAAAACTAAGTATAGACAGCATTGGATATGTTAATAGGTTATGAACCCGATACAGATGTATTTGTAAACTGAAAGAAATAATTTCAATGTTAAATTTTGACAAACTGACGATGAACTAGGAAATCAAATTAAACAAAACTGGTTGAAGTAGAAAATCGCCAAAACTTAAGAAAAAGCCAAATAATATGGTCAGGAAAACAGCTGCACATAGTTTTATCATTGTTGAAATTGAAGAAATATGTTATATAAACACGAGAGTAAAGGTAAAAATTGAAATTTTCAAATTTATGGCATCATAACCTTAGCAGCAAAATCTGATAAAGATACGTGAGAAGAAGTATAGGTCATTCTCACTTAGGACTAAAGTGACCTATATTTAGACACATGATGAAATGTAGTATTTTGTTTTATCTGGGAAGGATAGAACACTTAAAATTAAGTAAACTTTTTTTCAGCTTTACTGAGGTATAATTGACAAATAAAATTTATATATTTAAGGTGACATAATTGATTATATATGTATATATTGTGAAATGATCACCATAGTCAAGTTAAAACGTCCATCACCTCAGTTACTCTGTGTGTGTGTGTGTGTGTGTGTGTGTTAAGAACACTTACAATATATTCATTAATATATGTCGAGCATATAATGGAGTATTATTAAGCATAGTCACAATATTGTACATTAGATTTCCAGAATTTATTCATCTGTACCTACCCTTTGACCAGTATCTCCTCATGTTCCTAAACTCCCTGACTCTGACAACCACCATTCTACTCTTCGTTATGAGTTTGACTTTTTTAGATTCCACATACAAGTGAGACAATACAGAATTTATATTTCTGTGTCTGGCTTAATGAATTCATTATAATGCCCTCCAGGTTCATCTATGTTGTTGCAAATTGCAAGACTGCCTTCCTTTCTATGAATAAATAATATGCTATTTTGTATGAGTCTCATGTTTCTTTCATCTATTGATGGGCACTTAAATTGTTTGCAAATCTGAGGTATTGTGGATAATGGTGCAATGAACATTAAAGTGCACATACTTCTTTCAGACGCTGACCTCATTTCCTTAGAATACATATGCAGAAGTGGTATTGCTGGATCCTAGGTAGTCCTAATTTGCATTTTTTGAGAAACCTCCCTACTGGTTTTCATAATGGCTGTACCAATTTACATTTCTAACAACAGTGAACAAGGGTTCCCCTTTCTCCACATTCTTACCAACACTCATCTATTTTTCTTTTCGATAATAGTAATTCTAACAAACGTGAGGTGATGTCTCCTTGTGGAGGTTTGGATTTTCATTTCTCTGATAGTGATGTTGAGAAACTTTTCATTCGTGAACCTATTGGCCATATGTCTGTCTTCTTTGGGAAAATATCTGTTCAGGTACTTTGCCCATTTTTAATGGAGTAATCTGCTCCTTGGCTATCAAGTTGTATGAGGTTTTTATATATTTTGGATATTAATCCCTTATCAGATATATGGTTTGCAAATGTTATCACATTTCATAGGTTGCCTTTTCCTTTTGTTGATTGTTACCTTTGCTGTGCAGATTTTTTTTTAGTTTGATGTAGCCTCACTTGTTTATTTTTTTTATTTATTTATTTATTTTTTGAGACGGAGTCTCGCTCTGTCGCCCAGGCTGGAGTGCAGTGGCCGGACCTCAGCTCACTGCAAGCTCCGCCTCCTGGGTTTACACCATTCTCCTGCCTCAGCCTCCCGAGTAGCTGGGACTACAGGCGCCTCCCACCTCGCCTGGCTAGTTTTTTGTATTTTTTTAGTAGAGACGGGGTTTCACCATGTTAGCCAGGATGGTCTCGATCTCCTGACCTCGTGATCCGCCCGTCTCGGCCTCCCAAAGTGCTGGGATTACAGGCTTGAGCCACCGCGCCCGGCCACTTGTTTATTTTTGTTTTCATTGCCTGTATTTTCAGTGTTATATCCAAAAAAATCATTACCAAGATTGAAGTAATGGAGATTTTCCCCCTGTGTTTTCTCTTAGGAGTTTCGTAGTTTTCGGTCTTAAGACTTGAATTCATGTTAAGTTAATTAAGTGGGTAGTATGAGAAGGGGGGTCCAATTTCACTTTTTCCCAGTTTTCCCAACACTGTGTATTGAAAAGGGTATCTCTTCCCTATTGTCTACTCTTCATGCCACTATCAAATGTTAGTTGACCTTAAATAATTGAGTTTATTTCTGACCTCTCTATTCTTTTTTCTGTTGTGATTAACATACCTTTGTAATAGACTTTGCAATCAGGAAGTGTGAAATCAGCCTTGTTCTTTCTCAAGATAGCTTTGACTATTTGGGGTCTTTTGTGATGCCATAGACATTTTTTATTTGTTTTCTCTTCCCATGAACAATGCCATTGTAATTTTGATAAGGATTGCATTGAATCTGTAGTTTGCTGTGGCCAGTACGGACATTTTAACAATATTAATTATTCCAATCCATGAACGTAAGATATTTTTCCATTTGTTTGTGTCATTCTTAATTTCTCTTATCAATGTTTCATAACTTTCAATGTTCATATCTTTCATTTTCTTGGTTAAATTTATTCCTAAATATTTTATCGTTTTGATGCTTTGTAACTGGGATTGTTTTTTTTTTTCGTTTTTAGACAGTTAATTGTCAGGGTGAATAAATACAACTGATTTTTGTATGCTGATTTTGTAAACTGCAACTTTACTGAATTTGTTTATTAGTTCTAACAGATTTTCTTGGTTCAGTCTTTAGGATTTTCTGTATATTAGATCATGCTATTTCCAAAGAAAAACAATGTAACTTCTTCCTTTTCTATTTCAAAGTCTTTTATTTCTTTTTCTTGCCCACTAGCTCTGGTTAAAACTGTCAGTACTTGAATAGAAATGGAGAGAGTGGGTATCCTTGTCTTTTCCCTTATCTTAAAGGAAACGCTTTCAGCTTTTATTATTGAGTATAATAATATCTGTGGGCTTTTCATACCTGGGCTTTATCATGTTGAGGTTCACTTCTTTTATATCCAACTTGTTGATAGTTTTTATAATGAAAATATGTCAAATCTTTTCAGATGCTTTTTCTCCTACTATTGAGACAATAGTATTCATTCTGTTAGTGTAATATGTCAATTTTATTGATTCACTTAGTCTTCTATCTGCTTCATTGAATCTACTGTTGAAGCTTTCATTGAAATGTTGTAGTTTAGTCACTGGGTTCTTTAGATGGAGAAATTCTGGTTTTCTTAATGGTTTCAGTCTCATTTTTTTCTAATTACATTTAGCTGTCTGTGTTTCCTTGTGATTCACTGAACGTATTTCAGAGGATTATTCTGAATTCTTTGTCAGTAATTTTGTAGATCTTCATTTCTTTATGTTTGGTGATCTATATTAGCTATAACATAGATCTAATATACTGGATCTATACTAGCTCTTTGGTGGTCTCATGTTTCCCTGATTCTTCAAGATTCTTGTATTATTTCATTGATGTCCCTGCATTTGAGAAAGACTCACCTCTTCCAGTCTTTACAAGATTACTTAGGCAGGAAAAGGCCTTCGCTAGTCAACCCACCGTGGAGGTTTTGACTTGGCACCTGGTAGTGTCTGCAGGGAAGTGGGGTTTGCTGCCAGCATCTCTGGTCTTCTGAAGCCACAGCCCATGCTCTGAGGTTGTATAGGGTTGCTGACTGGGTTCCATGTTTAGAAGGGGCCACATGATGTGCTCTGCAGCAGGGTAGTAATGCTGAATGGTTTCCCTAGGTGACTGAGGCCACAAGCTTTGCTTTGGAATTAAGAAGAACTCCCTTTTGTATATATATGTTACATTTTAAGTCCTGGAATACATGTGCAGAACATGCAGGTTTGTTACATAAGTATACATGGGCCATGGTGGTTTGCTGCACCCATCAGCCCGTCATCTAGGTTTTAAGCCCAGCATGCATTAGATATTTGTCCTAATGGTATCCCTCCCCTTGCTGCCCACCCCCCAACAGGCCCCACTGTGTGATGTTCCCCTCCCTGTGTCCATGTGTTCTGATTGTTCAACTGCCACTTGTGAGTGAGAACATGTGGTGTTCGGTTTTCTGTTGCTGTGTTAGTTTGCTGAGAATGATGGTTTCTAGCTTCATCCATGTCCCTGCAAAGGACATGAATTCATTCCTTTTTATGGCTGCATAGTATTCCATGGTGTATATGTGCCACATTTTCTTTATCCAGTCTATCATTGATGGGCATTTGGGTTGGTTCCAAGTCTTTGGTATTGTAAATAGTGCTACAATAAACATACCTGTGCATATGTCTTTATAGTAGAATGATTTATAATCCTTTGGGTATATACACAACCCCATCAAAAAGTGGGCAAAGGATATGAACAGACATTTCTCAAAAGATGACATTTATGTGGCCAACAAACATATGAAAAAAGCTCATCATCACTGGTCAATGGAGAAATGCAAATCAGAGCTCCCTTTCTTATATCTTCACCCACACAGGGCTACTAGCTGTCCTCTGTGGTCAGGTACAGTCATCAGCTATGTTCAACAATTAAGCAGGGTTAACAGACTGGCTCTGTAGCCAGACTGAAACACTGGTTGGGGACTCTAGCTGGGCAGAACTTCTGACCATAGGGTCAGCTCTGCAGCTGGGCAGGATCGTTAGTTGAGTTTTCTAGCTGGGTGAGGTTGCCAGCAGGGAGAGAGTGCCACCACAAGGTTCATGTTCGCGGGCTGTGATTCTCATCCCTCTTCTTTGTTCCCAGTAACCCTGAGTGGTCTAGCCCTGAAAACTTCCCCAGTGTTCTTCATGAGGTGAGACAAATTGGACCTCCCAGGGAACACCCCAGAATGCTGGGGAAGCTTAATGTTGACCTCAGTCTGTCTTTTCCCCACTCGAGAACCTACATGCCCAGGGGTTCCTTCTGCTGTGGTGCTGTGCCAGTTCGAGTGAAGAGGAATGTGGTCAAAGTGAAACTGCTTCTCTTACCCTCGGAATGATGCTTTTCTGTTTCTGTGTTTTGAAGGAGTGCTTTGCCTCCCCCTTGGGTTCTGCGATTTTCACAGAGGTATTTTTGTTTGTAGATAATTGCTAATTGTTTTTTCTGTAAAAGGGACCAGAGCTAGGGACTTCCTCTTCTGCCATCTTGTTCTAAAATTAAGAACATTTTAATATAAATGAACTTATTAAAAAGACAAGGGAACAAAATTATGTGAGTATTTAAGTAGATACCCAAACCACTGAAATTTTCTCATAGCGAATTTGTTCAAATCAATATTAAATATAATACTATACAATCAATATCTCAATTAGGTCATTAAAAGGTGGCTTAAAAATTTAATCTAAGATTCATATAATTCAAATAGAATAAAATGCAAATACTAGCAAAGGGAAACATGTAGTATACATTACTGAAATATTCTACTAAATCATAAAGTAATACAGAAATGGAAAGGAAAATGGGAGGTCCACCAAAAATCTTAGTTTCTATAATAATTAAGTTTATAACAAAAAGAAATTAAATATGTAGTAAAAGTGGTTTAAAATCACAAGAGGAAGATGGTGTATTTAACATGTTACGGAACCAATTAGTTAACTATTTTAAAAATGCATTTTGGGTGTGTGCATATATAAAAATATACATATATATGTATATGTTATTTCTATGATACAAATTTGATAAATATACCACACACCCAAAGTCTAGATTCATTAAAAATATATGTAACAGACAAGCCATGAAAGACCTAAATTTTTTAAAAATAGGCTAATATGTATATAATCTCAAGTTGAGAAAACACTTTGTAACATACAAACAAAAACAGAAGCCCAAACAAAAAGATTGATGAGTTAAGCTACATACCAAAATATCAAAGTATATATTTTAGTTATTCTACTTACTCTAAGAAGTGATAACTGTTACTAACGCTATTGGTTCAAAACATTGTGTAAAATCAGTTAAAGGTAAATACTAAACTTGAAAAAAGCTTAAAGCATATATGATAAAACCTTACTGATTATTATGTAAAGAATAATTGTAACTCAATAAATACAGAGAAGCAACCCGATAGAGAAAAGGGGAAAAGGACATGAAAAGACAAATCAGAGGAGAAGAAAAACACAACTCTTGATCACTGCAGGGCATGAGAAGAAAAGGGCAGCATCCACAAGTAGCTAAGATGTCCAAACACAGATCATCTGCTAAATACCCAGATTCTGGCTCAGGACATAAGACAGTGTCTCATATAGCCCTTGAATTTAAGCTGATACCTCTGAATCAGTGTCTTAGTCCATTTACATTATTATGAAGAAATCCTGGAGGCTGGGTAATCTATTTACAAAGAGTTTAAATCATTTTCTGGGCTGTACAAGAAGCATGCCACCAGTACCTACATCTGGTGAGAGCCTTAGGCTGCTTCCACTCATGCTAGAAGGCAAAGGGGAGCAGGTGTGTATAGGGAGCATATGGCAGAGAGGAAGAGAGAGACAAAAAAGGGAAGTGCCAGGCTCTTTTTAACAACCATTACTGTGAGGACAGCACCAAGAGATTCATGAAGCATCCGCGCCCCATGACCAAAACACATCCCATTAGGCCCTTCCTCCAACATTGAGGATCAAATTTCAAAATGAGATTTGGATGGGACCAAACCAATTAAAACATAGCAATCATCAAATATTTGGATAATAGTCCTTTACTGCAAATGTTTCCAGCTTAAATTTTCTCCAGAATTAGTTCTCTGTATGTTTAATTCTATTTGCCTTCTTTCTCTCTTTAGTTTTTTTAATTACTTCAAGTATTGGGCCTCTCCATGACACTCTTGCCTTCCAGCACGGTTGTATAAAGTTATTATTTGAATACTATCTTTTCTTATACTTTAATTACATAAAATATAGTGTAAATATATTAGCTCAGTCTGTCAACTAGAAATCATTCATTATCCTTCAATATTTTACGACAGTTTCAATCATATGTACTAAAGCTTTCAAATTTACTGCTGGTCAGCCCACAACTTTTTTCCAAAATAAAGTATGTGAATGTGATTTTTACCTAGTCACCCCACCATCTTGTGACCACAACTGATTTTATTTAGATAGATAGATAGATAGACACATATACATATATATACACACACACACATACACACACACACACACACACCCCACAGAAGGACTCTTTATACACTGACTTCCTATTTTTAAAAGAAAAAAGAGAAGTGATAATTGAAGCAATTACTTATGAAAGCCATAGTTTAAAGCACAAGATGCTTTAAGCTATGACTGTGTAGGTCAGAATTGTGTTGCAAGCCAAAATTATTATTGAAGCTACTCAATACATAGTATAACAGAGGATAAGCCTGAAGAAAAGCAAGGAAACCATGACTAAAAGTGAAAGAGATCAAACACATTCCTCCATATATCTCAACTTCCTGAGCCCAGCACAAACACAAACACATTCCTCCATATATCTCAACTTCCTGAGCCCAGCACAAACACAAACACATTCCTCCATATATCTCAACTTCCTGAGCCCAGCACAAACACAAACACCACCTGGAGAGTCCCCTGATAAAGGTCATAAGTGTTTGAAAAGTAACTGAAACTCCCAGAAGGCGGGAACCAATCATAAACGGCCAAATCGCCTTGTTCAAATGTCAGCCAATCCCAAACCTGTATTGCATAAAATCCCCTGTGACTCTATGCCTGTCTACTGCTGACTATATAATGCTGTCTCAGACCCAGCCGGGGGCTCTCGAACAGTTTTTGGTCGGGAGTCCGGGTTCGAACTTGTATTAAAGATCCTTGCCGTTTGGCTTTGACTCTGGACTCTGGTGGTCTTCTTCGGGGAATTAAAGGACTGGGGCACAACAAAAGTTATGAGTTCTAGAGAAACTTCAGTCCTTGCCAGCTTTGAATTCATGTTCTCATCCAGAATGCACTACCATACTATTACAGTAAATTAAATTAATACATTAGTTTTCTATTTCTGTACAACACATTACCACAAACTTAGCAGCTTAAAATTACACACATGTATTATTTTATAGTTTCTGTGTGTTAGAAGTTTGAGTAGAGCTTAGCTACATCTTTTTCTCAGGGTCTTAAACAACCGCAATCAACCTGTTGGCCAGGCTGCATTCTATTCTGGGTCTTACAGTCCTATTCAAAGTTGAATCATCTTGAAACAATTAAGTTCCTTGCAGTTGTAGAATTCACATCTCTGGTGTCTTTCTGGCTAAGGCAGGACCCATATTCAATTTCTAAAGACCCCACAATTCCTTGCCATGCAACCTTCTCCTTTGGCAACTTACAATAGTAATGCTGGATTTTTTAAGAACAAGAGGGATTTTTGAAGAACAAAAGAATTTCTTCCTCCAGCCTGCCAAGATGGAGGCTTATAAGAAGAGTGACATTTCCTACTCTTTACCCTATTATACTGGTTATGAGATGAAGCAGGGATCTTTATTATGGTCCTGCTTGCCTAGACCTCATCTTAAATTCCTCCAAGGGAAATTCCAGGTACCTAGCTAGCCCTGAGAAGTCAATGAGCAACTTGATAAGAAAGAAGGAAATAATAGCTTAAAACAATAGCCAAAAAGTTAAAGTCACAAGATGTTTGATTTCCTATAGAAACTAAAGCATGTTAACATATGTCCCTGAGTTGTTTTTCAGAAACCCAGATCCCAACCAAATGGATTTGCTTGCATATAGACCTCAGATCAGAGGAAAACAAAGAGTATTGTTCTAAATTATTCCCGAAGGGCCTGAAGTAAATAATGCCCACAGGCCACACCTCAACATTCCTTTCTGCTGACCTCAAGTTTTTAGAAAAAATTTCCTTTACTAATTGCAAATCAGAGTCTTTGAATCTACCTATAACCTGTAAGCCACTATTTTCCCTTCAAGACGCCCTGCCTTTTTATTTAGGCCAAACCAATGTATAACACCATGTATTGACTTACAAAGCCTGTAACTTCTGCTTTCCTGAAACTTACCGCTGCCTTTAAAAATTCCTGCTTATAATATACAAGAAAAAAAAAAACAACCCCATCAAAAAGTGGGCAAAGGATATGAACAGACATTTCTCAAAAGAAGACATTCATACAGCCAACAGACACATGAAAAAATGCTCATCATCACTGGCCATCAGAGAAATGCAAACCAAAATCACAATGAGATTCCATCTCACACCAGTTAGAATGGCAATCATTAAAAAGTCAGGCAACAACAGGTGTTGGAGAGGATGTGGAGAAATAGGAACACTTTTACACTGTTGGTGGGATTGTAAACTAGTTCAACCATTATGGAAAACAGTATGGCAATTCCTCAAGGATCTAGATCTAGATGTACCATATGACCCAGCCATCCCACTACTGGGTATACACCCAAAGGATTATAAATTGTTCTACTACAAAGACACATGCACATGTATGTTTATTGCGGCACTATTCACAATAGCAAAGACTTGGAATCAACCCAAATGTCCATCTGTGACAGACTGGATTAAGAAAATGTGGCACATATACACCATGGAATACTATGCAGTCGTAAAAAAGGATGAGTTTGTGTCCTTTGTAGGGACATGGATGCAGCTGGAAACCATCATTCTTAGCAAACTATCACAAGAACAGAAAACCAAACACCGCATGTTCTCCCTCATAGGTGGGAACTGAACAATGAGATTACTTGGACTCGGGAAGGGGAACATCACACACTGGGGCCTATCATGGGGAGGGGGGAGGGGGGAGGGATTGCATTGGGAGTTATACATGATATAAATGATGAATTGATGGGTGCTGACGAGTTGATGGGTGCAGCACACCAACATGGCACAAGTATACATATGTAACAAACCTGCACGTTATGCACATGTACCCTGGAACTTAAAGTATAATAAAAAAAAAGAAAAAAAAAATTTCGTATGCAAAGAGAGAGCCTAGGGCTCAACATTAGTATCCTAATTTATGAAGAGAGAAATGAACTGTAGACTTGGCCAGCTGGTTTAGGTAAGAGGATAATAGAATACCAAAAAACACCAAGCAAAGTAGCTCAAATTGTAGAAAACGAAATGCAGCAATATTTAAACATAATTCAGCTCATTTTGAAGCTCTTAGACTTTCCAAAAACTCTGTAATAACTAAAGCACACAGTGTAATGAATAAAATGAAAATGTGAAAAAATAAAATAAAATAAAATAAACCACAAAACTGAGTATCCACTATATTCTATATATATGTATATACATATGCATTTGTATTAATAAATTATATATATAAGTAAATCTAAATTATATATTACAAAAAAAGTAATTTTTAAAGTGAGCTAGAAATGAAATAAACTATTTTAAATGTCAAAAAAAAAAAAAATTCCTGCTTATAAGCCATCAAGGAGGTCATGTCTTAAGCATGAGCTGCCTGTTTGTCCTTGCTTGGCACCCTGCAAATGAAGGCCCTTCTTTCTCCCACTGCAAAACCTCAGCGTGGTTGTTTGGTTTTACTGAGCTGACTGAGCAGATGTGCATTTGGGTCAGTAACAGTTAGTAGCAAGTCACAGGTCCTGTTTAGACTTAAGTGGAGAGGACTGTACAAGAATGTGATTCATTTGGGGTCACCTTGGGGTGTATGTACCACAGTGAGTTTTTTCTGCTTGTGATCAAAAGTGGCTAGTGAATATATTACCTCAAACACTTTGTGAAGGAGGCAAAGGCTTAACAAATAGATATTAAGACACTCATACATTGGCTTTTAATTTTTTTTTTTTTTTTTTTTTACTTTTTATCAACATCTACTCACTTTGAACAAGAAATAAGAAACCATTTTCTTCACTAACATAAAGTCTCTACAAACAGAATGCCTGTTGGCAAAAACTACCGGTCTGAACCTCAGGGGGTTTGGTTAAACTAATTGAAGAGGTATGCACTCTGTTTAATTAACCATTACTCATTGATTTTCTTCTTTTTAAAGTCTGGCCTTAGACACTGCATTGCTACTTAGTAAGTTGAATTTATGCTCCTAGAATTGCCAACATATCACCTTACTTTTAAATCTGCCTAACTTTATCAAACATATAAAAATAGAGGAGAAATGCTTGACCAAATACAAAGCTACTTAGAGAGGCTAAATGATTCCAGAATCTAAAATATAAACAAGCAGCTGTTATGTAAAAACACATTTTATTGGTTTTCTGAATGAAGTATTTATTTTTACTAACTTAGACTAAGTAAAAAATGTGACAACTAATTGCAAGAGCCTTGGTTTTACTACCAGGAAAGAAAGAAAAAGAAAACATTCTATAGAGTATAAATATAAAGCCTAAATGACGTAAAATGGATATTGTAGCATGCTTTCCCAAAAGACAGTTGTTTCATTATATTTGAAAGTGTGACTTTACTATGTTGGTGTCAAGCAGAACTTTGCCTTCACCCTCTGAAAGTTCACTGAAAATCACTGATGAAAGGCAGATTAATAGAAGGCATACGAATTTATTTGGCCATATTTTTACACGACATACGAGCCTTCAGAATGAAGAATGAAGATCCAAAGATATAAGAAAAACCTTCTATTTTTGCACTTATGGTCAACAAAGTATGGAAAGCCACGTAGAAATATGACTGGACAAAAGGGGTATAATCTAATGTCAATAGACTGAGTAGGGAAACTCAGCAGTACTTGTCTGTCTAGATTCCTGTTGTCCTCTGTGAGCATGCACTCTGTCCTTCTGGGTATGGGGCAGGAGCCTCTATGGAATGGGAGTCTTACAACCTACAATCAAACAAGGTAGGTCAGAAAATTTCTGTATGGTCAGTTTTCACATGATAAGATACAGCAAAGTTAGAGTAATATTTTTAGGTTTTGTGGCTAGCTTCGTGGGAAAGGAGTCCTGGTTTCTGTGACCTACCTTAGGGAAGAGGGATTCTGGTTTCTGTACATAGCATTGAGGGAAAATGACAGGCCAGAAACAGGAAGGCAGAAGATCAGAAAGAAACTTATTTCCGAGGCTGCTTCTGAGGCCTTTCTTTGGGATATTGTTTTCTGGGTCCTAACAACTGTGTAGGAAGAAATAAACTTTGCTTCTACACTCCTTTAAGTTTTCACTTGGGACAGACACTCTAACAATATACAGATTATCCAGAGAAAAATAACCAGAAGTTTATTAACATGTATACAACACATACGCATGGAAGATACCCAGGGAATGAGTGACACTTCAAGATATAGCATAAAGTTCAGGCTTAACTACCATTGTCTACTGCAACAAACAAAGAAGGACATGGGAGGCCAATTACGGGGAGATACCCAGAATAAGCATGGCGAATAAGAATAGATTTGTCTTGCAAATTTATGTCAGTGCCTCCTCTATTGACAAAGGTCTCCACTGATTTAGAGTGATCATCCTCTTTCTGGTACATGGGGGCAATACCCATACAAATGGAGATTTTCTTTATAGATATAAATTTCCCTTATAATGGGATAACTTCTACTCTGTTTAAAGAGTTTCTTTAGTTCTGCAGTTTCTCAAAGTAATCTGCTCTAAATAATACTTATACCATAAAGGTTTATTTTGAAGTGGCATATTCTGGTATCCTAAACTCATAATTTGAATTGCCATAATTTGGTCTATAAATGCAACCTCTAAGTCTAAAGAAGATAATACACTATACAACTTTTTTAAAAAAAATGTGCAATTCGCCGGGTGCGGTGGCTCAAACCTGTAATCCCAGCACTTTGGGAGGCCAAGACGGGCGGATCACAAGGTCAGGAGATCGAGACCATCCTGGCTAACACAGTGAAACCCTGTCTCTACTAAAAAATACAAAAAACCAGCCGGGCGAGGTGGCGGGCGCCTGTAGTCCCAGCTACTCAGGAGGCTGAGGCAGGAGAATGGCGTAAACCCGGGAGGCGGAGCTTGCAGTGAGCTGAGATCCGGCCACTGCACTCCAGCCTGGGCGACAGAGCGAGACTCCGTCTCAAAAAAAAAAAAAAAAAAAAAAAAAAATGTGCAATACTATTAGGAAAGGAGAAAGATGACTTGTTAAATATTAAATTAATATAGCCTATTTCATTGTATATTTTTAAATGAAAATAAATTCATAAAGTCAAAGGAGTGTATATTTATTTACTTTAAAAGATAAATTTTCTTCATCTAAACAAGTTGTGACAACATTATTTTTAAGTATTTATCTTTCTGTAAGAAAATCTTTTGTGCAACCTTAATTCAAAGTAATTCACGTACTAACATCCTAAAAAAGTTAATGGCTACTATAAATCATTCTACTATAAAGACACATGCACATATATGTTTATTGCGGCACCATTCACAATAGCAAAGACTTGGAACTAACCCAAATGTCCATCAATAATAGACTAGAGAAAGAAAATGTGGCACATATACACCATGGAATACTATGCAGCCATAAAAAAGGATGAATTCATGTCCTTTACAGGGACATGGATGAAGCTGGATACTATCATTCTCAGCAAACTAACACAAGAACAGAAAACCAAACACCTCATGTTCTCTCATAAGTGGGAGTTGAACAATGAGAACACATAGACACAGCGAGGGGAACATCACACACCAGGGCCTATCAAGAGTGGGGGGCAAGGGGAGGGATAGCATTCGGAGAAATACCTAATGTAGGTGACAGGTTGATGGGTGCAGCAAACCACCATGGCACATGTATACCTATGTAACAAAACTGCACATTCTGCACATGTACCCCACAACTTAAAGTATAATAATTTTGTAAAAAGTTAATGGCTACCTTTCTGAAATGATTAAATCAAACTTAGTTGACATGTGTTTTCTATTTAATACACATCCTTCTTGTTGATACATTATGAAGGACAGCATAAATAAGGAAGCATACAATCCTTGCTTATGAGTAGATTACCACCAAGTTAAAAATTCCAGTTGTCAACATAGAAAATGGAACAAATGTGGTAAAGATTAAACAATGATAAAAAATAGAAATATGAGAAAAGGGACAGGGTAGTCATGACTGATGTTTAAATGAGTCACAGAAAATGGCTGCAGGATCTTAGATGAGGGATAATTCGCTAATAAGAATGGTATTTCATTGAATAAAGCACCGTCACTTAGATGGTTAGAAAGAGTGTTCCATCTCTACTTCTGTTAGTTTCAGTAGTCTAGTTGTATGATCTACAGAAATCTATTTTCCTTCCCTTGGTTTTGTAAGGATAACAGGAGGGCTTTACCCTCTGTCCTTGGATGATTTGCTGGAAATAAACAGACAATAGGCAGATTAACAGGAGAAAAAGTCATACAAAATTTATTTAATGTCCATAAGACATTAAATGTCCATAAAACACAGAAAAGTGTTTATACAATAAGTTAATAAGGTTCAGATGCTTATATACCCTTTGTTACAGTGGAAGAGAGATGGAGGAAATGTGGCAATTTTGAGTGACAGTAAATTATTTTTAGGAGGTATGAATGGACCCAATATTCAGGCAATTGATAGTAAATGATTCTCTTTGGGAATTTAATGAGGACTAGAGAACAAACAATGGTTTGGGACAAAGTTTGAAATTCCTCTTGTCTCTAGGTGTGGTGTTTAATTTTCAGTCTCTTCCTTTGTAATATGAATTTCAATATTTTCTAATTAATGACATTTCAGGGAGGGGATCAAAAGCAATTGTATCACTCTTGGCCAGGTCAGGCTTCTAGGTAGATAAAGGAACTTCAGAGAACAACCTCATTGTGTGGGAGACATTGAGGCTGATTCTTTAGTTTAGCATGTCAAAGCATCATATTTTTTGATATTGTTTTCTAAGCCCTGACATTTTTAATTCCTATATTATAAAATGAAAATTGGCTATCATGGATGGTATATAAAGTTCTTTCACCATATCAAAATATATGCTTTAATTGTGGCATCAACCAAAATAGTCAAATTCTGTAAAACATTTGAAGAGATTTATTCTAAGCCAAATATGAGTAATTAATGGCCTGTGACACAGCCCTCAGGAGACCCTGAGAACATGTGTCCAAGGTATTTGGGACACAGCCTAGTTTTACACATTTTAGGGCGACATGAGATATCAATCAAATACATGTAAAACGTACATTGGTTCAATCTCAAAGAGTGGGACTGCTAGAAGAGGGGACTTCCAAGTCATAGGTAGGTTTAATAATTTTCTGATTGGCAATTGGTTGAGTTATTATCAATGAAAGGATTGTCTGGGTTATGAGAAGGGTTTGTGGAGACCAAGGTTTTATCATGCAGATGAAGCCTCCAAGTAGCAGGCATCAGAGAGAATAGGTGGTAAATGTTTTTCATCACACTTAAGATCTGTATTGATGTTAATACTGGTGGGCTTTTCCTGAATTCCAAAAGGGATGGGGAGTATAATGATGTAAGTCCGACCCCGCTTCTATCACGGCCTGAATAAATTTTTCAGGTTAACTTTGGAATACCCTTGGCCAAGAGGAGTGATCTATTCAGATGGTTGTGGGGTCTTATAATTTGATTTTGGGGTATAAATTTTCCTCTTTCCAGCCAAGATTTGCCAGGGGCAACATCAGTGGCCACCTAATGTTTTTTTCCCATAGCACTGCCAGGGTGGCATGACTGCCTGCCCTGGGTCCATCCTGTCCCTTGGTGGGATTCCCCCCATGTCCAAGGGACTTACAGTCAAAAGACTTGTAGCCAATTTAAATGTTCTAGGCCAGATGGGAATGGAAGTGAACAGACATTCACTAACCTTCAATTTTTTTTTTTTTTTCTTTAAGTAAAAGACCAACAAAGAGCCAAGGATGAGGTCACAAAACTGAGCTACTGTAGTCCTGGTTTTAGTTACAGATATACAGTATTTAGCCGTACAAAAAATAAGCACTGTTAAAAAACTTTAAGCTAAGTCATTTTAGAGACTTGTTTTGCTGCAGTGCTTTTTGCAGTCTTAGTCATTTGCCCTAAGGTGGTTGATAAAAATTTTTAATATATATCTGCATAAATTTCATAACTAGGAATATTATATCCAGGAGGCTTTCTCATGAGGTATCTTTATATTCTCCCAGCACTAATTTTAATTCTACAAGAAGCAGAAAGTTCTTTATGGTTGGGATGGATGAAAACGTAGCACACAATAGCTCAGAAGGCAA
This sequence comes from Trachypithecus francoisi, assembly GCF_009764315.1. NCBI lineage: Eukaryota > Metazoa > Chordata > Mammalia > Primates > Cercopithecidae > Trachypithecus > Trachypithecus francoisi. The sequence continues at coordinate 7,224,946 of NW_022681471.1, forward strand.
GGTCCCTTGTTTTACCAGCTGGTTAGGCATTTGTGTACTCACTCCTGATTTAGAGGGTCTGAACTAATTTTATCTTTCAAACCAGCTATTACAATCTCATGTGTCTACCTCTTCCATGATAGTCCCTGGGTCTAGAATAAGGGTGTTTGTATAATCTTAGCAGCAGGGAATTTGCGGTGAAAAACAAATCCCGCCCAGTAGTATGCCAAATGAGGGAGAGTCACATCTCCAGTCTTCAGAATCCCATGATTCTGGTTTCCTCGGTAGCAAAACAAGGTGAGATAAATAACAATATTTTGACAATCAAAAGTGTACTTGTGTGACAGAACAGAAAAAGAAACCTATTCCATTAGAGCACCAACTAAAATTAAGAAGAAAAATTATAATCTGGTACTCTTCAGAGAATTATTGTAGCCAAGAAATAATTCGTGACTCAATGCTGCAGTCAAAAACAAAAGTCAGGGCTGAAATCTAGTAACAAGTGTTACACTCTTCCATTGAAATGATTTTTTCTCCCTTTCTGGCCCTCGTTTTCTGCTAAAGATAAATTATAGTAAGACCAATTTGTTTGCAAAATAAGTTTTAGGCTTATTATACTTGGCTTGATTATGTACAAAAAGTGCAGTAAGAATTCATTGGCCACATAGGCTCATTTAAGTTGGCTTTGCTGAAACTTTACTTAAAAATATGTTATTCTAGTCAAAGTCTTGGTAAAATAACCAGTGTCTCCAATTGTCTTGTTTTAAATGAAAACACTCTTACTAAACTTATCAAATCCTGAACAGTTTTTCAATTTTGGGGAACTCAAAGAGAGAGAGGTAAATTTGCTTACAAATGAAAGAGATCAAACACACTCACACATTCCTCCATATATCTCAAACACAAACACATTCCGCCATATATCTCAACTTCCTGGGCCCAACACAAACACATTCCTCCATATATCTCAACTTTGGAAAAAAAAAACACCATCTGGAGAGTCCCCTGATAAAGGTCATAAGTGTTTGAAGAAATAACTGAAACTCCCGGAAGGCGGGAACCAATCATAAACGGCCAAATCGCCTTGTTCAAATGTCAGCCAATCCCAAACCTGTATTGCATAAAATCCCCTGTGACTCTGTGCCTGTTTACTGCTGACTATATAACGCTGTCTCAGACCCAGCCGGGGGCTCTCGAACAGTTTTTGGTCGGGAGTCCAGTTTCGAACTTGTATTTAAGATCCTTGCCGTTTGGCTTTGACTCTGGACTCTGGTGGTCTTCTTCGGGGAATTAAAGGACTGGGGCACAACACAAAAACATAGTTCACCCAAATGCACTAAACTATAAGTAACTCAAAAGAAAAAAATGTTTGACTCTTCTTTAACCAGAGCAGCAGGTTTCCAAACAAGATGTTGTTTATTCACCTTGAAACTGCCATTTACACTCTAAGCAGCTCTTGTTAAATGAGAGCAGTTTATCAGGCGTTGTAGAATCTAGCAGTTCCTCACATGGAGTCAGCCCTAGAGGGGAAGAAAAGGCTTCCTGCTCATAAGTATCTCCTTGCATCCCCAGGTAACGAGATCCTATGTAAACCACTTTTCTTTTAACATGGAACTCTTTTGGGCAGCATTATTTCTATTAGCATAGAGGTAGCTTCAGTTACCATTCTATAACATGCCAATAAATGTCCCGTAAGTAGAAATTCTCTAGTCCAGAAGTTGTCTTTTGGAAGTGCTCCCAATCTTGCCATAAGGCCTAATAAATGCTCCAGAAAGAACTACGAAGTGGAAGATTTGTCTCAACTAGCACTTCAGCTTTTATCCTATATTCTGCAGGCTCGGGCAATCTTATTAGTTCCCATTTAACATGTCCAGCTAATATTTCTCAAAGGGCAGATGTATATGCCTTCAGTTTTGTAGTACTAGACAGGGGAAACATCCGCGAGTTAGATACAATACTGATTTTCATAAGACATTTAGGTAAAAGAGTCACTCCTACCTTACATAAAGCCTGTTTAAACATCTCAAATTTCACAATCCTGTAATAACCTGTACCTTTTGATGTTCTGGTCCCAGGAGCTTTTCTTTTCTCCCCTCAGACCATTTTACCTTTCCTGGTGGAAAAATATTAGCGTTCCAAGCACAGAGTTGAGCCAAGAGACTCAGACTCTTTTGTCAGTTTTTATCTTGCCTCAACATTGCCACAGGAAATGTCAGGTTTTTCATTATAACCTTTGGCTTTTGATGTCTTCAAAGTTTCCTCAATCTGAGGCAAATGCAGAAAACTGGTGCAGGGCCTTTTATGTTGGGGAACCAGTAAAGGTTCCCTTTGGTTCACTCTACCTTTGATAGCATTGTAAAAAACTTTCTTTGAAACTCGTCACCTTTCTGGAGCGAGTCCATTGACTCCCTTTCGCCTTTCCTATTTTTCTTTCTTTTTTTTTTTGTTAATTACTCCAATATTTTATTAAGTATCTGTTAAGTCCCACGAGAGATAGCAAATTTGATAAGGCTTCTCAAACAGTTGTATAATTCTGCAGGAATAATGTTACCTGTGGTGATCATGTAAAAGTAACCCCTTTAACCCAAACATTTACCATAGCCTGGGTAATAGGCATATTCAGTGCGAAAATATCCTGCTCATTATAATCCAGTCCCATATTGCTTGAATATGAAACATATCGGCTGCTTCATCAGGGCTCCACTTGACATTTTCTAAGAAGAGGTGGGTAGCCCCCTTCTCAGGATAAACAGATCTTATGGTGGTCATTTACCCAGTCCACTAGGCTGGTCATTCTCTTCGGAATAACTACCTGTGCATTTGGATCACATATACACATTAGTGATTGCTTAACAGTGATCTGTGGGCCTTGCGTCAACCCAAACATGCTCTTTCATTCTGTAGCATTAAAATTAAGCGTAATGCCCTTAAAATAATTATTTTTACATTCCTTTATAGTAAAGGTTTTTTAGGAAGCTTATGATACCAAATCTATAAAATAGAACAATTCCTTTATATTATATCCTCTAGTTTTAATAGTTACTGGGGTTTGCCCTCTCCCCACATTGACTATCTTTTTTGTAACCACAGGTCTCAGAGGTAATTTTTCATTGCCCTGGTTTAATTTCTTCTTTTGTGGATAGCACTGAGGCTAGTGGCCAGAGGTGAGACAAAACACATCTGAGCATAGTCCAGGCTTAAGGCCCAACCCAGCACACTTTTGCTTTCTTTTTTTTATTTCTAATTTTTGTGGGTACGTAGTAGGTGTATATAATTATGGGGTACATGAGATGTTTTGAAACAGGCATGCAGTGTAAAATAAGCACATCATGGAAAATGCAGTATCCATCCCCTCAGTCATTTAACCACTGAGTTGCAAACAATCCAATCATACCCTACAAGTTATTTAAAAATGTACGGTTACGTTATTATTGACTATAGTTACCTGTTGTGCTATCAAATAGTATGTCTTATTCATTCTAGTTATTTTTTGTACGTATTAACCACTCCTGCCTTCCCCCCAGTACCCCACTACTTTTCTAAGCCTCTGGTAACCATCCTCCTACTCTCTATGTCCGTGAGTTCAATTGTTTTGATTTTTAGAACTCATAAATAAATGAGAACATTCGATGTTTGTCTTTCTGTGCCTGGATTATTTCACTTAACATAATGATCTCCAGTTACATCCATGTTGTTGCAAAAGACTGGAGCTCATACCTTTTTTATGACTGAATAGTACTCCATTGTGTATATGTACCACATTATCTCCATCCATTCATTTGTTGATAAACACTTAGGGTGCTTCTAAATCTTAGATATTGTAAACAGTGCTGCCACAACCATAGGAGTACAGATATCTCTTCAATACACTGATTGCATTCCTTTTGAGTATATACCCAGCAGTGGGATTGCTGGATCACATGGGGGCTCTATTTTTAGTTTTTGAGGAACCTCCAAACTGTTCTCCATAATGGTTGTACCAATTTACACTCCCACCATCAGAGTGCGAGGGCTCTTTTTTTTGTCTACATCCTTGCCAGCATTTGTTATTGACTGTGTTTTGGATATTAGGCATTTTAACTGGAGTGAGATGATATATCTGTAGTTTTGATTTGCATTTTTCTGATGATCAGTGATGTTGAGCACCTTTTCACATGCTTGTTTGCAATTCATATTTCTTCTGTTGAGAAATGTCTATTCGAATCTTTTGGGCTGGGTGCAGTGGCTCACGCCTGTAATCCAGCACTTTGGGAGGCCAAGGTGGGTGGATCACCTGAGGTCAGGAGTTTGAGACCAGTCTGGCCAACATGGTGCAACCTCGTCTCTACTAAAAATACAAAAAATTAGCTGAGCATTGTGGTGGGTGCCTGCAATCCCAGCTGCCCAGGAGACTGAGGAAGGAGAATCACTTGAACCCAGGTGGTGGAGGTTGCAGTTAGCCCAGATTGTGCCATTGTACTCCAGCCTGGGCGACAACATCAAAACTCTGTCTCGAAAAAATAAATAAATAAATAAATAAGAAATTTTTTGCCTATCTTTTGATCAGATTATTAGATTTTTTCCTAGAGTTGTTTGCTGAGCCCCTTATATATTCTGGTTTTTAATCCCTTGTCAGGTAAATAAATTGCAAATATTTTCTCCCATTCTGTGGGTTGTCTCTTCACTTTGTTGATTGTACTCTTTGCTGTTTAGAAGCCTTTTAACTTGATGTGATCCCGTTTGTCCATTTTTGCTTTGGTTGCCTGTGCTTGTGGGGTACTACTCAAGAAAGTTTTGCACTAACCAATGTCTTAGAGATTTTCTCTGAAGTTTTCTTATAGTAGTTTCAAGATGTGAAGTTGTACATTTAAGTATTTAATCCTTTTTCATTTGATTTTTGCATACGGCCAGAGATAGGGATCTAGTTTTAATCTTCTGCCTATGGAGATCCAGTTTTCACAACAAAATTTATTGAAGAGACTGTCTTTTCGCCAGTGTATGTTCTTGGAACCTGTGTTAAAAATGAGTTCACTGTAGGTGTGTGGATTTGTTTCTGGGTTCTCCATTGTGCTTCATTGGTGTGTGTGTCTATTTTTATGCCAGTACTATGCTGTTTTAATTACTCTAGCTCTGTAGTACTATTTGAAGTCAAGTAATGTGACTACTCTAGCTTTGTTCTTTTTGCTTAGGATGGGTTTGGCTATTCTGGATCTTTTGTAGTTCCATATAAATGTTGGGATTTTTTTTTTTCTATTTCTGTGAAGAATGCCATTGGCATGTTGATATGGATCGAATTGAATCTGTAGATTGCTTTGTGTAACATGGACATTTTAACAATATTGATTCTTACAATTCATGAACATTGGATTTTTTTTTTCATTTTTTGATGTTCTCCTCCAGTTTGTTCATCAATGTTTTATAGTTTCATTATAGAAATCTTTTACTTCTTAACTTAATTCCTAGGTATTTAAGTATGATTGTTGTAAATGACATTACTTTTAAACTTATTTTTCACATTGTTCATGACATATAGAAATGCTACTGACATTTTATGTTGATTTTGCGTAATACAACTTTACTGAATTTATCAGCTATAATAGTTTTCTTGTGAAGTCTTTAGGTTTTTCCAAATATAAGATCTTATCATCTGCAAACAAGGATAATTTGACATTCCTTTCCAATTTGGATGCCCTTCATATCTTTCTCTTGTCTGATTCCTCTAGCCAGGACTTACAATACTGTGTTGAATAACAGTGGTGAGACTGGGGTTCCTGGTCATGTTCTGGATCTTAGAGAAAGACTTTTCAGTTTTTTACATTTAGTATGATACTGACTGTGGGTCTGTCATATATGGCATCTAGTATGTTGAGCTATAGTTTTTCTAACCCCAGTTTTTTTTAGGGTTTTTATCATGAAGGGATGTTGAATTTTATCAAATGTTTTTTCAGCATCAATTGAAAAGATCATATGGTTTTTATCCTTTAGTCTGTTAATATGATGTATCACATTGATTGATTTTTGTATGTTGAAGCATCTTTGCATCCCAGTGATAAATCCCACTTGGTCACGATGAATAAACTTTTTAATGTACTGTTGAATTCAGTTTGCTAGTCTTTTGTTGAGGATTATTGCATCAATATTCATCAGAGATACTGGCCAACAGTTTCCTTTTATTGATGTCTCTTGATCTGGTTTTGGTATCAGGGTATTACTGGATTCACAAGAATGAGTTTGAAAGTATTCCCTCCTCCTGATCTTTTGGAATAGTTTGAGTAAGGTTGGTATGAGCTCTTTAATGTTTGATGGAATTCAGCACTGAAGCCATCAGATCCCAGGCTTTTCTTACTGGGAGACTTCTTATTACAGCTTTGATCTCATTACTTGTTATTGGTGTGTTCAGGTATTGAATTTCTTCCTGGTTCAATCTTGGTAGGTTTTATCTATCTAGAAATTTGTCCATTTCTTTTATATTTTCTGATTCATTGGCATATAGTTGCTCATAGTTGTCACTAATGTTCTTTTGAATTTCTGCAGCATCAGTTGTAATAATTCCATTTCATTTCTGATTGTATTTATTTTGATTTTCTCTCTTTTTTTCTTAGCTTGGCTAAAGGTTTGTTGACTTTTTGTAACTTCAAAAATAATCTTTTTGTTTCATTTATCTTTTGTATATTTTCACTTCAATTTCATTTATTTCTGCTCTGAAGTTTATTATTTCTTTTCTTCTCCTTATTTGGGGTTTGCTTTTCTCTTGCTTTTCTAGTTATTTAAGACACATTGTTAGATTTTTAAAAAATTTTTTTAAATATATATATATAGGTACTTACAGCTATATACTTTCCTCTTAGTACTGCTTTTACTGTATCCCATAGGTTTTGGTATGTTGTGTTTCCATTAACGTTGATTGCAAGACATTGTTAAAATTTCTTCTTGGCCAGGCGCGGTGGCTCAAGTCTGTAATCCCAGCACTTTGGGAGGCCGAGACAGGCGGATCACGAGGTCAGGAGATCGAGACCATCCTGGCTAACACGGTGAAACCCCGTCTCTACTAAAAATACAAAAACTAGCCGGGCGAGGTGGCGGGCGCCTGTAGTCCCATCTGCTCGGGAGGCTGAGGCAGGAGAATGGCGTAAACCCGGGAGGCGGAGCTTGCAGTGAGCTGAGATCCGGCCACTGCACTCCAGTCCGGGCGACAGAGCGAGACTCCACCTCAAAAAAAAAAAAATTTCTTCTTAATTTCTACATTGACCCACTGATCATTAAGGAGCATATTGCTCATTTCAATGTCGTTTTATAATTTCCAAAATTCCTCTAGTTATTAATTTCTAGTTTTATTCTATTGTGGTCAAAGAAATTGCTTGATATCATTTGAATTTTTTGAATGTTTTAAGACTTGTTTTGTGATCGATTATATAGTCTATTCTTGAGAATGATTTATGTGCTTAGGAAAATGATATGTATTCTGCAGCTCTTGGATAACATGTTCGGTAAATATCTATTAGATCCATTTGGTCTATAGTGCAGATTATGTCTGATGTTTCTTTGTTGATTTTCTGGCTGGAAGATCTGCCCAATGCTGAAAGTGGGGTGTTGAAGTCTCCAGCTATTATTGTATTGGGGCCTCTCTCTCTCTCTCTTTAGCTGTAATAATGTCTCCTTTATATATCTGGGTGCTCCAGTGTTGGGTGCCTACATATTTAAAATTGCTTTGTCCTCTTGCTGAATTGACCCCATTAACATTATATAGTGATCTTACTTGTCTCTTCTCATAGTTTTGGCCTTAAAATCTATTTTTTGTGTTATAAGTATAGTGATTCCTGCTCTTTTTTGGCTCCCATTGGCATGGAATATCTTTTCTCATCTCTTTATTTTCAGTCTATGTGTGTCCTTTTTATTATTTAAATAAGAAAAAAGTCTACAGTACCCAGTATTACCAGACAGTCTCCAATCCAAGTATTAACCAGGCCCAATCCTGCCTAGTTTCTGAGATCACACAAAATCAGGCATATTCAGGGTGGTATGGCCACAGACTCTATGTGTGCCTTTATAGGTGTTTCTTATAGGTGACAGATCAATGGGTCTTGTTTTTTGATTAATTTAGCCAGTCTATGGCTTTTATTGTAGACTGCATTTCATTTACATTCAATGTTATTATTGATAAGCAAGAACTTACTCCTGCCATTTTGTTATTTGTTTCCTGGTTGTTTTGTTGTCTTCTCTTTGTGTTTTCTTTCACTCTTGTCTTCTTCTAGTGAAGATGATTTTCTCCGGTGATATGGTTCAGTTTCTTACTTTACATTTTGTGTATATCTATTGTATGCTTTTTGGCTTGAGGTTACCATGAGGTTTGCAAATTCTATCTTATGACTCATTATTTTAACCTGACGAAAACACTATTTGCATTAACAAATAAGCAAGAATAAAAGTAATAAAAACTCAGTTTAACTTGGTTCTCCCCACTTCTTAACTTTTCATTGCTTCTATTTATATCTTATTGGACTGACTACATCTTGAAAAGCTGTTTTAGTTATTGACTGGTTTATCATTTAGTCTTTCTACTTAGAATAAGAGTAATTTATACACCAGTCACAGTGTTGTAATATTCTGTGTTTTTCTATGTATGTAATATTGCCAGTAAGTTTTGTATCCTCAGGTGATTATTTATTGCTCATTAAGGTCCTTTTATCTCATTGAAGTATTCCCTTCAGTATTTCTTGCAGTCGGGGTCTGGTATAGATGAAATCTCTCAGCTTCGGTTTGTCTAGAAAAGTGTTTATTTCTCCTTCATATTTGAAGGAAATTTTTGCAAGATCTAGTATTCTAGGATAAATGTTGTTTTCTTTTTTTTCCTTCAGCACTTTAAATATGTCATGCCATTCTCTACTGGCCTGTAAGGTTTCCACTGAAAAGTCTGCTGCCAGATCTATAGGAGCGCTCAAGTGTGGTGCTTGTTTCTTTTCTCTGGCTGCTTTTAGGATCTTTTATTTATAATTGACCTTTGGGAGTTTGATGATGAAACATCTTAAGGTAGTCTTCTTTGGGCTAAATCTGCTTGGTGATATATATCTTTTTTGAACGTGGATATTGATATCTTTCTCTAGGTTTGGGAAATTCTCTGTGATTATCCATTTGAATACATTTTCTACACCGAGCTCTTTCTCTCCCTCTTCTTTAAGGCCAATAACTCTTAAATTTGCCCTTTTGAGACTATTTTAGATCCTGTATGCATGCTTCATTGCTTTTTATTCTTTTTTATTTTGTCTCATCTGACTGTGTATTTTCAAATAGCCTGCCTTCAAGCTCAAAAATTCTTTCTTCTGCTGGTTTCAGTCTGCTATTAAAGAACTATGATGTATTCTTACATGCACCAATTGCATTTTTCAACTACAGAATTTCTACTTGATTTTTTAAATTATTTCGATCTATTTCTTAATTTTATCCAATAGAATTCTGAATTCCACCTCTATGCGATCTCAAATTTCCTTGGGTTTCCTCAAAACAGCCATTTTGTATTCTTTTTGAAAGCTGACATATCTCTGTTACTCCAGGATTGATCCATGATGCCTTATTTAGTTCATTTGGTGAGGTCGTATTTTTCTGGATAGTGCTCATGCTAATAGATGTTCCTCTGCGTTTGGGCATTGGAGAGTTAGGTATTTATTGTAGTCTTCACTGTCTTGGCTTATTTGTAGCCATCCTCTTGGGGAGCCTTTGCATATATTGGAAAGGACTTAAGTGATGTTATATAAGCTGTATCTGCTTTAAGGGGTGCCCCAAGCCCAGGTCTTGCAGACTTGTAGAGGTACCACATTGATGGTCTAGGACAAGATCCAAGAGAATTCTCTAGATTACCGGCAGAGAGTCTTGTCCTCTTCCCTTACTTTTTCCCAAACATATCGAGTCTCTCTCTCTCTCTCTCTCTCTCTCTATTCTAAGCCACATACAGCTGGGGATGGAGTGACACAAGCAGCCCCTGTGCCTCCACCACCGTGACTGTGCTGGATCAGACCTGAAGCCAGCACAGTGCTAAGCCTTGCCCAAGGTCTGTTGTTACCACTCCCTGGCTTCTGACTATGTTCACCCAAGGCCATTGGACTCTACAATCAGCTGGTGGCAAAGCCAGCCAGGCATGTATTCTTCCCTTTAGGAAAGTGAGGTCCTCTAGGCACACAGTGGGTCCAGCAGTGCCATCTGTGAGTCCAAGACTAGAGTCAACATCTTTAGAAGTCTACCTGGTATTCTATCATATTGCAGCTTAGTTGGCACTCAAGAAGACAAGAAGGCAGGAGAGCTGGGCCTTGCTGAGTGTGATTTGACCAAACAAGAGGCAGCAGGAGGATATTCTCTGGATAGGGAACTCCCTCATCCAAAATGTAGAGGCAGGTAACACAGGTATAATAAATTAGAATTCATTGACATAGAATCAGCATTTTTCCTGTTTTTCTGATTTTGAAGTAACATTTTATTTTACTTGTTTTATTTTGCATAATCAAAATCATAAAGAGCTTTATTATAATAAAGAGTTTTATTATAATATAAAACTCTTTATGAAATGCCTAGGTTTCATTTTCCAAACCACAACCAACATTACAACATTGGAAAGCAACTGTAAATAGACATTCAGCACTATTGCTTTAAATGAACTGTGGATTGCTTAAAGTAAGACACATAAAAAATCCAAAACTTTTCTCTTCACAATGGATCTCAGGTCAGATCTATTAATTTCCAGTTTTTCTATTTGAAAGTTAAAATGAGAAAAAGAAAAATGTAAAACCTAGACTGATCAGAATCTTTCTCTTTTCAGGAGATGTGCCAAGCCCTAGTCTTTATTAAATTTCTTGTCATTTGATGAATTAAATATAATTACAATAAACTCACTTGGGATTTGATTATAATCTGTGTGGTTTTTCCTACCAATTATGTAGCTTCATATTTAACTCTTAAATGTAAATGTGTAACCTTTCTCTAAAAACTAGTGTCACATAACCCTGAGTACTTTACAGAATTGTTATTTGAAAGAATCTTAAAGACCCTCATTACATCTTTCAGTAGCTCTGTGAGGCAGGTAAGTAGCACATATTATACTTTCCTGTTTTTCATAGACTGACAGCTCCAGACCCTAACTCATTCTAAGGACTCAAGGGACTGATAAAAGGTCTCTGAGCTTTTGCCTTATTCTCATGCTCCTATGGTCAAATGAAAGCCCATATTCACTTCTCATTCACTAGATACTTAATTTTGGCCATAAGTGAGAGAAGTGGCAAATGAAGACTATGGGAAAAGCCTGGCTCTGTCATCTTAACAAATGAATTGTTAACCTCAGGCCTCAGGTAATATGAGAAAAGAAAACTTGAATGTTTTTGTATGGCTGAATGGATACTTGAACAAAGAGTTGATATCAAGCCTTCAATGTTACAGAATACATAGGGAAGACTTCTTTTATTTGTTCATTTATTCATTCATTCATTTTGCTTTTGGAATATCAGTTTGAATGTTGATATGCTTATCTGTCAACCTGTGAAAATATTTATAAATTTTATCTTCAGAATTTTATAAAATTTATTTAATTCTTTTTACTATTATTATAATTAAAGTTATGGGATACATGTGCACAATGTGCAGGTTTGTTACATAGGTATACATGTGCAACAGTGCTTTGCTGAACCCATCAACCTATCATCTAGGTTTCAAGCCCCGCATGCATTAGGTTTTTCTCTTAATGCTCTCCCTCCGCTTGCCCCACACCCCTTGACAGGCCCCCGTGTGTGATGTCCCCCTCCCTGTGTCCATGTGTTCTCATTGTTCAGCTCTCACTTATGAGCGAGAACATGCAGCATTTGGTTTTTTCTTCCTGTGTTGGTTTGCTGAGAATGATGGTTTCCAGCTTCATCCATGTCCCTGCAAAGGACAGGAACTCAGTCCTTCTTTACGGCTGCATAGTATTTTATGGTGTATATGTGCCACATTTTCTTTATCCAGTCTATCATTGATGGGCATTTGGGTTGGTTCCAAGTCTTTGCTATTGTCAATAGTGCTGCAATAAACATATGTGTGCATATGTCTTTATAGTAGAACGATTTATAATCATTTGGGTATATACCCAGTAATGGGATTGCTGGGTCAAATGGTATTTCTGGCTCCAGATTCTTGAGGAATTGCCACACTGTCTACCACAATGATTGAACTAATTTACACTCCCACCAACAGTGTAAAAGCATTCCTATTTCTTTACATCCTCTCCAGCATCTGTTGTTTCCTGACTTTTTAATGATCACCATTCTAACTGGCATGAGATAGTATCTCATTATTGTTTTGACTTGCATTTCTCTAATGACCAGTGATGATGAGCTTTTTTTCACTTGATTGTTGGGCACATAAATGTCTTCTTTTGAGAAGTGCCTGTTCATATACTTCACCCACTTTTTGATCAGGTTGTTTGGTTTTCTCTTGTAAATTTATCTAAGTTCCTTGTAGATTCTTGATATTAGACCTTTGTCAGATGGATAGATTGCATATATTTTCTCCCATTCTGTAGGTTGCCTGTTCACTCTGATGGTAGTTTCTTTTGCTGTGCAGAAGCCCTTTAGTTTAATTAGATCCCATTTGTCAATTTTGGCTTTTGTTGCCATTGCTTTTGGTGTTTTAGTCATGAAGGTTTTGCCCATGCCTATGTCCTGAATGTATTGCCTAGGTTTTCTTCTAGGGTTTTTATGGTTTTAGGTTTTATGTTTAAGTCTTTAATCCATCTTGAGTTAATTTTTGTATAAGGTGCAAGGAAAGGGTCCAGTTTCAGTTTTCTGCATATGGATAGCCAGTTTTCCTAGCACCGTTTATTAAATAAGGAATCTTTTCCCTGTTGCTTGCTTTTGTCTGGTTTATCGAAGATCAGATGGTGGTAGATGTGTGGTGCTATTTCTCAGGCGTTTGTTCTGTTCCATTGGTCTATATATCTGTTTTGGTACCATTATCATGCTGTTTTGGATACTGTAGCCTTGTAGCATAGTTTGAAGTCAAGTAGTGTGATGCCTCCAGCTTTGTTGCTTTTGCTTAGGATTTTCTTGGCTATACAGGCTCTTTTTTGGTTCCAATATGAAATTTAAAGTAGATTTTTCTAATTCTGTAAAGAAAATCAATGGCAGCTTGATGGGAATATCATTGAATCTATAAGTTACTCGGACAGTGTGGCCATTTTCACAATGTTGATTCTTCCTATCCATGAGCATGGAATTTTTTTCCATTTATTTGTGTCCTCTCTTATTTCTTTGAACAGTGGTTTATAGTTCTCCTTGAAGAGGTCCTTCATGTCCCTTGTAAGTTGTATTCCTAGGTATTTTATTTTCTTTGTAGCAGTTGTGAATGGGAGTTCACTCATGATTTGGCTCTCTGTTTGTCTGTTACTGACGTATAGGAATACTTGTGATTTTTGCACATTGATTTTGCATCCTGAGACTTTGATGAAGTTGCTTATAAGCTTAAGGAGTTTTGGGGTTGAGACAATGGAGTTTTCTAAATATATAATCATGTCATCTGCACACAGAGATGATTTGACTTCCTTTCTTCCTATTTGAATATGCTTTATTTCTTTCTGTTACCTGATTGCCGTGGCCAGAACTTCCAATACCATGTTGAATAGGAGTGGTGAGAGAGGGCATCCTTGTCGTGTGCTGATTTTTAAAGGGAATGCTTCCAGCTTTTGCCCATTCAGTATGATATTGGCTGTGGGTTTGTCATAAATAGCTCTTACTATTTTGAGATACGTTCCACCAATACCTAGTTTATTGAGTGTTTTCAGCATGAAGGGTGTTAAATTTTATCAAAGGACTTTTATGCATCTATTGAGATAATCATACGGTTTTTGTCATTAGTTCTGCTTATGTGATGGATTACATTTATTGATTTGCGTATGTTGAACCAGCTTTGCATCCCAGGAATGAAGCTGACTTGATCATGCTGTATAAGCTTTTTCATGTGGTGCTGGATTCGGTTTGCCAGCATTTTATTGCGGATTTTCACATCTACATTCATCAAGGATATTGGCCTGAAATTTTCTTTTTTTGTTGTGTCTCTGCCAGGTTTTGGTATCAGGATGATGCTGGCATCATAAAATGAGTTAGGGATGAGTCCCTCTTTTACTATTGTTTGGAATAGTTTCAGAAGGAATGATACCAGCTCCTCTTTGTACTTCTGATAAAATTCAGCTGTGTCTCCTTCTGGTCCCGGGCTTTTTTTTTGGTTGGTAGACTATTAATTACTGCCTCAATTTCAGAACTTGTTATTGGTCTATTCAGGGATTTGACTTTTTCCTGGTTTATTCTTGGGAGGGTGTATGTGTCCAGAAATTTATCCACTTCTTCCAGATTTTCTAGTTTTTTTTGGGGGGGTAGAGATGTTTATAGTCTCTGATGGTAGTTTGTATTTCTGTGGGATCAGTGGTGATATCCCCTTTATCATGTTTTATTGTGTCTATTTGATTCTTCTCTTTTCTTATTAGTCTGGCTAGCAGTCTATCTATTTTGTTAATCTTTACAAAAGACCAGCTCCTGGATTCACTGATTTTTTTGAAGCTTTTTTTTGTGTCTCTATCTCCTTCAGTTTTGCTCTAATCTTAGTTATTTTTTGTCTTCTGCTAGCTTTTGGATTCGTTTGCTCTTGCTTCTCTAGAACTTTTAATTGTTATTTTAGTGTGTCAATTTGAGATCTTTCTAGCTGTGTCATGTGGGCATTTAGTGCTATAAATTTCCCTCTTAACTTCTTTTATTTGTTCATTTATTTATTCATCCATTTTGCTTTTGGAATATCAGTTTGAATGTTGATATGGTATATCTGTCAACCCGTGAAAACATTTTAAATTTTGTCTTCAGAAGTTCTATAAAATTTATTTAATTCTTTTTTTAAAAAGTCTTTTTATGTATTTAGGCTGATCAAAGTTCAAACTTTTGTTGCTGCTTTAATTTGAAGTTAAGGATTTATTTATTTCACATCTACTTTCCATGCCTCGTGCTATGCAGTGTGAAGAATAAAACAGTGTAATGTCTCAATGCCTGCTCCAAAAATCTTAATATACAGTGAAAATCAGGAAATTTTTTTTTTTTTTGAGATGGAGTCTCACACTGTCACCCAGGCTGGAGTGCAGTGGCGAGATCTCAGCTCACTGCAAGCTCTGCCACCTGGGTTCATGCCATTCTCCTGCCTCAGCCTCCCAAGTAGCTGGGACTACAGGTGCCCGCCACCACTCCTGGCTAATTTTTTTTTTTTTTTTTTGTATTTTTAGAGGAGACAGGGGTTTCACCGTGTTAGCCAGGATGGTCTCGATCTCCTCACCTCGTGATCCACTCACCTTGGCCTCGCAAACTGCTGGGATTACAGGCATGAGCCATCGCACCCAGCCGCAAATTTTTAAACAAGTAGTAATACAGCAGAATTTTTAAATAACCAAGCTGAACTATATACAAATTGCTATGGGAACCCAAAGGATGGAGTATTCCTACATCAGTGGAGAAGGTAAGCAAGGCCACTGCCCTCTATCAGTCCTGAAGGCAGCATTCATGGTATAGTGTATGTGTTGTGGAGTTTTATAAAGTGTCAATATATAAGGGAAATGCCTAGAAAGGCTTTCTTGAGGAAGTAGTGCATAAGTTGATCTTTGAACAAACAGTAGAAATTTGTCATCCAGAGAATGAGAAGAAGAACATTTCAGGTATGAATACAGCATATTCAAAGACTTGGATGTGTGAAAGTGCATGCCATATCTAATGAATGACAACTCAGGTGTTTGGGGACGCTCGAATTAAGTTCCAAGAAACATCAACTGTCTCCAGAAATGGGAATGACGTTCACAATCTTTTTAAAGGCCCAGACTTAAACTTTCATATGACAGGATATGATGCTAGTGTTTGCTTAACTCATTGACGATATAGCTTCTCTTCAACTTTGTGTGAATTATCAATGAGCAGTGCAGATAAGAAAGGAAATTTATATTTATGAATGGTTCTCTCAGTGAAGAAACTTTTATATATATATATAGAGAGAGAGAGAGAGAGTAAAATTTTATCATAAACCACTTTATAAAATATGTTAAAGATAACCCTATGGAAATGAATCAAATATAGGTTTAACTTTATTCTGTTGTCCATTTTTCTGTTTCCATTCCCTTGGCATGTTCTCCTTCTCTCTCAGTTAATAGATTATGTTTTGTAAAGCTAAATTATTCACAATGTCTTTTAAAGGGAGTGTCAAACATCTACACTACTCTAGCCCAACAGATCTTCTGCCTACTTCATTAAAAAACCACAAAACGCATGTTTGTAAAATACAATAGCTGACCTTGACACTCCGTCTGTTCTTCAGAGCAGGGCCTGTATTTCTTTGCTCTTATATTCTTTATGAGCAATGGATGAAAATCTGTGGTAATATCAATGCTTTTATACTTACATAAGTGGCTGCTATACATCATAACTCCTGTCAGGAAAAATTTGCTTGGTCACCAAGATGATACTGCCATGATGATTGTGTCTTGGTTAAACCATGGCCCCACAGATTATCAAAGTGACTCTCAGGCCAAATAAGAAACAGAAAACAAATTTTCAAAGGGGAGAATGTGCTATACTTAGAAAAGACTGATGAAAAATCTAATTATGCAGTGTTCAACACAGGTGCATCTTTGTGCTTTATCGGCAGACATTTTATTCTTTCGAGTCTAATCTAACTCCATGCCTTTTCATCTCTTCTATGTACTCATCCATCTTACATTTTACATTTCTCTGTGATTTATTACTCATGATGCTTAGCACAGTTTATATTAGGTACAAAGTAAATATCTGTTGAATAGAAGAAAGTCTATGCCTCTTTATGTGAATCCTTTATATATATTCTAAAATTATATACCTAATATTACGAACACTACTCCCTGGGTCAGTCACATGGACCAAGTAATTCTTGACTTCTCCTCTAACGAAGACAACAAGAGACATACCATAGGAAGGCCCATGACTTCCATCATTTGCTTAAATATATGGAAACTTTTCATATTTTTAAATTCTGTCCCCTCCTGGGTCAAATTTCTCAAAGCTGTGCTTCATGCTGTGTAAAAATGAACTTCAATAGGGTTTTATTTTATTGATGTGAATACGACTACTTTTAATGTTTTGACTACAGTCAGTTCTAAAGCTTAGTCAACACACATCATTTCTTGTGTCTATTAAACAACTAAATCATTAATGTGGCTATGGAAAATATCTATTTAAATATGCAAAACATGACACGTGTGAGTAACCACCATGTTCCCTGTACAAAGGGTCTCTTGAATTTCACAAAGTTCTGAATAACAGTTTGAATTGTATCAGAACAAAGGCCATAAAGAAATAACTTTCAATTCTCATTGCTCTACTATGGACTAATAAAAATAGCTGCTGTTCATATTTGCTCTAATTTCAAAGAGAAACACATTGAAACAAAGATAGGAGACCTGTGTCTATAAGACAGAGAACTCTTGCTAATTGGCAATAGGCATCTGTTTGGTATTATTAAATACAACTTCTGTATACTGGATATCCATAATTCCTAGGTGTAGAAGCTTGGCATAAGGATGACACAGACAAAATAGATGTTTTTCATGGAAAAGCAAAACTGTAAAAGATTAGAATAGTAAGGAATATTATTCCAGTTGACCCAAACATATTTGAACATCATTGTCACTTGCAAAGACAGTTGACTGACTCTAAATGCTAGAAGACCATCAGCCCTAGCAGCCAGGCTGATTAGCATTCTGTAGCTTTGATGTTTAAAAGTTAGCCCCAGTGTGAGAAAATGAAATACGATCAAGCTTTGAACAATTTGCCCATAGTTTATAAAGAGTTATTTTATCATAGTAGGTACAAAATGACTTTTTATATATAACAGTGACGAAGGTATAATGCTTAGCAGTGGAAAATCTGTGTTAAAACCGATTCTCCTTTCAGCTTTCAAAACATCTTGAAAATTATCTGAAGAGATGTCAATATTGGCAGAACCTAATGCATATCTCTGTTATGACTGTTCATAAAAGCCTTCTGAAGTGGTTTTAAAAGAATGCTATTTGAACTTTTTGTTTTATTTGATAAAGGACCATTCACAGTTAAGGATAAAGACTTGCAAATGGGTATAAATTAAAATATTTGTTTGAATTTCAGTTTCTGTAGGATTTTATGGTAAATTCCAATTTTTGCCTTCAGGAATACTTTAAATTCACAACTCAACAATCAAAATTTTATCTGTTAAATAAAATATATATATGTATGGGTATATTAAGATGTATTTAATGATGTCTACATACTGATCTTAAGGATTGGTTCAAAAGAAAGTAACTTTTATGAAAACATTCTCTACTTTTACTGCCTTGTCTTTCTAGATCCTGACTTTATAGATGAAGTATTCTATAACTAGAAAATTATTACTAACTGTTATAAAACAGATAAGCTATACTTTTTTTATTATTATTATTATTTTTTGAGACAGAGTCTCGCTCTGTCGCCCAGGCTGGAGTGCAGTGGCCGGATCTCAGCTCACTGCAAGCTCCGCCTCCCGGGTTTACACCATTCTCCTGCCTCAGCCTCCCAAGTAGCTGGGACTACAGGCACCCGCCACCTCGCCCGGCTAGTTTTTTGTATTTTTAGTAGAGACGGGGTTTCACCGTGTTAGCCAGGATGGTCTCGATCTCCTGACCTCGTGATCCGCCCGTCTCGGCTTCCCAAAGTGCTGGGATTACAGGCTTGAGCCACCGCGCCCGGCCCAGATAAGCTATACTTTAATGTTGAGTGTGTGAAAAAACTAAATTCTGTTCCACAGGTTGAGACCTCATGCTGTTAGGAATTTGTGAGAGTCATTTGTCTAAGCCCCAAAATCCTGACTAATGTCAACAACACAGCTTGTATCTATTGGAAATGCTCTTATACTAAGCATTGTTAGTGCAGGAAGCAAAAAGCTCTTTCTTACCTTATGAATCAAATCGAAGAGAATTACACAATGGAAGCCAAACAAAATTATTCAGTTTTAGATAATTTTTTTTTTTTTTTTTGAGATGGAGTCTTGCTGTGTTTCCCAGGCTGGAGTGCAGTGGCGGGATCTCAGCTCACTGCAAGCTCCGCCTCCCGGGTTTACGCCATTCTCCTGCCTCAGCCTCCCGAGTAGCTGGGACTACAGGCGCCCGCCACCACGCCTGGCTAATTTTTTGTATTTTTAGTAGAGACAGGGTTTCACCGTGTTACCCAGAATGGTCTCGATCTCCTGACCTCGTGATCCACCCGCCTCGGCTTCCCAAAGTGCTGGGATTACAGGCGTGAGCCACCGTGCCTGGCCAGTTTCAAGATAATTTTTAAAATATTTTTATAAGAGTTATGACTCAGTTTGAAGAGTTTCTAAGGAAGAAAAGCCAATTCCCACAAACCCTGACACATTCTTCTATCTAACTCTTTGTTTTCGGTGTTTCTCTTGATATTCCAGTGACTAAATATCTGCTGTGGGTGGATATGGAGGTGTTATTTTTAACTGGCAGAAATACGTAATATTATACATGGAAATTATAATAATGATGGTGTATGTTTAGGTTTGCTTGGATGGGGTGGGGAAGCTGGAGCAGGGAAGCTTCCTGTATCAGAAAGTAGCCTACTTAGGTGATGTTACCAAGATTGCCAGAACTGGAGATCATTATATTAAGTGAAATAAGCCAGGCACAGAAAGACAATTATTGCATGTTCACACTAATCTGTAGGATCTACAGATCAAAACAATTGAACTCCTTAAGATACAGAGTATAAAAATGGTTACCAGAGGCTGGGAAGGGTAGTAGGGGATTGGAGGGGAAGTGGGGATGGTTAATGGGTACAAAAAAAAAAATTGAAGGGATGTATAAGATCTACACTTTTTGTTTTGTTTTGTTTTGTTTTGTTTTGTTTTGTTTTGTTTTGTTGAGACAGGATCCCACTTGGGTTGCCCAGGCTGGAGTGCAGTGGTGCAATCTCGGCTCATTGCAGCTTCTACCTCCTGGGCTCTAGTGATTATCCCACCTCAGTTTCCCAAGTAGCTGGGACTACAGACGCATAACACCAGTCCTGGATAATTTTTTTTGCAGAGGGGGTGGATCTTAGTACAGATGGTGTTTTGCCATGTTGCCCAGGCTGGTCTCAAACTCCTGAGCTCAAGCAATCTGCCCGTCCCGGCCTCCCAAAGTGCTGGGATTACAGGCATGACCCACTGTGCCCGGCCAAGACCTACTATTTAATAGCACATCAGGGTGACTACAGTCAATAACAACTTCGTTGTATATTTTTAAATTACTTAAACAATATAATTGAATTGTTTGTAGGTCAAAGGATAACTGCTTGAGGGGGTGAATCACCCGTTCTCCATCATGCCTATTTCACATTGCATGCCTGTATCAAAACATCTCATGTGCTCCATAAAAATATATACCTACTATGTACCCACAAACATTTTAAAATTAAAAAATATATATGTAGACAGCTATGCACAAGCCAAAATAGTCCAGGAGACCATTAAAGAATCTGCAGCAACACTGGAAAGAAAAATGGAAAATATCCATATAGAAAGAATTGCTGGTTAGAATGGCAGAATTAAGACACCAGGAGACAGGAGCCAAAAAAAAAAAAAAGGTAAGAAATATGATCCATAAGGCGGGAACCATCATGGGCCCCAGTGGCCTGCTCCTCAGAGGACACTGGCATCTCTTGCCACTGATCATTCCTGACGAAGAACCATGGAGAGGGACACATAGCTACACATCCCTCTCCAGCCCAAGCATGGTTGAACTACATTGGAAAATGAGCCTCTCCACACTATTGCCCTGATCCTGGAGCTATGGTCACCCCACAAGTGCCCACACTCTAGATACAGGCTCTATGGCTGGTTGTATCCGCCCATGTCTCAGACACCAAAGTAATTACTGTAGTGAGCTAATTCACTCGCTGAGTCCCAGAGTCAAGCTTTCATTGTGTTTGCCTCTATTTCAGGCACCTGCTCAGCCATTGTTGAGAGACAGAACCAGTCCAAAACCCAGAGCTGCTGAAGCTAACACATGCCTATGTTTTGAATCCAGGCACCAAGACTGCACCACATGTGCCATACTTCAAACATCAGAGTCACCACCAGAGCAAGCTAGTTGGCACTCTGGGTCCCAGAGCCATGTTCTCAATGCCTGTACTCCAAGCACTGGCTCAGCTGTCACAAAGAGCTGAGCACCGCCCAGACTCTGGAGTCATTCTAATGCTGCCCCAACCAGAGATCCCATTCTCATCTCCCAGAGGTGCTTTAAAAGCATCCATGCTTCATATTCTGTTACAAACTAAGCAGCCAGGGAATCAGTACCCTGAGCACAATTGCCATTATCACCCTAGACCCCAGAGCCATAGTCACTCATGCATGCCTGTCCTTCAGGCTTCAGTTAAATGAATGCTCCATGGGTTACACTAATCGGATATTGGTGTTACCACCAGTGCAAGTGAACTCACAAACCAGACCCAAATCTAAGAGAGATCCTTCAGCCACAAATTCCCCTGTGGAAGCAAAAAAGATTGCGAGGACATTAGCAACCATTGCTACCAAAGATGCCAAAACCCAAGCTGCCATTGTATCAATCCAAAGAACTGGCCACTATGCGTCCCTGAAATATTTGTCAACACTGACCTCAGCTGCCAGAGCTTCACAGGGACTACACAGGTAGCACACTGTGGTGCCAGAACTACCACACTTCATCAAGCAAGCACTCTCATACCTCCCCACAGGCAACAAAACTAATCCCTAAAATCTGCAAGATGTGACTACTCCAAAGAATGTGCAGACATCAACACAAAGAAACATGAAGAGTCAAGAAGACATAGCACTACTGAAAGAATACAATAATCTCCTAGTAGCTGAACCCAATGAAATTGTTAAATGAACTACACTAATTCAAAATAACTGTTTTAAGGAAACTCAGCAAACTTTTAATATAGAGAGATATAATTTAATGGAATAAGGAAATTAATAATAATCAACAATAGATATTTAACAGGTAAATTGAAATTATTAAAAGATGTAAATAGAAATGCCAGAGCTATAAAATACAATAAAGGAAATAAAAATGCAATAGAGAGCATTAGTGACTGAATTGATCAAGCAGAAGAAAGAATCCATGGACCTGAAGACTGGTTATTTGAAATCTCCCAGTCACAGAAAAAAAAGAAAAGAAAAAGAAGAAGAATGATAAGGAATGAAGAAAGTTTACAGGAATTATGGGACAATATCAAAAGAACAAATATTTGAGTTAAAGTATTTCAAGAAGAAAAATAGAGACAAAGGGTTAGAAGATTATTTAAAGAAATAATAACATAAAGCTTTCCAAATATGGAGAAATATATAAATATCCAGTTACAGGATGATCAAAATTCTGCAATCACATTCAATTTTATTTTATTTATTTATTTTTATTTATTTTGAGATGGAGTTTTGCTCTTGTTGCCCAGGCTGGAGTGCAATGGTGCGATCTCGGGTCACCACAACCTCCACCTCCTAGGTTCAGGCAATTCTCCTGCCTCAGACTCCCGAGTAGCTGGGATTACAGGCATGCACCACCATGCCTGGCTACTTTTGTATTTTTTTTTTAGTCGAGACGGGGTTTCTCCATGTTGGTCACGCTGGTCTCGAACTCCTGACCTCAGGTGATCTGTTTGCCTTGGCCTCCCAAAGTGCTGGGATCACAGGTGTGAGCCACCATGCCCAGCCCACATTCAATTTTAATAGGACTACACCAAGATATCTTATAATCAAATCATCAAAAATAATAAGGAGGATCCTGAAAGCAGCAAGAGAAAAGAAGCAAATCAAATATAAGGGAGTTTCAATAAAGCTAGCAACGGATTTCTGAGCAGAAATTCTCTTACAGGCCAGGAAGAGAGTGGAATGATATATTCAAAGTGCTGAAGGACAAAATAACAGTCAACAAAGAATACTGTATGCAGTAAAGTTGTACTTTATAAATGAGAGAGAAATAAAGACTTTTCCATAAGAATAAAATCTAAAGGGAGCTTATCATTACCAGACATGTCTTACGGAAATTCTAAAGGGAGTTCTTCAAGCTAAGAGAATATAATTCTAATTAGTAATACACAAATATTTGAAACTATAAAACACTGGTAAAAGCAGTACATAATCAAATTCAGAATACACTAATACTATTTTGGTGGTGCATAAGCCTCTTTTATTTTCTGTATGAAGGTTAAAGGGAAAAACAAAATACTATTAGTTTGAATAATTTCTTAAGGGATATAAAATATAAAAATATGTAAACTGTGACATCAAAACATTAATGTAACAAGGTTGAGTAAAAATCTAGAGTTATTTCATATGATCAATGTTATGTTGTTATCAGGTTAAAATAGTCTTTTATAACTATAAGGAGTTTTAAGTAAGACTTACAGTAACCAGAAAGCAAAAATCTAAAGTAGATACACAAAAGAGAAAAAGTAAGAAATCAAATCCACTAGAGAAAAATCATGTAATCTCAAAAGAAAAAAGCGAAAGGAGCAGAGGATCTACCAAACAATAAGAAAGCAATGAACAAAATGGCAGTATTAGGTCATTACCTGACAATAATTATTTTGTACATTAATCAATTATTTAATCAAAAGACACAAAGTATCTGAATCAATTAAAAAGAAAGCCCTGGCCCGGGGCAGTGGCTCATGCCTCTAATCCCAGAACTTTGGGTGGCCGAGGCGGGCAGATCATTTGAGGTCAGGAGTTTGAGACCTACCTGGCCAAATGGTGAAACCCCATCTCGACTAAAATCACAAAACTTAGCCAGGCGTGATGCGGCACACCTGTAATCTCAGCAACTCGGGAGGCTGAGGCAGGAGAATTACTTGAGCCTGGGAGGCGGAGGTTACAGGGAGCCAAGATTGTGCCACTGCACTTCAGCCTGATAGAGCGAGACTCCGTCTCAAAAATAAATAAATAATAAATAAATAATTAATTAAAAAGAAAGACCCAACTATAAGCTCCCCACAAGAAACTCACCTCATACTTAAGGCCATGAGTAGATTACAAGTAAAAGTACAGAAAATATATCCATGCAAATGAAAACCAAAGAGAAGAAATGAAGCTATACTCATATTAAATAAAATAGGCTTTAAAAACTTGAAAGTTCATTTTATATTAGAAATATTTCAATTTATAAAGATGATATCTATAACAGTTGTAAACACATACACATCCAAGATCACTTACATATATAAAGCAAATATTAACAGATGTCAAGGAAGAGGTAGATTATAACGCAATAAAGTAGGGTATTTTGACACCCCACTTGAAGCAATGGACAAATCATCCAGACACAAAATAAATACGAAAACATTGAACTACACTTTAGACCAGATGGACCTAACACACCATTCATTCTGGCAACAGAATTCACGTTCTTCTCAATGACACACATAACATTCCCCAGGACAGATCATTTATTAGGCCACAAAATAAGTGTGAACAAATTTAGAAACACTGAAGTCATTTCAAGTACCTTTCCTAACCACAACGTTATGAAACTAAAAATCAATAACAGAGAAATTTTGGAAAATATGAAAATATATAAAACTTACACAGCATGCTCCTAAACAACCAAAGGGTCAAAGAAGAAAATAAAAGGGAAATGTAAAAATAGCTTGAGAAAAATGAAAATAGACACACAACATACCAAAATGTATTCAATGCAGAAAAATCAATTCTAAGAGAGATGTTTGTAACAATAAACACCTACATCAAGACAGACGAAAGATTCCAAATAACCTAATGTTAAAACCCAAGGAACTATAAAAAGCACAAACTAAGCACAGCATCCATAGAAAAGAAAGAGAAAAGATCAGAGCAAAAATCAGTCAGAGAATAGAAAAAAATAGGAAACATCAATGAATCTGAAGGATTTTTTTTTAAATACACAAAATCAACAAACCTGTGGCTAGACTAAGATAAAGAGTGAAAAGACTCAAATAAAATTAAAAATGCAAGAGGAGACAGTGCAACTATTACCACATCAATACAAAATTTCATAATTGACTATTATGAACAATTATATGACAACAAATTGTATAATTTAGAAGAAATGGGCAAATTCCTAGACACGTAAAACCTACCAAGACTAAATCAAGAGGAAGTAGAAACTCCTGTATAGGCTAATAACAAGTAAAAAGATTGAATTAGTAATAGTTTCCCATTACATAAAACCCCGGGACCTACCTGATGGCTCCTCTGCTGATTTCTACCAAATGTTTAAAAAACAGATACCAATCTTTCTTAAGTTGGGGGATGGGGGAGGGATAGCATTAGGAAAAACACATAATGTAAACGATTAATTAATGGGTGCAGCTGAAAGAACACATTCCTCAACACATCACAGCCTTGAGCACATCACATCCCCCCATATGCCTCCACTTCCTGGGCCCGACACAACACATCACAGCCTTGAGCACATCACATCCCCCCATATGCCTGCCCGACACAAACACATTAGAAAAACAACACCTGGAGAAGCTCCAATAAGGTTACGACCATTTGTAAAAGCGCAGGAACCAATAAGAAGGCTGCTAAAAGCATAACTTCACATTAACATGTAAACCAATTGTAATGCTGTAGCCTAGAGAATGCCTTGTTCCTCTGTAACCTGACAAGTCCTGTTTACCTCGAGCTATAAAAAGCAAGCGCACACATTGTTTGGGGCCCTCTTGTATGTTGTAGAACGGAGGGACCAGGTTTGAACTTGCATTAAAGATCCTTGCCGCTTGGCTTTGACTCTGGACTCTGGTGGTCTTCTTCGGGGAATAAACGGTCTGGGCATAACACAGCAAACCAACATGGCAAATGTATACATATGTAACAAACCTGCACATTGTGCATATACGCTCTAGAACTTAAAGTATCATTTTAAAAAATTAAAGAATAGGGACAATTTCAAAACTCACTTTATAAGGCCAATGTATCCCTGATGTCCAAGTCAGACAAGATACTATAAGAAAATAATATTACAAGGCAATATCCCTGATGAACACAGATGCAAAAATTCTCAACAAAATGCTATAAAACCAAATTCAAAAACACGTCAAAAGGATCATTCACCATGATGAAGTGGGATTTATCACTAGTCCAACACACATAAATCTATAAATGTGGTACACCACATTAACAGAATGAAGAACAAAATAACTGAAGGACAAAACCATGTGATCATTGGAATACATGCAGAAATGCTATTCGACAAAATTCAATATCCTTTCATGATTAAATCTGTCAATGATTAGATATAGAACAAATTTATCTCAACAGGAAAAAGGCCATATATGACAAGTTAACTGCTAAAATCATGTTCAACAGTGAGAAGTTGAAGCTTTTCCTCTAAGATCAAGACCAAAACAAGGATGCTGACTCTCACATCTATTTAACATAGTACTAGAAGTACCAGCAGTACAAAAAATTAACATACAAAAATTAGTAGCCTATCTATCACTAATAGCAAATATATAAAAAGAAATCAAGAAAGGAATATCATTTACAGCTGCTACAAAAAATAAAATACTTATAAATAAAATACTTAGGAATACATATATATGTATACATAATATATAACATAATATATGTTATGCATATTATATATTATATATTCCAAGAAGGTGAAAGATCTCTACACAAAAAACTATAAAACACTAATGAAAGTAATTGAAGAAGACACAAATGAATGGAAAGATATCCTGTGTGCATGAACTGGAAGAATTAATACTGTTAAAATATCCACACTATCCATTGTCATCTATAGATTTAATGTAATCCTTATCAAAAATCCAGTGGCATTTTTCATGAAAAATAAAACAAACAATATTAAAATTATTTTATCACAAGAGATCCTCAAAAGCCAAATCAATCTTAAGAAAGAAAAGAGCAGGAGATTTCATTCTTCCTGATTGCAAAGTATATTACAAAGCTATAGGAATCATAGTAGTGTGTTACTAGCATAAAAACAAACACATAGACCAATGGAACAAAATAGCCAGGACATTATCTCATTTGCATTTGAATAACTAATATTTGACAGTGGCACCAAGAATAAACAATGGGAAAAGAATATTCTCTTAAATAAATGGTGTTAGAAAAACTAAATCTCCACCTTCCAAAAGAATGAAATTTGACCCCTATCTTACACCATTCATAAGAATTAACTCAAAATAGTTTAAAGTCTTAAATATGAGCTTTGAACCCACAAAACTCCTGGAAGAAAACAGAAAAATAACTCTTTGATATTTGTCTGGAAATTTTTTTGTATATGACCTCAGAAGCACAAGCAACAAAGGCAGAAATAGATAAATAAGATTACATCAAACTGAAAACCAATCTCAGCCTGGAAACAAGGTTATAAATTCCAATGGGCTCCTGGGAAGTCCATGCAAAACCCAAGAGCAGGATACGATAACCCTACATTATATGGCAAAAGGATTGCATGTTCATTGGGTTACAATGCTTAATATAATATCTGGAAAGTGTAGGAACTCAGCAAGTGTTAGCTATGGTGAAACCAAAGAGATTTATACAGTCCATTATTCCAAAAATTCCACAAAATGGAATTAAAGCACATTCCTAAGAAATAGGAAATAGCATCTCTTGTCACAAAGCTGGAAGTCAATTTTCATGTGTAATTAATGGAACTCAACTCATAAAGAATACATATAGATATATACATATATATTTATAGAATATGTGTGTTTATGTGTATATATGTGTGTATCTTGAAGGAAAAATCTAATAAGTGACCAGCATTAATTAAATTATAAATTTAGCAGAGGGAGTCACTTGATGAAGTCAATTAGTTGCTATACTATTGTCATTAAAATTAATTGACAAGACTTTTAAATGAATATTCTCAAAATCCTGCTTTGGCAGTTATAAGCACTGATTATGCCTCCTGGACATAATTGTTGCCACATTTATTCTTCGACAGCCATAAGGCTCTCACAGTATCAGATGCATGCTGCCTAGACTCATTCTATCACGGCAGGACGGTTAATGTTTCACACTACAGTGCTAACTGCACTTCAAGGACAACTTATCTGAGCAAAGGGCAGTGCAAATCTGCATAAAATACGACAGATGGGAAATGGTCCAGTATTATTTATGTGAATGACCACTGAAGATTTAAGATGCTCTTTTTAGCCATTTCCTCGTGATTAATGCACATTTTCATACCCTCCTAATTCCTGGCCTTTTAGATGTTATTTAATTATGCAACTTCATAGCCAAATCTGGTAATTACGTGAAAAGAACTTACATGCATACACTTTTCAGGATTATTTTAGATGAATGGTTTGCTTTTCTTCTACTATTAGTGCTTCATATGATAAGGGAAATGAACCACAACAGACATATTTTGCAGAAAAAGCAATTTTCCAGAGGTACCAGTCACTTGATATAGCCACATCTTTTTAAATAATTTTCACTGAAAATCCAATTCAAGAAAAAGTTTTCTTCAAGAAAAAATATATAGATTACGAATCACACTAAGAGTTGAAGGCATGAATTCTGCTCCCAGTTCTGCAACCAACCTACTCTGTAACTCCTGTCCTCCATTTTCCTTTTCACTCTCTCCCCTTTGTTTCTTCTCTAGAGTTAATGCAGTAGCTCCCTTTTCACATTTTCCAAACTGCAGTCTTGACACCCCAAATGATGATACATGCTACCACCAAGTTTACCTTTGTAAGATATAATTATTATTATATCTGTTCCCAAAAGTCAATGGTTCCCAACTGTCTGAAGAATGTTGTCAAAACATCTCAACTTGTCAGTCAAGGCCACGTCAGCATAGCGTCAACCTATGCTTTCTGTCTCATGTTCTACATCTGCCAATCATCCAACGTATACGCAAAGTCAAAATCCCAGTGGATGTGTTGAATGTGCTGTGGTCTTTACCTAAGTTACTCTGTTTTTTGTTTTTTTTTTTCTGCTTACCTGGATGAAAGTATAGTAAAAAAGCAATTTAATTAAAACAACTAAGTCTCAAATTCCTCAGTTCTAAAATGGAGATATCAGTACAATACTTCTTGTAGAGTTGTTGTCAAACCAGTCATAATTCATACAAATTATTGCACATAAGTCTTCAATAAGTTACTAATTATATTTTTCCTTTCAGAGTATAGGTACTAGAGGTGGATGCACCTGGATTAAGATGCTGGGTCTGTCATTCCTCAGCTGTGTGCCTTTGGGAAAGTCACTTAACTTATTTGAGTCTTTTTTTTTTTTTTCATCTCTTAAATGGGAACATAGTAGTCCTGCTCATATGGGTGCTGCAGTGAATAATTCATTTGAAGCATTCCATAGTACGGAAAAAAGTACAATTTGATGAATACTCTTGATTATCAATACTTCCTTCTTCCAAATTCCTGTTCAAATATCCTTCTTCCAAGATACTATTCTTTATATACCCATCCAAAATTTACTTTTTTTCTGCTTTGCAATCTTGTAAAACATTTTAATTCATTTTTACAAATGATATATTATTTCTTATAACTCCCTTTATGTATATCCGAACTAATCTTTCCTACTATACATTCTAAGCTCTTTGAGGGCAAAGAGTGTCAGCTTGACCAGATTATTTAGGTGTGATAGTGGTACTGTTCTTCCCAAGTAAGTGTTAACTAAAAGTAAAAAAGAAAAGATTCGTGAAATAGCATTCTTTACCTTAACTAAAATCTGAGACCTCTTCTGTGGAGACTATATACATAATTTTTCTTTCTTCATCTCAGTAAGTAGAGCCTTTTACTCACTCTCCTATAGGATACTATCTATAGACTAGTGTTACCAAGTCCAGCATAGCTGTTTCTCTCACAGTATGCCATATATCCACCAGAATGTCTAAAATTTATATATAAAAAAAGACAATGCAAACTGCTGGTTAAGATGTAGAACAACAGAAACCCTCATATATTTCTCGTGTCAGTGCAAACTCTGAAAAACATTTTGGCCTTGCCTAGTGAAGTTTAATGTATGTGCTTTATGATCTACTTAAACTCAACAAACATGTGAACAGATGTTTATCAAAAGACATAAAAATATTTATAACAACATTTTTATGATAGTCCGAAACTAGAAATACCTCAATCTCCATCAACAATATTATCAGTTAGTAAACTGATATTTAATAGAAGACTATACAGGAATAAAAGGGATGAATTTTACAAATACAAGCAACAGAATTCCGACACTAAATACATGTTGTATAACTCAACCTATTTAAAGCTCAAAAACAGGAAAAATGAATCTATGGTTTTTACACATACTTCAGTGGGGACAATTTTTTAAAGGAAACAAGAAACTATGATAGAAAACAGGACACATATTATCTTTAGTGGCATGGGGGAGGAGTTGTGATTGGGAAAGAAGATATTAAATGCTTCTGGCGGGCAGCAAAATTGTATTTCTTAAACTGAGTAGTGGTTAAATGAGTGTTTGCTTTTATAGCAATTAATTAAACGATGTATTTATCTTTTATGGATGTTTCTGTGTATTTCAAAATAATTTTGAAATAGAGACACACAGAATAAGATACAAGTCTTCAGAAGAAACCCTACCATGTACTTATCTGGATACAAATGAATAATAATAATTTAAACAATAAGAACAACATGTAAAAAACATTTTGAAAACTTTCACATTTCTAAGGATAAAAAAGAACCCAGAGTTATAGAAAACAACGTACTTGTTGGCTACTTACAAAATAACGAAGATTAGAATGGCCTCAGACTTCTCAGCAATAGCACTGAATACTTGATAATGATGCAATAATGTCTGAAATTCAGAAGGCAAATGAGTTTCAACTTTGAATTCAAAATTTAGGGCAAAAAAATTTAATTAAGGCTTTGAGCAAAAATAAAAGCACTTTAAACATGCACTGACTCAAAATGTTTTATTTATATACTACACGTTTGTATCAGCATGTATATTACTTGAGGAGTTAATTCAAACTAATTTAAAAGACATAAAGGAAAACTGATTCAAGATATAAGCAACTGAGTTTGACCTGGAAAAGGCAAACGTAATTAAAGAGAAATTAAAAGAGAATGCCTTGAATTTGGATTCTTGAGATAGTCTCCTAGAATCTGGGGCTCAGTAACAAAAGAATCTCTTTCTATGGGTTCTGTCAGTACTTGGTTTTGAGGTAAACATATTTACATAATAACAATAATGTAATAGTTGTCAATCTGTTTTGTGTGGCTATAACAGGATACCACAGACTGGGTAATTTGTAAAGAGAATAAAAGCATTTCTGACAGTTCTAGGGGCTGGGAGGTCTAATATCAAAGTGCCAGCATCTGAAAAGGGCCTTCTTGTTGTGTTAGTCCATGGTGGAAGGACAGAAAGACAAAAGATCACGCCACAGAGACAGAACTGAAAAGGACTGTACTTGCTTTTATAACAAGCTCACACTAATGATAATGAATCCACTCCCACAATAACCACAAAGCCCTCATGATCTAACTACCTCCCAAAAGTCTGACATCTCAACACTGTTGCAATGAAGATGAACTTTCCCGTACATGAATTTTGTGGGACATATTAAAACCATAGCATTCCACCCCTAGTTCTCAAAGTGTGTGGTCTTCTCACATGCAAAATACATTAATTCCCTCCCAACACCCCAAAGTATAAACTCCTTTCGGTACCAATTTGAAAGTTCAAAGTCCAGGATCTTATCTGAATCAGATGAATGAGATTCAAAATGCAGTTCATCCTAAGGCAAATTTGTCTCCAGTTGTGTGAATCAGTGAAATTAAGTTATGTTTTTCCAAAATACAATAGGGGGACAGGCATAGGATAGACATTCCCATTTCAAAAAGAAAATAATATGAAGAAAGGAGCAACTTGTCCCAAATAAGTCCAAAGTCAAATAGTGAAATCAATAGTAAGTGTTAAAATGAAGAATAATCTCCTTTCACTTCATGTTCTGTATCTACACTAAGGTCGTGGTTGGGCCCCCAAGACCTCAGGCAGCCCCACCCCTGTGGCTTTGCTGGGCTCAGTCCACCTAGCAGCTTTCACAGTTTGGTGTCTTGTACCCGCAGCTTCCCCAGGCTGGAGTTACATATTGGTGGCACTACACTTCTGGGATCATGAGGGCTGCCCGACACACGTGGCTCCACTATGCATTATTCTGTTGGGGACTCTGTGATGGCCTCACTTCTCTGGCACTACTGGGCATTGCTCTAGTCGTGGCTCTCTGCAGTGACTCCACTCCTGTGACATGTCTCAGCCTTGACTCCAAGGCTGCACACAATATTCTTTGAAATCTGGGAGAAAGCCATGCCCTCACAGCTCTTACATTCTGCGTGCCTGCAGAATTCGTACCATGTGGATGCCGTGAAGGTTCATAGCTTGTAGTTTCTGGAGAAGTTGGTTGAGCTACAACTGGGCCTGCTTGAGCCATGGCTAAGGCAGTCAAGGGGCACTGCACGAGAATTCTGGAAGCAGAGACCCAAGGTAGCACAGAACAGTGAATTCTCAGGTCTCCCAGGAACCTCTCTGGAAACTTTGCCCTCAAAGTCCTAGATTGCCTTGAAGATCTCTGAAATGATTTTCAGATCACTCTCCCACTGTCCTGATGGCTGGATCCTGGCTTCCCTCACCCATATTAATCTCTTTAGAAAATGGTTGCATGTCATATTCTCTCCTGAATATTCTTTTTTCTTCTTTACATATCCAGGCTGAGAGTTTTCCAAATCTTTCCGTTCTACTTCCCTTTTAATTATAAATTCTGTCTTAAAGTCATTTCTTTGTTCTCTCTTTTTTACTGTAATCAGCCAAAATAAGCTGTGAAGCACCTTGAACATTTTGCTGCATAGATACTTTATCTTCCAGATATACTAGTTCATTGCTCTTAAGTTCTGCCTTCCACAAAATCCTAAAAAATCAGACAAAATTCTGCCAAGTTCTTTGTGGCTATATAACATGGATTGCCTTTACTCTGGCCCTTCCTTCCTTCCTTCCTTCCTTCCTTCCTTCCTTCCTTCCTTCCTTCCTTCTTTCCTTCCTTCCTTCCTTCCTTCCTTCCTTCCCTTCCTTCCTCCCTCCCTTCCTCCCTTCCTCCCTTCCTTCCTTCCTTGACAGCCTTCCTCTGCTGCCCATGCTGGAGAGCAGGGTTGCAATCTCGGTTCACTGCAATCTCCGCCTCCCAAATTCAAGCAATTCTCCTGCCTCAGCCTCCAGAATAGCTGGAATTACAGGTGCACACCACCACACCCAGCTAATTTTGTATTTTTAGTAGAGACACAGTTTCACCATGTTGGCCAGGCTGGTCTCAAACTCCTGACCTTAGGTGATCTCCCCACCTCGGCCTCCCAAAGTGCTGGGATTACAAGCGTGAGCCACTGTGCCCAGCCTAGAATGGCCTTTACTGTTCATATTTCTAGCAACATTATTATCACAGCAAGGTAAGCAGCTTATCTTCTTCAGAGCCCTCACCAGCATTGCCTTTAATGTTTCATTCGCAGCAATCCAGGCTTTTTCTAGCCTTTTCCTTCAAATTCTTCCAGCTTATACCCCTTACCAAGTTCTAAAGCTACTTCAACATTCTCGGATATTTGTTATAGAAATCCCACACTCCTCGGTATCAATTTTCTGTCCTAGTCCATTCTCTGTTGGCATACAGAATGTCCGAGACTGTGTAATTTATAAACAACAAAGATTTTTTTGTTACATTTCTAGAGGCTGGAAAGTTCAAGATCATGGGACTACATGTGGCTAGGGCCTTCTTACTACATCATTCCATGGCAGAAGGGCAAAAGAGCACACATGTGGGAGAGAAAGCAAGAGGGGGCTGAAATAACTTTTTGTTTGTTTCTGTTTTTGTTTTTGAGATGAAGTCTTACTCTGTCACCCCGGCTGGAGTACAATGTTGCTATCCTGGCTTACTGCAACCTCTGCCTCCTGGGTTCAAGCAATTTTCCTGTCTCAGCCTCTCAAATAGCTGGGATTACAGGCGCCCCCCCCCCCCCCCACCACCACATGAAGCTAATTTTTGTATTTTTAGTACAGATGGGGTTTCACCATGTTGGGCAGGCTGATCTCGAACTCCTGACCTCAGGTGATCCAGTTGCCTCAGCCTCCCAAAGTGCTGGGATTACAGGTGTGAGCCACCGAGCCCGCCATGAAATAACTTTTGTAACAAACCTACTCCTGCAGTTACCACATTCAACAACTTAGGAGCACAAAGCCCTCATGACCTAATCACCTCTGAAAGGTACCACCTCTCAACACTGTTGCATTGGGGATTAAGTTTCCAACACATAAATTTTGGGGGACACATTCAAACCTTAGCAATACTGTTTTGTTATTTCAATTTTAAAAGAATTAACCTAGAAAGGAAGCACAGAAGACTTCGTCATCATTACTGAATCAATTGTACATGATACAAACTTCATTAGAAATAATACAACAAAATCAAGAGGAAGAGAGAAGGTAGGAAGTAACAATGTAGTAAAAAGTTTCATCCTTAGGTAGTCAACATGTTTTTTTATCTCTTGTTCATCGTGCAGTCAACATATCTTTAAATCAAGAAATAGCAATATAAGAATATTATTCAAGTGTTAATAACAGCAAGAAAAAAAAACCAATGTGGCAAAAATGCTTACATCATACAAGTAGGACTAGAGAATAAAGTAGGAGAAAAAAAAAATCCTTAATTTTAGACCCTTCAGGGTAGTTTAAATTTTTTAAATATGTGTGGGTATTTTATTTGGAGAAGATTGGGTTTAAAAAAATGAATGGACGAGGCGCAGTGGCTCACGCCTGTAATCTCAGCACTTTTGGAGGCCGAGGCAGGTGGATCACGAGGTCAGGAGATCGAGACCATCCTGGTTAACATGGTGAAACCCCTGTCTCTACTAAAAATACAAAAAATTAGCCAGGCGTGGTGTCAGGCGCCTGTGGTCCCAGCTACTCGGGAGGCTGAGGCAGGAGAATGGCCTGAATCCAGGAGGCGGAGCTTGCAGTGAGCCAAGATGGCGCCACTGCAGTGCAGCCTGGGTGACAGAGAGAGACTCTGTCTCAATAAATAAATAAATAAATGATACTTTCATAATTATTTTAAAAATTGTAGTATATTCCACGAGTCAGCAAGCTGCAAACCATGGGCCAAATCCTACACTCCGTGCATTATATACGGCCTGTGAACAAAGCAACATTCATTCATTTATCCATTGTATATGGCTGCTTTCACACTATAATGGCAGAATATGTGATCGTTTGGACTGCAAAACCTAAAATATTTATTTTCTGGCTCTTTTTAGAAAGTGTTTAGCAATCCCTGGTATATTCTTAACAATAAAATGGTAGGCAACCATTGGCAGAGTAAGACAGGTCAATATAGACAGTAGTATGAAAACATGTCCAAGATGTAATCTTGAATGAAAATTTCAGAAGATCATGACTAACATATTCATGACTAGTATAAGAACTATATTCATTTGTAAGTGTATTTGCATATCAATAAAAGAACCTGGAAAAATGCAAACCAGAAATTTTGGTATTGGAGCATGAGTTCAAGAGAACTCTTACAGTTTTTTCTATATTTCTGCACTATTTTTTAAAAATGAACATATCCTATTTTAGTAAATTTTAAAAATAAGTACGATTATATCAGTTCCACGCTTAGTACCTGTCAGTGGCATCTTGCAGCACTCAGGGTAAAATTAAATACTTTCCATGCGTCCTATAATATGGCCTTTTTTGAGATGACTGAGGTTTGCTTCTCTGGCTTCATCTCACGCCACTAGCAACACTTTTTCTCTGCGCACAGTCACAGTCTTTATTTCATTTTCCAAGCGTGTCAAGTTCTGTCTTGCCACAGAGCCTCTGCACATGCTGCTATTCTCCCACCTCTATGTTTATCTTGGTTAATTCCTACTCATTCTTCAGATCACAACTTCAGTCTCACTTCTTCAGGGAAATTTTTCGGATCCATCAATTTAAATTAAGAAACCCATTTTACTTTATTAGTGTAATTGCAAATTTCCTTTGGTGCATTTATCACTGTTTTTATTATCTAATTTACATAATTATTTAACATCTGTCTCCTCTGGATCTTACCTTTTTGTATACCATTATGATCCATTGGACCTGATTCTAACTATTGAATTTCTTTTTTTGAGTAATTCTAGATATTTGTAAAGACTGATATTTTATGACTTTTATCAGTTCTTAGAGGTCTTCCAAGGAATAAAAAGAAACTTAAAATAAGTAAAACACGTTGTATCTTGCAATTATTTGTGCATTCCCTGGATCCTTTAATCCATCTACCACAGCTGGGTATGGTGGCTCACACCTGTAATCCCAGAACTTTGGGAGGCCAAGGTAGGAGGATTGGTTTGTTCCAAAAGTTGAGACCAGCCTGGGCAAAAAAGTGAAACCCTATCTCTACAAACAAACAAACAACAACAACAAAAATTAATCAGGTATGTGGCACACTCCTGTGGTCTCAGCTACGTGGGAGGCTGAGACAGGAGGACCACCTGAATTCAGAAGGTCAAGGCTGCAGTCAGCCATGTTTGCACCACTGGAAAATAAGTAAATAAATAAATAAATCTAAGACAACATTGTAGAGTCTTAGGTAAAGTTATTTTCTCAATAACTTGAAAGCTTTTTCTATTTTATCATCCCAGAAATTACTTCAACATTACTCATGATAACTTATCAAAAATTCCAACTATGTTTAAAAAGACTAAAATAACATGCAAATAGAATAACAGATTATAAAGATGCAATAGAGAAATAGACAAAAATAGACAACTTTCAGTTTTATTAATGCACTGTCCAACATATTGAATCATCTTTTAATAAGATATAAAAGAAGACCAGATACAATATATTCATAGTCTGTTTTTAGCATTTGAAACCAGCTCAATTTTCACACAGAACTAATATTCACAGTTTTTAAATAAACATAGAAATTAACCCTCTGTGGTCTTAAAACTTGAAATTGGCCGGGCGCGGTGGCTCACACCTGTAATCTGAGCACTTTGGGAGGCCCAGATGGGTGGATCATGAGGTCAAGAGATCGAGACCATCTTGGCTAACATGGTGAAACATCATCTCTACTAAAAATGCAAAAATTAGCTAGGCGTGTTGTCATGTGCCTGTAGTCCCAGCTACTTGGGAGGCTGAGGCAGGAGAATTGCCTGAACCCAGGAGGTGGAGGTTGCAGTGAGCCAAGATTGTGCCACTGCACTCCAGCCTGGTGACAGAGTGAGACTCTGTCTCAAATAAATAAATAAATAAATAACCTTGAAACTTATATTCATCTTATCTGAGTTTCTTTCTCAAGAAACTGGTCCTCAGGCAAGGAACTGAAACTCATCAGATCACTGCACTCAGACAATGTGATGCCAGACCCCACATCCATCATGATTACTTCGTTACCCCTCCCTGATTCCTGTTTCCTTCCTTCCTCACTATATAAACTCCTCAATTTTAGTCAGTCAAGGAAATGGATTTGAGACTTTATCTCTTGGTTTCCTCAGCTGCCAGGACTCAGTTAAAGCCTTCTTCCTGGCAGTACTCATTGTCCCCATTACTGGCCTTCTGTGCAGTGAGCAGCAAGACCTAGATGGAACTCCTAGAATTTTGATAATGGTAATACATTCATTGATCACAACTGATAATTCAATTTTTTTCACATATAGTGACAAAGAGAAGGAAATTGAAAGGGATAATGTTTCACAAATATTAGCCAAATAAGATAAATGTAAAAAAGATATCAGTGCTCTAGGCTCTAAGATGATGATAAAATTGATCTTGTAAGAAGTGAAATCTTAGATTATATAAATTTTCATATGATATTAACCAAGGTGAATTTTCTCACAATCAAGAATTCATGAATAAAGAATATATTTCTGAGGACATAAAGGAAATGTTATATTTTCTTACAGTTAGTTCTTCAACAGAGAAAACTTCATTATACAATATTTTTATGTAAGAACCTGGCCCATCAATTTTGCCACGATTATGGTATAAGACAGTATTCTTTTACATTTCCTAATATTTGTGTGTCAAAATTCACGTGGTAAAATAGGTTTACTGTGTTTACATTCTTATTAAATTTTGTAATCAAGTCATTTTTCTCAATCCTTTGTTTATTTCTCTAAATTATTTGTAAAATGCTTTCAAAATGTGAAAAATTTTAAAAAGGCCAATTGGACACAAATATAAATGTTGAGACCAGTTTCCCTCGGTATTAGGTCACTTTTGTATTGCTATACAAGAATACCTGAGACTGGGTAATGTATAAGGAAGAAAGGTTTTATTTTGGCTCACAGTTCTGCGGGCCGTACAGGAAGCCTGATGCCAACGTCTGCTTCTGGTAAGGGCCTCAGGATCCTGGCAACCATGGCAGAAGGTAAAGGGGGAGCAGGAGCACCACATGGGGAGAGCAGGAGCAAGAGAGGTAGCAGGGAGGTACCATATATTTTTTTGAAAAACAGATTTCATGTGAATTCACTCATCACCAAGGAGACGATGTTAATCCATTCATGAACCATCTGCCTCCATGAGGCAAAAGCCTCCCACCAGGTCCTACCTCCAACACTGGGGATTACATTTCAGCATGAGATATGGAGGGGACAAATATCCAAACTATATCACCTCACATACTGAGGGTACAATTAAGCCATATAAGGTCATAGACTTTGTTTGTTAATTTCTGAATCCTCAATACGTAATACATATTATCAACTAATTGCCTATACATAATGGGTACTATTCTAAATTTGTTACATATATTAACTTTAAGGGAGGAGACCACCCCTCATATTGTCTTATGCCCAATTTCTGCCTCCAAAGAAAGAAAAAGTAAAAACTAAAAGGCAGAAATGAAATCCACAAGCAGACAGCCTAGTGCCACACCCTGGGCCTGGTGGTTAAAGATCGACCCCTGACCTAATCGGTTATGTTATCTATAGATTACAGACATTGTATAGAAAAGCACTGTGAAAATCCCTATCCTGTTTTGTTCTGATCTAATTACTGGGACATGCAGCCCCCAGTTACGTACCGCCTGCTTGCTCAATCGATCTTGACCCTCTCATGCACACCCCCTTAGAGCTGTGAGCCCTTAAAAGGGACAGGAATTGCTCACTCAGGGAGCTCGGCTCTTGAGACAGGAGTCTTGCCGATGCCCCTGGCAGAATCAATCCCTTCCTTCTTTAACTCTGTGTCTGAGGAGCTTTGTCTGTGGCTCGTCCTGCTACAACTTAACCTTTAAAATAACCCAATTATACATGCTATAATTACCCCCATATTACAGATACAGAAACTGAGGCATGGCGAGAATAAGTGATTTGCCCAAGATTGCATAATATGTGGAGAGCCAGGATTCCAATCCCGGTGATCAGGCTCCAGAGCTCACAGCCTTACTCAATGCACCACCTCTCCAACAGAGTGTCTGAAAGATAGTACATGTCCAACACATATTTATTGAATACAAATCGGCATTGTGCACTTGGCAAAGCAATATGCAATAGCTCTGAGACGGGCAGAGCATTAATGAAAAATCTACAATGAGCCAAAATTGATTTAGTTGAAACATTCATGGACAGGGTTGAACTTTGGATAGTTTCAGTGAAATCAAAGTTCTGAAATAACATTTGCATCTAAGTCTGTGCTATCATTGTCAGGCCTCTGAGCCCAAGCTAAGCCATCATATCCCCTGTGACCCGCATGTATACATCCAGATGGCCTGAAGTAACTGAAGAATGACAAAAGAAGTGAAAATGGCCTGTTACTGCCTTAACTGATAACATTACCTTGTGAAATTCCTTCTCCTGGCTCAAAAGCTCCCCCACTGAGCACCTTGTGACCCCCCCAGCCCTGCTCGCCAGAGAACAACCCCCCTTTGACTGTAATTTTCCTTTACCTACCCAAATCCTGTAAAAGGGCCCCACCCCTACCTCCCTTGCCTGACTCTGTTTTCAGACTCAGCCCGCCTGAACCCAGGTGAAATAAACAGCCTTGTTGCTCACACAAAGCCTGTTTGTGGTCTCTACACAGACACGAGTGAAATTTGGTGCCGTGACTCAGATCGGGGGACCTCCCTTGGGAGATCAATCCCCTGCCCTCCTGCTCTTTGCTCTGTGAGAGAGACAAACCCCAGCCACGTCGCCAGCACACAAGAACTCCAAATACCTGTACCGCAGCTGCCAGAACCTCCTCCCCCAGGAGCTTGCTTCAAGTGCCAGAAATCCGGCCACTGGGCCACAGAATGTCCGTAGCCTGGGATTCCTCCTAAGCCGTGTCCCATCTGTGCAGGACCCCACTGGAAATCGAACTGTCCAACTCGCCCTGCAGTCACTCCCAGAGCCCCTGGAACTCTGGCCCAAGGCTTTCTGACTGACTCCTTCCCAGATCTTCTCTACTTAGCGGCTGAAGACTGACGCTGCCCCATCACCTTGGAAGCCTCCTGGACCATCACAGATGCTTTGGGTAATTCTTACAGTGGAGGGTAAGTCTGTCCCCTTCTTAATCAATACGGAGGCTACCCACTCCACATTACCTTCTTTTCAAGGACCCGTTTCCCTTGCCTACACAACTGTTGTGGGTAATGATGGCCAGGTTTCTAAACCTATTAAAACTCCCCAACTCTGGTGCCAACTTGGACAATATTCTTTTATGCACTCCTTTTTGGTTATCCCCACCTGCCCAGTTCTCTTATTTGACTGAGACATTTTAACTAAATTATCTGCTTCCCTGACTATTCCTGGGCTACAGCCACACCTCACTGCCGCCTTTTCCCTAGTTCAAAGCCTCCTTCACATCCTCTTCTTGTATTTCCCCACCTTAATCCACAAGTATAGGACATCTCTACTCCCTCCTTGGCGATGGATGTTGCACCCCTTACCATTCCATTAAAACCTAATCAACCTTACCCCGCTCAATGCCAATATTCCATCCCACAGCACACTTTAAAAGGATTAAATCCTGTTATCACTTGCCTGTTACAGCATAGTCTTTTAAAGCCTATAAACTCTCCTTACAAATTTTCCATTTTACCTGTCCTAAAACCGGACAAGTCTTATAAGTTAGTTCAGGATCTGTGCCTTATCAACCAAATTGTCTTGCCTGTCTACCCCATGGTGCCAAACCCATATACTCTC
The DNA here is from genome assembly GCF_009764315.1 of Trachypithecus francoisi. Lineage (NCBI taxonomy): Eukaryota > Metazoa > Chordata > Mammalia > Primates > Cercopithecidae > Trachypithecus > Trachypithecus francoisi. Next base: position 7,266,099 of record NW_022681471.1, read on the forward strand.
CTATCCTCAATACCTCCCTCCATAACCCATTATTCTGTTCTGGATCTCAAGCACGCTTTGTTTTTTACCATTCCTTTGCGCCCTTCATCCCAGCCTCTCTTCACTTTCATGTGGACTGACCCTGACACCCATCAGGCTCAGCAAATTACCTGGGCTGTACTGCCTCAAGGCTTCACAGACAGCCCCCATTGCTTCAGTCAAGCCCAAATTTCTTCCTCATCTGTTACCTATCTTGGCATAATTCTCATGAAAACATACGTGCTCTCCCTGCTGGCTAATCTCCCAAACCCCAATCCCTTCTACAAAACAACAACTCCTTTCCTTCCTATGCATGGTTAAGTACTTCTGCCTTTGTATACTAGTTTTACCATCCTGAATAAACCATTATATAAACTCACAAAAGCAAACCTAGCTGACCCCACAGATCCTAAATCCTTTCCCTACTCCTCTTTCTATTCCTTGAAGACAGCTTTAGAGACTGCCCCCACCCTAGCTCTCCCTGACTCATCCCAATGCTTTTCATTTCACACAGCTGAAGTGCAGGGCTGTGCAGTCAGAATTCTTATAGCCTTTTTATCCAAACAATCTTGACCTTACTGTTTTAGCCTAGCCCTCATGTCTGTGTGTGGTGGCTGCCACTGCTTTAATGCTTTTAGAGGCCCTCAAAATCACAAACTATGCTCAACTCACTCCCTACAGTTCTCATAATTTCCAAAATTGATTTTCTTCCTCCCACCTGATGCATATACTTTCTGCTCCCCAGCTCCTTCAGCTGTACTCACTGTTTGTTGAGTCTCCCACAATTACCATTGTCCTTGGCCTGGACTTCAGTCTGGCCTCCCACATTATTCCTGATACTACACCTGACCCCCATGACTGTATCTCTCTGATACACCTGACATTCACTTCATTTCCCCATATTCTTTCCTGTTCCTCACCCTGAAGACACTTGGTTTATTGATGGGAGTTCCACCAGGCCTAATCACCACTCACCAGCAAAGGCAGGCTATGCTATAGTATCTTCCACACCTATCATTGAGGCTACCACTCTGTCCCCCTCCACTACCTCTCAGCAAGCTGAACTCATTGCCTTAACTTGAGCCCTCACTCTTGCAAAGGGACTACTCATCAATATTTATACTGAGTCTAAATATGCCTTCCATATCCTGCACCACCATGCTGTATATGGGCTGAAAGAGGTTTCCTCACTACAAGGGTCCTCCATCATTAATGCCTCTTTAATAAAAACTCTTCTCAAAGCCGCTTTACTTCCAAAGGAAGCTGGAGTCATTCACTGCAAGGGCCATCAAAAGGCATCAGATCCCATTGCTCAGGACAACACTTATGCTGATAAGGTAGCTAAAAAAGCAGCCATCAAAAGGCATCAGATCCCATTGCTCAGGACAATGCTTATGCTGATAAGGTAGCTAAAAAAGCAGTTAGCGTTCCAACTTCTATCCCTCAGGGCAGTTTTTCTCCTTCTCATCTGGCCACTCCCACCTACTCTCCCACTGAAACTTCCACGTATCAGTCTCTTCCCACACAAGGCAAATGGTTCTTGGACCAAGGAAAATATCTCCTGCCAGCCTCAGAGACCCATTCTATTCCATCGTCATTTCATAACCTCTTCCATGTAGGTTACAAGCCGCTAGCCCACCTCTTAGAACCTCTCATTTCCTTTCCGTCATGGAAATCTATCCTCAAGGAAATCACTTCTCAGTGTTCCATCTGCTATTCTACTACTCCTCAGGAATTTCTCAGGCCCCCTCGCTTCCCTACACATCAAACTCGGGGATTTGCCCCTGCCCAGGACTGGCAAATTGACTTTATTCACATGCCCCAAGTCAGGAAACTAAAATACCTCTTGGTCCGGGTAGACACTTTCACTGGATGGGTGGAGGCCTTTCCCACAGGGTCTGAGAAGGCCACCACAGCCATTTCTTCCCTTCTGTAAGACATAATTCCTCGGTTTGGCCTTCCCACCTCTATACAGTCCAATAACGGACAGGCCTTTATTAATCAAATCACCCAAGCAGTTTCTTAGGCTCTTGGTATTCAGTGAACTAATGGTCTTTTAAAAACACACCTCTTTTGAGAAATGTCTGTTCATATCCTTTCCCCACTTTTTGATGGGGTTGTTTGCTTTTTTCTTGTATATTTGTTTGAGTTCTTGGTAGATTCTGGATATTAGCCCTTTGTCAGATGAGTAGGTTGCAAAAATTTTTCCCATTCTATAGGTTGCCTGTTCACTCTGATGGTAGTTCTTTGGCTGTGCAAAAGCTCTTTAGTTTAATTAGATCCCATGTGTCAATTTTGCTTTTGCTGCCGTTGCTTTTGGTGTTTTAGACATGAAGTCCTTGCCCATGCCTATGTCCTGAATGGTACTACCTAGATTTTCTTCTAGGGTTTTTATGGTATTAGGTCTAACATTTAAGAAGACATCCATACAGCCAACAGACACATGAAAAAATGCTCATCATCACTGGCCATCAGAGAAATGCAAATCAAAACCACAATGAGATACCATCTCACACCAGTTAGAATGGCAATCATTAAAAAGTCAGGAAACAACAGGTGTTGGAGAGGATGTGGAGAAATAGGAACACTTTTACACTGTTGGTGGGATTGTAAACTAGTTCAACCATTATGGAAAACAGTATGGCGATTCCTCAAGGATCTAGAACTAGATGTACCATATGACCCAGCCATCCCACTACTGGGTATATACCCAAAGGATTATAAATTACTCTACTACAAAGACACATGCACACGTTTGTTTATTGCGGCACTATTCACAATAGCAAAGACTTGGAATCAACCCAAATGTCCATCTGTGACAGACTGGATTAAGAAAATGTGGCACATATACACCATGGAATACTATGCAGCCATCAAAAAGGATGAGTTTGCGTCCTTTGTAGGGACATGGATGCAGCTGGAAACCATCATTCTTAGCAAACTATCACAAGAAGAGAAAACCAAACACCGCATGTTCTCACTCATAGGTGGGAACTGAACAATGAGATCACTTGGACTCGGGAAGGGGAACATCACACACTGGGGCCTATCATGGGGAGGGGGGAGGAGGGAGGGATTGCATTGGGGAGTTATACATGATATAAACGTCATGCACATGTACCCTAGAACTTAAAGTATAATAAAATAAAAAATAAAATAAAAAATAAAAAAAAAAAAAAAAAAAAAAAAAACACCACCTCACCAAGCTCAGCTACCAACTTAAAAAGGATGGACGATACTTTTACCACTTGCCCTTCTCAGAATTGGGCCTATCCTTGGAATGCTACAGGGTACAGCCCATTTGAGCTCCTGTATGGATGCTCTTTTTTTAGGCCCCAGTCTCATTCCAGACACCAGCCCAACTTGGACTGCACCCCAAAAAACGTATCATCCCTACTATCTTCTGTCTAGTCATATGCCTATTCACCATTTTCAACTACTCATAAATGCCCTGCTCTTGTTTACACTGCTGGTTTACACTGTTTCTCCAAGCCATCACAGCTTATATCTTTCGGTGCTATCCCCAAACCACCACTCTTAACTCTTAAAGTAAATAAATAATCTTTGCTGGCAGGGCTATGCTGAACCTCCTTGGGCACTCTCTAATTAGATAGCCTGGGTCCTCCCAATTCTTAGTCCTTTAATACCTGTTTTACTCCTTCTCTTATTCCGTTTAGTTTTTCAATTCGTACAAAACCGTATCCAGGCCATCATCAATAATTCTATATGACAAATGTTTCTTCTAACAACCCCACAATATCACCCCTTACCACAAAATCTTCTTTCAGCTTAATCTCTCCCACTCTAGGTTCCCACGCCGCCCCTAATTCCACTTGAAGCAGCCCTGAGAAACATCACCCATTATCTCTCCATACCACCCCCGAAAATTTTTGCCGCCCCAACACTTTACCACTATTTCATTTTATTTTTCTTATTAATATAAGGAGACAGGAATGTCAGGTCTCTGAGTCCAAGCTAAGCCATCATATCCTCTGTGACCTGCACGTATACATCCAGATGGCCTGAAGTAACTGAAGAATGACAAAAGAAGTGAAAATGGCCTGTTCCTGCCTTAACTGATGACATTACCTTGTGAAATTCCTTCTCCTGTCTCATCCTGGCTCAAAACCTCCCCCACTGAGCACCTTGTGACCCACACCCCTGCCCACCAGAGAACAACCCCCATTTGACTGTAATTTTCCTTTACCTACCCAAATCCTGTAAAAGGGCCCCACCCCATTTCCCTTAGCTGACTCTCTTTTCAGACTCAGCCCGCCTGCACCCAGATGAAATAAACAGCTTTGTTGCTCACACAAAGCCTGTCTGGTGGTCTCTTCATATGGATGTGAATGAAAATCATAGTACATTTTTAACCACTGATTCAATGGTTCTTTCCATTGAAGTAATATTTCTGATATTCATTTTATTTTATTTTTATAATTCATCCTTTGAATAAATATTTATAGTACCTACTCTATGCCAAGCCTTGTAAGGACTAATGGAGAGAGAGGTGGGGATATTTAGAAGCTTTACCTGTCTAAAAGATTTTCTATTAAAAGTGCACATTTAAATTTAGTAATGTTGTATCGAGTCTCCCATATTAATTGAAAATTATTCTTTGTCCAGAAAAGATAAAATGCATATCTTAACTGCCATAAGCTATTTTTGATTAAAGGAAAAGTTTTCTTGTGTTCTACAAACAAAGTTTTCTGTTTTAAAGTCTTAGATCCACATTGATCAATACATATATATTAGCCACATGTGACTATTTAAATTGTATTTAAATCAAAGTATTCAAATTAAATAGCATTAGAAGTTCAGTCCCTTAGTCACATTACCCACATTTCAAGTACTCAAGTAGCCATATGTGCCTAGTGGCTACTGTATCAGCAATGATTACTATCATGGCAAAATTCTATTAGAGAGTGCCAATTTAGAGAATATTAATCTGCATAATTCCCTCCCACTATCACAGACAGTTTTGAATATTTAGCATGTTTTTGAGATGATAAAAAGTGAAGTGTGGCTTCTACTTTTAGATGCAAAGAAAGCATCAACAATTTTACTATGAGGCTCTGTATACAGAATCCCTGTGACATACGTGATTTTTTAATATGAATTTTCAAATTTGAGAAACAATGTCAGAAAACCAGGAAGCCACTTAATAGACAGGCCACCAGAACACTGAATGTAGTCCTTGATTCAAGTTCCAAAATTTCAGTGATCTCAGGAAGCTACTTCATCACAGAAAATAATACACAATGATAAAACCTTCAGCAGATTTTTAACAAATTACATAGCATCCTAGTGTTATAACTTACTCTCCTTAGACATATTTGGAATATCACTAATATTTTCAAAGATACATATTCAATGTCATACAAATAATTGACAGTATTGAGAGAGATTTAGGTCTAGTTCTTTCCCTACAAGGATCTTATCACAGTTACATCCAACAGAATATACTTGCAATGTGTTTACAACGCTCTCGGTGTTTCTTCTTTAAACTTCACTAAAAATCGGTTACATCTTCTGCTCACATTAACTATGCCATCACCACATGACCATACATTTTATTTAAATTAATTCTGATTTTCTAAGGCTCGATTTTTATAACCTTGTTTAAATATGTCCTAGTTGTCTCTTCAATACAGATGAAACTCAACACAATCTCTTTAATTAAGATAGCTTTTGAAATTATCTGTGGTTATCTCATCTGAATTGGCAACTGTTCTTTTACTGCAGTATCACTTTTCTCCTCATATATTATTATCAGCAAATAAAACATTGATTTCATTAAAAATATCCTACAACATTGCAGCCTTTGTTATTCCAATGATTGAATTTTGCATTTGTACATTTCTCCAGGAATCAACTTCTGAGATCCCAAGGGAATTTTTTTAAACTCATTTTAACTTTCACTTTGATTTCTAGAAATGCCAAATACTTTACACACAGATTAAATACACATTCTTAAAAGTAATTACTGATTTCAATAAATAAGCATAGTCTATCTGAACATCAAGAAACTATTCAAAGCACTATACATATGGACATTGCTACTATTTTGCTGTAAATACATACCATGGCTGCTCTCCAGAGTAAGATTGCTTAGGTTCAATAAAAGGCCTGCCATATAATAATTGCATAATCTAGGGCAATTACTTAACCTTTTTACACTTCAGTTCTTCATCTAAAAATGGGGATAATCACAATATATATCTATTGTGGTTCCAGTGATTATCAGAAGAGGTAAGACATGACCTGATATTGGTCTTTATTTTATTTTGCTTTTCCATCATTTGAAACTTCTATGTTTAGGAAATCAGTCATGGTGTGAGAAGCTTAGATCAGATATTATCTCTTATTCCTGGTACAACACACTATCTAAGCTTAGCCAAAAGGATGTTGAAGCATGAAACTTTGAATCTGAAGTAAATGACACAAGAGGCAAGAATAATATAAAATATACTGCAGTAGCAGTTGTGGCAATGATATTTGGCATATTATTTACTATTCTAGTAGTGAAGGTTTTAAAACTGAGTCTTTTTCATTGATGGGTATTACATTTTAAATGTAATGAAAAAATATCAACAGACTTTTTCCAAGTATAGAAAAAAGGGTTAACAAGTTGGTTTCCTGTAAGATATTTAGCGTCTTGTACCATATTAAGTGCATTTTAAAATTAGATTTTAAAATTAAAAATTAAAAGCATTTTTTCAGGATTTAGGGAATTTTTGGTATATGAAAAATCCTGCAATCATCATTAGACATTCATCTGCTCCATTTATCTGCTGGAAAAAAACCACCATTTTTACTATGCAGATTGCTGTTTGTTATCACTGAAATATGGATAATTAGAAAGGATAAGGAGCTTGGTGTTTACTTTGTAGAAAAAGAGAAGCATTTGGAAGTATGTAAACTGTAAAGTAACGTGGTCAGATCTGTATATTAGAAAGATCAGTCCGGAATAGAAAATCAATCTGAAGACAAGGAATTAGGTTAGAAAGTAATTGTAATAACACAGATGAGCAAAGATGAAGTCTAAGATGAGGTAAGTAATAGTTAGAATAAAAAAGAGGATCAACTTGAGAATTATTAAGAAAACTGAATTGACAAAGGCTGTTGGCCACTTGGATATGGGGAATGAGACATGTAGTGGAGAACAGAGTGACTTCTAGGTTTTGATGAGAGGATTGTTCATTTCCAAATAGTCTGTACTTTCAGTTTTGATATTTTCTTAAGCAAAGCAATACTGAAAAGAGTACTTTTACATTTTTTACAACAAATTTTAAACACATCCAAAGCAAAGCAAACAATATACTGCCTACCTTCACTCCTCTCCATCTCCCAGCTAATTATTATGATTATTTTAGAAATTACAAGAATTTGCTAAAACATTTTCCAGTGTGGTCGTACCATTTTACACTCCTTTCAGAAATATGCAAGAGTTTCAGTTAATCCAAATCCTTGACATTTTGTGCTGTCAGTCTTTATAATTTTAGTTGTTCTGGTGGGTGGTTAATGTCATCAGAAAAATTTTAAAAAAACTAGTGTATAATTTGAAGAATTGCCCTTTAATTAGCGATTTCTAATTTTGTTGCATTTTAGCAAGAGATTGAACACAGGACTTCTGACTGTTGAAATACATGGAATTTCTTTCATGACTTACTATCTGAAAATTTTTGGTGTTATTCTGTTGGTTTCTGAAAATAGTACCTATTGTTTCACTATATGGTACAAATTTCCACATACCCATATACAGCCCATTCTCCCAGTCATGATAGTTATATTCTATAATGTCATTGCAAACACTGAATTAATGATACTGAACCATTGCTCCTAGGGAAAATACAAAGTTACATACTGTTAAATTAAAGTGCATTTGGCCTGAGGCTGCCTCTGTACTTTGTGTTTCTAAGTAGCAAACTGCAACCTAATTTAGTATGTTAACAAACTGCGATTTAAGAGTACATTCTTATGACACATAGCTGAGTCTCAGACAATCACACTACCAACTGATCAGACCATGTTGATATCATGCAAATGCCTTATCACACCGTGCCCAAATAAGACAAACACCAAGCTGTAACCAATCAAGTTGTTTATGTATCTCACTTCCTCTTCCTTTCTATAAAAATTGCCTGCTCACATTGCTGGGTGGAATTCTCTGAACCTCTCTAGGTTCTTCTGCTAAATTTAATTCCTCTAAAAAGAACTTTCTTCCTTGAATCAGCGTTAGAGTCAAATGTGGGTTTAATGTGAATGCTAAATGATATATGCAACATACTTTCAAATGGAACATAGAAATTTCACTTTTGAGAATAATAAACCCACAACCTAATTGCATGGTTTTGGGCTGACCGTCCTGTCTCATTCATGATTTTACTCCCTGCCCAGCTTGCACATACATGCATTTGAATTTTAGTAGTCTGTCATATTTAAAATCCCACATATGTGAGTTAAATATGCAATAAAGAATACGCCTTGCTGATTAGCCACACCCAGGCAATTTAATACCATGGTCTTCTATAATGTTATATCACATTGTAAATATTCAAAGAACTTGTTTTAAGTTTATGCTTTCTGATTCTGTGATTTTCAAAAGAGGAATTTTTTGGAAATTAAGGACTATTGTTTGATAATTATATATGTAATTAAGCTTTAGCCAAGCATTAAATTAATTTTTAAATATATAAAAAAAAAAAAAACAGTACCTGTAAGGTCTTTGGTCACAATAATTTCATCAGCTGATCAAACATAACTTTGCTTTATGTAGGTTTCTGTTTAAAAACATGTAATTTAATATATAGTGATTTATTAACATTAAACTAATAGCCAATAGCACTATAATGCATGTTAGAAGGAAGCTTATCTAACATAGGCTTTTTTTTTTTTTTTTTTTTTTGAGACAGAGTCTCACTCTGTTGCCCAGGCCGGACTGCAGTGGCACGATCTCGGCTCACTGTAAGCTCCGCCTCCCGGGTTCATGCCATTCTCCTGCCTCAGCCTCCCGAGTAGCTGGGACTACAGGTGCCCACCACCACGCTCAGCTAATTTTTTGTATTTTTAGTAGAGACAGGGTTTCACCGTGTTAGCCAGGATGGTCTCGATCTCCTGACCTCGTGATCCGCGCGCCTCGGCCTCCCAAAGTGCTGGGATTACAGGTGTGAGCCACCGCGCCCGGCCAGGCATTTTCTTAATAAGGCACATCATTGCCTTTTTGTGCCTAGAAATACTAGACAGCACTTTAGTACTATGTTTGGGAGGGCATTTTAAAAATGAAATAACCAACAAAAGACATGAGAATACACAAAAAAAGCATTTTTTGCACTACATGTAAAATACAAAGGCCACTTATTTACAGTATGAAATGGAAAACAAGGATTCGTTTTGACCTCAGCTGAAAATGTGCACATCAGGCAATCCAAATTTTTCACAGGTCTTTCCATGTCTGTGAATAACTGCAAAAAGCATTGCAAGTGTCAATCTTGGGGTTACAAATTAATTTTAGCAAGAAGATAAATTTGAAAAAACTTATCCACAATTTTGACCACGATTGTGGCCAAAAAAATTTGACCACAATTAGGGTCAAATGTATTTTGGGAAAAGTTTTGTAATTCTTCAGTTTTTGCCCATGCAATTTATTAATTTCTAGTGTGGCACTTTAAAATATCCCATTATGATTATACATTTACATATTTTGCATTCTTTTTGTAACACATTTTGTTATATTTTAATTTCTGTTGCTAGATGAATAAATGTTCATTAGAGTAATATTTTTAAATAACTGTAGAGTTTTAGAATATAAAATATTCCTCTTTGTTCCATTTAATGCTTTTCACCTTTAATTCCCTTTATCTGTTATAACATTGCTGAGCCTGTATTCTTTTTGTTAGCATGTGCCTAGTTATTCTTCTCTTTTTCCTTCAGATGTTTCCTTCAAACTATATTTTTTTACCATTTTGATCTAGATATGTCTTATATGTTTCTATTAAAAACATGCTTTCTTATTTTGCTTTTTTTTCTCTCTCCTGTCCTATTTTTTGGTTAAATTCGTTTTGTTTCTATATTCGATTAATATCTCTCTGATTTGTTCTTAAAGTTTACATCTTATGTCTAGTATATTGGTTGCTTTTTAAAATCTTCATATTTAAACTTATTATATCAATTTCTGTAGTGAATCTGTATCAAAAACTCCCTTTCACGAATTACCAAAAAAAAATTTCTCATGTTCTCCCCATACCCTACAAGTTCTCATATTAAAATAATCTAGAATATCAAGGTCTGTCTTTGATAATTGTGGGAGAGGGGCAGAACTAGTGACGGGCCATGAGTGTTTAGGTATATTTTCCCCTCAAATGTAAGAGCTTTCCATTTCTTCTGATGATCATGATTACCTAGAAACTTTCATATTTCTCCTGTCCAACTGTGTACTTTGAAAGTTTCCTAAGACATTATCCTGTCTTCAGAAAACTAAACTGTTAAGCTGCAGACATGTAAACCATGAACTTTGGGTGACTACAATGTGTCAATGTAGGTTCATCAGTCATAACAAATCTACTAGTCTGGTAGGAAATGTTAATAAATGGGGAAGCTGTGCATCTGTAGAGGGAGGAGGTATATGGGAAATCTCTTTTGTCTTCTGCTCAATTTTGCTTGAACCTAAAACTGCTCTAAAAAATAAAGTTTATTAAAAAACAGAAAATAAAAACCAACCAAACAAAAAAGAACCGGCTAAGATGATCAACTCATCTTGATTTGCCTGCTACTTTCCCACTTTTATCACTGGACATTCTGGGCAAACTGAGATAGTTGGTAACCCTAGAATTAGGTTTCATTTTTCTCTTCCCTCAGCCCCCTACTTGAAAGGACTGGCATTATACAAGACTGCTCTCTGCTTCTCCCTAGTGTCAGCACTAACGCTCAAAACCATTTTCAATATGATACCAATGTTTCATCTTTTTGAACTATTTCCTGATGCAAATGCCACTATCAATCAGAGCAAACAAATAAAGATATGAGGCCAGATTTACCCAGTTTTTCCATATGTTGTTAATTAATTACTCTAATAATTTCTTCATGATTCATACCTGTTGGTTATGGTTTTCTATTCCAAATTTCCCTAGTTTTTGCATGTGTGCTTTTTTTTTTTCTTTTTTTTTTGAGATAGAGTCTCTGCTCTGTCACTGAACCTGGAGTGCAGTAGCACGATCTCGGCTCACTGCACCCTCCGTCTCCTGGGTTCAAGTGATTCTTGTGCCTCAGCCTCCCAAGGAGCTGGGACTACAGGCCCACACCACTATGCCCAGCTAATTTTTGTATTTTAAGTGAAGACAGGGTTTCACCATGTTGGTCAGGCTGGTCTCTAACTCCTGGACTCAAGTGATCCACCTGCCTCGGCCTCCCAAAGTGCTGGGATTACAGGTATGAGCCACCAGCCTGGCCAGTTCTCTAGTTTTGGGGGGTGTTTGTGTGTGTGTGTGTGTGTCTCCGCGTGCATGCACGTGTGTGTGCGTGCACACACGCATGTATTTATGCTCACATTTTCCCATTATTCTGCTCTTATCTACTTTCTTGTCATCTTTCCACACAGATATTTATTTTGTCGTTATTATATTAATGCGTGCTTGCTGTAAAAAGTTAAAATATATAGATTATAAAAAGATTAAAACAGCTACAATCCCTCTACTGCAAGATAACCAGATATTAACATTTGAGGGACCAGTATCTTATATATCTCTTCAGTCCTGCTCACATGCACATGCATGCGTACAAACACACACACACACACAACATCAACAAATTAACATACCTGAGATCATATACATGCTGTCTGTGTCATGAGCACTTTTTCAAATTTTTTTGTTTATCTCTTCCCTTTTCTCCACCCTTTACCCAGCATCGCATGCCCCCCTACATACAGAAGCAAACCATGATCATTGATATACTTTCTTCAGCATTTTCTTCCTACTTAGATAGTCATTTTGATTTCAATTAAAATGCCTTTACTCTTAACCCATTCAGAGACATCTGCTTGTGTGTTTCAAGGTATAAGATCCATTCTTGTCTAGCAACCTGATGGAAGCATGCCTGTATGCATGTATTCAATCCTTTCTATGGAACACTGGATGAGCAGGCATGTGACCCAGTTCTTCACCATGAGAATTTCAGTCAAAATATCTCCTTTAAAATTGATATTTTAAGTTTGATATTCTACTTTTTCACAAATACTATGCAGATAAACATGTCATCCAATATAATGCAAATTACTAACAGTAACTATCACACATTTGAGATATGAGTTGGTGATGTCAACATGAAAGGCAAAAGTAGGACTGTCCAAAATAAAAATCAGTGCAAACAGGAGGCCAGCTTTAAATTAGCATTTGATTGATATTTTGAAATTGCAAAACACCATATGCTAAATTATAAATGTTAATGCTTAGTTTACCATTACACTGGTGCCCCGATTGAACGTCTTATATTTTAAGAAAGTAACGGTAAACCTTGGATTCGAAATGACCTCTACACATACACACACACCACAGACACAAAGAAGCAAACAAGGTCATACGTATTTCCTTCACTTATTTAACATGTGTTTTCCCTTGTCCCAGTTTACCTGGTAAATCTAATGTAAAGTTAATTCCAAAATGGAAAATGCAAAATTAATCATGAATAATTATAGCTCCAAATCTGGTTGGCATCTGACAGGTTAAGTTTATCAAACATACCAGTGTTCACATAAAGTAATGATATGTTTCTCAATATACTAGAATCAGTATATCTGTTTAAAACATTGCACACTAAGATGTTATTTAAAGAAACTTAAATTTTGTGTGCAAATTTGAGGCATTATATTAATTCTCGGTTCCTGTATCCAGATTTTCAAATTTGTGCAAAATTCTGGAAATCACTGTCAGGCTCATCAAGGTATTACCTTACTCAATCACTTACTATGTCCACTAAACTAAGCTCAAATTCTTCTGCCTTTTAAGGCCATTCATTTTAGTATCTCACTGAATCTTTATTATCCAATTCGTTTTCTAACTTTGAATCAAAAGGTAGCCTCTTATTTTTGCAGTCCATTTTCCTTTTTATCTCCCAAACCTAGAATACTCTTTCTTGGGTCTTGACACACATGTCACAGAGTAGACCTTCCTACCCCTTTCTTAGGTTTTGCCTATGCAAAGAGTTCCCTCCAATTTAAGAAGTGTTAACAGCTATAACAGAAAACTCTGCTATGACCTTGAATGATGCCCCTTATATCCTCCAATTTCTTCCATGAAAAATACGGTTCATGATACCCATGTGTAACTGTGTAAGGATTAATTGAAATAACATTTGTAAAATACCTAGCAAATGTTTTATAATCAGTAGGTACCAATAAATGTCAATTTATTTTATTTTATTTATTTATTTTTTTTTGAGACGGAGTCTGGCTCTGCCACCCAGGCTGGAGTGCAGTGGCCGGATCTCAGCTCACTGCAAGCTCCGCCTCCCGGGTTTACACCATTCTCCTGCCTCAGCCTCCCGAGCAGCTGGGACTACAGGCGCCCGCTACCTCGCCCGGCTAGATTTTTGTATTCTTTTAGTAGAGACAAGGTTTCACCGTGTTAGCCAGGATGGTCTCGATCTCCTGACCTTGTGATCCTCCGTCTCGGCCTCCCAAAGTGCTGGGATTACAGGCTTGAGCCATCGCGCCCGGCCAATAAATGTCAATTAAATACAAACTCAGTGGCAACTAATTTGAGGGGCCAACTTAGATGCATAAGTTTGTATGCGTTTGTTATAATATTATAATCACAAATTTGAGCATGCAAAAATTGATGGAAAAGTTATGGTTATTATATTTTTGTTTTTATTCATACAATTTTTTTAGAATTTATATGGAACATGGGAGTCAGAAAGATGAATGAATAAAATAATTACTACAGATAATAATACATTTTTACAGCACTATGCCACTTAAAAATATCTTTTCCATGCATTCTTTTACTTGAACAAAGATGGAAAGCTAGACATTTATTTCAATTTCCATTTTATAGATGTGAACCCTGAGGCTTAAACGGACTAAAAAGTTAACCTAGATAGGGAAGATATGATTCAAACATAGCACTTGACAAAAAATTTAGTGCTTTAGAGCCTTGTTGAAGAATTATATTTAAAAGATACAGCACAGAGCTTTTTGTATATAGTGAGTGTGTTCATAGGATGATACGATCTTTTGTGCAATACTGCACATTATTTATGTAAGTGAGCATACATGCAACTTATCATTTCATTGTTAGACCAAATTTTATGTTATTTTGTGCAATGTCTAATATCTGATCATTTTATTTTGTCCTGAAAAATAGAGATTTAACATCAGATCCACTTGTTAACTTGGGATGATGTGCTATGAATAGTGATTGAAAAAAATACTTCTAAGTAAACCTCTGCTTCTCTCTGGTTTATTATTTAATGAAATCTTGGACCAGAGTTCAGTTATGATTTCTTCTGCTTTGCTGCTTAGTGAATGTGGATTAAGTCAGAATATGTCATCGTTGTCAGGAAGGATACAAATGGACAATAATAAACAATGGTGCCTAGATTATTGTGTATTACCTCTTTGCTCAATCATCTCTACTCTCTATGTGATTGCCTTTTACATTTAACTGTATCAAGCTTTGCTTCTCAAGAGGATTATCTGGACAAATCCCAAATGAAAAGTAAAGGAGTGAAAAATACTATTGTTGTACACATCTAGTGATTAAGAAAAATGGAATAAAATTGGAAAGGATTTCTATAAATTTTGAGATGGCAACACTTTACTTTCGCAGTACAAATGAGCACTAAAGAACATGTTATTATTAAAATATTGAAAACATGTCATTTTCAAGATATTATAAAATATTGAAAACATGTCATTTTAATTTTCCTTAGTGAGTATCAACTCAAACACAAATTTTATGTCTGTCCTAATTAATGCTTACTATAGCATATGAATGTTCTTTCTACCAATCATTAATTTAAAACAAAAAAAGGCCTCTTTGTTTACCTTGAGAAGCAAGGTATTTATTAAGACCCATGGTGAAGCATGCAAACTGGAACATCAGCTGAAACTGAAACATCAGCTGAAACTGCAGCCCAGCATCGGGGCAAGGGGGAGGCAGGTATCACTGTGGGGGCTGTTTCTCATCTCGGCTTTTTTCCTGTTCCGTATGGCAGGTTGGCCCTTTATTTTCTTATGTTTTTCTTCTTGCTCTTGCAGTCTGATTCCTATGCTTCGAAAGGTAATTTGATTCTGCCTTAGCAATAGAAGTCTAACTGCCTATATTTCTAACCCTGCTTCCTGTTGCTTCATCTTTTACTGGCAAGTTGAGCTTGATTACTCATTGCTTATGTGGCTTGATAGTGCTCATCCAATGTTCTATATGCTGGTCTATATCCAAGCTCTGATTAACCTTATCATACTAGCTCTGCGAAAAGTGTCCAAATCCCTTTATCCGACAAAAAAAAAAAAAATCGGGAGAATGTTATTATCTGTACAAGATAGATCTTGAGAATTCTAGCACAAATGCCAATGAAAAATGGAAGGATTTCTAGCACATGAAAGATTTCTGGAAAATAATGTTTGGTTTGTTGTTCATTTCATTTTGTATTATCTAGATGAAGCTCTGATTCAAGGTCCGTGTTGTATTTAGATTCTGAAACAATCAACATTTACTGGGCATGTTCAGTAAGCAAGGTAGCATATTAGGTAGTTTTTAAAAATGGATTATCTCTTTTAAAAAAACCCCAAAATCTGCAGGATGGTCAAGGCTGGTTTTATTTTATTATTATTTTTAAGTTTCCAGTGTTTATTGGTGGCTGATTACATACCAAGTCATTTACAAGGCTCTTTTTTTTTTTTTTTTTTTTATACTTTAAGTTCTAGGGTACATGTGCATAACGTGCAGGTTTGTTACATATGTATACTTATGCCATGTTGGTGTGCTGCACCCATCAACTCGTCAGCACCCATCAATTCATCATTTATATCATGTATAACTCCCCAATGCAATCCCTCCCCCCTCCCCCCTCCCCATGATAGGCCCCAGTGTGTGATGTTCCCCTTCCCGAGTCCAAGTGATCTCATTGTTCAGTTCCCACCTATGAGTGAGAACATGCGGTGTTTGGTTTTCTGTTCTTGTGATAGTTTGCTAAGAATGATGGTTTCCAGCTGCATCCATGTCCCTACAAAGGACGCAAACTCATCCTTTTTGATGGCTGCATAGTATTCCATGGTGTATATGTGCCACATTTTCTTAAAGGCTGGTTTTATAGTACAATGGATAGGGAAACTGGATTCAGTGGTTAGTTGTGCTGCCAAAGGTCATATAGCTAGTAAGTACCAGAACCAGGATGAAAACGCACTTTTCCACACCCAAAGGCCAAGGCCTTTTCTACTTTACCAAAAAAGTCTATATGGATACTCATTGAGAAATAACAAGAAAATGTGTCTTTTCTGCATATGTAATAACCTTTACAGCCTCAAAAATCTGGAAGGATTTATTCTTTCAACAGGAATAACTTTTGCGGCTTATAGGAAAACAAAAACTAAGATGTCATAATGGGAAATATAAGAATATATTAGAATTTCAGGCAGTAGATTTTAAGGAGTGAGAAGTGTTCTCTCTATAGAGGAATTGTGGACGTCTCTCTCAAGCATAATATGTCTATCTAGAAATCACTCTTGGGAACTCTACCCTTATCCTAAGTCAGTTCACCTTTAGATTTATGAGAATAGGTAAATGACAATACGCTAGAATCAAATAAAGTTAGAAGGATAAAAGAGGAAAAAAAAACCACAGAGGTACAACATAAATAAATAGCTCCTCACTCCCACACTTTTATTTCTATTCGTATGCAAATAATACTTATTGAGCTTGTACTTTGTGCTAGAAAGTGTGTTAGGTGCTTAAAATGAGTATTTGACACCGCATGTTCTCACTCATAAGTGGGAGTTGAACAGTGAGAACACATGGACACAGGGAGGGGAACATCACACACCAGGGTCTGTTGGGGGTTGAGGGGCTAGAGGATGGAAAGCATTAGGACAAATACCTAATGTAGATGACGGGTTGATGGGTGCAGCAAACCACCATGGCATGTGTATATCTAAGTAACAAACCTGCATGTTCTGCACATGTACCCCAGAACTTAAAAAATGGGTGCCGGAATCTGATTTTCATAATTTTGAAAGATATTCTTCATCATTATCATCATAACATCATCATCATCATCCTGTAGTTATTAGTTTTATGTGTCAACTTGGCTAAGTAATAGAACCCAGTTATTCAATCAAATTGTAATTTAGGTGTTGCTATGAAGGTATGTTTTACATGTGGTTACTATTTATAATTGATGGACTTTAAGTAAAGGCGATTACCTCAATGAGGTAGTTGGGCTTCATCGAATCAGTTGAAATGCCTTACGAGTAAAAACTGAGGCTTCCCTGATGAAAAAGAAATTCTGTCTGAAGATTGACTACAGCATTGACTTCTGCTCCAAAGGTTCCAACCTGCTGGGCTGCTCTTTGGATATCATACTTACCAGCCAATACAATTGCACAAGCCAATTTCTTGCAATAAATCTCATAAGATGTGTGTGTGTGTGTGTGTGTGTGTGTGTGTATGTTTATCTATTGCAGTTCCTCTGGAGAACCATGACTGATAAAAACTGCATTTTCAAAATGAAAATCTAAGCTTCAGACATTAGATAATTTGTCCAAACCACAGGGCCTATAAATGGTGAAGCCAAGAAAGGAACTTACATCTTCTAACTCTTAAGTTTGGTCCTCTTTTTGGATATCTATCTTAATTTTTCCTTCTATTTCTGTTTCTTATTTTTCTGTGGTTTTAAAGCCATTTAGTAGCCTAGAGAAATAGTGCATGTTCTCACTTATAAGTGGGAGGTAAACGATGAGAACACATGGACACAGGGAGGGGAACATCACACATCGGTGCCTGTCGGCGGGTGGGGGGCTAGGGGAGGGATAACATTAGGAGAAATAACTAATGTAGGTGATGGGTTGATGGATGCAGCAAACCACCGTGGCACGTGTATACCTATGTAACAGACCTGCACATTCTGTACATGTATCCCAGAACTGAAAGTATAATAAAAAAAAAATTGCCAACTCCTAAAGAAAAACAGAAAGAAGGAAAAATAGCGCTTACACATATGCTTATGAGAGGTATTGAAGGCAGTTGGTCTTATTCACTTATGCACAGAACCTGTTTTGCTGACACCTGTTGTATGTCTAAAGTGGACTCCCAGATACAGTTTGCATTCAGGGAGGGCATTGGCTAAAGAGGACTCTCAGTAAGTGGCTGCAGACAGTCCAGGTGACAGCAAAGAGCTAATGTAGGGGTTCCCAATGTACTACCAACATTTATTAGCACCTACTAATGACAGACATTGCCCTAATAACTAACAACAGCAGACTTTAGGAAAAGGACATGATTAGATCTCTGTATTACGGAGGCAGATTGACTCCATTGCTAAGGAATAGCTTTAAATGCAAGAGACAGGATTAGATCACACTTCTGCCCTTGCTAGCTAAGTTACATTCACTAAATCACTATATCTTAATGATCTTTGCTTTCCTCATCTGTGATATGGCGATTATTTCATCTCCCATGTATAAAGTAGGTATAAAGCGTTCTGTAAGCTAAAGCCTTCTGTAAGCTAGAATTATAAATATCAATAGTTAAGTCTATCTTCCCTCCTGCTGTGGTCACAACACTAGACTGTAAAGTTGTGAGTAATGCAAAGAAAGCACGGTAGTCATTTATTGGGAAGCATTTCCATTTTATGGATGAGGGAAAAATGCATGAAACACTGAGAAACAAAAAGCAGATATGTATTTGTCTCTGGGCATTGTTTTTTGCACAACACTTAAAACCTTTAAGATGGCATCCTCTTTCAAACATCAGTATGACAGTGGTGCAGCAGCTGAATATATAAAGTGTGAGTGATGCTTTGGTGCAGTCTGTTCACACCAGTCTAGCTGGGTGGGTCCTATGCCAACGTCATAACAGGCCCTATCCTGTTCCCAGTCATTCTGCTGTGTTGTGTGGTCCCCAAATTGTAGCCTTACCCTTAGCCCACATTTTGCAAGCTCACATATATGTGAAAAATGATTTACTGGATTTTATACACAAAACAACACATGCTGAATTACTACAGTGTGTCCCACACTGTGCTATTTATTTCAAAATATTTTCTGTAATTTTATGCTCACAATAGCCCTGAAAGTTATGACATAGAGAAGGTGATCATCCATATTTTATGATAAATTATCTGAGGTACAGAAAGTTGAACTGGCCTTTTAAAATGTATTGAAGCCTAGAATCAAAGTCGTATGTCTCTGACTGCAAAACTTGCGTTCCTTCCATTATATGAATTATGGGCGCAGCGCTGTGGTGACATAAACTCAAATTTCCAGAAAGAAAAATTCCTTAGAAGACACCTCGTTGAAAGTTTTCATTTTATAGATGAGCAAACTGAGGTCTCAAGAAGAGAAAAGATTTTCTCTGGGTCATATGAGAAGCAAGTAAGAAAGAACTTTGGGCTAGAACAATATAACACAGAACTGGAGCACACATCTAATAAATGTTCTGACAATTATTGATGCTCATTAGCATATGATGATATGATAAATATCTGTCAAAAACAGAAGTTCAGCAATAAGAGCTAAAGAAATAGCTCTGGAATTGGGCCCTGAGGTGGGTAGAACTAAACAAGCGCATCAATGTTTAATCGAGATACAGCATGTTTACTGCTAGAGAAGGTAAATTCCAGGCCTCTGAGACACACTGACTCCTTTAAAATTCCAGATTTACTATTTCATTCCTCTATTCATTTATCAATTCATTCAAAAACTAACTACTAAATACTAACTATGCATCAGAAGATTATTTTAGAAGCTTGGAACATACCACTGAATAAAACAGATAACATTTCCAGCCTATGTAGAAATAAGTTCCAATGGAACAGACACAATAAACAAGCATATTGTATAAGTAAATCTTATAGCTCATTAGAAGAAAATAAATGCTATCGAGGAAAAAATAGAGCAAGTTAAGCAAGATCACGAGTACAGGAAAATAAAGTATAGTTTTTAACAGGATGGTGAAGTAGGCTTCATGGACAAGTAGCATTTGAACAAAAACTTCATCCGCAAGGTGACATAGTAACTCTGGCACATACTTCGAGGAGGACTATTTCAGATAGAGAAAACAGCAAGTGGAAAGGCTATCAGGTTATGTAATGGCCGGCATATTTGAGAAACAGTAAGAAAAGCAATTTGCCTGGAGCAGAGCAGAAGAAGATGAAAGAAGAAGGTAATAAGCTGAAGGAAGTAATGGGGTGCAGATGGAAGATTATTTTATAGGGCTTTGTGGAACATTGTAAGAATATTGGATTTTGCTCTCAAAAACTGAGAAACCATTGAGGGGTTTTGAGCAAAGAAATGATATAGCCTGGATTACATTATAGCAAAATCACTCTGTCTAGGTTGCTCTGTTAGGTAAACTAAAGATGGGTAAATGGTGGAAGCAAGGACATAAGTTAGAAGCCCATTGGAGTCATCCAGAGAAATAACAATGGTGGCTTAGCCTAGAGATGTGTAGCTATGGAAGGGGTAAGAAGTAGTATAATTCTACATTTTTTTTAAAAGTTAGAACTAGCAAGATTTTGCTGACATTATATGTGGGATGTATGAGAAGAAAGATAGATAGATTTTGATGATTTTAGTACAAGTACACAGAATAAAGTAATATTGAATTGAAGGAGTTTGTGGATGGAGCAGGTTTTCAAAAGAAAATCAAAAACTTCACTCCAGACATTTCACATCTGAGATATCTATTGGTTATCCAAGTGGACAAATGAGTGGACAGCTGAACATAAGTGTGTGAAGTTTAGGGGATAATTATGGCTTAAAGATAGACATCTGGGGCCCGGTGCGGTGGCTCACGCCTGTAATTCCAGCACTTTTGGAGGCCGAGGAGGGCGGATCATGAGGTCAGGAGATCGAGACCATCTTGGCTAACAGGGTGAAACTTCGTCTCTACTAAATACCATTGGGTTTTATATTGGTCTATTTTTGCATTACTATAAAAGAAGACCTCAGACTGGGTAATTTATAAAGGAAAGAGGTTTAATCGACTTATTGTTCTACAGATTGTACCAGAAACGTCGCTTCTAGCGAGGCCTCAGGAAGCTTTTACTCATGGCAGAAGGTGAAGCAGGAACTTGCATATCACATGGCAAAAGCGGGAGCAAGCAGAGAGAGTAGGGTGAGGGAAGTGCCACACGCTTTTAAATGACCAGATCTCATGAGAGCTCACTATCACACAGGCAACACCAAGCCATGAGCCAAACACCTCCATTCAGGCCCCACCTCCAGCACTGGGGATTACAATTCAACATGAAATGTAGGCAGGGACAGATATCCAGACTATATCAGATGTATTACCTGTTCTCTCTTTACTTTCTTTTCTTCATCTATAAAACAGAAATCATAATTCTTAACTAGTGGGGATAATGAGATAATGCATGAACAAGGAAAAGCACAGACCTGTGTTGGCATTACTGAAAGTCTTCCTCCCTGACTTGAGCAACAAAATGCATGCCCTTACATTGATGTTCTAGAGAGAGGAAGGGGAAGACATGGAGTAGGAAGCACAGAGCCTTCCTCAATCTAATTTTACCCTATGAGCAAAATGAAGACAATATTACCATTATTGCATGTTCTTATTATAATTTTGAGAGTCCCTTTACCTAATGTAATGAAACACAAGACCTAACCAAATGCTATGTAATAACATGAATGTTACTTGAATTTTAACAATGCCTATGTGTGAAGAGGGTTAACGTTAAAACCCAAGTACAGTCTCCCAGCATAACAAAATAATACAAACCATAACCAGTTTATAAAAGGAGGATGGGGAAAGGGAAAGACTACATTAAGAAACCCTGGCTGAGGAAGAAACTCCTTTGTTCATCCTCTGCACAGCCCTTAAAAAGCATGTTGTGGATTCTAAATAAATACCTTGCAACTCCTCCCAAATATTAACTAGCAATGCTGACAGTGGCAATTACATGTAGATATTCGGTTGGTAGTAATTTTGTGTTAGATCTCATTCTAGTTTCTAGAATTCAGACTACCAAGTAATGAGACTTAAAAACAATCAAACTCCAGTTCACAAATATAAGTGCGTCAAAAATATATGAACAAAGAAAGGAGCTGTACAACACAAGCAGCAACTTCAAATATACTTCTTTGTTCTGTAGTTTTATTTCTGAGAAAATCCTGTTTCTGGAGTGAACTCTTTTGATCTTAGAATTTGAGTTCCTTTTGGGAAAAGACTGTTCCTTTTTGTTCTTTGTTTCTCTAGTGCCTGGCACAGAGTAGATTCTCAGGGTTTATTTCAAGAAAGAAGGGAGAGAGAAAAGGAGCAAAGGAAAGCTGATTGCAGATAAAAGGTGTAAAACTGTTCAGTGATAAATCCAAGAGCATTGCATATTTTACGCAGTTTTCTCAGTAAGAGGCCACAAAAGGGCTATTTTCAGAATTGCTTTGTGAATCCTGGGCTGCATTTTGCAAACCAGGCTTGATTTGGCTGAACAACTGTGTCTTCTGTACATATGCAAATAGGAACAAATATGAACAGGAACTTTTTATTGTAATAACAATTCACTTTGACACACCAGCATCTGGATGGAAATTTCTCCAGCTGCACAGCGTATTCTTTATAGTAGGCAAAATAATCATTTCAGCCATAAGAAGTGGACCTGAGAAATGGATAGAGTCTATTTGTTGGAACAGCACAGGAGCAGCTAATGGCTATCCCTCTGAATCTGTGAGTAGGAAAATGAGAATTCTTATATTGAGGCAGAAGAGTGGTAAAAGCCTACTGTTGGCATCCAAAAGACCTGGTATTGAGCCCTGGATTTGTCATTTGCTATCTGGGTCACCTTGTGAAAATTATGTAATCTTTTGGAGCTCTAGTTTCCTCATCTGCAAGCTGAGAAAAATATGATCTTTAGCTCACAGAACTGTTATAAGTATTGGATAAAATAGTGTATGAAGTGAGATTAGCATCAGGCCTGTTATCAATGCTACCAGGGCAGGATGAATTGTAGCTGCTATTCCTAATAAGCTCAAAAAGGAGGATACTGTGACAGGATGGATCAAGCAATACTTAATGTGGAGATCCACGAACCAGGTTCATTTGGTGGCATTTTCATTGCACACTTCATGTTTTATATGTCAAAAATAGTTAAATTATAAACTAAAATACAAAACAATCTAAGGAGGACAAGTTTCTGAATTAAGGGCAAGCATTGTTTGACAATCTCAGTGGTCATAACACTCCTACCTACTGCTTGCTATGCAATGGTTTATGTATTGGTCTGCTGGGACTGCCATTGCAAAGTATCACAGATGGTTTGGCTTAAACAACAGAAATTAATTTTCTCACAATTCTGGGGGCTAGAAGTCAAGATCAAGGTATCAGCAGGTTTAGTTTCTTCTGAAGTCTCTTTCCATGACTTAAAGATAGCAATCTTCTTGCTGAGTCTTCACATGCTCATCACTCTGTGTATCTGATCTCTGTGTATCTAATCTCTTTTTCTTGTAAGGACACCGGTCATACTGAATTAAACCACATTCTAATGGCCTTATTTAATTAATCCTAATTACCTTGTTAGAGATTCTATCTCCAAACACAGTTACATTCTGAGGTACTGGTGGTCAGGGCTTTAACATATTAATTTGGGGGATACCATTTAGCCCATAACTCTTTGTTACAGTAATGGGAGAGGATGTGGATAGGTTAGGAGGCAGGGGTATCAATTAACAATGAACTAAGCATTTCTAATGCTATCTTGAGCTCAGTTTGAAACTCATATTGTTTGCTTTGTTGAGAGTGAAAGGAAACATGAGATCAATAAAGCAAATGAAGATGTAAGATACTAGGCAGGGCCATACGTCATAAGAGAGATGGTGGTGTCAAAGTGGATATGCTCATTTCTGCATACCATACACTGAAATCATTCTTGAAAGCAGCATATCTACAATAAGGATGGACTATGTTATAGCCCTTCTCTTGAAATTGGAAGACCAGGTCAAATATTATCTCTTAGATTTGTCCCCCTTCATAAGGTTTAGTATTTTCTTGTATGAAATTGAGAATTTGAGCTAAATACTGTTTAAAGACACTGCCAGCTCTGACAGTCTACTGTGTTAGTAAAAGGATTCTAGTGTCATGAAAGAAAAAAGAAAAGAAAGCGTTGGACCAGGGTTCTATTTGGGGTCTGCCAAAAAAATACCTAAACTGGGACTAAGCAAATCTTTTTAGACATTTATATTCCCATTAGAGACTTTTTATACAATTACCATTTTAAGAAGAGTACTATGCAAGTCCTGCACTGGCTCAATTGAAAAACTTCAGAATTGTATAAAATTATAGCAGCTAGACAACCCTTTCACAGACACACATATGCAATTACATGGTTGAAACCGACACTGAATCATTTTCCAGTTTCCACAGGTTCCTAATTTCTGCTGTCTCTGCCACCACAGTTTTTCAAAACTATGCACTACTCCACTTAAAACCATTCAAATATTTCCAGTTACCCAAATAAGATAGCCAGACTCTTTGGAATATTCTTCTCTGGCCTGACCACTGACACCACTCACAGTCACTGCTTTCTTTTTTTTTTTTCTTTTTACTTTGCAAGATGGAGTCTCACTCTGTCACCCAGGCTGGAGTGCAGTGGTGCAATCTCGGCTCACTGCCACCTCCACCTCCCAGGTTCAAGCGATTCTTCTGCCTCAGTCTCCTGAGTAGCTGGGACTACAGTGCGCATCACTACGCCTGGCTAATTTTTGTATTTTTAGTAGAGATGGGGGTTCACCATATTGGCCAGGCTGGTCTTGAACTCCTGACCTCATGATCCGCCCACCTCGGTCTCCCAAAGTGCTGGGATTATGGGCATGAGCCATCGCGCCCAGTCTGCTTTCTTTATGTACCCTCTCACAGCGTCCCTCATCCATACCTCTACCACATGCTTTAAATTTCAGCAAACAATGAACTTCTTATAGATTTTCAGCTTGCCAGTGCCTGTGCAGAGCCTATACCTCTTCTGACTTCATGAACTCTTACAGATCCATTAAGACTCAGATCAAATGTCACCTATATGCTACATGTGCAAGAAGAAAAACATCATGTACATATTTTGTGTTTCCAGCCTTTTCATCCTGGGCCTTTCTACATAGGCATAAGGTAGCTTGCTAGAGTAGAACTGTTTGCTAAACTCCGTGGCTGATAATTGTGCCTTCTCTACCCCTTCCCAGGCCAGCTCACGAATTCAAATTGTATTGGGAATGTAGAAATAGCCTGCAGAAGCACTGAAGCTCTAACTACCAAATGCAGCCAGATATGTGCACATTTGTCTGTTGCTGTTACTCTTCACTATCCCATTTCTGAATCTCTCTGCCCCTGTTTATCTCCTGGTCCCCTTCAGTGATGAGCTACATTGTACTCGTTTTCTAGTCTTTAACTACCATATCTAGTACTCACCTAGGAATATGGTTTCTGATATTTGAGATCTCTCTCTCTCTCTCTCTCTGTTTCACACACACACACACACAAATGAACATGCACACATCCCTACTCACCTGCGATTAAGAAATTTTATGACCCAATGTATTTTACCTCATAATATATAGAAGGAATGGTTTAAATCACCACATCCCAACCAAGGAAGGTACGTCACACAGTTTACACTACTGGCCCCGTCATATCTCCATTTTGGACAAATCACTATGAATATGAACCAAACACCACACTGCAGTTTGTCTATATGAGTTTCTTATAATCCTTGTCACAGGCAACAGCTTTATAGGTAAAGGAAATACAGTTTATAAAGTATATCTTATGTGGCACATTACAAAATTTTTCACTTGTAATAAATGAATTTCATTGGCTATGATTACTTTTCACTTTAAGTGAAACAGAATACAGAGACCTGAAGAAGTTTGGTAGTTAAGATTGAGACAGTAGGGCTTTCACTAGAAACATAGTGAATAAGAAATGGAGCTTAATCTGAGAACTCAACATTATTATTAAGGAGACAGAAAAGAGATGATGGTGGCCAGTACTCTGGAAGAAACTATGTATGGGATAAATGGACAACTTTAAGAGGTAGTGTGGAGTTATAATAGACAAGAACTGAAGACATATTGATTTGAGAAAACTGTAGCTGTCAGGAGTTAAGATTCCTCAGCTTCAATGTTCAGCATCTCAAAGTGTCTGTCTTTTTTCTCCTTTTTTTCTTATATCAAAAAAAAAAATAGCAGAAATCTATTCCTATCTGAGCATCTCCAACATGCTCATTTCTGCCTACTCTTCCTTTCCCTTTACTTCTACCTTGTAGTTTCTTCTCTCTCCCTTCCTCTCTGTTGCCATCTTAGGTCTTACTTAAAACCAGAATAATCACCTACTTGACTCTGATACACACTTGAACCATCACATATTTTTATCCTGTTAGAATTACAAGTTATATAAAGGTGCCCTTGTTTCACTATAATATCACAGCACAGCATATGTACTCAATAAATACAAGTTGAATGATTGAAATTGTTAAAACTTGCAGTCCTAATTGCATTTCACTATCTTTTCAATAACCACCTCTAATATCATATACAATGTAATTCTTATTGAGAGGTAACATGTCACAGTGGCCAAGAGTCCAGCATTCAGAGCTGTACTGCTAGGGTCTGAATCTTGGCTCTGGCATGTATTTGTTGAATAACCTTGATCAATGCATGTAATCTCTTTACTCCTTAGTCTTCTCATGTTGTCAGTTGAAATATAGAAACTTATTGTAATTGTAGGTCTAAAATAGTCTAATGTCTACAATTTCATGTGATTCAACTTAATATAAAATAGAAATAATAATAGTATCTTCCTCATGAAGTTTTCACAATTAAATTGGTTAATATATATGAAGTACTGAGAAACATACATGGAACAAAGTAAAAACTATATATGTATTTTATGTTTTTACTATCATTATCATTATTGTTTGGAAAAAACTGAGTAACTATTTTGAGTACTAGATACAAAAAGAATAGGGGTGAAAGGAGGATGTACTATTGAGGCATTCCTAGGTAGAAGTTTTGATGCAGAGCTACTCAAGCAGTGTACTGAGGCCTTTCCAGTTGTGCTAAGATATTGATCCTGAAGGCCCTCCAGCTGGCCATCTTCGGCCACAAGTGGTGTCCTCAGTTTACCTTGATGTTAGCATTCCTTGTAAATATAATCATTTTCTCTGTGTGGCACGAAATAAAAGTGTATTGAGAACCTTTAATTTATTGCATGAATCTTGGAGTCTTACAGACCTTGTGACTCAGTTGTTAGCCTAGGGCAGACTACACAATTTGTGAGGCTCAGTGTCAAATGAAAATGAGGATCCCCCAGGGGAAAAAAGTGTCATGTCATTAAAAAAAAAACCATCATTAATGGTGGTAATGATAAATGTGTCATTAAAGGGGATAAAATATAAAACTTCTTCCTTTCTTCAGTGGTCTCTTCAAGATTTGTCACTTTTTAATGTGCTACTTAATGTCATTTCAAGTAAAGAAAAATTAAAAATTTAAATTGTTAACATGAATCTTGCTATTCATTTTTAGATTGAGAACAGCCAGTTTTTTTTTTTTTTTTTTTGAGACGGAGTCTCACTCTGTCGCCGGGGCTGGAGTGCAGTGGCCGGATCTCAGCTCACTGCAAGCTCCGCCTCCCGGTTCACGCCATTCTCCTGCCTCAGCCTCCTGAGTAGCTGGGACTACAGGCGCCCGCCACCTCGCCCGGCTAGTTTTTTTTTTTTTTGTAGTTTTTAGTAGAGACGGGGTTTCACCGTGTTAGCCAGGATGGTCTCGATCTCCTGACCTCGTGATCCGCCCGTCTCGGCCTCCCAAAGTGCTGGGATTACAGGCTTGAGCCACCGCGCCCGGCCCAGAACAGCCAGTTTTAAATGGAAATATAAGACCATTTGACTTTATGTAAGATCATAAAAAATATACAATTTATATTTCATGGCTCATATAAATAAATGTATTTTTTTCTTACTAGAATGGTAGAAACACTTTACAAAACTATATTACTTTTATTTGATTTATTTTCTTTCTTTTTTTTTTTTTGAGACACAGTCTCGATCTGTTGCCAGGCTGAAGTGCAATGGCGCAATCTTGGCTCACTGCAACCTCTGTCTCCCGGGTTCAACTGATTCTCCTTCCTCAGCCTCCCAAGTAGTTGGGACTACAGGCGCCCACCAGCGTGCCCGGCTAATTTTTGTATTTTTAGTAGAGACGAGGTTTCACCTAATGTTGGCAAGGCTGGTCTCGAACTCTTGACTTCGTGATCCACCCGCCTCGGCCTCCCAAAGTGCTGGGATTACAGGTGTGAGCCACCGTGCATGGCCGATTTGATTTCTTGGTACACACACGTTGTACCAACATCCTCTATCCTTGACTAATTGATAAGTAAAGAAGAATGGAAAGGAAAAGGAACTATGGATTGCCCTATCTTTCCCTTTCTGTCCATGTCACTTTCAGGGTAAGTGGTTGGTTAATACAGTGAAGTAACAAAAGTAAAAAAGAATATGATAGGGTTCACTGGTGTTTGTGTTTCTTAGAACACCATTGCCTTCTTTCTGCATTGGAAAGAATGAAAAAAATGTGGACACTCAGGGATATCAGCACATGGCTTACTCATAGACATAACATGCTTACCTTGTACTTGTTTTGAGTTTTATTGAACTCCTACACATCATGGCTAAACCAGAATTCTGTACTCATGGGGCATCACCAACTCTATATGCAAGAACAGAGGCAAGAGATAGCCATGGATAAACATATTGTAGATAACTCTTCTGATCATGCAACAGGTTCCATTATTCCATCGGACTTACAAAGCACAAGTTCACAGTTAAAATTATTAAGAATTTTAAGATGGCGACAGCTGGAAATTACACCAAGTACAGGGTCTGAGTAAAGGTTTCCCTGTTATGAAAGGCCCACAGGGGACATGGCAAATGCTGACTGTGAAAGGAATAACAAGGAGCAGCAGCAGGCCTACAGAGTGCATACCTCCTCTGCTCACATGCAGGCCACATTGTCTAGCAAGACTTACAAACCACAAGTTCAAAAAGAGAATGCTTAAGAATTTAAAGGTCTTGACAGCTGAGCATTAAGCCAAATGTGGGGTTTTTCTGAGTGCCAGGCCTTATGCAAATGTACTGGTCACATTCCCAAAAAGCTGTTCGTGATTTGGCCCTAAGTTAACCCTATAAACTTGGGAAGAGAGCTTTGCTAGACTGGCCCTTATTATTCTAATTTGAAATACAAGGCTAATTTCTATTATCTCATAGTCTTCTGGTGAGGGTTTAAAAAGATAATGTAACTGACACAGTGCCTACTACATAATAACAACAACAACAAATATATTTATGAAATGCTTATATTTTCATTATTATGGACATTACTGGAAAGCCTTTATGAGCATGTTAAACCTGAATTGCATCAAGGACAATGCTACCAACTTCAAAGGAATCATCAAGCTCAGTGTCAGGGTTTCCTTAACTTCTTCAATGCCAAGTGGTAAAAATTATGTGAAAACCAGAGAGACTGTGGGAGAGGTATAAATAGATGAAGCAAAGGAAATTTTTAGGGCAGTGAAACTATTCTGTTTGATACTCTAATGGTGGATATATGACATTAAGAACTTGGCAAAACCCATAATACTCTACAACACAAACAGTGAACCCTATTTTAAATTATGGATTTTAACTAATAATAATGTATCAATATCAGCTCATCAATTCTAACAAATATAACACACTAATGCAATATGTTATTAATAGGGGAAACCGTGCACTGCAGATGAGAAAGTATATGGGAACTTTGTACTTTCTGCTTGATTTTTCTTTAAAGCTAAAACTGCCCTAAAGATAAAATATATTAAAAAAAAAAAAAAACCTAAAATAACCATAAGTAAATTCTGACTGTAAGTCATTCCTGAGGAGTCAGAAAGGTGCCCCAAATTGCTTAAAATAAATTTAATCTTTGAAAATCATGCAAAGGCCAAAACAAGTCTTGATTTTGACATATTTAACCATCTAACGTGAAGGCTAGGCTAGATCTGCCCCTCAAGGTTTGTTAAAAATAAAGGATTAAAATCTAGGATTACTCATTCTGTTTTTGTTTATTTAGTTTTGTTTTTATTTCATACTCAAATTAATGCAGCATGTATTTAATTATTTTCCAAGTTTACAAACCCCGAAGGGAACACAGATGATGTCTACCCTGATCTTGAAAAAATTCACAGAAAACATTGTTGTAATGATAGCTTTCATGCATATGGTTACCTATAGTCTAAGAAGTACTTTTGGCCGGGCGCGGTGGCTCAAGCCTGTAATCCCAGCACTTTGGGAGGCCGAGACGGGCGGATCACGAGGTCAGGAGATCGAGACCATCCTGGCTAACATGGTGAAACCCTGTCTCTACTAAAAATACAAAAAAAACTAGCCGGGCGACGTGGCGGGCGCCTGTAGTCCCAGCTACTCGGGAGGCTGAGGCAGGAGAATGGCGTGAACCCGGGAGGCAGAGCTTGCAGTGAGCTGAGATCCGGCCATTGCACTCCAGCCTGGGTGACAGAGCGAAACTCCGTCTCAAAAAAAAAAAAAAAAAAAAAGAAGTACTTTCATGCATATTTATCTGCTTAGCACTTGTGCTACACTCAGAATCTAAAGACTCAAGCTGTACTTTTTGTTGCTTTTCCTTTTTATCTTTAACAAAACACTATGAAATAATGTCAGTGTATATCAGAGACTGCTAGTTATCTAGCTAATGTTTTATACTTCTTTCTTAGTAACAAGAAGTCCAGTTTTAGTCAAGATACCATTGTGCCCATCTCAAATACCACATTGCCAGTTTTTCTTGTAGCTCAGGTGACCACATGACCAAGATCTGTCTAATGATCTATAAGCAAAAACTTGGGAGTGAGACAACCAGAAAGAATCTGTAAAATGGCGACTGTTATCTGAGACACATCCTTATGCCTTCATTCTATATTTCATTCTTTAGATTTGTACTTTTTTCCTGACCTCTTGAAAGATATTCAGTTACCACTGGGAAGGACTGAGTTCTCCCAGTACCTAAGATTTCAAGTAAGTCCATCCTTTAGAAATATTCCAGATACGTGTATTGATTTATTGATTTTTTAAAATTGCAACTTTTATTTCAGAGTCAGGGGGTACATGCCTAGGTCTCTCACATGGGAACATGACATGACACTGAAGTTTAGAGTACATATGATCCTGTCACCCAGGCAGTGAGCACAGAATCCACTAGGTAGTCACTCAGTCCACAGCCTCTCCCTCCCTGCTTCCTATAGCATCCCCAGTATCCACTGTTCCATCTTCATGTCCATGTGTACTTAATGTTTAGCTTCCACTTATAAGTGAAAACATGGGGAATTTGGTTTTCTGTTCCTGCATTAAGTTGCTTAGCACAATAGCCTGCAGCTGAATCCATGTTGCTTCAAAGAATTTTATTTCATTCTTTGTCTTGGCTGCATAGTAGACCATGGTGTATTTTCTTCATCCCATCCACCATTGATGAGCTTCTAGGTTGATTCTATGTCTTTGCTATTGTGAATAGTGCTGTGCTGAACATGTGAGTGAATGTGGCTTTCTGGTAGAATGATTTGTTTTCTTTTGGATATATACCCAGTAATGGAATTGCTGGGTCTAATGGTAGTTCTGTGTTAAGTGATTTGAGAAATTTCCCAACTGCTTTCCACAGAGGCTGAACTAATTTACATTCCCATCAACTAATTTATATCTCTTTTCTCTGTGGCTTTCCCATCATTTGTTGTTTTATTTATTTATTTTTTGACTTTTTGTCAGATGGTATTTCGTTGTCATATTGATTTGAATTTATCTGATTAGAGATATTGAGAATTTTTTTCATGTTTGTTGGTGGCTTTTATGTCCTCTTTTGAGAAGTATCTGTTTATGTCCTTTGCCTGTTTATTAATGGGGTTGTTTGTTATTTATTTTACTTGTTTATTGGTTTATTTAAGTTTCTCATAGATTCTGGATATGAGACCTTTGTTAGATGCATGGTTTATGAATATTTTCTCCCAGTTTATAGATTATCTGTTTACTCTGTTGATACTTTATTTTGATATGCAGAAGCTCTTTAGTTTAATTAGGTTTCACTTGTCAATTTTTGGTTTTGTTGCAATCGCTTTTGAGGACTTAGCCATAAATTATTTGCCAAGGCTGATGTAGAGAAGGTTGTGTTTCAAGGTTTTTATAGTTTTAGGTTTTATTAAGTCTTTAATCTATTTTGAGTTAATGACTGTATATGATGAAAGTAGAGGTCCAGTTTCATTCTTATGTGTATGGTTAGCCAGTTATCCCACCACCACTTATTGAATTGGGAGTCCTTTCCCCATTGTTTATTTTTGTCAACTTTGTCAAAGATCAGATGGTTGTAGGTATGCAGCTTTATGTCTAAGTTCTCTATTTTGTTCCATTGGTCTATGTGTTTTTACACCAGTACCATGTTGATTTTCGGACTGTAGCCTGATAGTATAGTTTGAAGTTGGGTAATGTGGTGCCTCTAGCTTTGTTCTTTTTCCTTAAGACTGCTTTGGCTACTCGAGCTCTCTTTTGGTTCCATATGAATTTCAGAATAGGTTTGTTTTTTTTTTTTTCCTAATTCTGTGAAGAATGAATTAGTAGTTTGATAGGAGTAATGATAAACATGTAGATTGTTTTAAGCAGTTTTCATATCATAACGATACTGATTCTTCTGATCCAAGAGCACTGAATGTTTTTCCATTTGTTTGTGTCATCTGTAATTATTTCAGCAGCATTATATCATTTTCCTTGTAGAGACCTTTCAGCTTCTTGGTTAGATGTATTCCCAGGTATTTTATTTTATTGTGGTTATCATAAATGGGATTATGTTCTTGATTTTGCTCTCAGCTTGAACGTTATTAGTGTATAGAAATGCTACTGATTTTTGTACATTGATTTTTGTATCCTAAAACTTTGCGGCAATCATTTGCCAGTTCTAAAAGCCTTTTGTGGAGACCTTCGAGTTTTTTAGGTATGGAATCACATCAACTGTGAAGAGAGATAATTTGACTTCTTCTTTTTCAATTTGGATGCCTTTTATTTCTTGTTCTTGCCTGATACTCTGACGAAGACTTCCAATACTACGGTGAATAGGAGTGGTGGGAGTGGGAATCATGGTCTTGTTGCTATTCTTTTTTTTTTTTTTTTTTTTTTTGAGACATGGTCTCAGTCTATCACCCAGACTGGATTGCAGTGGTGCAATCATGGCTCACTGCAGCCTCAACTTCTTGGTTCAAGTGATCCTCCCATCTCAGAGTCCTGAGTAGCTTGGACAATGGTACATGCCACCACAACTGGCTAATTTTTTAGTTTTTAGTTTTTGTAGAGAGAGGGGTCTCATTATGTTGAACAGGCTGTTCTTAAACTCCTGGGCTTGTGTGATCCTCCCACTTTGGCCACCTGAAGTGGTACAATTACAAACATGAGCCAATACATTCACTTTGTTCCTGTTTTTAAGAGCAATGCCTCTAGTATTTGCCGATTCAGTATGATGTTGGCTGTGCATTCATCATAGATGGCTCTCATTATTTTGAAGTATGTTCCCTCAATGCCTAGTTGAGGGTTTTTATCATGAAGGGGTGTTGGATTTTGTTAAAAGCCTTTTCTGCTTCTATTGAGACAATCATATGGTTTTGTTTTGAATTCTGTTTATGTGGTGAATCACATTTATTGATTTGCATATGTTGAACCAACCCTGCATCCCAGGAATAAAGCCTACTTGATTGTGGTGAATTAACTTTTTGATGTGCTGCTGAATTCGTTTTGTTTGTATTTTGTTGATGATTTTTTTTGTGTATATGTTAATCAGGGATATTGGCCTGTGGTTTTCATTTTTTTATTGTCTCTTTGCCAGGTTTTAGTATTACGGTGATGCTGGCTTCATAGAATGAGTTAGGGAAGAATCTCTGCTTCTCAACTTTTTGGAATAGTTTCAGTAGAATTGATAGCAGCTCTTCACTGTATGTTTGGTAGAATTAGGCTGTGAATTCATCTTGTCCAGGTTTTTCTTTTGATGGGTAGTTTTTAAAATATTATTACTGATTTAATTTTGAAACTTAATATTGGTCTGTTCAGGGTTTCAATTTCTTCCTCATTCAATTTTGAAAGGTTTTGTGTTTCCAGGAATTTATCCATTTCCTCTAGATTTTCTGGTTTGTGTGCATAGAAGTGTTCATAATATTCTTTGAAAATCTTTTGTATTTTTGTGGAATCAGTTGTAACGTCATCTTTGTCATTTCTAATTGTGCTTATTTGGATCTTATCTCCTTTTTTGTTTGTTAATCTAGTGGTCTATCAATCTTGATTTTCCTTTTAAAGAACCAACTGTTGGTTTGGTTGATCCTTTGGATAGATTTTGAGTCTCAATATCATTTACTTTGCTTGGATTTTAATTATTTATTTTCTTCTACTAGCCTGGGGGTCAGTTTGTTCTTGTTTTTTCTAGTTTCTCCAGGTATGATGTTAGATTGTTAATTTGAGATCTGTCTAACTCTTAATGTAGGTGTTTAACACAATAAACTTTCCTTTTAACACTGCTTTTGCTGCATTCCAGAGATTTTCGGTTTGTTGTATCTATTTTCACTTATTTCAAATAAGTTTTAAAATAAACTTTTCTGCCTTACTTTTGTTATTTACCCAAAAGTCATTCAGGAGCCAGTTGTTTGATTTTCATGGTAATTATGTGGTTTTGAGGAAGTTTCTTGGTATTGATTTTATTTTCATTCCACTGCAGTCTAACATGAAATTTTATTGAATTTATTGAGACTTGCTTTATGGCTGAGCACATGGTTGATCTTACAGTATGTTCTATATGCAGATGAGGAGAATGTATATTCTGTGGTTGATGAGTGAAGTATTCTGTAGGTACATACCAGGCCCAATTAGTCAAGGGTGAAATTTAAATCCAGAATTTATTTGTTAGCTTTCTGCCTCAATAACCTGTCTAACACTATCAGTGGGGTACTGAAGTTTCCCATCATTATTGTGTGACTATCTAAGGCTTTTCATAAGTCTAGAAGTACTAGCTTTATGAATTTGGGTACTCCAATATTGGGTATGTGTATATTTAGAATAGTTATGTCTTCCTGCTGAATTGATCCATTTCTCATTATTTATTTATTTATTTATTTATTTGTGCCTTTTTCCCATTGTTGGTTTAAGATTTGTTTTATCTGACATAAGAATAGTGACTCTTGTTTATTTTGTTTTCCATTTGCATGGCAGATCTATTTCCAACATCTTACCATGAGCCTATGTGTATCATTTCATGTGACATGGGTCTCAAGAAGTCAGCAGATGGACAGGTCTTATTTTGTTTTTATCTGACTTTCTACTCTGTATGGGTCATTTAGACTGTTTACGTTCAAGGTTAATATTGATATGTGAGGTTTTGATCCTATCATAAAATTGTTAGCTGGTTGGTTTTTAGTTTCTACTGTGTAATTGCTTCATAGGTTTATGAACGATGTGCTTAAGTGCGTTCTTGTGGTAGCAGATATTGTTCTTTTGTTTCCATGTTTAGGACTCTCTTTAGGATATCTTGCAAGGTTGCTCTAGTGGTAACAAATCCTCTTAGCGTTTACTTGTCTAGAAAAGCTCTTATTCCCCTTTTACTTATGAAGCTTAGTTTGGTGGGATATTTAACTCTTGGTTGGTATTTATTTTATTTAAAAAGCCAAAAGTAGGCCCCCAATCTCTTCTGGCTGGTTAGATTTCTGCTGACTACTCTGCCATTGGCTTGGTAGGGGCTCCTCTTGCACATGATCTGACCTTTCTCTCTATCTGCTTTTAAGAATTTTTCCTTAGTGTTGACCTTGAACAGCTTGATGACTGTATGCCTTGGTAATGTCTGTTGTGTATAGTATATAGCAAATTTTCTCTGGACTTCTTTTATCTGGATGTCTACTTCTCTACAAAGATTGCAGAAGTTTGATTGAATTATCCTGTTGAAACACATGTATGTTTTCCAGGCCATTTTCTTTTTCTCCTTGTCTCTCAGAAAGGCCAATAATCATAGGTTTGGTTGCTTTACATAATTCTATATTTCTTGAAGACTTTGCTCATTTAAAAAAAATACCTTTTTCTTTATTTTTGTCTGACTGTGTTCGTTTGAAAGACTGTTATTCAAGCTCTGAAATTCTTTTTTCTGCTTCATCCTGTCTATTGATAAACTTTTCAATTATATTTCAAAATGCCTTAAGTGAGGTTTTCAACCCCAGAAGCTCTGAATGATTTATTTTTAAGATGCTTATTTCTTCCCTCATTTCCTTGATTGGTTTACAATTTTCTTTGTGTTGATTTTCAACCTTGTCTTGGATCTCACTGAGCTTCCTTGCAATACATGTTTTTATTTCTTTATCTGTCATTTATGAGTTTCTATTTTGGTTTGGGATTATTGCAGGAGAGCTAGCGTGATCCTTCAGTGGTGTCAAAACATTCAGATTTTTTATGTTACCATAATTCTTGCCCTGGTTCCTTCTCATCTGGAGACCCTGACACTTACAGTTTTTGTGCAGATAGGAATTTTTTTATTTCCCTTTCTCTCTTCCCTAGGGGACATGGCTATAGAGAATGTTAGGTAGGGTTTTTTCATTTTGCTTCTTTTGCCTTATGCACTTTTTTTTCCATGGGTTTTTGTTTTTGTTTGTTTGTTTGTTTTAATCAGGCTGTGTGGTTCAACTCACAGTTCGGTAGATGACACTTTTAGGTATGAGCCAGCTGTGTCCAAAATGTGTCCAAAATGGATGGTTGTATTTCTAATCCTTATTTGCTGGAAGAAGTTCTCTATTGTCTCAGGCAATGGGCTGATCTGTGGAGTTCACAGTGTTCTGAGCTCTCTGGTCAGCCCAGGATAGGAGTCTAAGATGGGTGAGGTAGCCAGACTGAGTAGGCACACCTACATGTCCCTCAATAGTTCAGCACAACCTCCAGTGTTGAGGGGCTTCCAGAGGGCTCCCATCAAGTGCCCATTGGTTTGCCTAGGCATGGAGCTTGGAAACCTCTCTAGCCCCAAGTTCTCTACACAGGAATTGGGGACAGCCTAATCTTCTACTCCAGGGGAGTAAGTGCTGCAGATGCCTGGAGATCTGCCAGGTCATGGAGTGTAACAGACCCCCTTTGCCACAATCTCTACACAGAAAAGGTGGGGTGGCTCAGGCTGCTGATCCTGGGGAGCAGGTACGCCCACTGCCGGGAGATTTGTCTGAGTGTGGAGCAGAGGAGGCACCCCCTGCACCCAGATCCCTATGCAGAAAAGGGAAGGGTGATTCAGGCTGCTGATACATGGGAGCGGGTGCTCCAAATGTCTGGAGATCTGCCTTTGTGTGGATCACTGAGGGTCCCACTGCACCATGATCTGTACTACAGGAAGTTCGGGGGTTCAGGCTGCTGATCTCGGAGAGCAAGAGCTCTGACTGCCCGGTCGTGCAGTGGAGAGGGCTCCCCACATCAGGATATCTCTAGCGGAATGGGGGTGGCTCAAGGTGTAAATTCAGGTGAGTGGATGCTCAAATGTCCGGAGATATGCCTGGGGATGGAGAAGACAGGGCTGGGGTACCTGGCAATGACACACATAGGCTGATTCCAAGTTGCCAGGCTAGCTTTGTTTTCAAGTCTCATCACCCAGGAGACACTACAGATGCAGCAGCTCTCTTCCTGTCCCAGATGTTCAATGGGGGAGATCAGAATTCCAGTGCCTTCTGCTGGGGCACCTTCCACAGTCACCACCGTGTGATGGTTGTGAAGGTCTCCACTCTGCTTCAGAGAGAGAGAGCTCCAATCTCTGGTCTGAGGTGAAAATGCCTGCGTGGCCATGGTGCCAGGTTACTAAAATATAACTGACTTTGTATGAACCTGGATTAAAAATGACATCCTGCTTTCAGTCCTGGGTCTAGGAAAAAGGCCTGCAGCTTTTCCTAGTGTTCTTCCCTCTCTGCATCGCCAAGTCTCTCCCAACTTAGCTCCATGGCTGGGGAGAAATCAAGTGTTCTTCCTCAGCCTGGGTTTCTCCGACCTCCAGTGGAAAGGTGAGTCAAAGCGGGAGGGTCTCAGCCTCTCTCATGTACTGGGGCTTCACTCACTTTTATCAGCTGAATGCTGCCATGGGAGCTGTTTGCCGGTATTCTCTTTCCTGGGATCCCAGTGTCTTTTTCTCTTCTACTGTACTCCCATTTTTCTTCTTGAATTAAAACTTGCAAAGTTAATCTTTAGGCACTGTTTTTCTTTCTTTCTTTCTTTCTTTCTTTCTTTCTTTCTTTCTTTCTTTCTTTCTTTCTTCTTTCTTTCTTTCTTTCTTTCTTCTTTCTTTTTTTTGAGACGGAGTCTGGCTCTATCCCCCAGGCTGGAGCGCAGTGGCCGGATCTCAGCTCACTGCAAGCTCCGCCTCCCAGGTTCACGCCATTCTCCTGCCTCAGCCTCCCGAGTAGCTGGGACTACAGGCACCCGCCACCACGCCCGGGTAGTTTTTTGTATTTTTTAGTAGAGACGGGGTTTCACCGTGTTAGCCAGGATGGTCTCGATCTCCTGACCTCGTGATCCACCCATCTCGGCCTCCCAAAGTGCTGGGATTACAGGCTTGAGCCACCGCACCCGGCCAAGGCACTGTTTTTCTATTTCCAAATGGCTGAGGTATGCCAAAAGCCTCCAAGATGCCATCTTGAAAAAAATCCCATTTTTTCTAGAGTGGAAGAGGGCTGGTTTCAAGTAAAAAGGTCCTATATTTTATGCCACTATAGTCACCATTCCATAAAATGTATATCCACTGGTGCTTGAACAAATCTGTTTCCATTAACACTGAATGAAAGTGCTTTTTGATTGAGGAGGGGAATGTTTTATACTTAAGTAGTACTTTACTTATACAGGTCTATTCTGTAACTGCTAAACATTCCTTTCAAATGCTGTAAAATATTGGCCTTTGAATATTGCATCAATAGCAGTTTTTCTCAAAGTGTGGGCTCCATAGTATGCATCAGAATAATAGTTGTGCTTTTAAAAGATGCATATTATGAACCCCACACTACACCTACTGATTCTGATTTTCTGGAAGTGAGATCTAATATTCTGAATTTTAAATAAGCTTTGGAGTTTATTTCAATGGACAATACAAGATGATAACCTCTCTAGACTCTGTAACACTCCAACAGATCTCTGTTCCTGCAACTTCTTTCTCTACACAGTCAAAACCATTTGATCTCATATCTCTGCTTGGTCCTGTCTCTGACCCTGGGACCAATTTTGTTCTTAGAATTGGAGAATTTAAGGAGCTCTCATTCAGGTGACAAAGTATCAAGATACCTTGCTCTGACCTTGAGTAATTAACTAAGTAATGCATGGTAGGGGCTTCATTCCCTGGCTCCGCTGAATCCTTGCTTACTGCTGCTACAGAACATAAAATCTCAGTGATGCATTTATTTCAGATCAAAAGGCTTTTGGAGGACAAAGGTAAAATAAAATGGAAGGGATTTAATTATGCGTTTGTTATCATGTACACAATCAGAAATGCTAGAGTGAATAAGAGCGAGAGATTGATCGCTTTTCTTCACTGGGAGAAGGCAAGGACATACAATCAGGCTATTGGACTAAGCTGCTCCGGACAAGGTAGCAGCACTCCAGACCTCAAATAAATAAAGACCTTAGTTATGCTTCCATCAGCTCTTCCTTAGTCCCAAAGAATAATTCACCAATGAAGGAACGGAATAAGACTTGTTTCTGTAAGTCCTGTTATATAGTAATAGTACCACCCAGAATATTCAAGTCTTGCTACTCAAAGTGAGGTCTGCAGACCAGCAGCATGAACATCACTTGGTAGCTTATTAAAAATGAAAAC
The DNA here is from genome assembly GCF_009764315.1 of Trachypithecus francoisi. Lineage (NCBI taxonomy): Eukaryota > Metazoa > Chordata > Mammalia > Primates > Cercopithecidae > Trachypithecus > Trachypithecus francoisi. The sequence goes on from NW_022681471.1 coordinate 7,306,189, forward strand.
TCTCAGGTGCAACACCAGACATGCTGTGCCAGAATTTACATTTTGCAAGAACCCCAGGGGATCTCCATGTTCATTAAATTTGAGTACTTTACCTCTAGAAAGATGATTGTGTTCTATAGTCTGGCAGAAGGAATATAAGATAGAGAACTAACGTTTCAGAGTTTTGCTACTCACCCAGAGCTCTCTCCACCTCGGGTGTGAGGCAAACCAGTAAGGTGGCAATGATCGAGAGTCTCCCTGCAGAGTTGCACTGCAGTGTTGATACAGCAATTAGAAAGGGCTCAAGACCAGACTCTGTCATTTATTGGTTCTGTGATGTTGGGAAGGTCACTTAATTTCTGTGAATCTCAGTTTCTTTACCTACAAAATAAGACCTTTCCAGAATGTCAAATGAGAAAACACAGTTATCAGTGTATTTTAAATTCTCATGTAATTTTTCTATTATGTGGCTGGCTCCCAAAACTATGTCTTTGAACTGAATTCTTCTCCAGAGTTAAGATTCTAAATTTACAACTGCAATGGTTGGCTTAACTTGAGTCAATACATAGTGTATGGGAAAGAAAATCAAACTCTCAAGCCAGGGGAGAAATTGAGAACCTGGTACAGATTAAAAAATTGGAATCAGAAAGAATTAGAGAAATGAGACATGAAAATAGGGGTTCAGAATTCCATTTTCATAGAAAAGTCAATAAAATTGTTAAAACAAAATCAAGAATAACAGAGCTAATAATACTCAGAAGGGACATGGACTATAGTATCACAGTGTTTAATAAATAGTAGATACACAATCAATTGAATTTATGAATTAATACATGAGAGCGTATCGCTCTTACAGCTAATAGATTTCAACAAGCTAGAACTGGAGATAAAAATACAATTCAATATGTGATTAAAAGAACATACATGTCTTACTACACCAATAGAATATTCATCCATAAGCTGGTTAACACTAAGCCTGGTTAACAGATTAATCTAAGGGTTATATATGTTGTCTGAGCATCAGAATCACCCGTAGAGCTTTGAAAACTGCAGAAGCATTTATTATTTCAGTGCAGAAAAAATGGGCACAGAAGTATAGGCACCAGAAAAGTATGACAGACAGGAGGAGGAGAGAGAGAGAGAAAAAGAATGAGAGATGGCAAACGCAAGAATGGTGTTAGTTTCTTGTAGATGTAAAGAGAATTTTCAACAATCTGCATGCAAACTGGAGTGAGTAAGTATTCAAATATGACTCAGTGAATTTCCCAATGTAGGGTAATAAATGTGATAGTGAGCAATTTAAAAAGCTGCACCTGTTACTCACGGCATGTAAAGGATGTACTAAAATTGGCAATTACTGCAGTGAACTCTAGACAATAGGGTGAAGTATACAATTAACTAAATACAATGAGAAATGGTAAATATATGTATTATTTTGCCCCACATATCAAGATTTACTTGAATTTGACTGCATGGGGATTTATATTATTAGTTTTTCTAATAGCCAAACAATCACTTTTATACTGTAGTATGACTTCAAGGATTGGCACCAGACACTTCCATCATTTTCTTTAACAATAAAGATGGATTCATGCCAAGATCTTGAGTTCATTCCTTGTTTCTCTAGGGACTCTCACTTTTTTTGAAACAGCAGAAGTTCCAGGGACCTGAAATTTCTGACAATGGACAATATTGACATATGTGATCAGTGGGTTAAAGGGAATGATAAAATAATAATTACCTTCACAGGCCTCTTGTCATGCACTCTCAGGAATTTCAGTGGTTGCATGATGAGTATAAATGGTTTCTGATATATTTATATGTCTATGCTATCACAAAATCGGAGGCGTTTAAAATGAGAAGTCATGTTCTCCACTTGAATGCTGATAACCATTCACCTTAGGTCATCACTGCTTCCAGACTAACATCAGAGCTCATGAAAGGTAGTACTAGCCCACTTAGCATCTTCCTGGAGAAAACTGGTGAAGCTTCTTAATATATTAAATAAATGAATCCAACTCTTAAATGAGAATCTATCCTGTGAATTCTGTATTATGTGAATACAGAAAGAATCATTCAGAGGTTGGCTTCACAAAGATAACAATACTATATTTCATTATTTAGTTCCAGGTGGGCCTCTCTTCCACATTACTTATCCAACACAGCATGGAATAAGGTTATAATGTGACATGAATTGGTATAAGAGATTTCAGAAAAAATAATAAAACTAAGGATAAACGGCACCAACACTAGTTGCCAGAGGTCATCTAAATATTCTTTTATTAGCCCATTTCAGATCAAATCCTTTTTTCTGGTATTTTCTAGAACAAACCAAACTCCTTTTGGGATGCCTAGGACAATTCATGGCCATAGCCTCCCCAGATCCCAAGAAAGGGCCCAGATTTTAAGATCCATAAACATTGACCCCCTCAGTCTAATGATGCAAAGACACCATCTGCAGAGATCATCACGATCCCGGAATCTGACACGGGCTGTCATGACACCCTTGAAGGCAACATGGAAGCATGAACAAAAAGCTGGGACAATTAGGTGGATCAGTACCTGTGTTAACAAATGTATGCAAGATGTGCAATTTAACTACAGCTATCAACGTGAGGAAAAGTGTATAGTACTATGCTGCTAAATTCTATTGGAATTTACCTTGCTTCTTGTTTTCCTCAATTGGTTGGATAAGAACATACAAGGCATAATTGACATATCTATAGAAATATCAAAAAGATGAGAAAGAAAAACAGGGGCAAGGTGACCAAATAGATGTAGCCAGGAGAAACACATGCCACCAAGGGACTGGCATATTGGGAAGACTGGCATACTCCCAGCAGATCTTCAGAGGGAAGGCATTGAGAGTGGATAGAGGGAAGACACACATGCTAGGCCTAAGGGGGGTGTATTAGTCCGTTCTCACACTGCTATAAAGATACTACCCGATACTGGGTAATTTATAAACAAAGGAGGTTTACTTGACTCACAGTTTCACATGGCTGGGGAGGCCTCAGGAAACTTACAATCATGTAGGAAGGGGAAGCAGGCACCTTCTTCACAAGGTGGCAAAAGAGAAAGTATGAGTACATGTAGGTGGAACTGTCAAACACTTATAAAACCATCAGATCTCACGAGAATTCACTCACTATCACGAGAACAGCATGAGGGAAACTGCCCCCACTAGCCGATCACTTCCTACTAGATCTCTCCTTCAACACATGGGGATTATGAGGGTTACAATTCAAGATGAGATGTGGGTGGGACACAGAGCCAGACCATATCAGGAGGAAGCTGAAAAATCTGTGCAGGGCCACCACACACCAGGACTGTTCCTGGCCCCCAGTGACTCCTGGGGAAGGATTGAGTGAGCAAGCAAGGAGCAACCTGCTATCACCACTCTGGAATCCCGGCAGGAGGAGACCCCATGAGCACCACAGATATTTGAGATGGCAGGAAGCGTTTAGAGAAGTGGTAGGGGCTCCAACTGATGCAGAGCCCAGGGGCTTTGGTGCATGAGCCTCTGTAGTGAAGTATGGCCAGGGATGCCCTTCCCCCAGGCTTGACTTGTTCCTATAGGAGACTTTAGCTCTAGAGGAACCACCAGACCTGAACTCTGCAGAGTGGTCTTGCCCATGAGATGAGGCCAGTCAGACCTGACTACCCCTTGGTATGCTGGCCTCTCCTGGGGCCCAAGCCCGGCTGCATCTGTTTGCAGTACAACCTGAGGTACCCAGGGGTAATATCTTCTAAGAGCCTGCTTCATAGGTCTTGGGTTGGCAGACTGCACCTCACTGGCAGAGAGCTCCAGCAGAATGACTGCCATGGGCATGTACCAGTCTGCCTGGATCCCCTGCAACTTCCACCTCCCCATGCTGCTCTGCCTCCAGGCACTTGCCCACAGTCATCCCCTACATTGTTTTGTCAGCACATGTTTGCACAGGCTGACCTTGTCTTCCTTTCTCTGACAGGGCAGGTGTGCATATGCACCCTGTCATGCTGCTTCTGCCAGGGTGAGTGCACCACCACCCGTACTTCCTACCTCAGCGCTATTGCCATGGGAGCATGGGTGGGCAGGGAGCCTGCCAGTACCATCCCTGCCAGTGCCTGGCTCCTGAGCCCACATGGCCACTAGCATGAAACTAAGCAAGGAAAATAGTGGATCGATTGCCCCACCCTGATTGGCTACTGCCACCCACGTGAAGGCAAACACAGCTCTACACCCACCAGCAACGTCCCCCTGTATTAATACCAACACTGACACTAATACACACACAGTCACTGGCAGAGAAACCCCCAAGCTGTGCTGCCACTGCCACTGCTGTGAACGACCGCAAAAAGGCCAGTACCCCAGCAACAGGTAGCACCTGCTGTAACTGAAGAGCTTGTATCCTGCTATGCTGCCCCTGCTGCTGCTCTTGGCACATGCAAACGAGAACGGAATCCAAGTGACACCGCCCTACAAAGTGCTTTGGCTGGCCCAATCCATCAGAGTGTAGTGACCCGTGGTCCATGAGCACCCCAGTCCCTCCAGTAAAGCAGGTTTCCAATTTCAAGGAGTGAGAGAACAAAGCCCGGGCCCAATGCCAGTCCCCCGAAGTTAGAGAATGCAGTCCAGGAGTCTTGAGCTGAGTCTTGGCCCACTAAAATCTTCCAGAAATGAAGTCTGTTGCCTGAACACACATTATACCACAATCAAACCTCCAAGGTAATCACATAGGATAAAAGAAAAAAAATGCAAAGAACAGTAACTTCAAAGATTGAATGGACATCAACCCACAGAGATGACAAAGAATCAACAGACGCACACTGACAACTCAAAAAACAAGAGTGTCTTTTTCCTCCAAACCATTGCACTAGTTCTCCATCAAGGGTTCAAACTGAGCTAAGATGACTGAAAGGACAGAAGTATAAATCAGAATATGAATAGGAACAAAGATCATCAAGATTCAGGATAACATTGAAACCCAATCCAAGAAAGCTACGAATCACAGTAAAATGATACAGGAGCTGACAGACAAAATAGCCAGTATACAAAAGAATTTAAATGACCTGATAGAGCTGAATGATAAACACTACAACAATTTTATACTGCAAAGGTAAAAATTAATAGCAGAAAAGCCTAAGCTGAGAAAAAAATTCAGAGCTTGAAGACTGGCTTTCTGAAATAAGACAGTCAGACAAAAGTAAAGACAGAAGAATATAAAGGAATGAATAAAACCTCTGAGAAATAGGGAATTATGTAAAGAGACCAAATCTACAACTCACTGGCTTCCTGAAAAAATGGGGAGAATGGAAGCAACTTGGAAACTGTATTTCAATATATTATCAGGAGAATTTCCCAACCTAGTAAGAGAAACCAACATCCAAATTCTGAAAATGCAGAGAACTTCCTCAAGATGCTTTGCAAGAAGATAATCCCCACAAAACATAATCATCAGATTCTCCAAGATCAAAATGAAAGAAAAAAAATATTAAAGGCAGCTAGAGAGGAGGACAGGTCACCTATAAAGGGAAGCTCATCAGACTAAGAGAGGACCTCTCAGCAGAAACCCTACAAGACAGAAGAGATTGGGGGCCTATATTCAACATTCATAAAGAAAAGAAACTGCAACCAAGAATATCATATCTGGCCAAACTGAGCTTCGTAAGCAAAGGAGAAAAAAAGATCCTTTTCAGGCAAGCAAATGCTAAGGAAAATTGTTACCACCAGACTTGCTGTAAAAGAGCTCCTGAAAGAAGCACTAAGTATGGAAAGGAAAGAACATTACTAGCCACTACATAAACAGACTGAAGTACACAGACCACTGATGCTATAAAGCAACCACACAAACAACCTGCATAATAACCAGCTAACAGCATGATTACAGGATCGAATCCACACATACCAATACTAGCTTTCAGTGTAAACAGGATAAATGTCCCAATTAAAAGGCACAGAGTAGCAAGCTGGATAAAGAAGCAATACCTAATGAAATGGTGTTTCCAAGAGACCCATCTGACATGCAATGACGTGCATAGGCTCAAAATAAAGGGATGGAGAAAAACTTACCAAGAAAATGGAAACAGAAAAAAGCAGGAGTTGCAATCATAATTTTATACAAAACCGACCTTAAATAAACAAAGATCAAAACAGACCTTAAATAAACAAAGATCAAAAAGACAAAGAAGGGCATTACATAATGGTGAAGGGTTCAATTCAACAAGAAGACCCAATTACCGTAAATATATATGCAGTCAACACAGGAGCACACAGATTCACAAACCAAGTTCTTAGAGACCTTCAAAGAGACTTGGACTCCTATACAATAATAGTGAGAGTCTTTAATACCCCACTAGCAGTATTAGACAGATCACTGACGCAGAAAATGTACAAAGATATTCAGGACTTGAACTCAACACTGAACCAAATGGGCCTAATAGACATCTACAGAACTCTCTACCCCCCAAAACCAGAATGTACATTCTTCTCATCACCACATGGCATGTATTCTGAAATTGACCACACAGTCAGACATAAAACAATCTTCAGCAAATGTAAAAGAGCTACTATATCACCTACTCTCTTGGACCATAGTGGAATAAAAATAGAAATCAAGACTAAGAAAATTGATTTAAAAAACATACAAGTACATGAAAATGAAATAACCTGCTACTAAATGATTTTGGATAAATAATGAATTAACATAGAAATCAAGAAGTTCTTTGAAAATAATGAGAACAAAGATACAGCACACCAGAATCTCTGGGACATGGCTGAGGCAGTGTTAACAGGAAAATTTATAGCACTAAATAAATGCCCACATTAAAAAGTAGAAAGATCTCAAATTAGCAACCTATTGTCACACATAAAAGAACTAGAGAAGCAAGAGCAAACAATATCCAAAGCTATCAGCAGACAAGAAAAATTAGAAATGAACTGAAAGAGATTGAGACATGAAAAACCATTCAAATGATAAAGAAATCCAGGAGCTGTTTTTTTGTTTGTTTGTTTTCTGTTTTTTGTTATAAAAAAAAAAAAAAAAAACTATGAGTGAGAACATGTGGTGCTTGGTTTTCTGTTTTTGCGATAGTTTGCTGAGAATGATGGTTTCCAGCTGCATCCATGTCCCTACAAAGGACACGAAATCATCCTTTTTATTGGCTGCATAGTATTCCATGGTGTACATGTGCCACATTTTCTTTTTTTTTTTTTTTTTTTTTTTTTTTTTTTGAGACGGAGTCTCGCTCTGTCACCCAAGCTGGAGTGCACTGGCCAGATCTCAGCTCACTGCAAGCTCCGCCTCCTGGGTTCACGCCATTCTCCTGCCTCAGCCTCCCGAGTAGCTGGGACTACAGGCGCCCGCCACCTCGCCCGGCTAGTTTTTTTTGTATTTTTTAGTAGAGACGGGGTTTCACCGTGTTAGCCAGGATGGTCTCGATCTCCTGACCTTGTGATCCGCCCGCCTCGGCCTCCCAAAGTGCTGGGATTACAGGCTTGAGCCACCGCGCCGGCCATGTGCCACATTTTCTTAATCCAGTCTGTCACTGATGGACATTTGGGTTGATTCCAAGTCTTTGCTATTGTGAATAGTGCCACAATAAACATACATGTGCACGTGTCTTTACAGCAGCATGATTTATAATCCTTTGGGTATATCCCCAGTAATGGGATGGCTGGGTCCAATGGTATTTCTAGTTCTAGATTCTTGAGGAATCGTCACACGGTTTTCCAAAATGGTTGAACTAGTTTACAGTCCCACCAACAGTGTAAAGGTGTTCCTATTTCTCCACATCCTCTCCAGCACCTGTTGTTTCCTGACTTCTTAATGATTGCCATTCTAACTGGTGTGAGATGGTATATGTCATTGTGGTTTTGATTTGCATTTCTCTGATGGCCAGTGATGAGCATTTTTTCATGTGTCTGTTGGCTGTATAAATGTCTTCTTTTGAGAAGTGTCTGTTCATATCCTTTGCCCACTTTTTGATGGGGTTGTTTGTTTTCTTGTAAATTTGTCTGAGTTCTTTGTAGGTTCTGGATATTAGCCCTTTGTCAGATGAGTAGATTGCAAAAACTTTGTCCCATTCTGTAGGTTGCCTGTTCACTCTGATGGTAGTTTCTTTTGCTGTGCAGAAGCTCTTTAGTTTAATTAGATCCCATGTGTCAATTTTGGCTTTTGTTGCTGTTACTTTTGGTATTTTAGACATGAAGTCCTTGCCCATGTCTATATCCTGAATGGTATTACCTAGGTCTCTTCTAGGGTTTTATGGTTTTAGGTCTAACATTTAAGTCTCTAATCCATCTTGAATTAATTTCGTATAAGGAGTAAGGAAAGGATCCAGTTCAGCTTTCTACTTATGGCTAGCCAATTTTCCCAGCACCATTTATTAAATAGGGAATCCTTTCCCCATTTCTTGCTTTTGTCAGGTTTGTCAAAGATCAGATCGCTGTAGATGTGTGGTATTATTTCTGAGGGCTCTGTTCTGTTCCAATGGTCTATATCTCTGTTGTGGTACCAGTACCATGCTGTTTTGGTTACTGTAGCCTCATAGTATAGTTTGAAGTCAGGTAGCATGATGCCTCCAGCTTTGTTCTTTTGGCTTAGGATTGTCTTGGCAATGTGGGCTCTTTTTTGGTTCCATATGAACTTTAAAGCTGTTTTTTCCAATTCTGTGAAGAAACTCATTGGTAGCTTAATGGGGACGGCATTGAATCTATAAGTTACCTTGGGCAGTATGGCCATTTTCACAATATTGATTCTTCCTATCCATGAGCATGGTATGGTCTTCTATTTGTTTGTGTCCTCTTTCATTTCACTGAGCAGTGGTTTGTAGGCCTATTGTGGGGGGGGGGGGGGCGGATAGCATTAGGAAATATACCTAATGTAAATGATGAGTTAATGGGTGCAGCACACCAACATGGCACATGTATACACATGTAACAAGCTTGCATGTTGTGCACATGTACCCTAGAACTTAAAGTATAATAAGAAAATTTTAAAAAATAAGAAAACAAAAAAATTTTAAAAGGCTAAATAAGATAGACCACTAGCTATGCTAATAAAGAAAAAAGAGAAGATTCAAATAAATACAATTAGAAATAACAAAGGGGTTGTTACCACTGATCCCACAGAAATACAGGTAACAATCTGAGACAAAAACCATGAATACCTCTATGTACACAAACTAGAAAAGCTAGAAGAACTGGATATATTCCTGGACACACACCCTCCCAAGACTGAACCAGGAAGAAAGTGAAAACCTGAACAGACCAATAATGAGCTCTGAAATTGAATCAGCAATAAATAGCCTATGAACCAAAAATAAAAAAATTTAGAAGCCCAGGACCAAACAGATACACAGCCAAATTCTACTAGATGTACAAAGAAGAGCTGGTACCATTCTTACTCAAAATATTCCAAAATATTGAGGAGGAAGGACTCCTCCCCAACTCATTCTATGAGGCCAGCATCATACTGATACCAAAACTGGCACCACACACAATAAAAAAAAAAAAAAAATTGAGGCCAATATCCTTATAAGCATTGACGCAAAAATCTTCAACAAAATACTAGCAAATCAAATTCAGCAGCACATCAAAATGCTAATCCACCACCATAAAGTAGGCTTTGTCCCTGGGATGCAAGGTTGGTTCAACATATGCAAATCAATAAATGTGATTCATCAAATAAACAGAACTAAAGACAAAAACCACATGATCATCTTGATACTAAAAAAGCTTTTGATAAAATTATCCTGTGTATGTTTAAAATGCTCAACTAATTATTGAATAAACATAATTCAAAATAATAAGAGCCATCTATGGCAGACCCACAGCCAGCATCATACTGCATGGGCAAAAGCTGGAAGCATTCTCCTTGAAAACCTGAAAAACACAAGGATGCTCTCTCTCACTATTCCTATTCAACACAGTATTCTAAGTCTTAGCCAGAACAATCAGGGAAGGGAATGAAATAAATGGGATCCAAATAAGAAGAGAGGAAGTCAAATTATCCCTATTTGCAGATGACATCATCGTGTATCCAGAAAACCCCATAGTCTCAGCCAAAAGCTCCTTCACCTGATGAAAAAAATTCAGCAAAGTTTTAGGATACAAAATCATCACACAAAAGTCACTAGCATTCCTATACACCAACAACCGTCAAGCAGCAAGCCAAAACAGGAATGTAATACCATTCACAGTTGCTACAAAAAGAATAAAATATCAAGGAATACAGCTAACTCAAAGAAGGAAAGAAAAGACACTGGGGACTACCTGAGGGTGGAGAGCGGGTGGAGGAAGGGAATCACAAAAAATAATTATTGGATACTAGGCTTAGTACCTTGATGACAATATAATCTATACAACAACTCCTGTGACATGAGTTTGCCAAAATAACAAAACTGTGCATGTACCCCTGAACCTAAAATAAAAGTTTAAAAAAATAAACAAATACAAAGAAAAAATAAGAATATGCCACAGAAAAATGGTCAAAGCATATAAAGAGAAATTCATCCAAAAAATACAAATACAAAATTACTTAGCTTCATAATCATAAAAAATGCAATTCCTCCACCAGTTCCTAAATATTTTTTTAAAAAACATGAAAAATATTGACTAAATTACTTAAAAAATAACAATGGAACAATGGACTAAATGGAGTATAATGAATCTGATATAATAGGCCCTGAGATAGCAGATATAAATCTAATGTGATAAGGCTTGGTACTTGGAATCAAAAACTTCAACTTTATAGCTGGAGGATGAAGGAGAAATGAAGCAGTAACAACATGTATTGGGGCAAAAAAAAAAAAAGAAACCTCTCAGGAATTATGTGAATAGAGAGCTCAACAGGACCCAATAGTGTAATATATGAAATCCCCCTACCAAACCTAACATTAACTGAAATACAATAATTTTCTCTGCTAAAAAAATCTGCCTTATTTTATAAATATCAAAACAATCCTGTGAATGTAGCAACAATATATTTGAGAGAGAGAGAGAAAGAAGAAGGGAAGGAGGGAGGAAGAGAAGGAGGGATGAAGACTACAATGGAATGCTATAGAAGTCACATGGATCCTGCACTTTAGCAAGTTTCATGAACAAGAAAACTTTGCACTAGAGAGTGTGGGGCATTATCAAGGTCAGTTTTTGTGTGGGACAGGGCACAATGCTGTAGCTGTGATTGCTGGTAAAAGGGTGAGGGTGGCAAGTCCCCAGGGAACTAAAATCGTTAATCATGGTTTTCTCAAATATAATCTTGAACAAACACTCAACTACCATCCACCCAGCTTCAAAGCCAGTTTCCCAATCATCCCACCAAGTGCCTTAAATGCTCTTATTAAAAAGTATGTCTTCGTTTTGGACATATTGAACCCTCATTGAGGCTTGCAGATGGGGGAATATGGAGAGCTAGAGTCCAAGACCATCTGCAGGGTCCAAGTATCAGGAGAGAGCTCCAATAGCTGGCTGGAAGCAGAAGAACCAGGGCACTGAAAAGATCCGCTCAACTCAGACATGAAGAACTGAATTCTCCTACATCTTCCACATTACCCAGTATAAAAATTATAGGTAACCAAATATGGGTGCTCTGTAAAGATCAAATTATCAGGTGATGATGTTGTATTAGATACTCTTTGAGCCCCTTTTAAAATGGAAATTTTGCCATTGTTTACATTGATTGCCATGCCACATTGCTTGGAGTTAAACATATTTGTATATGTGTCCTATTGCTGTTTTTTATAGCTGTATGAAGTGAACAAGTTACTTAACCTCTCTAAGTCTTGGTTTCCAAACTCAAAAAAAGAAAAAAAAAGAGGATGAAATGGAGATGATAGTTTTATATTTAATATAAGGGTGTGAGGAAGAAGCAAGATAATAGTACTTTTTGATAAACAAGAATGAGGCAGGAGAAACACTCTTATGCTTAATACAAACGACATTTGAACATTCATAGACTGTTGACTTCAAAAGAGACAATAAGTTCACTAGAGAAATCATTTGACTGAGGCCCTCTAGTTACATCTTAATTACACAACTATATTGTAAACAGGAGGGTCCACTTCTCAAGATCATGTAGTTCCAAGGTGACTTTTCAGAAACAGAATTAAAAACAGTATCCCGTTGTATTACACTGTGCTTATCAAAAACTCTTCTATTGCAAATCTCCATGGTAGTCCTTTCCAGTTTGCTGTGTGAAATGCTGTTCTAGGTTGTTGATATTGCCTAATAACACTTGTCTGTGTGTGTTTACATAGCACAATGTAATCTTACATCACGTGTGTGTGTGTCTGTACAGAAACACATTTTCAAATAACTTAGTAAATCCTTCAGAGTGAGTAGAACCAGATAGCCATGCACGTTATTAATACAGTACCTTGTATCCCAGATGATAAGGTCTGAATTCCATTTAGTTGAACAGGAAAGCACTTTTTCTGGAAGTCATTTTCGATCATCTTTCGTTCGCTCAGAGGTCAGAACGATGGAATGCTTCTCTCTCCCCTTTCTTATCATACTGGCCTTGTAACTCAGCTCTCACAAGTCAAACCTGTGTTAATTCCTCCCACGCTCTAACCCGAAGCAAGATGCTCCTAGAACAAATTAAATCCAGGTGACGTAACAATCTTTGCCAGTTCTTAAAGTAATCTGTTGCAGAGCTCTTTGGCAACTTAGAAATAACTAGGATTTAAAACTTCGGAGCCACCATCTTTCAAAGAAGTGCTTTTAGACCTTAAACTTTCTTCCAAGATGGCTGCAAAATTTAATCTAAAGTTGATGTTTAAGTAATACTTGTTTCCTGATGGTTTTGTAATGACTTTTTAGGTCTCAAAGATGAGAAGTTTGACATAAGTATTTTTTTTTCATCATTATCTACTCATTGAGAAATCGGGCATTGCCTTGGGTGAGCTTCTGCTCCTCATATTACTATACGTGTATACCAGCATACCCGCATAAAACCTTCAGGATACCACCGTTGACACAAATGGAAGTAACATCAGCAATGTAAATGTATAGAAATATTTGAAATTATAATGAATTCATACAAAGCAATCCTAAAATGATTCACATGCAGGTAGGTTTCAAATAAAACATGAAGGACTCTGCTTTCACTTTAATAATCCGAGACAGACACGATGCAGATGGTTGTATTTTATGGCATATAGTTGTTTCATACTCCTCGGAGGTGGTTGCAGTGTTTATTATCTAAGCCAGATCGCCAGAGATGATACAATCTTCATGCATTTAAAAAGTGACAGTTTGAACTTGATTTCTGAATGCAGGCTTTAAAATCAGGAATATAGTGTCAGTCAACATTTTACTTTCGTATTTGGTAATCTCTATTGTTAGTTACTTTTTCTACCAAAGACACAGGACTTTGTAAAGTGGCTTAGGGATAGGTACTCAGGTTTCTCAGTGGGACAGGAAGCCAGTTGGTATTATTTTGGGCTCAGATATCTCCACGAGTTTTCTAGTTAGTACATAATTTTGAGTGTCCAATTCATTTAGTATCATCCTCTCCGAAGGCTATCCAAAAAGCAGGGATATTCAGATAGTTACTAGGTTTGCATATACTGATATAAACCCACTTTTCATCTGTAAAATTAAATCCCCTGAAGCAATTTTCTAATGAAAAGAAGGTATTATTCAATACATTATGGCACTGGTTAGAAGACCTAGAATGAATTACAGTGAAATAAAACATCCAATCAGAGAGCAATTTCACCCAAATTCAAAGATTATATGCATGAAGTAGCATAGAATCTTACTGATAAATGATATCATTTGGGAGGGTCGTTTGGCAATTCCGAGTCATTAACCTGCCTCACTATGTACCTTACTGTTGATGATATTCAATAAAAATAATGCAAGAAATACATTATAAATTGTCATAAGTCATTACACTGGAGTATTTACAGTATTTACAAAACATTACTTATGATCACCTGGCACGTGGAAGACTTCATCAATCATCTCCTTGCAATTTAAAAAATCACATGATGAATTCTAGCCACATGGAAAGGGCATGGTTTCCTCTGCATTCAAGCAATTAAAAAGCTATGATTAGTTATCTAATCACTCTTATTCCTTGCTGCTTCAACCTAAGAGGTCGTCGTCTCTAGATGAGACTATAGAATGGTGGAAACTCTATCAGCTCATATCACTGAGCTGCTATCTAAAGAAATATACTTTGGATATTAAAAATAAATTTTTTTTTTTTTTTTGAGACTGAGTCTTGCTCTGTCTCAGGCTGGAGTGCAGTGGTGCTATCTCGGCTCATGCCAACCTCTGCTTCCCGGGTTCAAGCAATTCTGTCTCAGCCTCCCAAGTAGCTGGGATTACAGGTCCCCACCACCATGCCTGGCTAATTTTTTTTGTTCTTTCAAAAATAAATCTTTTGATAAGTCTTTGTGATTTGGGGCTTGTCATTTAACCAAGAAAAAATATCACCAATTCTGTATACATTAAAGGTAGAAAGACAAAAAATGAGATAGGCAGTCATTCCCTATAGATTCAAGTCTAGATTGCTGGTCCACTCAACCAAGGTTATGTCTCTCTGGGTGGCGGGCAGGGATGGTTCAGAGTCCATTTCAGATGAAATTAACCTCTTCCAAGACCGGGGATGAAGCAGGAACTGGAGGGTGGGTAGAGGGAAGAGAAAGCAGGACGATTTACATCAGACTTAAAGCTCAAAATGGTCTCAAATCTTGGCTGCTGTTTGGTAGCAAATTTTTACAAGTGCCCCAAGTAAGATCTTGACACAGACTGATTCTACACTGACACTTACTGAGCCAGATGGTAAAAGAAAGGATCAGCATCCTCAAAATACGAAAGGTAACCAGATTTTACTGGTGTCTGCTTTCTATATGGTCAACAAGCATTCCAATTTTCACTAAATAGGCATAATGGAACTATTTCAGGGTTAACACATGATGGTTTAGCAGTGACTTCTGTCCTGGGATATGAATTGGATTCTGTAAACTAGAGAAGATTCATGGTGTTATGGAAAATGCAGATAGACCAAGAGAAGAAAAAGTAAAAGACAAAGGAAAATGAAGAATAGAAATAGAGGCAGGAGAATTAGAAATGTCCGTGTTCCACTGTTTCTAGGCTCTGAGACTTCCAATAGTGAAAGACAGGGGAACAGATGTCAAGGGGCGCGCGAATGAGCAGAGGCTTGAGGTAAATGCTGAGCTTATATATTACAGATATGAAATGCGGTAACAGAAAACACAGCGACTGACAATTGTTGGGGAAAAAATGTTGAAAATCTGTTTTCAAAAGGAAAATATTAAAAAATAAGAGCCTCTTTCTTTTAGGGTTCAGAACACAAAAATCAAGATAATTGCAATGAGTTTTCTGTATCTGTTTCTCCTATAAATTATGAATGAATGTATATTTCATGGTCAAATTAGAAATCGGATTCCTTTAAAATGAATCAAAAAGCTCCTGTGTGCCAAAAATCTCAGGATGACCAAGACTTTCTATGACTTGTTGGCAATTATTGATTTGTAATTCAGCCTCCTCCCAAGATAGGATTTGATGTATTTCCCTCTCAGTATAATACTAGCAACAATTGTAACATTTGGATTCAAACAGTATGTTAAAAGTTTCAAAGTAGTTCCATGCCACTGCATTTAATTCACATAACAACCCTTTGAGATAGCTTTTAACATTATTTTAAAGAAGAAGATGATGTAGCTGAACCTCAAAGCAGCAAGGTCACCTGTATATGGTTAGGCAGCTAGGAACCTCAGAGTTCACATTTGAATCAATAATCCCTGATTTCAGGAGTAATGCTTTCTCCTCTATTTTAGCCTCTGGATTGAGAGAGTGGGTAGTAGAATCTCCATTTATAGATAATAAATTGAAAAATACAATGAAATTATATTTGGAATATGATTTTCGTATCATCTATAATGGCTATATTTATTTATTGAAGTAAATTTACTATTTTCACCACACTTCAATAAAATTACTGTACCCTATAGATATAGAAATCAAATCAGTGTTTACCTGGGGTGGGGAAGCATTCCATGTTGTATACGTACCACATTTATTTTATTAAAGTATAATGAAAGTAAAATTAAATGCACACATTTTAAGTGAACAGTTTATTGAATTTTTACAAATGTATACAATTGGGTAATCCAGACCTCATTCAACTAGTGGAACATATCACCCCAGAAAGTTTCTTTGTACCTTGTTATATTCAACTGCCTTCCTCCACCCCAGCAAACACTGATCAGATGTGTATATCTATAATTTATTTTTGTTGGTGCTATAAATTCATACAATAAAATCATACAATATGTTCTTTTTATGTGTATCTTTGTTTACTCACTATACATTTTTAATTCACCATGTCATGTACTATCAGTAGTTTACTCTCTTTTCTAAATTACTGAATCATATTACATTGGATGTGCATATCACAATTGGTTTATCCACACACCTATTGGTAGACGTTAGGTATTTTCAGTTTTGAGGTGTTATTAGGTTGGTGCAAAAATAATTGTGGTTTTTGCAGTACCTAATTTAAATAAAGCTGCTATATGCATTCTTATACAAGTCTGTGTGTAAATATATGCTTTTATGTTGCCAAGGTAAATACCTAGGATTAAAATTGCTGAATTATAGGATAAATGTATGTTTAACTTTATTAGAACCTAGCAAGTTGTTTGCCAAGGTTGTTGCACAATTTGCCCCTACCACCAGCAAAGGATTAAAGTTTCAGTTGTTTTACATCCCTCACCAAAACTTGGTGTTATTAGTCTTTTTACATTTTAGCCATTTTAGATGATGTGTGATGGTATCTGATTGTGGTTTTATTAGTATTTCCCTAATGAATAATAATATTAAGATATGTTGTTATTTGCCTTCCCTATATTTCCTTCTGTGAACTATATGTTCAAATCTTTTCCTATTTTTAAAATCATGTTGTTTGACCTACAGTTATTGAGTTCTAAGTTCTTTACATATTCTGGATACAAGTCTTTTTACTGACAAACATGTATTTTGAGGAGATTCTTCCTGTCTGTGACTTGCCTTTTTATTTTCTAACAATATTTTTTAAGAACGTAAGTTTTAGTTTTAAGTTCAAGTTATTGTGTTTCCTGTGCTTTTATTTGGTTTATGATATATTAGCTTTTTTTGCTTTACAAGAAATTACCACAAACTTAGTGACTTAAAACAACACACATTTCTACCTCACAGTTTCTGTTGTTCAGGAGTCTGAATATGGCTCCGTTTGGTCCTATGCTCAGTGTCTTATAAACCTATCATCAAAGGGTCAGCCAGGACTGTGGTCTGGAGTCTCAACTGTGAGAAATCTTCCCCCAAATTCATTCAGGTTGTTGGTAAAATGTTTTTGGCAGTTGTAGGATAAAGGGCCCTGGCTTGGGGGATTTTTTTTTTTTCTTCTGTCATCAGAAATCTTCTCTCGGTCCTTAGAGGCCGAGAGCAGTTCCTGGAGGACTCCCACAGTTCTTTACCAAGTCAAGTAACAAGATGAAGTTTAATAAAATAAAATAAAATAAAATGAATGACATCCCATCATTGTTGCCATATTCTTGGACTATAAACAAGTCTCAAATCCTACCCACACTCAAAAAGAATGGATTTCACAACAGTGCG
Source organism: Trachypithecus francoisi (assembly GCF_009764315.1). Lineage (NCBI taxonomy): Eukaryota > Metazoa > Chordata > Mammalia > Primates > Cercopithecidae > Trachypithecus > Trachypithecus francoisi. The sequence goes on from NW_022681471.1 coordinate 7,323,782, forward strand.
AATATACAGAGTTGGTGATCATAAGGAACCACGTTAGAGTCTGACTGTCACATGCAGTTTATGCTTTTCATGTGCTGTCTGAATGATTGTTGCCTAATACTAGGTATAAATAATTTTCTCTAACATTTCTCCTAGAAGTTTTGTACTTTTAGGTTTTACGTTTAAGTCTATGACCCACTGGAATGAAATGTATGTGAGTGTGTGTGTGTGTGTGTGTGTGTGTGTGTGTACATGTGCCTGTGGATGTCTGGTGTGAGCAAGGTTCCGAGGTTATATTTCGTATGGATAGCTTATTAGTCTAGAGCCATTTGCTGAAAATAGTATCTTCTACACTAAATTACATAGCTTCCTTTGTCAAAAATCAATTGGCCACCTAACTGTGGAACTATTTCTGAACTTTATTTTAATATTTCCAATCAGGATTCTTTAAGGTAAGTGAGAACTGCAAAAAGTTATTTGAATGACCTTGTTCTCGATTCTCTCAAGGATAATAGAGAGTTAATATCATATAAAATGGCATAGAATACAAGTTAATTCATTACATGGATTCCTCAGGGCATCAACAATTAAATTCTCTCATGGAAATCTATTTGAAACCTGGCTTATTCCATCGGATTCTATGCTTTTCTTTATGTCAATACCACACTATATTGATTGCTACAATTTTGGAGCAGTGGTTCTCAACCAGTAGCAATTTTGCTCTCCAAAGGGATATTTGGCAATGTCTACAGGAACTTTTGGTTTTCAAAACTAGGTGTGGTGGCAGCAGCAGTGATATCTAGAATGCAGAGAACTGAGATGCTGGTAAACATCCACAGGACAGCCACCCCATAATTCATATTAGGCCCAATAAAGTAATGCTGAAGTTGAGAAACACTGTTTTAGAGTAATCCTTGATATAAGGGAGTAAACTGCTCTAACTTGTTCTCTTTCAAAACAATTTTGTCTCTCATAGATCCATTTTATTTCTATATAGATTTTAGAATCAGCTTGCTTGATTTTTGATTGGAATTGCATTGACAATATACAAAATACTTCATGTTAATAATATTGACTCCTGCAATCTATCACCATAGTATATGCCTGAAAGTTATTTTAAGTATTCATTAACTATCCTCAACAGCAATGTAGTTTTCAGTTTACTGATAATGCTCATATTTGGTTAATTATTTTTGATGCTCTCATACACTGTATTTTTTTAATCTATTTGAATCTTTTATCATTTATGTATGGGAATTTAATCACTTTTTATATATTTAACTTGCATCCTCTGGCCTTGCAAAATCATTTTTAATTCTGGTATTTTTCATTTTCTGCATAGGAAATCACATATTCTGGAAATAGAAACCATATAATTCTTTATGTTCAAATATTATGCCCTTTGTCTTGCCTTGTTAAACTAGCTACTATTACCAGTAAAAGAGTGAAGGTAAATAGAGTGACCTCTTTGCTTAGTCACTGATTTAGGGAGAAAATATTCAGTCATTGACTATTAGTGATTATGGGAACTATGCGTTTTTCATTAATGTTCTTTATCAGGTTTAAGAAGTTTATTTTCATTTCATGTGATTTAACTGTGATTTAAAAGAAAATGATCAATTTCAACTAAATAATGAAATGTATGATATAACATTCATATAATGTTGACTTATTATTTTTATATCCAATTCCCTTATTTACTGTTTTAAAACTTACATTTCAAAAGCTTAGCATTCACCTTTTATGAACTTGTATTTTGGTCTACCAAAATGTTATTATTTCCAACTTAGAAAGCGGTCACCTGCTCTTTCCTATTTTGCATATGCAATATTAAGCTTTTCTTTGTATGTGGAACTCATCAGTTTGTTTCCTATGTATCAGCTGGGATTTTTCTAAACTTCCACAGTAACTGCCTGGAATTTCTTGTTAGCTTATGAGGCACCTTGATTTTTATCTTTCACAGGTATGTTCCAGTGACCCGAGAAAGGTTGTCTTAGACTAATCTCTCCTGCTTGGCCATGGTATGTTCCTTTAGAGTTTGCCATAATAGTTTCATTGGCTCCCTGTAACTTCACTGCGTAAATCACAGGGATGATTTCACGTACATTAAGCTTCTACTTGTATTTATTTTTCATGGGCCAGATGATGAAGTGGTGAGGGAGGGAGCTCTTGGGTCTTCCAGATTATCTTCCTGCCAACTTCTCAGTGAAATCTGCTTTTGGAAGGAGTCAGAGGGCCCTGTAGATCAATTTCCTGAAAGAGGCATTTTATTAATACCTCATACATAGTGTTATCTAATCATCATCATGTTTCCTTCAGCTTCCTCTTCTACCTCCCAGTCTTTTGAATCCTCAGGGAGCAAGTTGTACAAGGCAGTAACTTTCTTCAACAAATAGGTTGTCTTTCTATTTGAAGAATTATTAAGGGCTTCCAGACTCCTCACTTTTATGGTCTTTTAAATCTTTGAACAGTTTTTAAAGCGCTAATAATTATGGTCCCCAATCTCATCTTTCATGATCATTTCCTCTTTATCTGTGTAATATTTTCAGCTCTTGATTGCCTCTTCCTCTGAGCCTTTGTACTCTACTGAGTATTCCAAATACACTGCTGTCTAGCAATGACTCTTTATCTCTCAAAGACATTTTCTCAGATGTCATCCCTGGGCCTTTTCTGGAACAAATTCATATTAATAATTACAATAGACCCTTTCAAAAATGCAATTGTACAGGGTAGGCAAAGAAAGGCATTTCTCAGGGAAGCCATAGCACTCAATAATGGTATCTGGCTTTCTTTTCCCATCACTGAGAGGGTTCTGGACTTTGGATTTCAAACTCAGGTTAACAGCTTCTATGCTGGAGCAGAATGGCCTCTCCTGATGGAGCTAGTTCACAACTTCCATAGACTTGGATACTTTTGACTTCAAAGTATTTTGACTCTTAATCACCTGGTCCTCATCTCTGGCTTTTACTATTTTTACTTTATCTGGTAGTGACAGGACTTGGAGAATAGCACTCTTCTTTGTTTTACCCAAGTTCATCTCCATGACAAAGCCTGACTTGAAGATCTCTGTGATGGACAACTTCAAGATACTGCTCCAGCAGCATAGAAGTCCTTTGCTAATCTTCATATATAATGCTGTTTTCATCACCAAGAGGGTTTATAGAGGACATCCATGTTTTTACAGGAATTCATTGAAATTAGATTGCGCTACACCATGTTCTCTAGCATGGCTTTACTATAGGCTAGGTCATACAAACGGATTTTTTTTAAAGTCTTCTAGAACCGTATTCCAGGGGATCTATTGCCATAGTTTATTCTCACTTCCTCCTTCTAAAATTCTCCTCTAGGCGATTTTCTATATGGAGCAGTATTAGAAAGGCCTTTAGGGTGTAGCTTCCTGCCCTGAGCGACAGGAAGCTTACCTGTTTTTCATGAATATTGTCAGTTTCTATGTCAATGGTAGTAGTAAAGATGCTGGTCACACTACCTATTTCACAGCTGTTAGCTTCTTAGTAAATACATTGTGTTTTGTATTTGCTTTCAGCATGTTGAGGATCAGTTCAGATCTCATTACTGTTGTTTTTTTCTTTTTCCAAAATTATAGTGCCAGAAATGTGCTGTATGATACAATGTAGCAAATACAATCACTCAGTTAACTCTGGCAGGCAATGGAGATTGTGGCACAAAAAACAGGATATTCACTGAGCAAGAGTGAGTAGCATGAAAAATACAGATTTCCATTTTTGAAACCTGGCCCAAGAACACAGTAAGGGTTCCTATAGAGAGGATTCTGATGCCACAGGCCCTGGAAAAGCTGCAAGCCATGGCTTGCTCATACAAAATGGGTCTGGCCTTGCTGTCCTCAAAATACGCACTGTTTTCTGAAGATGAGTTTATTTTCAAGGTTGCTCATTCAAGATGCCAGCAATCTGGAACATCTTCAAATTAATAGTATTTTAATGTTTGTAGGATATGTAGTGATAATTCCTGATATTTGTAATTTGACTTTTTTTCTTGATTAGTCTTACAAAGAGCTTACCAATTTTGCAAACAGCCCATTTTTGCCTTTGTAAATTTTCTTTATTTTACATATTATGTCAATTGTTTGGGGTTATTTCATGGCCCAGCATGTGGGCTATCTTGGTGACTGTGTCATGGGCAATTTGAAAGAATATGTTTACATTTATTGCACATAGGATTCTGTAAACATTGATTAGTTTAAAGTTGATTTAAAATTGCTTGATGGTGTTATTCAGGTCTCCCATATTGTTACTGATTTTTGTCTACTTTTATCAATTACTGAGAGAAAGGTACAAAAATCCCTAGCTGTGATTGTAACTGTTGATACTTGTAATTTGATTGGCTTTTGCTTTATGAAGTTCACTTCTCTCTTACTAAATATATAATGTTTATGACTTATTACCTCCTGATGAACTCTTCATTTTAGCATTATGAAATCTTTCCCTGTATCTCGTAAAATACTGTTTTAAGTTTATTTTTCTCATTCTAACATAACCTCTCCAGCTTTCTTACTCTTACTGTGTACATGGTACGTATTCTTATTTTCTTTTCTTTTTTCTAACTTTTATTTTAAGTTTAGGGGTACACGTGCAGGCTTGCTTTACAGGTAAACTCACATCATGGGGGTTGTTGTACAGATTAGTTCATCACCCAGGTGTTAAACCTAGTACCCATTAGTTATTTTTCCTGATCCTCTTCCTCCTCCCACCCTGTACCTCTGATAGGTCCCAGTGTCTCTTGCACCTCTCTATGTGTGCATGTGTTCTTATTATTTAGCTCCCACTTATAAGTGAGAACAGGTGGTATTGGATTTTCTGTTCCTCCTTTAGTTTGCTAAGGATAATGACCCCAAGCTCCATCCATAATCTCATTCTATTTGTGGCTGCATAGTATTCCATAAGTGTATGTGTACCACATTGTCTTTATACAGTCTACCATTTATTGGCATTTAGGTTGATTCCATGAGTAGTGCTTCAGTAAACATTAGTATGCATATGTCTTTCTGATAGAATGACTTATATTCCTTTGCGTACATACTTAGTAACGGAATTGCTAGGTCGAATGGTTGTTCTATTTTTAGGTCTTTGAGGAATTGCCACACTGTTTTCCCCAATGGTTGAACTAATTTACATTCCCACCAACACTGCACAAGCACTCCCTTTCCTCTGAAATCATCCTAGCCTATGATACTTTTTGACTTTTTAATCATAGCCATTCTGACTGGCATGAGATGGTATCTCATCATGATTTTGATTTGCATTTCTGTAATGATGGGTGATGTTCTGTAAAAATCGGTGATTTTTTCATATGCTTGTTGTTCACATTTATGTCTTCCTTGAGAAGTGTCTGTTCATGTCCTGTGCCCACTGATTAATAGGGTTGGTTTATTTTTCTTATACATTTGTTTAAGTTCCTTACAGACACTGGATATTAGACCTTTTTCAGATGCATAGTTTGCAAACATTTTCTCCCATTTTGTAGGTTGTCTGTTTATTCTGTTGATAGTCTTTTTCTGTGCAGAAACTGTTTAGTTTAATTTGATCCTGCTTGTCAATTTTTGCTTTCGTTGCAATTGCTTTTGGCATCTGTGTCATGAAATTTTTGCACATTCCTATGTCCAGAATGGTATTGCCTAGGTTGTTTTCCAGGGTTTTTATAGTTTTGGGTTTTACATTCCAGTCTCTAATCCATCTTGAGTTAATTTTTGTATATGGTGTAAAGAAGGTACCCAATTTCAATCTTCTGCATATGACTAGACAGTTATCCCAGCACCATTTATAAAATAGGGAGTCCTTTCCCCATTGCTTGTTTTTGTCAGCTTTGTCCAAGATCAGCTACCCGTAGGTGTATGGCCTTATTTCTGGACTCTCTGTTCTGTTCCATTGGTCTATGTGTCTGTGTTTGTACAAATACCATGGTCTTTTGGTGACTGTAGCCCTGCAGTATAGTTTGAAGTCGGGTAGTGTGATGCCTCCAGTTTTTTTTTTTTTTCCTTTTGCTTATGATTACCTTGGCTGTTTTGGCTCTCTTTTGATTCCATCTGAATTTTTAAGTAGTTTTTCCTAGTTCTGTGAAGAACGTCATTGATAGTTTTGCAGGAATAGCATTGAATCTGTAAATTGCTTTGCACAGTATGGCCATTTTAAAGATATTGATTCTTCCTATCCATGAGCATGGAATGTTTTTTTCCATCTATTTGTGTCATCTGCTTTTTTTTTTCCTTTGAGCAGTGGTTTGTAGTTCTGCTTGTAGAAAATTTTTCACCTTCCCAGTTAGCTGTATTCCGAGGTATTTTATTCTTTTAGTGGCAATTGCAAATGAGATTGTATTCTTCATTTGGCTTTCATCTTGGCCATTGTTGGTGTATAAGAATGATAATGATTTTTGTACATTGATTTTATATCCTGAGACGTTGCTTGTCAGCATAAAGAGCTTTTGGGGTGAGACTATGGGGTTTTCTAGGTATAGAATCATATCGTCTGCAAACGGGAATAGTTTTACTTCCTCTTTTCCTATTTGGATGTCCTTTATGTCTTTCTCTTGCCTGATTGCCCTGGCCAAGTAGTTCCAACATGATGTTGAATAGGAGTGGCGAGAAAGGACATCTTTGTCTTTTGTGGGTTTTCAAGGAGAATACTTCTAGCTTTTGCCCATTCAGTATGATGTTGGCTGTGGGACCGACATATACGGCTGTTATTATTCTGAAGTATGTTCTTTCAATACCTACTTTAGTGAGAGTTTTAACATGAAGGGATGTTAAATTTTATTGAAAGCCTTTTCTGTCTCTGTTGAGATATTCATGTGAATTTAATTTCAATCTAATTCTGTCTTTAATGTCTCTTTTGTTTCCTATAAATAATTTATTATTAGGTCTTAATTTGTTATCAAATCTGAAAATCTCTGCATTCTAATTAAAGTGTGTAATCAATTTACTTTAAATGGGATTGTTGAAATCATTGGATTTCATTCTGTGATCCTGGTATATTTTGCTACTTTGCACATCTCTTTTTTATTTGCTCCTCTATTGTGCTTTTCTTCTCATCTTTTGCTTGAATTAAATTTTTTACATTCCATTTTATTTTTTATGTTGTCTTCATAGATATACCTCTTTTAATTTCTTCAGTGATTTTGCTAAGATTAACTATATGTTATCTTGATCTATCAAAGTCTAATCAATATTGCAACACCGCCAGGGGTGGTGGCTCACATCTGTAATCCCAGCACTTTGGGAGCCAAGGCAGGTGGATCATGAGGTCAAGAGATCGAGGCCATCCTGGCCAACATGGTGAAACCCTGTCTCTACCAAAAATACAAAAATTAACTGAGCGTGTCGGTGTGTGCCTGCAGTCCCAGCTACTTGGGAGGCTGAGAAATGCTTCAACTGGGGAAGCGGAGGTTGCAGCCAAGATCGTGCCACTGCACTCCAGCCTGGTGACAGAGCGAGACTCCGTCTCTCTCCTTCTCCCTCTCTCTCTATATGTATATATACGTATATATGTATGCATATATATACACATACATATATACGTATATATACATATGTAATGTAAAAATGACTTCATATACGTATATATGTGTGATATACGTATATATACATGTGATATACATATATACACATACATATATATATACATATATGTATATAGCAACATCATAACGTCATATTTTATACCTTCACTTTCACGGTTGCTATTTCATACTTCCCACTTTTTATTTAACAGCAGACATTTTACACTTCCCCATTTCCAATTGCTCCAGTCAATGAACGCGGATGTCCTGGAACTCAATTATATGCTTACCATCTCTAATTATCACAGTTATCTAGTTGGCAATACCTGAAAATAGTTTCCTCAAAGAATTTGTTTAATTTATTTTTATTGTTTAATTGGGAGAGCTAGTACTAGTTACACCATCATAGCCAGAAACAGAAATCTATTTTAGCCAAAGAATTTTGAAGACTTTAAAAAAAAAAAAATGATCTTTTTCTACCTCCTTTTTTGCAATAGACCTAACAAAATAGAAGACTAAATTTTAGTAGCAGAAAAAAATTGAATTTGTTTTTCAAGCCTATGTATTTAATGTCTTTAATAAGTAAAATATAACTATATTTACAGATTCATAAATATGTTAGATAATATTATAATTAGGTTATCTATATTAGAACTAATCTGTTAGATTATATATATATATATTAGATTACTTCATAGTTAAGAAATCTTGGTGCTATCCTCTTAAGCCTGTTACTCACCCTGTCTGATGCCCAGATTTTTCTATGCTTTTTCTGGTTAAGAGTTATAATATCTGAGATCTCTTCCAGGAAATCTTTAGAATTAAGCAAAATAACCTACAAAATGTCATCAGAGATATAATATAAAGAACACTTTTTTACAATGTTACCATGATCTCCTATTGATATTAAAGACATAGAGCTTCTGGGCTTAAAGATACTGTTAAAATTAAAATTGTTCTCATATCATATTAAAAAAATAAAGTTTCTTAGCCCATGTCTCTACTAGGCAGTTCTGCAAGTTGACCATATAATACTTACTGTGGAAAGCAATTAGAAATTCAGATGCTAATCAGCACAGCTTAACTTTCAAAAAGTATGCAAAAATTGAGGGAGGGCTTGTTAACTTTCTGTCTTTCTTTTTCAGATAATGAAATTTAATAATGACAGCTCAAGTCATTTTTACATTACACAGAATTGGAATGAAATGGGGAATTTACCTTGGCTGTAGCATTAAGAATGGTATTCTGTCATAATCAACTTTTACAAATACTGATCTAACTAGAATAAATCACCCATTCATTATTACATTAGGAAGAGCTTTGACTCTGGCCCAATAGGATAGTGTTAAGCCAGTGGTTAGCCATGATTGCATTCTTAAATGTTTTCCTAGCAAATACCATGGTGTAGCATTCACTGTGCTACAATAGAAATATACTATGCACTTTATATAGTATTTCAGAGCATCATAGTGCCAAACTATATGAAGATAAGGGAAATACACGTCTTGGGCAATTTCCCCAGACAACTGGAAATTACTAATCTTTGTGACAGTTTCCATATTGGTATATCTCTTCGCTGGTGTGATTTGATACTCTGATCATGAGTTGTGAGTTATAATAATAACAACAGGCCAGGTGCAGTGGCTCAAGCCTGTAATCTCAGAACTTTGGGAGGCCGAGGTGGGAGGATCCCCTGAGGCCAGGAGTTGGAGACCAGCCTGGTCAACATGGTGAAACCCCGTCTCTACTAAAAATACAAAAAAAAAATTAGCTGGGCATGGTGGCCCATGGCTGTAATCCCAGCTACTCGTCTGGCTGAGGCAGGAAAATCGCTTGAACCCGGGAGGCAGAGGCTGCAGTGAGCCGAAATCATGCCACTGCACTCCATCCTGGGCGGTAGAGCGAGACTCCATCTCAAAAATAATAAAATAATAATAATAATAAGAGCAATAATTGTTAGCTATTAGTAGCATTATAATTGAGATTTTACTTACTCAATTTGCATTTTGTTATGTAATTTTCATTTGTGTTGAGCTTTAATCACAGCTACCATCTAGGAAAGTAGGTACCACTCAATGCTCAAGTAACATATATTATGAGGAAATTGAAGCTCAAGGAAGTTCTATGACTTGGCAAAATTCACACAAGTTAGAAGAAATAGATTTAAAACAGAAACCCAGGACTGTGTGACTCTAAATACTAAACATTTAATGATTTAATTGTACTACCTCACTGATATGGTTTGGATGTGTCCTCACCCAAATCTCACCTTGAATTTAATAACCCCCACACATCAGGGTCCTGACATGTGGAGATAATTGAATCTTGGGGGCAGTTTCCCCCATACGGTTCTTGTAGTAGTGAATAAGTCTCATGAGACCTGATGGTTTTATAATGGTACTTCTCCTGCACAAGCTCTCTTGCCTGCTGCCATGTAACCAGGTAAGATGGGACTTTGCTCCTCATTCGCCTTCTGCCATGATTGTGAGGCCTCCCCAGCCATGTGGAACTATGAGTCAATTAAACCTCTTTCCTTTGTAAATAACCTAGTGTCAGGTATGTCTTTATTAGCAGCATGAGAACAGACTAATACACTCACTTATTTTTGTGTAGTAGTATTTACTCACTTATGTAGGATTTCCATATATGCTGCCTTGCAGCCCCCTTTTAATCTCTATAGAAAATCTCTGAGACTTGATGCAGAAAACTGGAAAATTAAGATTTGATCAAGGTACAATAGCAATTAAGGAGCAGAGCCAGAAAACGAACCCAGTTTTATCAAATGACAGGCCAGGTGCTCTTTCCAGTAATTCATATTATCTCCCTAACATCAACCTTTCGAGGCTTTTTCCTCTAACCCACAAACCTCTATCACAGTTCATTCTAGCTTATTTTCTCTAGAGGAAATCAGAAGAATTGAGTTCCAGGTTAAGGGGTGGACTTCCGTCACAGTATATTCTTGAGGCATAATTTTAGCTTAAACATAGAATTGTTAATACAATACAATGTAAAGCCAACATTAAGACATTTTGTCCTCATCCATCAAGTGTATGATTAATTAGTTCAAGTATTCATCCATATAGACCTCTATTTAGCCTATGTTTGCTACGGTTTGAATTTGTTCCTACCAAAACTCATGTTAAAATTTTTTTCACAATGTGGCAGTGCTTGTGTTGAGACCTAGTTGGAGACATTTGGGTCATGGGGGCAAATCCCTCATGCATGACTTGGTGCCATTCTCATGGTAGTTAGTGAGTTCTCACTCTGGCAAGACTGGATTAGCTCCTTTGAGAGGGGTTGTTATAAAGCCAGGATGCCTCTCGGGTTTTGTTTCTTTACACACGTCCATTTCCCCTTGGACCTTCTCTATCATGTTATGATGCAGCAAGAGTGTGGCCTCACTAGAAGTCAAGGCCTTTCACTACCCAGCCCACAAAATCATTAATTAAATAAACCTTTTTAAAAAGCAAAAATTACCCAGTCTCAGGTATTCTGTTATATCAACACAAAATGAACTCTGACAGACAATTGGAACTTTTGGAGTTGGGTGTTCTATAAAGATATCTGACAATGTGGATTCAGCTTTGGAACTGGGTAACGGACAGAAGTTAGGAGAGTTTGGAGGAATAGGCTACAGAGAGATCACATTGCAGTGAATAGAATATTAAGAGCTCTGGTGAGGACTAGAAAAAGGCAAAAATACCAGCAAAAGTTTGGAAGAGATTGCTTAACTAGTTTTGATCAAACTGCTGATAGAAATGCTTAACTAGTTTTGACCAAACTGCTGGACAAAAGTAAGGGGTATTTATTTTGAAACTGGAGCAAAGATCACCCTTGTTATACAGTTGCAAAGAACATGGTTGCATTGTATCCATGCCCCAGGATATTGAGAAAGGCTGAACTCAAGAGGGATGAACTGGGATACTTGCTAGAAGAAATTTCTGAGCAAAAAAATGATCAAGAAGGGGCATGATTGCATTGAATAGCTTATGCTCAGTTACGGCAGGAAAGAAATGAGCTAACAGCAGAATTTATAATTAAAAGGAAAGCAGAGCACAAAAGTTTGAAAATTTCACAGCCTGGCTGTGTGGTAGAGAATCAGTGTTTTCAGGAGAGAAATCTAAAGGTGTGGCCTAGGGATTGCTTGATAAAGAGATTAGCAAAAGAGAAAAGCAAGCCAGGTGATAATTGTTAGAAAAAACGGGAAAAAAGGCCCTGAAAGCATTTCAAAGATCTTCAAGGTCGCCCAATCCATTACAGGCCCAGAGGCCTAGGACAACACATTGATTTTGGGGAATTGGCCCAGGGTGCTGCTGCCCTGCCCATCTTCGGATGCTGCTCCCCTCTCCTCGCCTCTCCAGCTGAAGCGCTCACGGCACAAATGGCCCCAGGAAAGCTTGGCTTTTGCTCTGGATGGCACAGGCAGTAAGGCGCCTTCCATGTGGTGTTAAGTCTGCAAGCCCACACAGTGCAAGAGCTGTTGAGGTGTGACTTCCTCTATTGAGATTTCAAGTAATGTATAGAAAAGCATGCAGGCCCAGGCAGAGATTTGTCAGAAGAGCAGAGCCACTGCAGAGAGCCTCACTAGAGCAATGATAAGCAGGAATGGGAGGTCAGAGCTGCCACAGAATATCCTCAAGTTAATGTCTATTGGAGCTACAGAGAAGCCACCACAGGGACCCCAGAATGGTAGAGCCACTGGCAGCATGTAACATCAGCCTGTAAAAGTTGCAGGCATTTGACTTTAATCCATGAGAGTAGCCATGTTGGCTGCATGAAGCAAAGCCATGGGAGTGGGGCTACCTCAGGTCTTGGCAACTCACCCCTCACATCAGTGTGTTCAGGAAGTAGAACATAGAATCAGAGGAGATTATTCTAGAGCTTTCAGATTTAGTGACTGCCCTACTGGGTTTAGGATTTGCATGAGGACTATGATTTCTTTCTTGTGGTCAGTTTCTCTCTTTGGAATAGGAATGTTTATCAAATATCTGTTCCACCATTGTATCTTGGGAGTAGTAAGTTGTTTTTGATTTTATAGGCTCATAGCTGGAATAAGTCGGCCTTGAGTCTCAATAAGGTTTTAGACTTGGGACTTTTGAGTTGGAGTTGGAACATGTTAAGACTTTTAGGACTATTGTGAAGGAAGAATTGTATTTTCTATGTGAGAAGGACTTGAGTTTGGGGGGACTAGAAGTAGAATGAAATAGTTTGGATATAGTTTATACCCACAAAACTTCATGTTGAAATTTGTTCTCCAATAAGGCAATGTTGGGAGGTGGAGCTAGTGAGAGGTGTTTGAGTCGTGGGAGCAGATCCCACATGAACAGCTTGGTGCCATTCTTGCAGTAGTGAATTCTGCTGTAGCAAAACTGAATTAGTTCCCATGAGAGTGGGTTGTTATAAAGCCAGCGTGCCTCTTAATCTTTGCCTCTTCACATGTGCCTGCTTCCCCTTTGACCTTTCCATCCTGTTATGATGCAGCACAAAAGCTCTCTGATGGTGGATAGGAATGTAGACAATCAAAGGAGGCTTCACAGAAGATGTGATATTTGAACAAAATTTTAAAGAGTGAATTTAATTCTCACAGGTAAGGAGGGTAGGCATATATTCCAGGTAAAGAAAATAGAATTATTAAAGGCTTAAAGATTTAAAAATTTATAACACATTGAGGAACGCCATATAATCTAATTTCCCTGGAGTAAAGAAATGTGTCTAGGAATGAAAATATGAACCTGGATAGGTAGACTGCTAACAGATGGTGAAGGACCTTGGCAGTCATGTTAAGGAGCCTGAATTTTATATTGATGCAGGAACAATGGAAATGACATGATCAGATCTGTGTTTCTGCTGGCTTAAATGGAAGTGTGGCGTTTTAATTACCCAAGGGAAACACTGAAGGCAGGGAGACAAATTAGCAAACTATTTCATGTATCCAAATGGGATACAACGAAAGCCTGAATTAACAAAGTGGTAGTGGGAGATTTGAGAGATGGTAAAATGGTGAGTTTGGCATGAATTATGATAGACTGAATGAGGGGAAAGAAAGAAAAGGATTCTGGAATTACTTGCAGTTTTCTGGTTTGGGTAACAGGGCAGAGTTCTTTCTCTTCATAAAATGTTAAATTATCAACTATGGCCTTTGTGAATAGTGAAACAAATTAGGCTACCCGTACTATATTTTGTATAAGGAGAGTGAGAGGTGCACAGCTTTACAAAGTAGTCCATATGTGACTTAACTATGAGGAGTGATATCTGAATCTGATGGAATAAACTTTGTATTATCTCAAGATTGTGGAATTGGGATGAATACAATGACTGATGAGTCCTTTTGTCTTTTTTGTTTGAGTAGAGGATGTGATTATTGTTTATATAACAGATATTTGCCTTATAATACGTAGAAGTGTAAAGATGCTGTTTGTAGTTAGAAGTATGAGAATGAATGCTGAATGACAAAACTACTGTGCCATTACGGGGCCTGTTTTCCTTCATATTCATTCCTCACCTTTCTCCTTTCTCCTGCTCTGTTCCATATGGCAAATGCTGAGGGAGTAACTTCTGAAATCTGTTTCCCAGGTTCCATTGATAGCTGACATCTGTCTGGGTTCAGCCAACAGGAGGCACTGACAGAACACTGGAGAGTAGAAAGTGAGCAGCAGAAACCAGAGTATTACTCTGTTTGTTTCAAATGAGATCTCAAGTAGCAATTGCATCTCCTCTGTGGCTTTAGTTCTCCCTGTAATTCTAGTTTTAGCTGGGTAATTTTATCTCTTGGGATTTGATAGCCCTGCCTGTTCCCTTTGTCCTCTGGCCTTGGGCTGTTGTGATTTCTGATGTGGCTAACTTTGGTTTATCCTACTGTCCACTCTTTGACTTCTCAGTTCTTCTTTTACCCGTGAAAACAATTCTCTGCATTCATGTTTTGCATTCAATATTCATGTGCTTTCTGTTTGTTTTTTCAGAATAAATTGGCACTGATACTAATGGTCAATAATGCCAAATGCCAAGAGTGATTAGAGAGAAAATAATTGAGAAGAAACTAATGGGTTGGACCATTAGGTCTTTGATGGCCTTTGGGAAAGCAGTTTCAGGAGAAAGCCAGATTGCTTTGGGATGAGAAGATAATAGGTAAGGAACTGAAAGCTGAAAACAGAAGTAGCTTTTCCATAAAGTTTAGCAATAAAGAGAGTTGATACAGTAGTATGACAGGTAGGCCAACTCACAGGAATATTTTACGTTATACTATATTATATGTTATAAACTCAATTAGATACTTTGGCCATAAAATTGATTCATTCAGAATTGCCCAGCCTTTGAGAAACACAGATTTTATTGGTCTCAAAACAATGACATGCGATCATTTGCTCCAGTGCATTACCTTCCAACAGAGCTAGATTTAGAGCATCTCCAAGGAAAACCTAGGTTCTAAAAATCTCTATTTGTGTCAAAAGTAGAGTGTGCCTGCCAAGAAAGCAATACAACTTCAGGATGTATTAATATAAATATATTTTCCACATCAAGGAAGGCATAATAAGGTCATAATACTCTGTACAGATGGGATTATATTTAGGAATGTGTCTTCCATCCTCAGCAGCCCATTTCCTAAGGAAGATATTAATACATTTGAGAATATCTCAAGGAGAGCAACCCAGATGTCTTGCCATATGAATGAGAGTTAAGGTAACTAAGTGGAGAGGTTTGGACTGAAGTAAAAAAGGTTTAAGGTGCTCATCAAATAAAGAACATAAAATGATGTCATTTCATAATTGGGGGTTTGTTATGTGTAATAGGTGTTCGGAATTAGCATATGATGAGTACCTACTGGGTGATAAGTACCGTGTTAAGCATTTTAATTCTCGCAGAAACTCCTTGAGCTAATTACTGTCTCCACTTTAAAGATGAAAAAATGTAAAGCTCAGAGTGATTATGAAACTTATTTAAGGTCTCGCAGCTGTTAAGGAGGCCGGATATAAACTCAGAAGAACACGTATTTCTTTCACTACATCATAATAAAGATTAAATGAGTTAAAGTTATATGAAACGAATTGAGTTGGTATCAGTATCACATGTTGGCTTCAGACTTTGACCTCAAATGGAAACCACAGAACCTCTCTTTTTCAATTAACCCCTTTTCTCAATCCCACTGCAACTGAAAAAAAAAAAAAAAAAGTAACTGAGAAAAAAAATTGGTCGGAACCTGATCCCTCCCCCAAAACAAAAAAGTTACAATGGGAGAAAAAGAAATAAAGATCATAAAGATTATGTTTATGTTTAGAAATTCAATTTGACTAGGGACAAAGGAATCTTGGATTCCTGTCTCTTGATTGCTTGCATCCCTTTCCACTCATGGGGCTGGCTAGTGCAGTACAAGCTTCTCTGCCACTGTCCCGCCCTACTTCCGTGAAGCAAAGGGTCAAGGTTACCTGTCACACTGCCTTTGTCCTTGAGTGAAATGAATATTATGGTTCAATTTTATCCAGGTACCTCTCAAAGCCTACCTTCACCCCTTCCTTTGGACTCTTATTCTTCATTCTACATCTTTCTTCCCCCTCTACCAGATTACACCAATACCTGCCTATCAAAGTTAACTGGTCTTGCATCATGCCACCTTAGGTTCTGCTTTCTAGTTTCTGAATTTATAACTCACTAGTCATATAAGCCAAATTGTACCCATTTGCCTTCTAGGCCAATAGACGAATTGCAACCCTGTCATTCCATAGAAAATATCTTAACACATAGTAACTACTTTGTTCTCAGGAAATATATATTGAACTGACATTAATGAATCAATTGCTGAGAATCCCAGAAACACCGTCGGATTTACTCTGGACTGGCAACCTAGCTCAATTTTTAACAGTATTTTTTGCCAGAAAATTATTTCTAGTATTTTTCCTAAATCTCTCATGATGAAATTTATACTCCATTCTCCTTATTCGTCCTAAGAGAAGATTGAGACCAGCTGTTGAGCATTATCTGTGTACTATAGCTCTTTATACACTTAAAGACCATTATTAAATTCCCTCTTGGCTTTCTATTTTCCAAGCTGAACAGTCTCAGTTCTATTAACCTTTCTTTAAAGTGCTGATTTTCTAATGATTAAATCATCTTGGTAACAGTCCTCTGAATCCTTTCCATGTTCCACAAATCTCTTCATCCATGGAGCTCCAGACTGGATGGGTTTTTACAAAGGATCAAGACAATCCTCAATGTCAGGAAAGATTCTTTCAAAATCTTGGGTTATATAGATACTCTTCCCTATAGAATCGTGTATAGATTCTCAAACAGTGAGTG
Organism: Trachypithecus francoisi; assembly: GCF_009764315.1. NCBI lineage: Eukaryota > Metazoa > Chordata > Mammalia > Primates > Cercopithecidae > Trachypithecus > Trachypithecus francoisi. The sequence goes on from NW_022681471.1 coordinate 7,340,579, forward strand.
AATCCATCTGGCCCCTTAGCACCCACAGCTTAGCCAAGCCAGGTTGTTCTCCACTTTTTTTCTGCATATGCCATAACTCTTGGACAATGTCAAAAATGTTGGGAAGAAAATTACCATGAAAAAAGTTATGATATGATGATATTAATATAATTTATAATTTGAGAATATTGTAGACTTTGACTTAGATATTTAGTATTTATTTGATATTATAAGTTTGTGGCTAATCCGTGGCTTGTTTAGTGATTTTTCTGTTAGTTCTACACTATGGTGTTATTAATTTACTCAGTGCTTCAACAAGTTCTGTATTCAGAAGCTTTTTCTCACTACCTCTACTGCCACTATTTTGGTATAAGCCATAGCACCTGTCAACTGGATTGCTTCAATTGCAACCCACCGATCTCCTTGCCTTCACTTTTGCCCTTCTGGAGTACATACTCAATAGAGCAGTGGGAATGATCCTATTAAAATGTCAATCAGATCATGTCATTCATTTATTCAAGCCTCGGCAATGGCTTCCCATTTGTCCCGCAATATAACCAACAATAAGGCCAATAATATCCTATTGATCTGTCCTTCTATTACCTCTTTAACTGAATTTCTTACTACCTAGATTTGTTCTTCTCTCACTCTACTACAGCCTCACTTATCTCCTTGCAGTTATTCAAACCTCTGAAGCACACTTCTGCCTCAGAGCTTTTGCCTTTTCTCATATCCAGAACATGCCTATCCTACTTATCCTCATAGCTCTATCCCTCATATCAGTTAAGTCTTTATTCAAATGTTACTTTTTCCATGGCCCATGACTTAATCATCCTGTTTAAGGTTAAAAGCTACCACAAGCAATTCTAATCCCTCTTATTTTGTTCTATGTTTTGTCTACATAAATTATTACCTTAAAACATATTACATAATCACTCTTCATTTTTATTGTCCATTTCTACTCACTAGAATTGAAGCTTTGCTGCTGTATCATACTGCCTAGAACACTATCTGCCATCTGTTACACATTTTTGAATGAATGAATGAACAAATATTTATTATTTGCCAGAAACTGTTGGCCAATGATTTATAACACACAGACACACACACACAAACACAGACACGAACTCACACATTTTTACCCTAGGAGGTAATAGAAACTGAGTGTATAAATTTAATTGTAAAATATGCATTGAGGTTTTACTATCTAAAACCATGTGCGAACTGTTTTGCAACTATAGGAAAGCCTACGGCCTGTCTTCTCAGAACAAAAGTCTGAAAAATATCATACAGAAACCAAATCCCTAATGTCAGGTGACGGGCTTGAGGATTGCTTAGGGGAGAGTCATAATTTTCTGAAGTTGATGCCACAGAGGACAAATTTATCTATCAAAAATTTGGCCTTTAATATACCCAACAGAAAGAGAATATTCAGTGTGCTGAGTATTTACATCTACAGCATTCTGCAACATATTGTCATACATCTTTCCCTATATATAGTGCCAATGTCTGCCTCTAGTAGTGCATTGGAGTATAATTTTCTTTTTTTTTCTTTTTTTTTTTTTTTGAGACGGAGTCTTGCTCTGTCGCCCGAGCTGGAGTGCAGTGGCTGGATCTCAGCTCACTGCAAGCTCCGCCTCCCGGGTTTACACCATTCTCCTGCCTCAGCCTCCGGAGTAGCTGGGACTACAGGCGCCCGCCACCTCGCCCAGCTAGTTTTTTGTATTTTTAGTAGAGACGGGGTTTCACTATGTTAGCCAGGATGGTCTCGATCTCCTGACCTCGTGATCTGCCCGTCTCGGCCTCCCAAAGTGCTGGGATTACAGGCTTGAGCCACTGCGCCCGGCTGGAGTATAATTTTCAATGCAACTTTACTGTTGGTGGATTTTAGCATTTTTTAAACTTGTTATCACTAATTGCATGGAAGAAAATTATACTCTGTGGTTACTCTTATTTCCCTTTCTTTTTGTATTTGGAAATATTAAATTCTTTAAGTTTATTTGTTATCTGTATTTTCTCTTCTGTCCAATTCTAAGAGACTTAAGCAATACTACACATTTGAAATTTCTTGCCTAATATAATAAGCAAGGCCTAAGGGCAATTCTTCCAAGTTTCTGGATGTCCTATGAAATCTGGTCTAAAAACCAGTCAGTATTTAATTGCATGTTTTAAAATAACCAAAAGGGTATAACTGGATCATTTGTAACACAAAGGATAAATCCTTGAGGGGATAGATACCCATTTTACATGATGTGATTTTTACGCATTGCGTCCCTGCATCAAAACATCTCATGTACCATGTAAACATATAAACCTACTATTACTCCCCAAAATTAAAAATAAAAATAAATAAATAAATAAATAAAAATCAGAGGTTAATAGTACATTTATGCCAACCTCAATACCAACAAGTCATGGCTATTTTACTTTTTAGGGATTCAACTCACACTAGTTCATCTATCACATTTAAGATGTGCATTGCAAATCAAGCTTTCTTTACCTAGGTGACGTCCAATCACAAACCAAGTAGTCTCTCTGCTTTTGTATAATGTGAGCACATCATTTCTGCAGCACTTCTACCCTCTGCTGATGAGGAAAGCAACACTCCTCTCAGGATTCTAGAGCTGTATTCATCTGACCTCACAGGTCAACAATCATCAGATAGTTAAGGCTAAATAGCATATCAAATCTTCCCTTCGAAGTGTGAACAGTAACAAGAGCACGGTAGGAGAAGCCAGATTGCTGGAAATTAATGCGTAACTATTTATAAACCTACAAGGAAACTTTTTGCCATATAACTGTGTCCTTAGGATAATTCAAATGAAGAACAAAATAACTTACTTGAAACTCAATCATTGAGATTGTTTTTAGTATGGTAAATTTTCAAATGTAGTTTCTCCTGTAATACCTCTGCACTTTAAGTAAACATTGTTTATTCATCATCATAATGTAATTAACATTCAAATGATCCATCCCCTCATAACACCTTCATCTATAGTCAGACATATATCAAACCATAGTTAGAGAGAAGTGATTAGCTTTTGCAGCCTCCACAGCTGAGCAAGTACTCAAAAAATCAATCTGCTGATGCTGAGGCCATTAATGCAAAGTAGAAAATGGCCAGGGACGCAAAAGTGTTCCGTGCCCCCCGCCCCCTGCCACACACACACACACACACACACACACACACACACGTCTCAGCTTGTATTAGCTAGCTCCTTGATGGCCACATCTTTGCCACTTCCACCTCCCTCCCTCTGGCCATCACTTAATGAATGTATATAATGAATGACTAATCATATGCCCAAAAACCTAGTATTTTTTTCTCACAGGCTTTGAGGTTACCTCTACTTTTCCCTTTGAACTGAAGTTTCATATACTCTTGTCTTTGCTTCCAACTTTGACTTTGAATGTCATCTGGTAACACAGAAGATATTTGCCACAGCATTCAGTGCCCCACTCATTTTGCTGCCTGTCCGACGTAATTACATAAATCATTAGGAAGGTCAGTCACACGCCTTCATCTCTTTCCCCATGTGTTGGCTTCAGGTGTTCTACCAACTTGGGCCAAGACTTTGCCACCTTGTGTTACGCCATGATATATTTACCACCCAGACTGGTCTATATCATGCTTCTCTCTTTTCCTGATACAACCTCCAAGAACGAAGTATTTTCTCTGATTCTCTTTGCCTTCCACATAGTAATAATGAATCATGGTAACCAACTATGTTAATAAAAATACTTACTAAAAATAAATATTTTGACAAGAGATTTTGAGAATGTGGCAATGCTTTTCGTCTCCCTCCTCTCCACTTCACACTTCACTCAAAGGACTAAGTCTACGAATGAGACTCCCAGGCCATGGGGAGAAGCAAGGGTAGCAAGAGTGAAGGATGCCAGGGAGGAGGAGGAGAGTTCAGTGGAAGAGTGTCTCACAGCACCCCGGAAAACCTACTCGGTGCAGCACTGTTGCTGTCTCTACTGTTGGAAAAACCCCTCATTTCCTCTCACGTAGGATAAAACTAAGTACCTAATGCCTAGCTAAGTGTATTTGTTTTGTAATCATGAAATGTGATAGCCCTTCATTCCCATTTTGATGCCTTGGTTTAAGCCTGTAGTCGTGAGGCACTTATAGTATGTTGCATTGGTTTATAATCTAGTTTATGGACACTATCTGTAGAAATTGGGATCTCTTTCAACCCCACCTGGGGATAGGCTTGGGCAGCTTTCCAGGCTTCTCGCTATTGAAAGCGGGCCCCAGATGCTTGGCTGTGCTCAAGAGAGAATGCCGGGAGGAGTTTTCTCAGAGAATTCACATTCCCTTTCTCTTTGGGTGCCGGAGGCCTATCAGAAACAACACAGGCCTGGAAAATAGAAAGGGCCATCAGCAGAAACACACAGGAAATTTATCAGTATCCCCCAACCCCCAAAGCAAAGAGGCCTATTCAAGGCCTGGAGGAATAGTACTGAATAAGGCAAACAAATTCATGGTGTAGGGGAGTGGAGCTGGGAGATTAATGGAATTCCAGCGAAAAAATCCCCATCCCCAAATGGTGTTTTGGGGGGCATTTAACAAATCATGCTCATTGCAGTACATGCTTCGCTGGGACTTGAGAGCAGAATGTGGGTGAGAGCACAGAGCAATACTGTGCTCACATTTATGGCTGACATTTGGCTGTGTAAATGATGCCCTGTGACACATAGTAACGGCCTAGATTCTGAAGGTACAAGTCAACGCCATTTTTTGGAAATTGTTTCATCCTGAACAGGTAAAACGTATTTTCTGGTTTTGTTTTTGTTGTTGTTTTTAAATTTGTGTGTGCAAGAAAGAGAGAGAGAGAGAGACAGAGAGAGATTGGAAAGATCTGTTTTATTTTGTTGTATTTTCTGAATACTCTCAGAATATTTTTCTGAGTGAGACTCAGTACCTTTCTATACTGAATATTTAATCAATCTAGAGAAGAAGTATAGAAACCAGACACACCATGAAACGCAGAGTATCTTAAAACACACTGGAATGTAGAAGCACCAAATATAATAGGAGAAACAAAGAGAGATGAATGAGCAGTGAAGCAGGTGACAAGAGGAAAAAGAGATGTGGGGAGACAAGGTCAGCTGGCAGCTTTCCAGTCCCAGCATCCCCATAAAACAGAAATCCAGCTGCTCACGGTATTTTCTCCCTCTTCTCAAGTCCCTCATTGCTTTCTATAGACGACTCGCCTTTTATTTTACAGGGCCAGTGCAGCCTGCATCTGCACTCCCTGATCCCGTAGCTCAAGAGGAATAAAGAGGTATTTAGTGGCCGACTGGGTCCTACAAGCACAGTTAAACTTCTTCCTCAACATCCAGTTTATTTAAAAATAACTCTTTTATACCATCTGAGAAAAATCGAATAGCTTGGCTTTACAATAAATGGCTGTTAGTTTAGCAGTGCATGTCAGCCGCCAAATAAGAGGATTTCCCGATGTACCATAACGTATACAGAAAATGGAAGTACCTCTGCATTTGCTTAGAAAAAAAGGTTAAGATCCTTGCTTTTAAGTGCTGTTTACTCCAGGTCAATGATCCTTGTTATGAGTTTCAATACTCTTTTTTCTGTGTTTTGCCTTTGTGTTCTGGTGTGCATTAGATGAATAGTCCCAGATATTTTTCCCCTAAACTCATGAAGAGAAATTTCTCATTTATTGAAATTTCCCTAATCCTTAAACTCTACATCCTTCTATCTGAAAGAGAAAGATTATTCCAGTTCCTGGAGTCAGAAACGTGATTTGATTCAAAGAAGAGCAATGACTCTGGACTTTTATTTTTTTGATGTTGCTGTTCCCTTCTCTTGTTATGGTTAGGAATAACTGAGGCGTGGGGGTACATCCCATAGCGCAAGGAGGGACAGAGCTGCAGCTGATCTAATAGATTAACAAGATCTAGCTGGCTTGGAAAATTAATAAAATTAGAACTGCAAATTAAGTTTGAGAACTAAATCAATCTTTTGATTACTGGATTGAAGTGAAAGGGCACGAGGGAAAGCTTCATAATCTCAGCACGTTGGACTGCTTCTAGTCAGGCATGCTAACTGCGACATAATGCCACACTCCCTTTTATTAAAGTGTCAAATTCTATTCAGCTGGAAATTTTCATAAACACCAGAGAAGGCTGATAGTAAACACACCTGACCAACTCTTGAGTTTATATAAATTCAATGACATTTTGGCAGGTTGGATCATGCTTCTTCTGAAAGAGAGCATGGTTCCCTTTTATATTCTCCTATATTGTACCTGCGTGACATAAAAAAAGAGCATGGTTGTCAACTACAGCTTGGATTAAAATAAGGTGTGTTGGACAAAAGTAGTGAACACTGAGAAAAGGAATAAAAAATATAACACTGTGATATGCAAGCTTAAGGGCTCAGTTGTGTTTGCAGAACCCATTGGTTTGTGTTTGATTGTCTTATTTCTAATGAGAAAAAAACTCCAAAGAAGAACCAGCAATGACTATTCTCAGAAACTGAATAAAATTTCAAGAAATATGAACTTTGCTACTTTCATACCTGCATCTTATTTAGACACCAGTATATATATATATATATATATATATATATTTTTTTTTTTTTTAAATATACATTCTCCCAACAGAAGCAGAAAGGACATGGAAAACTGGTTCCTACCAGTTTTTCAGAAGAGAAATCAAGACCCAGTAATTTACCCTTTAGAAGTTAAATGTAAACCAGGCTATGCCTCTGAATCTCTAATAAAGCTCTTTATGTATATGTATAAATAAGTTACTGGAATTATCCAGGGACCAGCAACTATATCACCCATACACAGTTTTACACAAAAATAAATGTCCTGGCTGGGTGTCATGGCCCATGCCTATAATCCCAGCATTTTGAGAGGCCGATCATTTGAGGTCAGGAGTTCAAGACCAGACTGACCAACATGGCGAAACCCTGTCTCTACTAAAAATATTTTTAAAAATTAGTCGGGCATGGCGGTGCACGCCTGTAATCTCAGCTACTCAGGAGGCTGAAACAGGAGAATTGCTTGAACCCAGGAGGCAGAGGTTGCAGTGAGCCGAGATAGCGCCACTGCACTCCAGCCTGGGCGACAGAGGGAGACGCCATCTCAATGACAACAACAAAATAAATAAAATAAATGTCCTTTCAGAGTCTGTACTAGATTTACAATTGAATTCGTAATGATTTTTATCCATCTTTAATGACAATTTTATAGGGATATAATCAACAAACCATAAAATTCACACTTTTAGGTTGCACAGTTTAGTGAGTTTTAGCATATTCACAGAGTTGTGCAAACACCACCACTATATAATTACGAATATTTTCAATGCTCTGAAAGAAACTCCTATTTTCTCCTCATCCATCCTCTGGTAGCCACTAATCTACTTTTCGTCTCAATGGACTTACCTATTCTGGACATTAAATATCAACGTACAGTACATGCTTTTCTTTGTATCTTGCTTCACGTCTGGTTTCTTTCAAATAGAAAAAATATTTTCAGTTCTTCCATATAGTATGTATCAGCACTTCACTCATATTTATGGCTGAATAATGTTCAGCCATAAATGTATGTATGAATATACATACATATAATCATATGTATGTATTCATAATGTATGAATATACAACATATGTTTTTTAAATAATTGATGAACATTTTGGTGGTTCTCACTTTCTCGCTGTTATGAATAATGATTCTATAGTCACATACAATTTTTTCTGTAGACATAAGCCTTCAGTTATCTTGGATATATACCTAGGCATGTAATTACTGGGTCATAGGGTGACTCTATGGTTAATGTTTGAGGATACCAAATTGTTTTCCACAGTGACTACATAATTTTATGTTTCCATCAGCAGTGTATGATTGTCCCAGTTTATCCACATCCTCACCAACTCCTGTTATTGTCCCTCTCTTTTTAAAAAATATTAACCATCCTAGTGGATCTGAAGTGCTATCTCATTGTGTCTTTAATTTACATTTTCATCATGACTAATGATGTTAAGCATATTTTTGTATGTTTATTGGCCATTTGTATATCTTCTTTGGAGAAATATCTATTCAACTCTTTTGCCCACTGTTAATTGGGATTTTTCTTTTTCAGCTGTTGACTTGTAAGAGTTCTTTATATATTTTGGACACTAATCCTTTATCAGATATGTGATTTGCAGACACTTCCTTACCTTCTGAGGACTCGCCTTTTCACTTTCTTGATAGCACGTTTTGATACACAATATTTTTAAATTTTATGGAAGTTCAATTCATCAATTTTTAATCTGGTTATTTGTATTTTTGGTACATAGCTAGGAAACAATTGCCTATTCCAAGATCACAAAAATTTATGTGGGATTCCAGTGAAATGCTGAAGAGAAGTGGTGAGAGTGGATATCTGTGTCTTCTTTAAGATCATGGTGATAAATCGTTCAAAATTTCACTGCTATGACGTTAACTGTGGATTTTTTATGGATGGCCTTTGTTAGATTGTTGCAGTGACCTTCTAGTCCTAGTTTGTTGAGTATTTCTATCAAGAGAGGTTTTGGATTGTTTCAAATGTGTTTTATGTGTGCTATAAGGATACTCATTTTTAATTCTTTTATCCTATCAATATGGTGTATTACATTGATTGATTTTCATATGTTGAACCAAACTTGCATCCTAGGATATATACCACTTGGTTATTGCAGATATATAATCCTTTTTGTATGTTACTGGAATCACATTTCTGCTACTGTATTGAGATTTTTTACATTTATATTTATAAGAGATACTGGTTTATTGTTTTCTTTTTCTGTGATGTCTTCGGCTTTGGTGTCAGGGCAACACTAGACTGTCAGAGTGAGTTTAAAAGAATTGTTTTTGAAAGGATTGGTCTTAAGTCTTCATTGTTTTATTTATTTATTTAACTTACATATTTATTTCAATGGAAAACATGGATTGAACTGGAGATCATTATGTTACGTGAAATAAGCCAGGTACAGACAGACAAACATTGCATGTTCTCACTTATTTGTGGGATATAAAAATCAAAGTCTTGTTTAAATGGGAGAATTCATCAGGGAAGCCATTTGTGCTTGGTCTTTTCTTCACGAGAAGATTTTTGGTTATTAATTCAATGTCTCCTTTTTATAAGACCATTGTTATTTTTCATGTCTTCTCAGTTCATTTTTAGTAGTTTTTAAAAGACATGGTTTCTTTTAGTTCTTTGACCATTTTTAAAATAGGCAATAGGTAAAATAGGCAATGTATTAGTCAGGTTTCTCCATATACATATACGAGAGAAATTGATTCATGCATTTATGAAGGCCGAGAAGTCCCACAATAGGCCGTCTGCAAGCAGAAGACCCAGACATGCTGGTAGCATGGCTCAGTCCAAATCCAAAATCCTCAGAACCAGGAAAGCCAATGGTCTAACTCTCAGTCCAAGGTACAAGGCCTGCGAACCCAGGGGCTACTGGTGCAAGTCCAGAAGTCCAAAAGCCAGAGAACCTGGAGTTCTAATGATCAAGGGTAGGAGAAAAACAGTTGTTGTCTCCAGAAAAGAGAGTGAGAATTTTCTTTCCCTCTGCCTTTTTGTCTTATCCCAACCCCCAGCTGACCGGATGGTCCCTGTTCACCTTGAGAATAGATCTTCCCCACTCAGTTCACTGACTCACACACACCGTTCTCCCACGGAACTTCACAGACAAACCCAGAAATAATGCTTACCAGCTATCTAGATATACCTTAATCCAGTCAAGTCAACATGTAAAATTAATTATCACAAGTGATTTGAAGTCTTTATCTGATAAGTATAACATCTGGGAATCTTCAGGACTCATTTTTATTCACTGCTTTTTTTCTTGTGCATGAGTTATGCTTCCTTGTTTGTTTACATGTACCATAAAGCTTTGTCAAAAACTAGATTTTTTATTATACTTTAAGTTCTATTTTAAATAATAAAATGTGACAACTCCAAAAGTCAATTTCTTCCATCTCCTTCCTCTTCCCTAGCACAGAGTTTACTGCTTTTTTCACTTCTCGTAATCGCTGCCTGTTGGGTAATTTTTCTGAACTAATTCTGTAAAATTTGCATTCTTTGTTATGTGTGGTCATTGAAGCTGCTTCTTAGGTAACTTAGTGGTCAGCAAATGATTGAACAGAGATTCCTTGAAGGTGTGAAAACAAAATATCTTTTTGTCTTTGCTGAGGGGTTCTATTTGCATTTTGGAACATACTTTCAGCACTTATCCGGTTGACAAATAACTGTCTTAGTCTCAATTTCCTGTTTGCTTAGAAACTCAAAGTCAGCCAGGGGTGAGAGACCTTCTCAGGTCTTTCTCAGATATAAAATCATCCTTTGGGATGCACACATCCTTTGAAATGCACACATTTCTACACAGGCTTATGGTCTTCTAGATTCTCAGGAATACATTGGCGTTTTTTATAGCCCCCTATGGCCATTTCATTTTTGTTTTTCCTATTGAGTTTTCTTCTTCAGCCTTTTGCTCTTCCCAACTGGTATAGCCACCTTAGCTGCTATTTTGTACAATTTCCATCTCTTGGTTTCAATAAACACTCTAGGAATAAGGCTATTTGCACAGAACAAGTTATGAATAAGATCAAATAAAGATAGGCCCTAAAAATGGACTTTATCAAGGAAATAACAGGTCAAATTATGGCAGTTTTCTGTGGAGATTCTTCCACTTCCAATGCATGGTAGACTTCTCATTTTCACAGCTTCCATAATTGTGAGACCATTGGTTTTCAAGGCTGTAGATAGAGAAATGAAGATGGGGCTAGGAAAAGTTAAAATTCTATAAAGCACACTGCCCTTACCATGACACATGATTTCTTTTAAATAAATGTTCCTCAGGCTATTGCAAGGCTACAGTTAATTTTCAAAGATCTGAAAAAGTTGATTTTGACATATTTTGTCAGTTCTCATTGCTTATATAGAGAAATTAATTTCCAAATGTTCTTATTTCACCAGAAATTCGTCCCCCATATTCAGTCTAAATTTTAAGTGTTTTCTCTTTATATTATTGAGATTTTATATATATATGATAAGAATCACTATTAATATTTTTTGCACATATAAGAGCAAAGGTATATTCAAACGAAGTAGTCAGAAACTGTGATATTCAAAATAGGCATATACATTAAACACACACTTGAGTAAAAGGAACAGATGCTAGGCCAACACTAAGGAGGCCTCCAATTATCCCTGACACCTATTATTATGCCACACCTATTGTTATTTTGGTGTTATCCACCACCAAAAACAATCTTTCCACCCTCTTAAGTGTGGTCTGGATCTAACTCACTTATAACAATGAGAATACAGAAGTGATGAAATGGCGCTCCTGAAATTTGGTTATAAAAGGACTGAGATTTATACCTTGGATACTCTCTGTCACTTTGTCTTGCATCAGTTGCCTTGTGGGAAGCCAGCCTCTATGCTATGAGGCAATCTTTTGAAGAGATCCACATGTGAGGGACCAAGGTCTGCCAAAACCACATGAGTGAGTTTTGAAGTGAATCTTCCTTCACCCATTAAAACTTTAGATGAGACTACATCATAGTATACAGCTTGATTGTAATCTCATGAGAGACCTTGAGCCAGAGGCTATGAAGTAAGCCACTCTCAGATTCCTAACTCTCAGAAAGTAAGACATAATAGCTTGTTGTTATAAGCCACTGAGTTTTGAAGTAATTTAATACACAGGAATCGATAATACCCAGTGACTTTTACAGATAGTATCTGATTTTCTATGACAGCAAGGGAATTATTCATGAAAGCATTGACTCAAAAGCTAGCCAACAATTAATTTTTTAATTTTTTTTCTGTTAACTAACAATGAGAAAGAAAAAGAAGTCATGATTTCTGTATGCATTTTCTACCCACAATCCTATATTAATGATCCTTTGGATACAACCACAGTGTATCGATGAAAGAAAATCAAGAAGATAGAGAAGTCTAGTTTGAGTCCCTGGTGGAAGAACATTGAATTACACAAAATTGGGCTGGATCTCCTGGACAGAAGATATTTTGCTTAGAAGCTGCTCTGGGTTGAATTACACCCTTGCAAAATTCAAATGCTGAAGCCCTAATATCCATTGTGATGATATTTTGAGATGAAGTCATTGGGAGATAATTAGATTTAGATATTGCTACGAGGGTAGGAAAATCATGATTAAATTAGTGCCTTTACAAGAAGAACATGAGAGCTTGCTCTCTCTCCACCATATGAGTTTGCTGTGGCAAGGCTGCTATCAACAAGCCAGGAAGAGGGTCTCACTAGAAAATGAATCAGCCAACACCTTGGCCCTGGACTTCCCAGCCTCCAGAACTGTGAGAAGTAAATATCTGTTATTTAAACCTCCCACTCTTTTATATTTTGTTACAGCAATTCAAACTGATGCAAGGAGCTTCAGTAAATGAGAATGGAGTCATGAATTTAATTTAATTTTTAATTTGTCTCTGTTGTAGTTGTCTATGTAATAAGAATGGTTTTCTTCTACATAAAAGAGCACAAGCTTTGCTATATGAGACAAATCTAAAGAAACGTGCCTGACTTCATATTATTTTTAAGGGATAGGAATACAAAGCTAAGAAGTAATGAATGAAACAAAATAAAAATAAAACAATTGTAACAATATCAATAACAGCAAAACTTATTTTTCTAAAACTAACCACTGATAAGGGAAAATGTGGCTCATAGACTGAAAGATTTATCCTCTGAATCACATTTAAGTAAGAGTGAAGCTATTATTACCTGGTATATTTGACTAGTATAGAGATCCAGTCTTGAAGCTAGGAGGTGCTTGCATCCCTCCTCCAAAGTATAATGACATAAAGGTAACCTTTATATTTCATTATACTTTGACATATAGGCAAACCCTATATGACATAATACTTTGGAGGAGGGATGCAAGCACCTCCTTCAGTTGGCTTGTAAAAACACATGAGAATTAGAATTTCATAAAACAGAAAATTATTGATAATTGCATGCAGATACCAATAAAATACTTTAAGACTATTGTAAGAATAAGACATATTTTGAGTATATTTCTCTTAATTTTATTCTATAGTAGGGAGGGTTTAAAATACTAGAGATGATTAGTCTGCACTGAAAATGCATGTATTATTACATTGCCTAAAATATTAAATACTTTTCTCTGTTTAACTCACTCTATTTAATTCCAACATTATTGAACTGATGCTGAAAGCAAAACATCATTTTAATGAAAATTTACTACTCTGTAAAGAATATCCACCATATCTTCATAATATCACTACTTGGCTAATCATGATTGCCTTTTCATTTATTTATAAAGAAAACTGCAAAAAATACAGTGTAATAACCTTTCTAAAAAACAAAATGCCATTTTTATTTCCATATTTAATCATCCTGACATTCACTAGAACAAGAGACTCTGGAGCTCATATGTGCCAATAAATTCCTCTGGAAGGATTCTCAGTAGAATCATTCAGGTGTTTCTGGCTTCCTTCATCAACGTGCAACTTTACAACCAACGACAGGGACAGATTGAAGGAGAAAGGCCCAAGTGAAGAGAAACATCAGTAGTCATTTGTTCCCAGATGCCTTTTTTCTTCATCCCTTTCCCTCAATCCCATTGGTATAGTCATGTTTTGTTTGGCTTTTGTTTTTTGTTTTTCTTTCTGGGCCTAACTCCCCAGAGTTCTTTTTAAAGATTCCATGAGATGAAAATTGTGAAAACCTGGTAAACTCTAAAGTTCCATACAAAGGTAAGACGATGATACTTCCATATTTCTTTGATTCTATGTCTTTTTTCACATTTTAATATTTCTGAATTTAGATGTATAATAAACAAAATGCATATATTTAATGTGGCATTGTTACAATTTTCACGCCAACATCTATGACTAATTTAGTGTCACAACTTGCAATTCATAATGTTCTCAACCAAAGGGACATATGTCATTTTTTTATGTTACCCTTCTGAGAGGTATTGCAAAGGTTGGAAAAATGCTAAGAAACCCTAGGTTTGTGGTTTTCAATATGCAATGAAGGATTACAGTTAGATGCCCTTTAAGAAAATGTGTTGTCCCAGAAGTAGGACTAGTCTGAAATGATGAGATGGGAAATTTATTAGAATACCTGAGCAATTTATATCTTACCCTATTCCAGTCTGAACAGAGGGCATAAATCAAGTAGAAATGGATCTCAAAGGTACACAGATCCAATTTCATTTCATAGATCAGTTTTCCTTTTTCGTAGGCAGCAAAACAAGGGGAAGTATGTGCTCTGTGCTAGGGACAAAGAGGTCTTATAATCTTTTCATTGGCTGGCAAATTCTTACTTCTGTCCAAGGCACTCCCAAGTTCTGGTAGTTTCAACTACTTCATCAGTACCACCAGACCAAGTTTCAGTGGGAGAAGTGAACATATGTGATGGCAATATCAGTTCTCAGCCTTTCTGAGGAATAAGAGACAAATACTTTGCAATCATGACACTAATTGGCAAGAGATATTCGATACTTCACCACAGGTCCTTGAATCATCTCTGTTTTATGCCAGGAACAAATGAATCATTTTCCATCCTCTGAATTGCAAGAGACTTCCGAAACAACAAATATCTGGAGAACAAGTTTTATCATCCATACACATGCATCTATTTACCCCCCAACCCAGTACTATGACAGTATGTCCAGATAACCACAGTACCACAGTACTCTTTCTTACTGAGCCCTCTTACAGCTTTTGTTGTTGTTGTTGTTGTTGTTGTTGTTTTGTTTTGTTATTTAATTGAGACAGAGTCTCCCTCTGTCACCCAGGCTGGAGTGCAGTGGCTCAATCTCGGTTCACTGCAATCTCCACCTCCCAGGTTCAAGCAATTCTCCTGCCTCAGCCTCCTGAGTAGCTGGGATTACAGGCGCACACAACCACGCCCACCTAATTTTTGTATTTTTAGTAGAGACGGGGTTTCACCATGTTGGTCAGGCTGGTCTCGAACTCCTGACCTGGTGATCCGCCCACCTCAACCTCCCAAAGTGCCGGGAGTACAGGCGTGAGCCACTGCGCCTGGCCGCCCTCTTACAATTTAATGAGGATTCACAACTGAGCTCTCCAGGCAGCTACTGGGATAAAACTTATTTTGGATTCTTGGGTTAGACTCTATTGTTTTGTAGCCATGCCCAGCCAGATGGATCATTAGAAATCATTTCTACATGTTCAAGTTCAACACTAATTACTGTTACCAATACCTGCTGCCATGGCTAGTTCATCTACCAAATGCCACCTAAGGAATAGCAATAAATGTAATAATAATATATGTAATGTAATGTAAGCAAAATGTGTGTGAAAGTACGTGAAATGCATACAAGGTATAAAAGTGCTCAATACAAGAAAATATGCTCAAGAAACAATGGCTGTAATCCTTTCCAATGGAGAACAAGTAGAGACAGTTGGCATTACTTCAACTGTCAATTCCAGCTTCTAGGCCAGTGATTCTTTTTTTTTTTTTTTTTTTTTTTTTTGAGACGGAGTCTCGCTCTGTCGCCCAGGCTGGAGTGCAGTGGCGCTATCTCGGCTCACCGCAAGCTCCGCCTCCCGGGTTCCCGCCATTCTCCCGCCTCAGCCTCCGAGTAGCTGGGACTACAGGCGCCTGCCACCGCGCCCGGCTAGTTTTTTGTATTTTTTAGTAGAGACGGGGTTTCACCGTGTTAGCCAGGAGGGTCTCGATCTCCTGACCTCGTGATCCGCCCGCCTCGGCCTCCCAAAGTGCTGGGATTACAGGCTTGAGCCACCGCGCCCGGCCTAGGCCAGTGATTCTTGACCCTGGCTGCATATATCAATATTTTGGGAAACTTTTTAGAAATACTGATGTCTGGCCCCACCAGGTCAATAGAAATCTAATCTCTTGGGGATGGGATTGAGGCATCTCTATTTTTAAAAGATCACGTGTTATTTGGATGATCAACTTAAGATAATTAAAAAGTCACACAGCAAGTGGAGTTGTAAAAGCTAATAAGTCATTTTAGATGACTCATCATACAATAATTATTCTACTATTACTTTTTTAATAGTGTAGAAATAAATGGCTAAACATATGGTTTGCACCAGAGCTGAAAGTAAATATTTTAGATACTTTAATGAGCACAAAATCACCAATTTACTTATGCTCCCTCTGGAGATGGGGACTATAGGAATGGGAGCTTAATATTTTTACTGTGAATATGGTGGCATAGATACACAGAGCAAAGATAAAACACATTCTCTGACATGGATCTAGTGGCAAAAAGAAAAAACCCATAAACAGATAAACTTCACTAACACTTATTGCATGCCATACCAGAAGCCCTCTAAGTGCCCAGGAACACAGAAAGCAGATCAATTAACTCTGTCATGGGGAAGGGGACATGTTAGGAAATACTTGAATAAAATTCAGAGTCTTGGAGAACAAATATTTGCATAAAAAAGGAGGAGATGAAAATTCTAACACATGAAACAGTAAAATAAAAGGAAAGTAATCAAAAGCCTGGCATGACACGTCACCCTTTAGATAGCTCAGTGAGCTGGAGTGTACGTTCTATGTAAGGGGACAGGTGAGGGTGCATTTGGAGAGGAAGTCAGATTAGGAAAGCTCCTGTTTGCCAAGCTGAGGAAATTGAACCTAATCCTGTAAGAGAGCGTAGCAAGAGAGAGCAAACAGGTTTGTAAGCCGGAAGGTGAATTGATAAGATTCCATTAATATGATTAAATAAATAGAACTCTATAATATGTGATAAGAGCGGAATCTGCAGCCTACAACTGTTGTCTGCTGCAACAGTTATTTGCTGCTCAGAGCAAAATCAAAGGGTTTTTCTGCCTATGACAGGGAAAGAGTGTGAATATAAATGTTAAAATCAATAGCATTTCTACTTTAAGCTTTCATCACACCAATGAAGAATGATGATCAGAAAGGCAGGTGCAGACCAATCAACTGACGTTCAGGGCTTCACTAAGAGCGTATTTCCAATCTCTACATTGCTTCCTAGCACTGGCCCATCTCAGATAAACATTCTTAATTCTCTTACCTGCCTTTTGTTTCCCTGTGGATAGACAAGAAGCCCATTAAACTAGGAGGTCTTGTTCAAGGACAATGCATTTGAAGAGGCTAGCTCTTCAATGCTATAGTGAAACAGTTTCTTTCATCTCTCTTCCAATCAGGTGGTACTGATGATTTGCTGATTTTCATGACGAAGATAAACCTTTGCAAAACTGTTCTTCAAAAGGATGTGAGGGGCAACTGTGCACAACATCAATAAGCCAAATGATGGATTTCAAAATGCATGCATTTTGCTGCATTGATGGGAAGTAATTTGGATAATTGTGACAATTATGTAGCTGTCATCTGTCTAAAAAATACACTAATTTTATAATTGTCAAGCTAAACACTTGAGACTTAAAGACTAAAACCACTTCCAATCATTTTATACAATCTTAGCAGGAATGAAGTTCTGAGGTACAAAGTTATCTCATAATGTTGGTATTTCAGCTCATGATTACCTATGCAGCAGTGAGGAGTGTATAAACAATTACACATTGCAAATAGGATCTATGTGAAGTTCTAACCTTGGTCTTTTAATAACAGAAGCTTTCAATAACACGTGTTTTATATATAATACCTTTGTGTAATTTATGCCTAGAACAGTTGTGAATAAAAATTAGTGTCCCAGTGCTTTGCAGTTAAAAAATGACCTAAAATACATAATCAAATATGATACCATTTTACTCATACATCGTCTTCTGAGGAAAAGGACAAAAATATTTCAATGAATTGGTTTAATGGAAAGAATAGTACTCTAAATCCAAAAATAAAGGGTAGGGCTGTGTGGACTTTGGAAGTCTCTCCCCCTCCTTCTCTCTGCTTATATGTATATTTCTCTACACAAACGACAGGAGTTAGAAGAGACAACTTGTAAGGCAGGATCTAACCTCACTCCCACACACTCATTTATCAAATGAGATTTGGTTGGAGATAGTGGAAGAAGTGCATCCTGAGTTACTGTGGCTCCAGAAACCCCTGGAAATAGGATATGTATTTTGTGAGCCTATGTATTTTCATTTACAGAATATTTTTTCTCTAGTACTCAAAGAGATCCTTAACATCCTAAAAAATTAGGAACCACTGACCCAAAACTGCTTCCAAATTTAAGTGTCCAGGGTCTAAATATCCAAAAACTCCAAAATGGACCTACAGGTAACTTCACGTAGAAGCCTCATTATAAGTTAGTTCTATTATTATACAGACAATAATTCAGGAAATGTATTCCCATCAAACGTGCACACACACACACACACACACACACACACACCTCTTCTAAATTCATTAGACTTTTAAAACCATTTTCCAAATTTACCTCATGAAGAGAAGCTACCTTATAATATCCTCATTAATAAATCCCCAATGTGCTCTAATAACAAGCCCACTTTATACTAAAGTGAAAGAGAAGCAGCCTTAAAAATGATGGCCTGAGTTCTAGTCTCCATTCTGCTACTATCTAGCTTTGTGACCTTGAGCAATGCACTTGATGTCTCTTGGCCTCAGCTTCCTCTTCAATGACAACTATGGTATAAAATTATGGCCGGAAGTTCAAAGTATATTCTTGCCTCCAAGTTGTATAATGGAGTTATACAGTGTTGCAGAAAATATTATCTGGTAACCCAGTACTATAAGTGTTTTAATATTCTGGAAACTTAGTCTCTATTTCCACTACATTTCTTTACAATCTTCATTATATACTGAGGGAATATTTCTGCAAAAGTATCAAATGAATACCATGAGTCAAAACTGGAAAATATTGAAATATTGTGTAAGGAAGTATATTTCACATATTTCAGAACTCAAAAGGTTGCTAAAACCTTCAAAAGCAGCCAGTTGCTTGGGAAGTTGTTTTATTGCCACCATTAGATATTTGAATGTACGAAGTGTATCTGACTCATCTATATTTAAAACACACTAAAAATGATTTGATATTTAATTGTGTTGTGCCAATGAAGCTGTCTGTGAATTGAAGTAACATATAGCAATGATTTTTTTAAAGTGTTCAACATGCCAATAAGATACATCAGGAAGAACACAGATTTGGACCTTTATTTACACCTAGGAAAGAATGCACAGTGGTCATTAACAGGACTTTCCCTTACCCTAGGATGATACGGCCTTTTGCAGACAGCTTTGTCACACTGAAAGTGGATCAATTTCACCATGTGCTACATTATAGCTTTCCTCTACCCTGAAGCCTTTGGTGTTTGTGTTCAGATCTCTGTGATGACATTTCAGGACAAGCATACCTCTCCTCTTTCTTTCGCACATATGGCGGTCTGATCTTCTGAAGAAAACGATTCCCTGACACTCATAGCAAATGTCTTCTATGTGGGTTTCAACAGCATTTTCTTTTCCAAGTTCTTAGTATGTATTTTTGGAATAAACCAGTGAATGAAGAAATCACTTCCTATAAGCTATCTTAGTTACTTATTAGATTGAATACGTCCTATGGGTGGAGCAGTATTTTAATCACATTTTATACCTCACAAAGTGAAATATTTTGATGACAGTTTGAAGTTTGCATACTGACTGTCAGACACATTGTAGAAAAGGAGAGGGAGCCAGGGCTTGGCCTAAAATTATTTAACTATGGAGAACTTGAATCTGAAGATACGTAAGCAATTCACTTGGTAATGTTGTTGGGCTGGACAGTCCAAAAGTTTGAACCCTGGATTCAAGCTCACTCCTCTTTCCAGGATCATTGTACCACAGTGGTATGTATTTGGGTCCAGATGAAGGTACACAGAGACCAAAGGGCAATCAAGGGAACTGTACCGACAGTGCACCACTGGAGGTACTGTTCCCACATCTGGAGGAGGATTTATGCACAGTCTTATCCCACCAAACTGTTGTAGGAAGAATGTTGCTACACAACCAAATTCAGTCATATAGGCCTAAAAACTAAGTGTGGAGGAAGCTGGCAAGTGGGAGGGTCCACTTGCCTTCACAATTGGATTGTTTATCCAACTGTAAAAAACTAATGAAAACCAGGATATGGTCTTTAAGACAGTCGCTTTTGATAAAACCCTTTCTAATTTCATATGACCTACCAGTTTGTAAGTTGTCTTCATACTGTGACCTGAGATGTGGGCCCAAAACTGATGTTACATAATTATCTGTGGCACTGAACTCAAATGAATATTTTTATGAACCAGATATTGATTTTCCAATTTTTTCTTTGTCTTCTGATGATCAGAAGCCTATTTAAATGAGAACCATGCATGGACCAACACGGATACGCAGGGAGACAGAAGTCTCCTAAATGTCCTCTGTCTCACATAAACAACATTTATGGTGCTCCACTGTTTGCAAGATACTGTGGTAGTCTTTGAGGATTCAAAGATGAAAACAGCCTGGTTCCTACACTCAATGACCTTATGAACCAGTGAGGAAAGAAATAATTATTTTAAAAGATAACCACCATGTAACAAAATAAACTAAAAATGACCACAAAAAAAACACTGCTTATGAAATGGATAGAGCTCATAGAGTCATGGCCTGAAAGCTGTTTACCTTAGGATGTCGCACTATCATCAATGCAAAGTTCCATGAGAGTTGGTACTATGGCTTGCACTTTTGTCACATGTCCCTATAGCACTTATGCACATGCTGAACACAGTTGACATTTGAAAAACCGGTAACTATGTTGCCTTTCTAAGAAAACTCTTTGTTGAATACAGTGTCATGTTAAATGGTATCTGCCCTATCATGATTATGTAACATTGTGTTTAAGCGTGCAGGCTGTGCAGACAAATTTCCCCATTAAATTCTTACTCTGATACTTCCTTGTGATATGATCTTGGGCAGGATACTTAAGGGCCTTGTTAGCCTAGCTTACTTCATCTGTAAAATGGGATAACGGTAGTACTTACCTACCACATAGAGTTGTTGTGAAAATGAGTCAACACGTGGAAAGTGCAAGCTCAGGGCAATACTCAAGGTTACCAAGTCTCTGGCCCTTTACTTCCTGAATTCTTCAAATGCATATAATAAAATTCATACAGCCTATGGAAAGGTGACTACAGGAATATATAAATGAAGTTACTGCCTATATAAGATGCACTTTAAAATGATGTATTTTGAAAACGTTCTCAGAGTACATATTAAAACTAATTAAACATCACCCTAACAATATACACCTTTGTATGCTGATTTTGATATGGTAACTTGTGGTCCTTAGTTATTTTCTCTGGAATATACAAAATACTAATTTAAGTTCTGATGCTACAAGCTGGGAAATCATGTTTCTCTCATGGCAAGCGTATTGTTTTGGAGTTTGGTTTTCTGTCTACAGAGCATGACATCTATTTGGAACCACAATCCTTTACAAACAAGCATGTTCTTAGTGTTGTTGTAAAGCTTCATTAGCTCAAAATTTTAATTTAATAGAGTACTATTTTACATATTATGTAATATTTGTGTAAGCATAATGGCATTTGTGAAATTTATCCCTTAAGAGAAATAAAAGCAAGCAAACAAAGAACCCACACAATGTACAAGTATACCTCAATTTATCGTACTTCATTGTATTGGGCTTTGCAGATATTGCAGCTTTTACAAATTGAAGATTTGTGGCAACCCTGTATTGAGCAAGTCTATCTATGCATTTTTCCCACAACATGTGCTTAGGTTATGTCTCTGTATCACATTTTAGCAATTCTGACAATATTTCAAACTTTTACATTATTATTATATTGGTTACAGTGATCTGATATCAGTAATCAGTGATGTTACTCTTGTAATTGTTTTGGCGTGCAACAAAATGTGCCCATAAAAGATGGCAAATGTTGTGTGTGTTCCGACTGCTCCGCTGACTGGTCATTCTTCTGTCTCTCTCCCACTCTTCAGGACTCCATATTCCCTAAGACAAAACAATATCGAATGTAGGCCAAATAATAGCCCTATAATGGCCTCTCAGTGTTCAACTGAAACAAAGAGTCACACATCTCTCACTTTAATTCAAAAGCTAGAAGTTATTAGGCATACAGAGGAAGGCAGGAAGGTATGTCGAAAGCCATGATAGGACAATATCTAAGCCCCTTGCACCAAATAGTCAGCAAAGTGGGGAATGCAAAGAAAAAGTTTTTGAAGGGAATTCAAAGTGCTACTCCAGTGAACACATGAATAATAAGAAAGTGAAACAGCGTTGTTGCTGATATGGAAAAACTTTCGGTGGTCTGGATAGATCAAAAACCAGCCAGAATATTCCCTTAAGGCAACGCCAAATCCAAAGCAAGGCCCTAACTCTCTTCATTTCTATGAAGGCTGAGAGATGTAAGGAAGCTACAGAAGAAAAGTTTGAAGATAGCAAAAATAAACCTCATGAAACCAACATCTGCTATCTTCAAACTTTTCTTCTGTAGCCACCTCACTTCTCTCAGCCTTCACAGAAATGAAGAGTTAAGGCCTTACTTTGGATGTTGGTTTCATGAAGTTTAAAGAAAGAAGCCATCTCCATAACATAATCATGCAAGGTGAAACAGCAAATGCCGATGTAAAGGTACAGCAAGTTATCCAGAAAATTTAGCTCAGATAATGGATGAAGATGGTTACATTAAACGATGGATTCTTAATGTCAATGAAACAGCCTTTCATAGAAGAAGATGACATCTAGGACTTTCATAGCTGGAGAAGAGAAGACAGGGCCTGGCTTTAAAGCCTCAAAGGATGGGCTGACTCTCTTGTAAGGGGCCAATATAGCCAGTGACGTTAAATTAAAGTCAGTGCTCATTTACCGTTCTGAAAATCCTAAGAAACTTAAGAATGATGCTAAATCGCCTCTGCCTGTGCTCTATAAATGAAACACAAAGCCTGGATTACAGCACATCTGATTATAGCACATCTGATTAGAGCATGGTGTACCCAATATTTTAGGCCCACTGTTGAGAACTACTGCTCAAAAAAATGAATTCCTTTTAGAGTATTGCTGCTCATTGATAATGTACCTCATCACCCAAGAGCTCTTATGGAGCTATACAAGGAGATTAATTTTGTTTTTGTGCCTGCTAACAAAAAATTTATTCTGGCCGGGCGCGGTGGCTCAAGCCTGTAATCCCAGCACTTTGGGAGGCCGAGACGGGCGGATCACGAGGTCAGGAGATCGAGACCATCCTGGCTAACACGGTGAAACCCCGTCTCTACTAAAAAATACAAAAAAACTAGCCGGGTGAGGTGGCGGGTGCCTGTACTCCCAGCTACTCGGGAGGCTGAGGCAGGAGAATGGCGTGAACCCGGGAGGCGGAGCTTGCAGTGAGCTGAGATCCGGCCACTGCACCCCAACCTGGGCGACAGAGAGAGACTCCGCCTCAAAAAAAAAAAAAAAAAAAAAAAAATTTATTCTGCAGCCCATGGATCAAGGAGTAATTTTGACTTCCAAGGTTTAATATTTAGGAAATAAATTCTTAAGGCTGTGGCTGCCATAGATAGTGACTTCTCTGATAGATTTGGACAAAGTAAATTGAAAACCTTCGAGAAATGATACGCCATTGCAGATATCATTAAGAACATTCATAATTCACAGGAGAATGACAAAATGTCAATATTAATAGGAATTTGATAGAAGTCAAGGCCAACTTTCACGGATGACTTCTACAGGTTTAAGACTTCAATGTAGGAAGTAATTGCAGATGTGATGGAAGCAGCAAGAAAACTAGAATTAGAAGTGGAGCCTGAAGGTGTGATTGATTGAATTGCTGTAATCGCAGGATAAAACTTGAATGGATAAGGAGTTGCTTCTTATAAATAAGAAAAAAAAAAGAAAAGAAAAGAAAAGAAGAAGTGGTTCCTTGAGATGAAATCTACTCCTGGTGAAGATGCTGTGAACACTTTTGAAATGACAAGAAAGTTTTTAGAATAATACATAAACATCGTTGACGAGGCAGTGGCATGGTTTGTGAGAATTGATGCTAATTTTGAAAGAAGTTCTACTGGGAGTAAAATGCTATCAGCAGAGAAATCTTTCATGAAAGGAAGAGTCAATTGATGAGGTAAACTTCATTGTTGTGTTATTTTAAGAAGTTGCCAGAGCCACCCCAACTTTCAGCAACCGCCACTCTGATAAGTCAGCAGCCGTCAACATTGAGGCAAGACCCTCCACCAGAAAACAATACTATGACTTGCTGAAGGCTCAGATGACAGTTTGCATTTTTTAGCAATAAAGTATTTTCAAATTAAGATGCATATATTTTTTGTAGATACAATGCGAGTGCACAACTAACAGATTACAGTATAGTGTAAAGATGACATTTACATACAGCAGAAAACCAAAAGATGTGTGTGACTTCCTTTATTGTAAGGTTTGCTTTATTAATATGATCTGGAACTGAACCTGCCATATTCCTGAGGTGTTTCTGTAGCTCTCTGTACAGGATACATACACACAAGCATCACAGTGTGATCCATAAAATAATGCAATTTCTTCTTTGAAATTATTAACATACTTTTTTCTTTCAGTTTATTGCCCTGTAATCTCTATTTCCATCTCCTCATCTACAGGATACTAAGACATTTTTCCCAAGGTTGGTATCTCCTAGCATAATCTCAAACTTTGATTCTGGGACCTTAAATCCAGTTATCTGCTATCAGCCAGAACAACAACAACAAAAAGATAAAATCTTGGTGAGCTGTGAATCAATTAAGATACCTATAAATAACTCCAGTCTTTGACACCCGATGACAATTAGTTTAATATTACGAAGCCCATTTGCCTCCACTTGTCCTTTTCTCTTACAGCACTGAAACTTTATGATAACATAATCCAGGAAGTCACAGGGAATTTTGCTGCCAACAGTAAGAAAAGTAATTGCAGATACATCACCTTCATTTATGAACTGGCAAACACTGCTGAAGCTTAACGATTCAAGCACATTTAGAAATGGACACTTTGCAGTAAACAATGATTAGATTTAAGCCTAAGAAAAGAATCCCGCTGTGAAAAACATGCTCCTGAAGTAGAAAGCAGTTCTATTAAAAGGGCTTTTTTTATGTTAATAAACTATATAATATGTATTTAGGAGATTGTTTATGTCATAATTTCAACTTCAGATAAAACCAAGTGGTAATGTATCATATGCCTCAGATTTTATAGTATTTTTATATTATATATATTATAGTATACTGATAATATAGCATTAGTAAGTGCTGTAATCACATTCAGATACGACTCCAAAATTTGTGTTATTTTATGAGCTCTTTATTCACAAAATTTTTACCTTCCCCATATGGCAAGACATGATTTTACTTATGTGAACATAAAATGTAATTTTTCTAATGTGTGTTTCCCAATGTGGCCCAACTTACACACACACAGAAGAGAGAAAAACACAAATCTCATTTAAACAAATGTTAACTCTTTTGCTGGAACAACAAAACTGAAATTCCACAAGAATAATTTCTGAGCTCTTGGCATAGTAGGACAAATACCCCATTTCAATTTCATCTCTGAATTTTTGTATATGGATGTGTGGTAAGCATTACATTTCAGCTATGCAAAAATTGCCTGAAATAGTTTTGTCGGGGGGGAAAGTGACAAGCAGACTGCATTTTCTCTTCTCTGTTTGCTTCCCGGACATTTTAATGTTATCTTTAGGATAAATAACATTGATAATATTTGACAGGTAGTGTATAATGCCCTTAGAAAATCTGAACGCCATCAGATCTCACTGAAACTTAAATAATCCACTACTGCAGATATATGTGTGTGTGTGTGTATATATAGTAGTGGATTATAATATATATTATATATTATATATATAGTCTGTGTGTGTGTGTGTATATATATATATATATGCCTATTAAGGTGGGAATTTTGCAGTGGGTAAGGGAGAAAATTCTCCGTTTTCACTATTACCACCCTTCATTTTACTTATTAGAATGATTCTCACCTTTAAGAAAATGCCTTCCTGGTGACTGTAATGCAAACTCTTATGCAGATAATAACATATTTTTACTCTTTAAAATGTCCTCCTCTATAAGGGATGGATTACCATTTAAAATAAATAAATGTTACATTTCCATCACTGTGGTTATTCTAAAATGAAAAGAAAGCATTCTTTTTTGGAAACCTCTCAAGTTTGAATAGTAGTGCAACAATTACAACCTTCCTAATCAAGTTCTGTGTAGAATAAAGTCTCCTAGACAACTGAGTTAAACCTAATAATGTTCAAGTCATAAAAGCAGGGACTAATTATTGATCTACTAATTCATTTTGCTAGAGTAAAAGTCAACTGTAAATGGTTAAAATAGTGATTATATTTTCTTAATGTGGGGAAAAATCTAGATCAATTGCTACATCTGCCACTTACATACTTCTAAAACATCTGATCTGGAGCGTGATCATTATTCATTTACTTAATCTAGATTTATTATTTTTAAAATAACAGAAGGTTGTCCAAATAGTTTACTTTTCAGTTTTCCTCAAGTTTAACTTCTGGATTTTTTTCTGAGTTCCTAATTTTTATATAAGGATCATTTTTCATCTCTACATTTCCAGTTTGACAAGGTCAAATTGCTCAAGGGTTTCCTAAAACCCACCAATGTGCAAATGGCAAGTACCTGGTGTTTTTTAAATTTATTTACAATAATTGGTATAAAAATCATTTAATTATCTCAAGACCAAGTTTATTTGTCACTGACATTTAATTGGAATCTAGTATGTGACTGTAGAATCTGATAACACAGTGTTATCATAAATGTCCCCAACATGTGATTGCAAATTGATATTGAAGAAGATTGTGAAAGGCACTCTACTTCATCATACCGCTAGGTATGTGTTTCCTCAACATATTTTCTGAGTAGTAGGCATATAAAATGAAACTGATTCAATTAGGAATGCATGGCTCAAAACTGGCCCCATCTAAAGTTAGTTGCAAGTAATAGGAATATGAAATCTTTGAAATGTTAAGTTAATTTCAATGCTGAGTCTGTATACACAAATTCTACTCCTATTTGGAAGCTTTCAAGGTTCCTAACACTGACCCTAAATATTTTTTTAGTCTGTTTTGTTTGAAGAGAGATATCAAACTCTAGTAATAAGCCTATTTAATGCCTTCTGCATATTTCTTTCTTTGCTCCATTCCTAAAACCTGATTTCAACAAGCAAATCAAAAACAATGATATAAAGAGTGGCTTATATAAGAATGTTTGCATGCCCAGAATTTGGAACAATAAATTCTGGGTTAAAAGCGTAATTCTGACATTCATAGAGTGTGAGACTGTGAGTGATCAATTACATTTTGAGTCTCTTCCAACTGTACTAGATGAGATAAAAATAATTACTTCATAAGGATGCTTTTAATACAAAAATAATATAAAAATACTATAAAATCTGAGGCATATAATACATTACCATTTTCATGTTACTTCTGTATTTGTTAATTTTTGCATCTACAAAAACACAAAAGATCTTGTTGAGATCTAGAATTATAGCCATTACTGATGAAGACTCTGAGTCTCAGAAAGTTTAAGTAATTTATAAATACAATTAATCAATGCTGTTGGAATTTGAACCAAAATTCTGGCCATGAACCATGTTTTCTTCACTATACTGTGACACCCATTGGTTAATTATTTAATGGAATGTCAATGCGATCTCAAGTATTCCTGAACCTATTATATTGTATTATCATTTCAGTAAAACATTGCAATTAGTGCTAGCCAAATGTCACAGTTCAGTTTACTTCAGTCATACCTGTAATGATATAACTGTATATTTAAAAGACTAGCTTGAGTCTTTGGTAATACCTTTATCCAAACTTCAGTCGAGCATCTATATCTTCCAAGTCTATCAAGAGTAATCCATTTTTTATTGTGATCCTTTCCAAAATTTAACAGTTATTTGCAACATTTACCCTAAGTTTCATTCATTGCAACAGAATCCTATTTATCTTTGGCTTGTGCTCTGGAAAGACAGAAATAAACTTACCTGCAGAATGTTAGCCAAATGGCAGGATTCCTTTCTTTTTAAAGGCTGATTAATATTTCATTGAATGTTTATACCATGTTTTCTTTATTCTTTCCTCTGTCAAAGGGTAACAAGGATGGACTTGAAAGACATTTGCTAAGTGAAATAAGTCACTCACAAAAGGACAAATACTGCCTGATTCCTCTTATAGGAGGCATCTAGAATAGTCAAAGGTATAGTAGTAGACAATAGAATACTGGTTACCAGGACATGGGAGGATAGAAATGTGGGGAGTTTTTTAATGGGTGTAAATTTACAGTTGTACAAAATGGGTAAGTTCCAGAGATCTGCTGTACAATATACTGCCTATAGTTAACAATAGGTGTTGTTTACTTAAAAATTTAAGAGGATGGACCTTATGTTAAGTATTCTTAACAAACACACACACACAAAAAAAACACAAGTACACACACAATTTTTGCTAAAGAAGAAAAATGTAAAAAGTAAGGACAGAAGTTTAAAGAAGCGAAACCACTGGAGGTGTGCTCACTGATGAGGAAGAAGAGGATTCAAGAGATGATCTTCAGGTTTTTTGTCACAAAGTTAATTTTGAAATGTCGATTCACTGTTTGAATCACAATTCTGCTTAACTCTTATTATACTTGGACTTAGGGAATTAGGACACAACCAGCAATGGATTCCTGACCACATTAATAGCAAAAGTAATCAATGAAATACAGTGTTCACGTTTCCATTAAGGTTGTGGCATCTAGAAGTTGTCCACATTCCTTAAAAATTTGTGAAGAGGCAATAGCAAAGACTTGGAACCAACCCAAATGTCCATCAGTGACAGACTGGATTAAGAAAATGTGGCACATAGACACCATGGAATACTATGCAGCCATAAAAAAGGATGAGTTCGTGTCCTTTGTAGGGACATGGATGCAGCGGGAACCATCATTCTCAGCAAACTATCGCAAGCACAGAAAAACCAAACACCGCATTGTCACTCATAGGTGGGAAATGAACAATGAGATCACTTGGACACAGGAAGGGGACCATCACACACCGGGTCCTATTGTGGGGAGGGGGGAGGGGGGAGGGATAGCATTAGGAGATAACCTAATGTAAATGACGAGTTAATGGGTGCAGCACACAACATGGCACGTGTACATATGTAATAAACCTGCACGTTGTGCACATGTACCCTAGAACTTAAAGTGTAATTAAAAAAAAAAAAAAAGAGAGAGAAAAAAATTTGTGAAGAGGATAGATCTCATTTTAAGTGTTACACACAACACGAGAGAGAGGAGAAAAAGAGAGATAGAAAGAGAGAGAGATGTTTAGCTAAGAAGATAAATTATGATTCAATGGCTCCTCTTCTGCAAGCTAATTTTGGTGAAAGTAGATAAATTAAGATGCAATGCCTTCTCTTACCAGAACAGAAGCATCTAGGCTTAACAGAAGTTTGTGGAAGGAAAGCCACTGCATCTCTCTGACCATTATTCTGTATTTACATCTCTCGCACCGTGGCTGAGAAAGGTTCTCTGTTTTTAAAGATCCATATTATTAGATTGGTCCCACTTGGATAATCCAGGATAATCTCTCCGTCTCAAATTCCCTAACCTTACTTAATCTCATCTGCAAAGTCCTTTCTGCCGTGTGAGGCAACATAGTCACACGTTCTGGGGACTGGGATATGAGCAGCTTTGGGAGGTTTCATTCTGCCTACCATAATGGTAAAGCTGAAATTTTAATTTAGGTCATTTGATGTTGGTCAGAGTGCTTAGGTCATAGGAAAACATCAATAAACATAAGGTAAATGGATGTAATGAATGAATTAAAGAAAAACAGCCTTAGAAATCCAAGTGGCATGATAGATTTCGTGTGCATGCAACGTAGTATTTGACTCCAACGGTTACAGATTTTACTTAATTTATTGTAATTATTTTTCAGCTTTTTAAAATGCTCACTTGTTTTTTCTTTTCTAAGATCAAACAATAATATGCAATGTCTGACTAGAGAGTAGGGAATTAGAAATTTAAGCCTCAATGTAGTGTGGATTTTACCTGAATGACAAAATACTTTATTGCCATAGAAGAATTTCTCCTTTTTAGGAAAATGAAGTAAGGACAGGCAAAAATAACAGTATTAATTGTAACAACCTGATTAATCAAATGAAGGGAATTTAAAAGAAGGCTTTATAACTTTAGAGAAAATGTTTAAGTTTTCTTAAGTTTTTGTTTATTAATCTTCACCAACATACTGATTAAAATATTTTAAAAGGTTCCTGAGAATTGCTCTGTGTAAGGGGTGCTAATTATATCGCCTGTTTACTTTTTGACAGCTTTATTGAAGTATAATTGACATACAATAAATGGAACATACTTAAAGTATTCAATCTGATAAATTTTAATATAGGCGCACATCTGTGAAACCATCACCACAATCAAGATAGTGAACATATTCATTAAACTAAACTTTTTTCATGCCTCTTTTCAATTTCTCCTTCCTCACCCTTCCAACCCTCTACAATCCAGGCAACCACTGAGCTGCTTTCAGAAACCACAACTTACTTTGCATTTTCTAAAATGTTATATAAATGGAGTCATATAACATACACAATGGTCTGACTTCTGTCACTAAATGTTATTCTGAGTTTCATCTATATTGTTGCTTCTATCAATAGTATCACTTTTAACAGACTGAAAACAGAAAACCAAGAGGATCTAAATGGACACTGGACAAAGGGGTAGAAATGGAAGGTTACCTGGTAGTATCCAAGAAATGAAAGATTCATAAAAAAAAAATTGTCAGAGGAAGTGCAATGACTTGCATCTGTACTGAGACTTAACTGTGACTATATTAACCTGATGGAATTTGGTAAAATGTCCAAAATGCTAGATAACAGTGAAGTGTGAGAGACAACGCAATGAACCATGGGGAATGACTTGGAGGAAATACGCTCTCCCTGACATGTGAACCTCTAGAATTGAATATGGGGAAGTGAGAGGAGGTGGTAGATCAGGTGCAGAAGGATCTTTAAGTGGTGATAATTAAAAACCTCCCTTACTTAACCGAGAAATCTTGGCTTCCCACCCCTTTTCCATGATGTTGTCAAAAGTGATGCTTTCCATTATCTAAGCCACTCTGGGGCTACCATCGGATGAGAGAGAACCATGCTGACCAAAAAAGCTGAAGAATATAGCTCCTCATTGACCTAAGGAGAATATATAGAGGGAGAGCAAAAGTCTTAGGGTAGACTACTGTTGGTGTCAACATGGCTGAAGTGATCATGAAACTACCAGAGCCTAGGACATGTTTGGAACAACCAATAACAAGCATCTAAGGGAGAAAGATGAACACCTGTGAACTCAGGTACAGAGGCAGTGGAAATATGTATTATATGCATATAATGCAGATATGTATAATAAATACATATATTAGGCTGCTTAAATGTGTTCCACTGTTTACTGCTTCTCTGTTCAGTGTTTTTACTCTTTTTCTCTCTTTTGTTAGTTTTGAGCAGTTTCTCTTGCTATGACTTCAAGTACACTAATCTTTTCTTCTGCAATATGTAATCTCCTATTAATCCAATGTATTTTCATCTCACATATTGCAATTTTTAATCTAAGTTTAATTTGAGGATATTTTTAATCATCCATGTCTCGACTTCACTTTTAGACATATGAAATACAGTTATAAGTATCTTAGTGTTGTTTCTGCTTACTTCTAACTCTATATTCATTCTGACTTGATTTTGATTGATGAAATTTTTTTCTCATAATTGTTCATATTTTGCTTCTTTTCATGTGTTATAATTTTCTATTGAATGCTAGATGTTGTGAATTTTATCTTTTCAGATGCTGATATTTTTTATATTCTTATAGATTTTATTTATTTATTGACACAGAGTCTCATTGTGTCACTCAGGTGGAAGTGCAGTGGCGCCATCTTGGCTCACGGCAGCCTCGATCTCCAGGGCTCAAGTGATGCTCCGACTTCAGCCTCCCTAGTAGCTGGGACTACAGGCATGTACCACCATGCCCAACTAAATTTCATACTTTTTGTAGAGACAGGGTTTTGCCATATTGCCTAGGCTGGTCTCAAATTCCTGAGCTCAAGAGATCGTCCCACCTTGGGCTCACAAAGTGCTGGGATTACAGGTGTGCACCACAACCTGGCCATAAATATTATTAAGCTTTGCTCTGGGATACAGTAAAGTTGCTTGGAAACAACTTAATCCTTTCATATCTTGCTTTTAGGATTTGCTAGCTGGAACTAGAACCATTTTCAGTCTATGGCTTATTATTCCCATTACTGAAGCACAAGATCCTTTTGTGTAAACAACTCAATGCTACATGAATTACAAGAATTTTCAGCCTGGCTGTTTGGAATAGACGCTATTTCTGGCGCTATATGAGCATTAGTCAGTGATTCTCTTATCTTTTCTGATTTGGGGGAATTTTTTTTCTTCTTTTTTTCTCCTGGGCCTGTGCTAGTTTTGTTACATGCATGCTCTGATTAGTACTCTCCTGTATACTTGAGGGAAATCCCCTGCAGATCTTTTGAGCTGTCTCTCTCTGTGCAGCTCTTTCGTCTCTGTTACACTATCCTGTGAATTCCAGCTACATTGGTTTCACTAGACTCTCAACACCATCTATTCAACTTCATGATTAAAACCTGTTTTAATTTTTTTTTCCTGAATCTCCCCTCTCTGCATTACAGACCGGAAACTCTCACAAAGCAGGCAGGTGGGATAACTGTAGGGCTCACCTTGTGCATTCTTCATCTTTGATTGATCCACATCCTTCATTGTCGGATGTCTAATGTCTTGAAACATTGTCTAATAAATATTTCTGATTTTTTGGTTGGTTCAGTAAGGAAGCAAAATTCATTCTTTGATACACCTTCATCTTATTTCTAAACAGAAATACCAAGTCTCAACAAGGTGATGTTAAATTTCATCTACAGTAATATATGAATTATAAAGAATATTGTTTGCCAGGCACTCTATGTGCTTGATCTCATTGAATACTCACTCCTCCACATAGAAGCAACATTGTTATTTTCACTCTTCAGATAAAGTAACTGAAGGTCAGTGAGGTCGAGTAACTTAGTCAATGTCACAAGGCTAGTAAGTAGAAGCAGTTGACTTAACACTTAATTCAGACCTCTCTGACTCCAAAGGGTTTGATCTTAATGATATTGCTATCCTTTAATAAATGTCAACCTACCCATAATTTTTGTGTTATCATTAGTAACAAAAAGGATCATGATGATATTTAAGACATTTAGAAGTAGTATGATTAGGTTTTCTTAGATCAGATTTTAAATGTGATAATTAAGCCAAAATACTTAATCATACCAGAGATATTATGTGTTTGGTGCTTAGATAAATAAATCTAAATGTCATCTTGTCAAACCCAGATGCCAACATTGTGTGTGAGTCTTCCAACAGCACAACTTTCGAAAAACTGTTTTTCTTTAATTGCATTAGATGTAAGGTCTGTGGGAGTAACAGAATGCTCAATGCTGAGTGGTGCCAAATGCAGGTAAAACAGCTTGGGAAAACAAGTATCATTTGAAAGCTGTACCTAAGGCTTAGCAAGAGCAACGTGTCATTTTATTCCAACAAATGATCCACAGTCACCATAAAATTTTACTCCTCCTAATAAAATTGTTTGAAACGAGCTGAAAACTACCACGAAATAAACTTAATCCAAAATTTGAGTAATGTGGATGGAATGGCAAATGAGCCAAGGATTTGGAGAAACAGGTGGCCCAAGGGCTCAGTAGAGACTGAAGAGTTAGCACTTGTAAAAGCAAGATCTAGCAGGCAAGTCTGAAGTGTTTGGGCTTAATCTCCTGTTAGAACTATCCTTTGTGTCTGAAGAGGCCACTAGCCATCTGAGAGAAAATAAAACCCTCAAGTGCACCTAGTTTCATCATTTTGTGGCTGAAGATAAAAGAAACAGAGAGATGAGAGTAAGTCTTTCACCCTCCGTGTTATCTTTAACACTGATGCCAGCATGATCTTTTCTAAAACATGAGTTTGACCATGTAGTTTCCCTGCCTAAAAATGCATACTGTTTCCTTAATATACCATACAAGGGCTTCTACACTCTGTAACCTGCCCTTGCCTCATCTCTTAACACAAATCCATGGCTCAGAAATAGTAAATTTCCTGATAATGGCGAAAAATCCTATTTTTTAATGGAAAAAACCGCGATTACTTTTGCACCAACCTAATATTTTTTAAATATGCCATGTTATTAGATGCCAGCATGCTTTACTTATTGACTCTGTCTCTGACTGGAATGCCCTGTCCCCATTTACCTTCCTAGAAAAAAATTTCCTTATCCTTCAAATAACTCCTTAATATCTCCTATTTGGTAGAAATGTTTTTGACTTGCTCAAGTGAATGTCATCACTTCCTCCTTATTCTACCACTGTACCTGGCCCTTACCTCAATTGTTTAATTTATCATACTGTATTACATGTAAAAATATGTATGCCCATCTCATCTATTTTACTGTGAACCCATGAGGGCAAAGACTATATCCCCCACCATGTTGGATAGCTTTGATTTTTAGATAAGTAAGTGGCTAAGAAGGAAAAAAGGAAGAAAGGTAGAAACAATGGACAGAGTAAGAAAGGGTATTCTTGAAATGTTTTAAAAATGATACTAAATTATAATATGTATGAAAACAGAGGAACGCTGAGTTAACTATCAAGGAAAAAAAGATCAGATGTTACGTAGAGTATCCAGAAGACATATTGATCCCATTAGGTTGATGGGAAGACTGCCAAATTATTTTAACTCTCTTTTCATGAAGTGTGATCATTTTCCTTTGTTTTATTTTTCTTTGTTAGCAATCAAGTTTTTAATCTATATTGACAGTATAGAGTAAGAAATTATGGAGAACATTTAATTAAATAATAGCAAATATGGTACCATTCTTAAATAAAACTCAGATATGTTTGCACTCTAATGTAATATGGTCAATCCGAACATTTGGATTTGATGTGTCATTTGCTAAAGAATTTATGAAGGTGAGATCACCATTGCCTTGGTTTCCAAAGGAGACAATAAAATGTCATTGTGAGTTTTGGGCAGTATGTAATTATTTACATTCAGTACTAAAAACGAAACATGTCTGACCATGTGTTGTAATTCTAGGACAATTATAAAGCAAAGAAATAGAAACATTCACACAAAGGATAAATGAGGGGATGGATACACCATTCTCCGTGATGTGGTTATTATGCATTGCATGTTCGTATCAAAACATTTCAGGTACCCCATACACATATATACCTAATATGCATCCACAAAAATTAAAAATTAAAAAAATATAGAAACACACAGGTTGAAAAAAGCCCTTAGGGCTGGGTGAAGTGGCTCACACCTGTAATCTCAGCACTTTGGGAGGCTAAGGCAGGCGGATCACCTGAGGTCACGAGTTCAAGAGCAACCTGGCCAACATGGTGAAATCCCATCTCTAATAAAAATACATAAAATTAGCTGGGTGTGGTGGTGTATGCCTGTAACCCCAGCTACTTGGGAGGCTGAGGCATGAGAATCACTTGAACCCAGGAGGTGTAGGTTGCAGTTTGCCAGGATCACGCCACTGCAGTCGAACCTGAGTGACAGAGTGAGACTCTGTCTCAAAAAAAAAAAAAAAAAACCCTTAAAAAGCAAATAGTTATGGCCTAAACCTTTTACTTAATAAATGTCAATTTATGGTAAATTGATGGGGAAAGTGCAAACAAGAGTTCAGGTTTCATGATTCTTAGACAAAGATACTTTTTATCATACAAGAGATGATATCCTCAATGTACACAAGGACACAATTTACAAAACACAGGTTTTAGGCTCAAATGCATACAAGCCCCTTGTAGTTAACATGAATGAATTGAGAGGGATGCAAAATAATAAGGACTAATTGGCATGGAAGTAAACTGGAGAGTAAATGCCTATACAAAATGGGTAGCCATCAATTGACGGTTTCTATATGGAATATAGGCCCAGTGTTTCTTGATCTTATGATTATCCACAAAGAGCCCCAAATCCAAATACCTATGTTATATCTCTTGATACCAACTAATGAAACATTTTTATTCATTTTAAATATTGAGGAGGCCATTTTGTTTTTGCTAATGATCAACCTGTACTTCCACTGGGCCTGTGTATAAATACGACATCACAGGAAAATTATTTAAAAAGAATAAGGTTAACAAAACAATTAATCCTTTTGAAGCTCCAAAAGCACAACAGTTACCAAAATGACTGTTGTAATTATTATGATATAAAATACCTCTTCTTTTAAAATAATTCACTTCAGTCTCACTTAGTGAACTCTAGCACATTCAAAATGGGATTATATTTCATGAACAGCTTTTCTGTAGTACATTGTATTAGTCTGTTCTCATGCTCCTAAAAAAGACATATCCAAGACAGGGTAATTTATAAAGAAAAAGGGCCTTAATGAACTCACAGTTCCACATAGCTGGAAAGGCCTCACAATCACGGCAGAAGGCAAAGGGGAAGCTAAGGCACGTCTTACATGGTGGCAGGCAAGATAACATGTGCAGCGAAACTCCCCTTTATAAAACCATCAGATCTCGTGAGACTTATTCACTATCATTAGAACAGCATGGAAAAACCCACCCCTATGATTCAATTACCTCCCACCAGGTCCTTCCCATGACATGTGGGGATTATTACAATTCAAGGTGAGATTTGGGTGGGGACGCAGAGCCAAGCCATATCACACATCTACCAATAAAATAGAAATACCTGTACTTTTCAAAAATTTAGATTTGGTGTTAGAATTATACAGCAAGTCCTAATCTTGTTTTCCTTCACTTCCTATCAAGAGTAAAATATCTATATTTCAGATTTTGTGTTACACTATAAAACATTTCATATCTTTGAAATGTATATTGTCCTAATACACTTTTCTTCAAATGTTAGCTGAAAGTACAAAATGTATAAAAATTTGGAAAATTAATTCAGTGTAAATACTATTAAATCACATAGATCAGTGGTTCCCAAAGTGTCATCATTGGACCCTTGGGAGTTTCTAAGACACTTGCACGAGTTCATGAGGTCAAAACTATATTTATAATTACATACAGACATTATTTTGCTTGTTCATTATGTTGACACTTCCAATGATGGTGCAAAAGCAATTGTGGGGAAAACTGTTGGAGACTTAACGTGAACCAAGAGAGTAGCACTCATCTGTATTATCTTTGTATTATTCACCACCACATCACAGAAAATAAATTGCCAGTTTCACTTATGTCCTTGAAGAAACACTAAAATGTATTACTTTTATTAATTCTCAATCATTGAGTACAAACCTTTTTAACATTGTGTATAACAAAATAGAAAGTATTCATAGAATACTTCTGCAAAATAATGAAGTAAAACGATCGCCTCCAGGAAAAATACTTTGTGCAATTGTTTTCAGCTGCAAGCTAACAATGACCTCACAGTTTTTACAGCTATTACTTTGGTCTACCAAGAATTCCTTTCATTTTCCATTGGTAACATCACACTAGTGCCTTTTCCGTGTGTATATGAGGAACCATATTTTCAGAAGTGTACATATGACTCAGTCCTAACAACAGAATTGCCTCATTTCCCTATCCACAGTGATTGGTTCAGGGAAGAGCATATAACACAATTTGAACTAGGGAATTGTTTCGGTGAACTCAGATCGAGGGTCATAAGACTTCGTAAGCTTAGGAGCATGTTTACCAAAAGGTGGAGAGAATGTACCTGAGAACAAAGCCAACACTGTGAAAATCAGAGATAGTGCCAAACCTCACTTCAGAAAAATTGTGATTTTTTTCCAAGGTGGTAGATTAAAGGATTTTAGCATGCTTCCACCACATGGAAATAGAAACACAGTACATAAAGACTAATTCTGTGAGCTTTAATTCAAGAAGGAAAATGGGAATCCATTAGAATCATGAAGGACGTCCCAGGTCCTGGGGAGGAGAATGCTGGCGAGCAGACCCCGTGACAGCATCTAGCTGACAAAAGTGAGTGAGGGCCCAGTACATGAGAAGGGCAGAGAACCGCCCTCTGCGACTCACTTTTCCAATGGAGATTCAAGCAACCAGCGCTAAAGGAGACCACTTTATCTCTCCCAGGCCCTGGAGTTAACTCTGAGAAAGGCTTGGAGATGCTATGAGGGAAAGACACCAGGAAAAGCTGCAAACATTATCCAGGCCCAGAGCTGAGAACAGGACACCGTTTAAATCTGGTCACATACAAAGTCAGTCACTGTTAGGTGACCCAGTAGTGTGGCCATGCAGGCATTTTAGTGTCAGGCCAGAAATTGGAGTGCTGGCTCTGGTAGGAGCCTCCACAGCCAGAACTGTAGAAAGTATCTTAGCATTAGGTGCAATAATTATGCTCTTCCCTGTCACAAGCCTGAGGCAGGAGGAGAGCTTTTACAGCGACAGTTTCTCCAAGGTGGTGAGACTTGCAGGCAGGACCAGCTTGATGACCTGAAAGTGATATGGATGTGCCATTGCTGGCTACCCCAGCCTGCTCCCCTGAGAATGTGGTACAGAGGGGCCCTCTCTGCTACATTCCCAGGGAGATCTCCAGGCATTCAGAGCACCCATTCACCTGGTTCAGCAGCCTGAGCTACCCTACCCTTCCTGAGCATAGAGTGTGGTGCAACAGGACTCTCTCTGCTCCACGCCTAGGCAGATCTCCAGGCATTCAAGTACTTCCTCACCTGGATAAACAGCCTGTCCTGCCCCACCCATTGTCTGCAGAGATCCTGGTATGGGGAAGTCCTGTCTGCTTCACGCCCAGGTAGATCTCTAGGCATCTGGAGCACCCACTTGTATGGTTCAGAAACCTGAGCTGCCCCACCCGTTCTGGACATACAGTGTGGTGCAGCAAAGCTCTCTCTGCTTCACATCCAGGCAGATCTCCAGACATTCATATCTTGAGTTGGCCTGCATCAGCAGCCTGAGCTGCCCTACACTTCCTTTACAGAGCTTTGAGTGCAGAGGTGCCCTCTCCACTCCACACACAGGCAGATTTCCAGACATTCAGAGAACCTGCTTGCTGGTTCCATCAGCCAGAATCACCCTACCCCTCCTGCGCAGAGATATTGGTACAGGGAGGCCATCTCTGCTTCACACCCAGACATATCATCAGGCATTCTGAGTGTCCACTCATCTGTGTCAGCAACCTGAACCACTCCACCCTTCCTGTACATAGATTGTGGTGCACAGGGGGGCCTCTCTGCTCCAAGCCCCAGCAGATCTCCAGGCATTGGAAGCACCAGCTTACCTGTATCAGTAGCCCGAGCCATTCCACCTTTCCTGTGCAGAGATCCTGGTGTAGGGGGCCTTTCTGGAACACACGCTAGCAGATCTCTAGGCGTTCAGGGCATCTGTTACCTAAAGCAGCAGCCTGAGTTGCTTCACCCTTCTGGACCTAGATCATCATGTAGGAAGGCCTTCTCCTCTCCATGCCCAGGCAGATCTCCAATAATCTGGAGCACCCTCTCTCTGGATTAGGAGTTCTGGCCACCCACCATGCCTGTGCAGAGAACATGGGACTGAGTAGATTTCCCAGCTCCATGCCCAGGCATGCCTCTAGGTCCTTAGTGGCCACGTGCTGAATTCTTCCTCAGTGACAGTGCTTCTGTCTACCACCAGGGGACTGGTAGGTGAACCTGCCCAGTCTGGACCAGCACTTCATGTCTCCTGCCCACCCTGAGCACAGAACGGGGAGCTCAGCTCACTGTGCATTCCACAAATCAGCCCACCGACTGAAGCAAAAAAGAGCTGCTGCCAGTAAACAGGGATCAATTATATATGCAGCCTTGTTGGCCACAGTAGGATCTTACCTCTAAATACCATTTACTAGATTGTAGACTGAACTGCATAGCCCAATATAAAACCTGTTGAAAGAAGTACATAGAGCTACAGAAGCGAAACCAAAAGGCCCTACCCAGCATTCTCTGCACTCACAAACACTCCCACAGATGTTGGGGTGGGAAGAGCGAGAAAGGAATGGGAAAAATAATACCATAGGAAAGAAAGCAAAAGAAAATATCCTTCTTGCACAAAAACAATTACAAACATTAGAATTGCCACAGTCTCCAGATGAGAATGAAACAGCACAATCCTATTACAGGTTACATCTCCAAAGAAAACACATCTTTCTACTAAAACCACACATTCACTCACACGTTTATTGCAGCACTGTTCGTAATAGCAAAGCTATGGAATCAACCTAGGTCCCAATCAACTGTGGATTGGATATAGAAAATGTGATACATAATACCATGGAATACTACACAACCACTTAAAAGAATGAAATCACGTCCTTGCAGCAATATGGATGCACCTGGAAGCCATTATCTTAAGTGAATTAACACAGGAACAGAACACTAAATATCACATGTTCTCACTTATAAGTGGGAGCTAAACACTGGGTGCTCATCTACATACAGGTGGCAATAATAAGAACCAGGGACAACACTAAGAAGGAGGAGGAAGTGGGCAATGATTGACAAACCAACTATTGGGTACCATACTCAGTAACTGGGTGATGTGATCATTTACACCCCAAACCACAGCATCACCATTGTATCCAGGTAAAGAGTGTGCACATTTTTTACCTGGAGCTAAAATTAAAATTAAAAAAAAATAGTTGTGACAATGTTTTTCTTTATATAAGCTTTTATGAGGTATAATCTAAACATAATAACATTCACCAATTTTAAGTGTATAATTGGCTCTGTTTGACAAATGCCTATAGTCGTGTAAACATCACCACAATCAACATAGAGAACATTTTCATCACCCTAAAAAATTTCTTCCTCCCCTTTCAATCCTTATCTTGTCTTATGGTCTTGTCTTATGTCTTGTCGGGTTGTCCCTCCCCTTGTCTTATGGTAAAACGAATCTGCTTTCTATTACTAATTTTTGCATTTCCTAGAATTTATTATACATGGAATCAAATACTTTGTAGACTTTTATGTCTAACTTTTTTCACTCTGGACAATGCTTTTGAGAGTCATTCATTTTATGAGATATTTCAATAGTTTGTTACTTTTTATTGCTTAGCAGTATTCTACTTATATCACAATTTGTCTATTCACTAATTAATAGATATTTGAATTGTTTCAAGTTTAGAACTATTAATATTTTTTTTAAAGCTGCTATGAACTGCTGAGAACACATCTTTGTAAGAACATCAGTTTTCATGTATCTTGGTCTTACCATGGAATACTATGCAACCATCAAAAATAACTTTTCAATCTTTTTCCTTTTTGGATAAATATCTGAAGTTGAATTGCCAGTTAAGTGTGTATTTAACTTTATTAGACACCACCAAACTGTTTTCCAAAATGGCTATAGCAGTTGCATTCCCATCAGCAAAGTTTCAGAGTTTCAATTACTCTTCATCCTCTCCAAGACCTGTCATCATCAGTCGTTTTACTATTACCATATTAATGAGTATATAATGGTATCTTTTAATATTTTTTCCTCAAAATGTCCATTTGGGGGACTTCATTGAGGTATGACTGATAAACAAAATTGTGCATATTTAAGGTGATGTTTCGTTATGAATATACATTACGAAACTATTTCCAAAGTTAAACTAATTGACATTTTAATAACTTCACACAGTTAAAATTTTAGTTTTATGGTGAGAACACTTGAGATCCACTCCCTTAGCAAATGAATGTCTAAAATATGGCAGTAAGTATAGTTTCCATGCTGCATGTTGTATGTTAGAGCTCTCTAACCTATTCATCTTACAACTTACAGTTTATTTATATCCTTTGAACAACAGCTGCCCATTTATCCCACCCATCAATCGATAGCCATCGTTCTACTGTTTCTGACATTTTTAGATTTCACATACAAATGAGATGATTAAGAATTTGTCTTTCTGCATCTGTTTTAATTCACTTAACATAATGTTTTCAGACTCCGCCTTGTCACAAATGGCAGGATTATTTTATTTCTGTGTCTGAATCATATCACATTATACACACACACACACACACAGTGGGCATTTTGTTTGTTTCCATATTTTAGCTATTGGGAATAATGTTGTCATGAACATGAGAATGCAGATAGGTCTCTGACATACTAGTTTTACTTTCTTTATATATATGTACACCCTATGGTGGTATTACTAGATTATACGGTAGTTCTCTTTTTAACTTTTTTGAGGAACCACCAACTATTTTC
The DNA here is from genome assembly GCF_009764315.1 of Trachypithecus francoisi. NCBI lineage: Eukaryota > Metazoa > Chordata > Mammalia > Primates > Cercopithecidae > Trachypithecus > Trachypithecus francoisi. Next base: position 7,382,782 of record NW_022681471.1, read on the forward strand.
CATAGTAGCTTTACAATTTACCTTCCCACCAACAATGTGTAAGCATCTTCCTTCCCTCATATCCTCACCAACATTTGTTCTTTTTAGTTTTTGATAATGGTCATCCCAACAGGTGTAAATTAATATTGCATTGTGGTTTTGATTTGCATTTTCCTCACGATTAGTGATGTTGAGCACCTTTTCACATACATGTTGGACCACTTGTATCTCTTCTTTGGAAAAATGTCTATTCATGTTTTTGCCCATTAAAAAAAAATTTTTTTGCTATTGAATTTTGTGTTTCTTTCATATTTTGGATATTAACCTTTTATCAGATATGTGGTTTGCAAATATCTTTTTCACATTTTGCAGAATGTTTTTCCATCTTGGTGATTGTTTCCTTTGCTGTACAGAAGTTTTTAGTTTGATGTAGTACCCTTTGTTTATTTCTGCTACTATTGCATGTGCTTTTGGTATCATACCCAAAATATCATTGCTAAGACCATGTCATGGACCTTTTCCCCTATGCATTTTTAGAGTATTATAATTTTACATTTTCAGGTCTTATATTTAAGTCATTAATCCATTTTGAGTTGATTTTTGTATGTAGTGTGATACAAGGGTCTAACATCATTATTTTGTATGTGGATAAACTATGTCCCTAACATTATTTATTAAAAGATTATTCTTTCCCCATTGTGTATTCTTGCAATCTTTGTTGAAAATTAATATACTATAAGTGTGTGAATTTATATCTGGGTTCTCTATTCTATTTCATTGTTTTCTGTGTCTCTTTTTAAACCAGAATCATGCTGTTTTGATTACCATATCTTTGTAGTATATGATATAATCAAGTACAGTGATGTCTCCAGCTTTATTCTTTTTGTTCAAGACTGCTTTGGCTAGTCAGGTATTTTTGTGGTTCCACAAAAACTTTAAGATTATTTTTTTTATCTCTGTGAAAAAAAAGTCATTAGGATTTTGATAGGAATTGCATTAAACCTGCGGATTGCTTTGGGCAGACTGGAGATATTAATGCTATTATTTCAATTCATGAGTAAAGAATAGCATTCTATTTATTTTTGCTTATTCAATTTCTTTCATCAATGTTTTATAGTTTTCAATGTGCATATTGTTCATCTCCTTTAAATGTATTTCGATGTATCTTCTCTGTTGCTCTTGCAAATGATGCTGTTTTGTGGATGTCTCCTTTGGATATTCCATTGTTGGTGTACAGAAATGCTACTGGTTTTTGCATGTTCATTTTGTATACTGAAACTTTACAAAATTTGTTCATTATTTCTAACAGTTTTTTTTTTTTTATGGTGGAGTCTTTAAGGTTTTCTACATATAACCTCATGTCTGCCAACAGAGACAATTTATGTGGTTCCTTTCTGACACAGGTGCCTTTAATTTTGTTCTTTTGCCTAATTTCACAGGGCAAGACATACGGTGCTGTGTATGAGTTCTCAAACTGAATCATGTTCTCAGCTGAATCCAATTTAAGAATTGCTTCACCTAGCCTGATTGTTCCAGTTTTGCAGTGCCTCTACCTCACACCTCTCCTAAGTCAGGATAAGCCTCCAGAGAACTGGGATTGCAATGGCCACAACACAAACAAAAAAGACCACACATGTGAGAGTATGCGTTCTTGTCTTGATCCTGATCAGAGAAAAAACAAAAAGCTTTCAACGTTTTACTGTTGAATGTGATGTTAGCTGTGAGCTGGTCAAGCATGGCCTTTATTGTGTTAAAATCCATTACTTCGATTCCTAATATGTTGACAGTGTTTATTATAATAGAATGTTGAATTTTGTTAAATAGTTTTTCTATGTTGAGTTCATTATTTGGTTTTAGTCCTTCATTCTGTAAATTTAGCATATCGTATTTATAGATTTGTGTGTGCTAAAACAACCTGGCATCCCACGGATAAATTCCACTTTATCAGGGTGAATGATCCTGTTCATGTGCTGAGATATCTGGTTTGCCTATATTTTCTTGAAGATTTTTACATCTGTGTTCATCTGTGATATTGCCCTGTAATTTTATTTTCTTGTAGTGTCCTTGTGTGGCTTTGATTTCAGGTATTAATGACCTTGTAAACATTTGAAAGTATTTCTTCCTATTCAATTATTTTTAAAAGACTTGGAGAAAGGTTGATATTTGTTCTTTAAGTGTATGTATGTCCACATATCAGGTTGGTGCTGGAGTCTTCAAGCAGCTGGCCTAGTGCCTGGGTTAGCAGATAAGCAGTTATGGGTCCTGGATCTATGGGGGCCAGCTTAGGCCCATCTACTGGGATGGGCCTGGACCCTGGATCTGCTGAATCAGGGTTGGATTATGGGTTCATGGGACCTAGGGCGGCAGGAACTGGCCAGAATTCTGGAGCCAGCCTGGTGCTGGGGTAGGCCTGGTCCCTGGACCCACAAGGGGCATATGGAACCAGGGTCTGTGGTTGCTGGCCTGGTGCCTAGGGCTACAGGGGCTAGCTTGGAGCCTAGTTCCACAGGGGCAGGCCTGGAGACTGGGTGTGTGGGTGTTGACCTGTAAGTTAAGTGTATTAAGGCTGGCTTAGAACCTGGGGTCATGAGAATCAGCTTGGTTTGGGGGTTGACCTAGAGGTCGGGTCCATGGGAGCAGGCCTGTGTCACACAGCAACAGGGGTAGCATTGGAAAGTGGGTCCTCAGGAGAAACCCTGGAGCCTGGGTCCTTGGGGGCCAGTTTGGTCCTGAGTTCTAGAGGAATGAGCCTGGACCTTCGGTTTTCTCATACGTACCTGCACCCTGGGTCTCCTGGTGCATTGGGCCTTATGGGCTGGCTGGCACTGAGTGGGATGAATCCTCTGTCCATAGAGGTTGGCTTAAGGGCTGGTTCTGTGGTTGCTGGCCTGGTGCCTGAGGCCACAGGAGATGGTCTTGAGCTGTGGTCTGAGGATGCTGTCCTGGTGCTGGGGTGGGCCTAATGGTGGGGTCCATAAGTGCTGGTCTGGAATCTGGGGCTACAGAGGTCAGCCTAAAGATTGGGTCTCAAGGTACCAGACTGGCACCTGAGGCCATAGGGGTTGGCCTGGTGATGAGATGAACTTGAGCTTGGAACTATGCATGTGAGCATGGCAATGGAGCAGACTGGGTTCTGAGTCAGCAGGGGCTAGTCCAGACCTGGGATGTCCAGAGTGTTGGCTTGGCACTAGGAAGGGCCTGGAATCTGGTTCTGCAGCTCCCCACCTGGAGTGTGGGGCTGCAGGAACCATTCTGGTGCTGGGTTAGGCCTAGTGGTCAGGTCTGCAGGGCCCAGATGTGCTGGGGACCCTCTGGGGCTTGAAATCACTGGTGATGGTCTGGCAGTGGAGTGGACCTGAAACCTAGGATATAACTAGAACCAGAGTCTGTGGAATTCACTCTAGAGCTGGGATAGACCTGGTGGTGGGGTGAACCTGAATCCTGAGTCTGCAGGAACTGGTCTAGAGTCTAAAGCTAAGGGGACTATTCTGTTGATGGGGATTTCCTAAAGCCTGTGTTCATGGGTGCTGGCCTGACGCTGGGGCTGATCTTGAGTCTGGAACCTCTGGGGTGAGCCTGTAACCTGAGGCTGTGAGGTCACCCTGAAGCCTGGGTTCGAGGTGCTGGCCTGGTATTAGGGAAGACCTAGAAGTTCAGTCTGTGAGTATCATCCTAGAGTCAGGGCCTGTAAGGTCATGCCAGGCTCTGGGTTTTACTGGGGAAACCTAGTGTTGGGGTCCAAGGCAATGTCCTGTACTCATTTCCCTCTCCTCCCAATAAAAGGGTATTTCTCTCCATATTTCACTGCCTGAAGTGGGTGAAGAGTGAGGTGGATGATGTGAAACGGTCCTTCCTACCTCTCCAATGTGTCTGTTCTCATTTGTTCTTATTTGTGCAAACCTATTTCTCAGGGAATATATGTTCCTAGGACAATAACTTATAGTTCAAAATACAGCAATGCTTCTGAAATTACACATTTAAATAAATACATCGTGTGATAAAATATTAATGATGTTGAAATGAAGGCACAGGTATGAATGTCATGTTGTTACTTGCAACCTGCACCTCACGGGTTCAAGCGATTCTCCTGCCTCAGCCTCCCAAATAGCTGGGAGTACAGATACACGTCACCACATCCAGCTTATTTTTGTATTTTTAGTAGAGACAGGGTTTCACCATGTTGGCCAGGATGGTCTTGGTCTCTTGACCTCGTCATCTACCCACCTCAGCCTCCCAAAGTGCTGGGATTACAGGCATGAGCCACTGCGCCCAGCCGATAGTTTTTTACATTGATATTTCTGCAAGAGGACAAGCACTGAAAAGTCCTATTCCACGGCCTTGCTGATGTCATCCTCATTGAGCTTTTTAAAAAAGCCTTGCTTACATTTAACTTTGAAGTTTCTTTTGATACACAGAAGGTTTAAATGTCATTGTAGTCATAATTATCAATATTGTCTCCTACGGTTTGTGCTTTTTAGGTTTTTGTTTAAGGGATTCTTCCTTACTAGCAAACACAACTTAATCCACTTGGAAGGTATTTTTGTGTTATTGTATTAAGGAAAACTTTAATTTTATTTTTCTATATGCTCACTAACTTTTTCAGCAATTCTATCCAGCTATATGTAATGTCACTTTTGTCATCTATCAAGTTTCTGTATATAGGTAAGTGTGCTCCTTTTCAGGTCCCCTATTCTGTCTTCTAGTGTCATACCAGGTAACACAAAGGTTCTCAATTCAAAATTGTTGAATCCCAATGCATAATAAATAATCATTCTTGTAATCATAAGATGATACTCAGGGGTGTATAAAGACCTATAATGTACTAAGATTTTGATCATATCATTTTAATAATACAAATTTTAAAAAATATTTTATGTAATAAATATATCCAATGATGGCCGGGCGCGGTGGCTCAAGCCTGTAATCCCAGCACTTTGGGAGGCCGAGACGGGCGGATCACAAGGTCAGGAGATCGAAACCATCCTGGCGAACACAGTGAACCCCGTCTCTACTAAAAATACAAAAAACTAGCCGGGCGAGGTGGCGGGCGCCTGTAGTCCCAGCTACTTGGGAGGCTGAGGCAGGAGAATGGCGGGAACCCGGGAGGCGGAGCTTGCAGTGAGCTGAGATCCGGCCACTGCACTCCAGCCTGGGCGACAGAGCAAGACTCCGCCTCAAAAAAAAAATATATATATATATATATATATCCAATGATGAAGAATTGGTTAAAAACTGATACTATTTTCAGACAATGAAAAGATGTGCTTTTTTTTGAAATCTAACCTGACAAACACAAACTTACTTGAGAAATATTCACAACTTACCAATGGGGAGAAAAACACAGGATACATCAATAAAATAACCATCGTACTATGACATACAAAGAAAAGCACTTGAAACAATAAACCTACATCGGTAAAGGTAATTCTTTTGGTGGAATGGAATTACAAGTAATATTTATTTTCTTCTTTTCCCTTATTTGTATTTTTTCTTATTCTAAATATTTTGCTATGTAGCAATTTCATTTCCCTTGGATTCCTTATCATAATTCTAAAAGAAGAATGCATTGCTTAATATTTTACAAACTTCACCTGGGTTTCAGTGTTGTAGAAAGAACATTTGCTTTGAAGTGAGGCAAACTGTAGTTCAGAATCTGTTCTCAGCATTTTCCGGCCATGTGCTATCTCTAAGCCTTAGTTTCTGCACCCATAAAATTAAAGTAATTCATGGAACTGTTGTGAGGAATATATTAGTACATGTAAAGAAGATAGCACAGTGCCTAGCACATTAAAAAGTACTGAAACCTGGTAGATATTCATATTAATGATATACAACAAACAGATCATTACAAAAGGGACACAATGCAGTGAACAAAAATTCATCTTAGGGGATAAAAATGACCATATGAGATAAGAGAAGTCTTACATCAGAATTGAGTATGATGGAGAAAGCACCTTAAATCATGTATCCAAGAGACAAGGAAGTTAAATAAGAGCTTTGCCAGAGATTTTCTTCTTGGGAGGATATTCCCTGAGCATGTGTTGTACAAATGTCCCTCCCTGTGTGTTTGTGCATGTCTTCGTGTTTGTATTCAATTTGGCTTGCTATTGTTTTGCTCTACAATAAAATAACAGTGCTCAGTACATTTCAATTTGAAGAGAAAGGCAACAATTTATGATATTGAATAACTGTGGAAAGTCAAATAACTTGGGGCCAGGTTTCAGGAACAGGACACTAAAAAGGTCATGTTTTACAGCTAAAATTTGCCCTGCTGTAATTTTGCATACTAAATCATTGTGGAACTTACCAAAAGTTTAAAGCCAGTTTTCCTTATGGTTACCACAGTGAATGGAATAGACTCCAGGATTAATTCTAATGCGTTTTAAAATAAAGCTGTATTATAAATTACATAATTATTATGAAACATATTTCAAATTGACTAATATCCAGCGAAAGCAGTATGGTAATGCATATACATATGTACATAAACAAATATTGACAACCAAATTTCTCCTGTGTGAATCTTGATAAGGAGCCTTGCAAAGGTACTAAAAAAAATCAAAACAGGGACAGAACTTACCTGCCTTTGAATAATATTCAGGGTGCAATGAGAAAAATGCATATCTTTCAAAGCACTGAAAGCATTTAATTAACGAGAAGTTGTTTTTCAGCTCTAAAGTGATGAAAATAGAATTGATATTGGCTTTAGAAGACTTCAGTGAAATCTTGACCTTGCCATCCATGCCTCCATTCTATCATTTACAATCTCATCTTCAACCTCTTTATTAGATATTCTTTCCTGTCTTTACTGATACTGGGTATTCATCACGTTTCTTAAAGCCCTCTCAAAATAACTTATGCTTATGTTTTCCATCCTCCAACTACTTCAAGGTCAAGAAGTGTCTTTATCCTACTTCTAGACTAGGATTCAACCATGGTCATATAAAATCCATTGCTTTTTGAAGGCTCATGGCATTCAACTATATCACCTTTTAAGTCTCCTTGTTATTCTACCAACTAATTATAGGTCACTCTCTTATTTAAGGGGTCAGCAAATTATAGTTCATGAGCATATAACACCTAAAACTGCTTTATTTCTCTAACCTTAAGCTCAAATAATCTCACTCTTCATTCACAACTATACTCATTTTGCTTTGTTTGGGAAATTACTCTAGAGATGGATTTGAGGGACATTTATATAAAACCTATACTTGCTCTCATGTGATAAACAGGTACATGCCCATAGGGATAAGAAAGAAAATGCAGGCTGGGTGTGGTGACTCATGCCTGTAATCTCAGCACTTTGGGAGGCTGAGGCAGTGGGGGGATCAACTGAGGTCAGGAGTTCGAGACCAGCCTGGCCAGCATGGTGAAACCCCGTCTTTACCAAAATACAAAAATTAGCTAGATGCGGTGGCGGGCGCCTGTAATCCCAGCTACTCGTGAGGTTGAGGCAGGAGAATCGCTTGAACCTGGGAGGTGGAGGTTGCAGTGAGCCGGGATTGCACCACTGCACTCCAACCTGGGTGACAAGAGTGAAACTCTGTCTCAGAAAGAAAGAAAGAAAGAAAGAGAGAGAGAGAGAGAGAGAGGGAGGGAGGGAGGAAGGGGAAAGAAAGAAAAAGAAAGAAAGAAAGAAAGAAAGAAAGAAAGAAAGAAAGAAAGAAGAGAAAGAAAGAAAAAGAAAGAAAGAAAAAGAAAGAGTTAAGACACAGAAAGTATAATTAAAATATTCATATATATTTTGTTTTATTATTGATAAATTTTTATTTTCAACTTTTTGGTGAAATATAATTTATAGATAGAAGAGTGTACTGCTATGGTTTAAGTATTGGTCTTCTATCAAAACTCTTGCTGAAACTTAATCCCCAGTGCGGCAGTATTGAGAGGTGAGGCGTTTAAGAGGTAATCGAATCTTGAGAGCTCTGCCCTTATAAATGGATAAATTAATTCATGGATTAATGGGTTAATGGGTTAATGGGTTAATGCATTGATGGATTATTATGGGAGTGAGACCGGTGGCTTTATAAGAAGAGGGAGAAAAACCTGCACTAGTATGTTTAGCCCCTTCATCATGTGATGGCCTACACTGCATCAAGACTCTGCAGAGAGTCCCCACCAGCAAGAAGGCCTTCACCAGCTTTGACCCTTTAACCGTGGACATCTCAGTCTCCAAAACTATAAAAAGTAAATTCCTTTTCTTTATAAATTACCCAGTGTATTAGTCTGTCCTCACATTGCTAATAAAGACATGTCTGAGACTGGGTAATTTATAAAGAAAAGAGGTTTAATGGACTCACAGTTCCATGTGGGTAGGAAGGTCTCACAATTATGGTGAAAGTTAAATAAGGAGCAAAATCGCATCTTACATGGTGGCAGGTAAGAGAGTGTGTGCAGGGGAACTCCCCTTTATAAACATCAGATCTTGTGAAATTTATTCACCGTCACGCGAATAGCTAAAAACAAAAAAATGCACTCCCATGATTCAAACACCTCCCACCAAGTCCTTCCCATGACATGTGGGGCTTATTAAAATTCAAGGTGAGATTTGGGTGGGGACCCAGAGCCAAACCATATCACTGTACCCTAGCCCCTCCCAAATCTCATGTCCCTTTCACGTTTCAAAACACCATCATGCCTTCCCAACAGTCCCCCAAAGTCTGAATTCATTTCAGCAGTAACTCAAAACCTCACAGTCCAAAGTCTCATCTGACACAAAGCAAGTCCCTTCCACCTATGAGAATGTAAAATCATAAGCAAGTGAGTTACTTCCCAGATATAATGGGGGTACAGGCATTGGGTAAATACACCCTTTCCAAATTGGCCAAAACAATTTCTTCACACAAGTCCAAAATCCAACAGGGCATTCATTAAACCAGAAAGTTCCAAAATGATCTTCTCTGACTCCTTGTCTCATATCCAGGTCACCCTAATGCAAGAGGTGGGCACCCATGGCCTTGTGCAGCTCTGCCCCTTTGGCTTTGCAGGGTACAGCACACCTCCCAGCTGCTTTCACAGATTGGTGTTGAGTATCTGTGGCTTTTCCAGGTGCACAGTGCAAGCTGTCAGTGGATCCACCATTCCAGGAACTGGAGGACAGTGGCCCTCTTCTCACAGCTCCACTAGACAGTACCTCAGTGGGGACTCTTTGTGGGGGCTCACACCCCACATTTTCCTTCTGCTCTGCTCTAGCAGAGGTTCTCCATGAGGGCCCTGCCCCTACAGCAAACTTCTGCCTGGACATTCAGGCATTTCCATACATCCTCTGAAAGCTAGGCAGAGGTTCCCAAACATCAATTCTTGACTTCTGTGCACCCACAGGCTCAACACCAAATGGAAGCTGCCAAGGCTTGGGTCTTGCACCCTCTAAAGCAATGGCCTGAACTGTACCTTGGCCCCTTTTAGCCCTAGCTGGAACTGAAGCAGCTAAGTGGCAGGACACCAAATCCTGAGGCTGCATAGAGCAGGGGGGCCCTGGGCCATGCCCACAAAACCATTTTTCCCTCCTAAGCCTCCAGGCCTCTGATGGGAGGGCTTGCTGCAAAGACCTCTGACATGCCCTGAAGACATTTTTCCCATTGTCTTGAGATTAAAATTTGACTCCTCGTTACTTATGCAAATTTCTGCAGCAGGCTTGAATTTCTCCCCAGAAAATGAGCTTTTTGTTTTTATTGCATTATCAGGCTGTACATTTTTCAAACTTTTATGCACTGCTACCTGTTGAATGCTTTATAGACTAGAAACTTCTTCCACAAGACACACTAAATTACCTCTCTCAAGTTCAAAATTCCACAGATCTCTAGGAAGTTTCAAACTTTCCCACATCTTCCTGTCTTCTGAGCCCTCCAACTCTCTAGGAAGTTCCAAACTTTCCCACATTTTTCTGTCTTCTTCTGAGCCCTCAAATCTGTTCCACCTCTGCTTGTTATCTAGTTCCAAAGTCACATCCACATTTTCAGGTATCTTTACAGCAGCCCCCCATTCCTGATAACCATTTACTGTATTAGTCTGTTCTCACGCTGCTAATAAAGACATACCCAAGACTGGGTAATTTGTAAAGGAAAGAGGTTTAATTGACTCATAATTCCACATGGTTGGGGAGGCCTCCCAATCATGGAGAAAGGCAAAGGAGGAACAAAGTCACATATTACATGGTGGCAGGGAAGAGAGTGTGTACAGGGGAACTCCCCCTTATAAAACCATCACATCTCATGAAACTTGTTCACTATCACAAGAACAGCATGGGAAAAACCTGCACTCATGATTCAATTACTTTTCACTGGGTCCCTCCTATGACACAAGAGGATTAATACAATTTAAGGTGAGATTTGGGTAGGGACGCAGAGTCAAACCATACCACCCAGTTTCAGGTATTCTGTGACAAACAACAGAAAGCACAGTAAGATATGCACATAAGTGAAAAACTCAGTAATTTTTTCACAGACTAAACATACTCACACAATGAGAAAACGAATCAGGACATAAAATATTACCAGTTTCCCAAAAGCTCTTTCATTGTCCCTCCCAAGTGTCTAATAAGTATTCAGATTTAACTACGTAAAGAGTCCCTGTCTTCTAGTTGAGAAAATCACAAGAACTCGGAGGAGAAGGAGGGAAGAATAACATGTCAACCAAGCAATTTTGGAGAAACAGAATTACCTGGGGGAAACCTCTGTGTCATTTATTTATAAGTGCTACAACAGAAAGGAAGTGTACTTGGGAGTTTTAAAGTCAAATGGGCTCAGATCCTTATACTGCAGGTGGCAAAGAGGAGTTGCAAAGCTATTCCTATCTACATCTACTCAATATTTTACAGAAACCTATGAGGAGGTTAACAAGCAATTTCCTACATCAGCTTTTTAGAAAAAAATAGTTCCAAACATAAGAACATTTTACTATAGTATAGCACCTGGGGCCGATGCAGTTTGCTAGAGAAAGTAATAACAATGCTGTGATGGGGTCACTTCATGCTACCTAACTCCAAGGGCAATGTCCTGTCTTTTATTAAAATTTCTCTCTATCCCCATGGAGACGTTATACTCTTGTCTGTTCTGATCTCACATTGTCCTTTACAGTTTATCTTGATTCACATTATATTCTGGCACAGTTCATATTGTGATGTCTGTATTTGTCTCACCTTTTGCACAAAAGGGTAAGGAACTTAAAGTCAGGCAAATTAAATTATAAATTATATTTGTTTCTGCCTTCTTTGATGCCTACTTTAGAAGCTCTGCTTCACACCCCTTGCCAATACATCCACAAAAGTGTGTACACATGGGTACAGACATGCAGTTTGGATCTCAGAAGTAATTATTAGCTTTGTCAAATTCATACCATTTCAGTTTGGCAAATGCATTTCATAATACCTACTCTGTCATGTAACAGTATCATTATTTACACTGTTCCCCCTTCCTCAATCAATTTCTTAGAATTTAAGCTTTCATATAAATATCAGTAGGAATGTGTTCAAATTCCAGAGCCATATGGACTAAGAGTCCACACAAGCAGTACAGTAAAACTAGGCTTGAGGAAGAATATAGCTTTTACTCTGTTGTTTTAGAGTCAGAAATTCCTCTTTTAAGTTTCAGAATAAATTAAGAATAAAAAAAAGTCATTTTATAAAGTATACACCATTTGATGTGACACAGCTAAGAGACATGGGAACATTTGTCTTATACTCAGGATATCTTAATATCACACCCTATTTATCAATTTTCCCAGATTTTAAAGACACTTTTGTCAATAGCTATATCATGTATGTTTTAACTAATTCTGTCACATTTAAGATTAAACTGTTAATAAAAATAATTTTGAAAGACATCAATCAATTTAAAATGATGAATAATCCAATAAATATTAAAAATTAAAGTAGTTATAGCCATTTTTGTTTCTCTTCTATTTCTCCTTTCATTTCCATCCCCTCTGAATTTGGAATCTATTTGTTATCTCTCTTTCTTCTGCTGCTGGTTTCTCTCTCTCTCTTCTTTGTCTATGTCTTCCTCTGTCTCATTAAAAAAAAAAGTTTAGCTTTGTTTCAAATTAAACTATCAATTATGTTCTTTCTAAGTGTTTTATATTTTCTCATTGCCTTGCTTCAAATTCCAACACTTCCAGTTTTGAAATTTTTAAATAACAGCTAAAGCAAAGCAGAGTTGCCAATCAGATGTCATTTTAATTGAATTTTGTTTCTGGGAGTCAGAAGAGTTTTATTTTGTCAGTATAATATCAAAATTATGGTTATGACTTTCATAAATCTATATTTTAAATCAATTAATTAATGAAGGGGTAAATCAACAGTCATTTACTGACTTCATACTATATTCAGGGCATTGATAAAACCAAACATAACCACTGACCTGGAAAAATGTATGGTCTACTAGGGAATACTGAAAAGTAAAATGATAATTTTTAAATGGCAGTAAAAGGTACAGAGTTTAACCAAGTGCAATGCAAGCATGTGTTGGGGAAGCAAAAGTGAACAAAAGTCTTGAGAGGCTGGGAAACTTTTTCAGAGGAAGTGGCTACAACTGTATTAAACTCTAGGCGGACATCTGCCCCAAGCTTTAAATAAACAAATGCATCCCAAAAGCAACAAGAGGAAGTGAGAATTTTTTGAGTCTGTCATCGACTTCCTTTCAGATTTCACAGAACAAAGACCTTTACATTAAGGAGAAAAAGTACTTAAAGATCTGTGAAAGGTGGTTAATCTGCTAATTAGCATTTCAAAGGACAGTGGTCGAGGGAATAGCACACTTAGAATCTGTGAAAGCCAGGGTGTCAAGTACTGCTTAGCTAGATATTCTTCTATCTCTTTGTGACTGCTCAGAGGTCTATTGGAAATATTTTCTGGCCATTTTTTCTACTCTGCACTCAGAGAAGCATGGCTCCTGTTACCTCGCAGGGAGTTGCTTTGCTCTGAAGTGTTTTAGTTTCACAAAGTACAAACAAAAATCGTGGCCAAATTAAAACCTGTTGTAAAATTATGAGGAAAAAATGACTTCAATGCAGGATATCAACGAAAGTGATTTTTTTTTTATTTTTCAAAAAACTGAAATAGACAGACTTGTGGGTAAAAATGGTGAAAAAAGGAACTCTGGGAATCCTCTTGTCAGAGGCATTCAAAATAGAGAGTCTCCGTCTTGAATAGGGACTGGATAAAATACGGCTGAGACCTACTGGACTGCATTCCCAGGAGGTTAGGCATTCTACATCACAGGATGAGATAGCCAGTACTGTCTCACCTGTCTTTGTGAAGAGGCCACCGAACAGGCTTTGTGTGAGCAATAAAGCTGTTTATTTCACCCGGGTGCAGGCGGGCTGAGTCTGAAAACAGAGTCAGCAAGCATGGTGGGATTATCGTTAGTTCTTATAGCTTTGGGGATAGGCGGTGGAGTTAGGAGCAATGTTTTGCAGGCAGGGGGTGGATCTCGCAAAGTACATTCTCAAGGGTGGGGAGAATTACAAAGAGCCTTTTTAAGGGTGGGGAGGATGACAAAGTACATTGATCAGTTAGGGTGGGGCAGGAACAAATCACAGTGGTGGAATGTCATCAGTTAAGGCTATTTCCACTTCTTTTGTGGATCTTCAGTTGGTTCAGGCCATCTGGATGTCTACGTGCAGGTCACGGGGATATGGTGGCTTAGCTTGGGCTCAGAGGCCTGACATTCCTGTCTTCTTATATTAATAAGAAAAATAAAACAAAATAGTGGTAAAGTGTCGGGGCAGTGAAAATTTTGGGGGATGGCATGGAGAGATAACGGGCGACGTTTCTCTGGGCTGCTTTGAGCAGGATTAGGGGTGGCGTGGGAACCTAGAGTGGGAGAGATTAAGCTGAAGGAAGATTTTGTGGTAAAGGATGATATTGTGGGGTTGTTAGAAGAAACGTTTGTTGTATAGAATTATTGGTGATGGCCTAGATATGGTTTTGTATGAATTGAAAAAAGAATGGAATAAGACAAGGAGAAAAATAGACATTAAAGGACTAAGAATTGGGAGGACCCAGGACATCCAATTAGAGAGTGCCTAAGGAGGTTCAGCATAGCCCTGCCAGCAAAGATTATTTCTTTACTTTAAGAGGGAGTTAAGAGTGGCAGTTTAGGGATAGTACCAGGAGATATCAGCTGTGATGGCTTGGAGAAACACTATAAACCAGCAATGTAAACAAGTTAGGGCATTTATGAGGAGTTGAGAACGGTGAATAAAAGTGTGACTAGACAGAAGACATAGGGATGACAAGTTTTTTGGGGCACAGTCCAAGTTGGTCTGGTGTCTGGAATGAGACTGGGGCCTAATAAAAAGGAGCATCTATACAGGAGCTTAAATGGGCTGTACCCTGTAGCATCCGAGGACAGGCCCGAATTCTGAGAAGGGCAAGAGGTAAAAGAATTGTCCAGTCCTTTTTAAGTTGGTGACTGAGCTTGGTGAGGTGTGTTTTTAAAAGACCATTAGTCCATTCTACTTTTCCTGAAGATTGAGGATGGTAAGGGATATAAAGCTTTCACTGTATACCAAGAGCCTGAAAAACTGCTTGGGTGATTTGACTAATAAAGGCCAGTCCGCTATGGGAAGGCCAAACTGAGGAATGATGTCTGACAGAAGGGAAGAAATGACCATGGTGGCCTTCTCAGACCCTGTGGGAAAGGCTTCTACCCACCCAGTGAACGTGTCTACCCAGACCAAGAGGTATTTTAGTTTCCTGACTCGAGGCATGTGAGTAAAGTCAATTTGCCAGTCCTGGGCGGGGCAAATCCCCGAGCTTGATGTGTAGGGAAGGGAGGGGGCCTGAGAAATTCTTGAGGAGTAGTAGAATAGCATATGGAACACTGAGAAGTGATTTTCTTGAGGATAGATTTCCACAATGGAAAGGAAATGAGAGGTTCTAAGAGGCGGGCTGGCGGCTTGCAACCTATATGGAAGAGGTTATGAAATGATGATAGAATAGAATGGTCCTGTGAGGCTGGAAGGAGATATTTCCCTCGGTCCAAGAACCATTTGCCTTGTGTGGAAGAGATCGATAGGTGGAAGTTTCAGTGGGAGAGTAGGCAGGAGTGACCAATGAGAAGGAGAAAAACTGACCGTGAGGGACAGAAGTTGGAATGCTAGCTGCTTTTTAGCTACCTTATCAGCATAAGCGTTGCCCTGAGCGACAGGATCTGATGCCTTTTGATGGCCCTTGCAGTGAATGATTCCAGCTTCCTTTGGAACTAAAGTAGCCTTGAGAAGAGTTTTTATTTAAGAGGAATTAATGATGGAGGACCCTTGTCTAATGAGGAAACTTCTTTCTGCCCATATAACAGCATGGTGGGGCAGGATATGGAAGGCATATTTAGAGTCAGTATAAATATTGACGTGTAGTCCCTTTGCAAGAGTGAGGGCTCAAGTTAAGGCAATGAGTTCAGCTTGCTGAGAGGTAGTGGAGCGGGACAGAGCAGTAGCATCAGTGATAGATGTGGAAGATACTACAGCATAGTCTGCCTTTGCTGGTTTGTGGCGATTAGGCCTAGTGGAACTACCATCAATAAACCAAGTGTGATCAGGGTGAGGAATAGGAAAGAAGGAAACATGAGGAAACGGAGTGAATGTCAGGTGGATCAGAGAGATACAGTCATGGGGGTCAGGTGTGGTATCCGGAATAATGTGGGAGGCCAGATTAAAGTCCAGGCCAGGAACAATGGTAATTGTGGGAGACTCAACAAACAGTGAGTACAGCTGAAGGAGCTGGGGAGCAGAAAGTATATGTGTCAGGTGTGAGGAAGAAAATAGATTTTGGAAGTTATGAGAACTGTAGAGAGTGAGTTGAGCATTGTTTGTGATTTTGAGGGCCTCTGAAATTATTTGGGCGGCAGCAGCCACTGCACGGAGACATGAGGGCTAGGCTAAAACAGTAAGGTCAAGTTGTTTGGACAGAAAGGCTACAAGGCATGGTCCTGACTCTTGTGTAACAACTCCAATCACACAACCCTGCACTTTGGCTGTGTGTAATGAAAAGGGTTGGGATGAGTTAGGGAGAGCTACTGTGGGGGCAGCTTCTAGGGCTGATTTTAAGGAACAGAAAGAGGAGTGGTGAAAGGATTTAGGATCTGTGGGGTCAGCTAGGTTTGGTTTTGTGAGTTTATATAACGGTTTGTTAGGATGGCAAAACCAGGTATCTAAAGGTGAAAGTATCCTACCATGCCCAGGAAGGAAAGGAGTTGTTGTTTTGTAGTGGGGGGTTGGGGTTTGGGAGATTAGCTGGACACGATCAACAGGGAGAGCACATGTGTTTTCATGAAGAATTATGATGAGATAGGTAATGAATGAAGAAGAAATTTGGGCTTGACTGAAGCAATGGGGCTGTCTGTGAAGCCTTGTAGCAGTACAGTCCAGGTAATTTGCTGAGCTGATGAGTGTCAGGGTCAGTCCAAGTGAAAGCAAAGAGAGGCGGGGATGAAGGGTGCAAAGGAATAGTAAAGAAAGCATGTTTGAGATCCAGAACAGAATAATGGGTTATGGAGGGGGTGTGGAGGGAGGTATTGAGGATAGGAGAGTATATGGGTTTGGCACCACAGGGTGGACAGGCAAGACAATTTGGTTGATAAGGCACAGATCCTGAACTAACCTGTAAGGCTTGTCTGGTTTTCGGACAGGTAAAATGGGGGAATTGTAAGGAGAGTTTATAGGCTTTAAAAGGCCATGCTGTAACAGGCAAGTGATAATAGGCTTTAATCCTTTTAAAGCGTGCTGTGGGATGGGATATTGGCGTGAATGGAGTAAGGGTGACTAGGTTTTAATGGGATGGTAAGGGGTGCATCATTTGTTGCCAAGGAGGGAGTGGAGGTATCCTATACTTGTGGCTTAAGGTGGGGGATACAAGAGGAAGACATAAGGAGGCTTTGGGTTGGGAAGAAGGGTGGCAATGAGATGTGGCTGTAGCCCAGGAATAGTCAGGGAAGCAGATAATTTAGTTAAAATGTCTCAACCAAAAAAGGGAACTGGGCCAGTGGGGATACCTAAAAAGGAGTGCATAAAAGAATATTGTCCAAGTTGGCACCAGAGTTGGGAAGTTTTAAGAGGTTTAGCAGCCTGACCATCAATACCCACAATGGTTATGGAGGCAAGGGAAACAGGCCCTTGAAAAGAAGGTAATGTGGAGTGGGTAGCCTCCGTATTGATTAAGAAAAGGATGGACTTACCCTCCACTGTGAGAGTTATCTGAAGCTCGGTGTCCGTGATGGTCTAGGGGGCTTCTGAGGTGATTGGACAGCATCAGTCTTCAGCCACTAAGCTGAGAAGATCTGGGAAGGAGTCAGTCAGAGAGCCTTGGGCCAGAGTTCCAGGGGCTCTGGGAGTGGCTGCCAGGTGAGTTGAACAGTCTGATTTTCAGTGGGGTCCTGCACAGATGGGACATAGCTTAGGAGGAATCCCGGGCTGCAGGCATTCCTTGGCCCAGAGGCGAGATTTCCGGCACTTGAAGGAAGATCCCAGGGGAGGAGGTCCTGAAGGAACGCCTGATCACTGTGGCTTAGGCATTTGAAGTTCTTGTGTGCTGGAGATGTGGCTGGGGTTTCTGGAGGCAAGGAATTGCAACTCAGAAATACATTGCTACTTGGCTGTCTCTACTGTATTATTGTACAACTTGAAGGTGAGTTTAATTAAGTCCTGTTGTGGGGTCTGAGGGCCAGAATTTAATTTTTGGAGCTTTATTTAATATCGGGAGCAGATTGGGTAATAAAATAAAATGCATATTGAGAATAAGACGGCCTTCTGACCTTTCAGGGTCTAGGGCTGAAAAGCGTCTCAGGGTTGCTGCTAAACGGGCCATGAGCTGGGCTGGGTTTTTATATTTGATGAAAAACAGCCTAAACACTAACTGATTTGGGAGAGGTCAGATAAAGAAAAAGGAGCATTAACCTTGACTATGCCTTTAGCTCCAGCCACCTTTAAGAGGAAATTGCTGGGCAGGTGGGGGAGGGTTAGTCATGGAACAAAACTGTAAGCCGGACCGACTGGGTATATGGAGGGGAAGTGATAAAATGATTATAGGGTGGGGGAGCGGAGGCTGAGGAAGAATTGAGATCTAGCTCGGCCTGGCAATGAGCAGCTGGGGAGGAGGGGAGAGGTCAGATGGGTCTGTAGAAAAGGAAGACTGGAAAGAGGAAAGACTCAGCGACGCTTGGGGTTGGGACTGAGGGGACAGGCAGGAGGGAAAGAAGGACGATTTGGGACAAATTGCACTGGGAACAGAGACTAGGGAGGGACTGATGTGTAAAAGAATGCCTGGACGTCAGGCACCTCAGACCGTTTGCCCATTTTATGACAAGAATTATTTAGATCTTGTAGGATGGAAAAATCAAAAGTGCCGTTTTCTGGCTACTTGGAACTATTGACAAGTTGGTATTAGGGTCAAGCAGTATTGCAGAAGAAAATAACATGTTTAAGTTTTAGGTCAGGCGAGAGTTGAAGAGGTTTTAAGTTCTTGAGAACACAGGCTAAGGGAGAAGAAGGGGGAATGAGGGGCGGAAGGTTGCCCATAGTGAAGGAGGCAAGTTTAAAGAGAAGGGTAGAGACACGGAGAGAAGGGGTGGGGGGTGTTTGCTCCCCAGGAAAGTGGAGAGGGGTGGGAGGTGCTTGCCCCCAGGAAAGTGGAGAAGGGATGGGTAGAGACACAGAGAGAAGGGGTGGGGGGTGCTTACCACTGAAGATATTCTATCCACTTCAAGAGAGACTTAAGGGTGGCCATTTGAGGTAAAACCAGGAGCCAGTAAATACCAAGTGATGGCTTAGCTTGGACTCAGAGGCCTGACAAGGGCAAGATACAGGTTGCAAAGAACTTGCCAATAAAACAGGTTGCGGTAAAGAAGCCAGCCAAAACCCACCAAAACTGAGATGGCAATGAAAGTGACCTCTGGTCATCCTCGCTGCTCATTATAAGTGAGTTATAATGCATTTGCATGCTAAAAGACACTCCCACCAGTGCCAAGACAGTTTACAAATGCCATGCCAACATCAGAAAGTTATCATATATGGTCTAAAAAAGGGAGGAATCC
The DNA here is from genome assembly GCF_009764315.1 of Trachypithecus francoisi. NCBI lineage: Eukaryota > Metazoa > Chordata > Mammalia > Primates > Cercopithecidae > Trachypithecus > Trachypithecus francoisi. The sequence continues at coordinate 7,401,786 of NW_022681471.1, forward strand.
TCAGTTCTGGGAATTGCTGGCCTGGCCTCTTTCCCAAAAAACTCATGAATAATCCACCCCTTGTTTAGCATATAATCAATAATTAACTTCAAACATTCTTAGTTGGTCGGTCCATTTTGCTATTCAGCCTATGGAGTAGCCATTTTTTTTATTAATTTGCTTTCTTAATAAACTTGCTTTTACTTTACTCTATGGACTTGACCTGAATTCATTTTTGCACAAGGTCCAAGAACCATCTCTTGGGGTCTGGATCAGGGTCCCTTTCCAGTAACTCCCTCATTCATAAAAGCAAAGAGAACACTAACATAAATGGTCAGAATTGACATTTTCAGAACTCCACAGATTAACCAAAGGAGTGCAAAACTCCAGGGAGTGTTTATTAAATGAATATGACTGAATCTAAGTAAGAAGATGCATTCAATGGCATTGATAGATATGAGTTCTAAATTTCTCTGCAAAGAATCAACATGTCCCTATGTTCAACTCTTTGCCTTCTACTTTTAAACTTAACTTTCTCGTAAAGCAACCTTTTTCGATCACCCGCTCCACCCTGACTCATTCTCCATCCTGACTCATTCCGATTTCCTGCTTGCTCTGTCAGAACCATTTTTCCCACCAAACCACTCACCCCGTCACTCTCTTTAAATTAGCCAATCAGAATTAGTGTAGCCTGTGCTGTCTAACTGTAGCCAATAGGGGACCGACACAGCAGCAGGGACCACGTGCATCAGGAATAAGAACCCTTTCCCCTCTCTTGCCCAGGTGTGTGCTCACCATTGCTCCATCTGTGAGGGTGCACCCTTCTATAGAAGTAAATTGCCTTGCTGAGAAGAAAAAAAGAAAATTTTATATTCGAGTGCTATTTCTTTTGTGGCACCAAAACTTTATTTATAACAGCATTGTAACTTGTCCTATTTCCACCCCTTTTCTCCAGCTTTGGAGCAAAATAAATATCAATAGCCTGAAATCATAGTGAAAACCAGCAGCTTGAAGCTAGTGGGAAGGGAAAGAACAGGGTTGAAGCCACTTTGAAGATCCATTCCCAGAGGTTGTCATTAATTGAGCTATGTGGTGACTACCTGAAAGATCTCACTCCAAGGTTATTTTTCATTGACCTGACTCAGGTCTCACACAGTGGAAAAAGTTCTTTTCCTGAGGGCATTTGTCTGAAACCTCTATGGGTGATTGCTTAACTCCACAGTGACCCAAGGCAGTGAAAAATAATTTAGGCCAAACAATAAACAAAAAGTTCAAAGAAATAGTGGGGAATAAGATGTCCATTGGAGTTTGATAAACCCTAACATATTTATGGGGATCTAGAAGGTCATACATATAATAGGAGTATGTGTGCATGCTCAGAAGACACTTGAGAAGACCCTAAACTCTCACCTCTTATTACTATGAGTCTCTGAGTACAAGCAGGAATTCAAGGCTAAAGCAGAGTTGTAAACTACCTAAGTGGAGAAGTCCCAGCCAAACATGCATGCTGAGTACCTCATCAAAGACTGGGGACTTGTTGGTGGCAGGCATTTTAAACACCTGTTTTCAATTATTGGGTGACCACTAAGCTAATGGAGCAGAAACTTCAATGCCTACACATAACAAAGAATATAAATCTTATAAAATTAATTCAGGAATGCCAATAAAGAAACAACAACCTTGGAGAGAAAGTAGAATCTTGTCAAATTCATGATACCTTATGACTTAAAATGTTACATTTTCAATAAAAATCGTGAGACACACAAAGAAACCAGAAAGTATGGCCAATACATAAGAAAAAATTTATAAAATCTATAGAAACAGTTGCTGAGGAAACCCAGATGTTGGACTTTCTAGACAATGATTTTGAACCAGCTATTTAAACTATATGCAAAGAAGTAAATAAAACCATCCCTAAAGACCCAAAGGAAAGTATGACTGAAATAACTCATGAAATAGAGAACATCCAAAAATAGATAGAAATTACTTAAGAAAAAAAATCAGACATTCTGGAGTTGAAAAACACAATAACTAAAATAAATTCACATACGGCTCTCAGAGGAAAGAAGCAGCAGAGGAAAGCCTGTGAACTTGAACATAGGAAAATTGAGATTGTAAAGTTTGAGGGAGAGAAGGAAAACAGAGTGAAGAAAATAAACAGAACCTCAGAGATCAGTGAGATACAATCATGTAACATAACACTGGGAGTTGCACAAGAAGAAAGATAAATTAACAGAGTATTTAAAGAAAAATGGCCCCAAACACCAAACATTTAGTTAAAACAATCTTCACATTAAAGAGGCTCAGAAAACTACAAGTAAGATAATCCCTAAAAGATCCACTCCTAGAAATTTCATTAACATAATGGAAAAAGAGAAACAGATAATATGCAAAGAAGCAACTCAGGACATAAAAGGAGGCTTCAATATTATTAAGAGCTGATTTTCATTTGGAAGCCAAAGATGTCTAAAGGCACTGGGATGGCTTGTTCAAAATGCTGAAAGAAAACGGCCATCAGCTAAGAATACTATATCCAACATAGTATCCTCCAAAATTGAAGTAGAAATAAAATATTCCCCAATTTTTTTTTAAACTGAGAGAATTTATTGCAGCAAATATGTCAAACAAGGAATAGTAAAGTGAGTCCTTCAGGATGAAATGTAAGGGCGCTATACAGTAAATCAAATCCACATGAAGAAACAAAGAACACCAGTAAAGGTAATGACACAGGTAAATATAAAAGACAGTATAAATGCAGATTTTGTTTGCAACTTTTAAAATCCTTATGTGATTAAAAGATAACTTGATGAAGCAATAAATATAAATCTGTATTGATGTGTACAATGTGTACACTGTATATGAAGATACAATTTGTATGTCAATAAATTCATGAAGGAGGAGAGGAAATAAGGAAATAAAGCCATGCAGGGGTAAAAATTTTGCATACTGTTACAGTTAAGTTGGTATTAATCCAACTAGATTATTGTAAATTTACATTTCAATTCTCATCCTCAAGGCAATCACTAAGCCTATATATTGATTGGGAACATAATATTATCACAATATCAATTAACCTTAAAATCTTTATAAGTTTAGTACCCTACCTGTAGCTGCCAAGATGATAATCAAGTTCAAGCTGTGGTCTTCTGCTCCTAAAATCAACCCTGGAGAACAATAGAAGGGAGAAATTTATTATGCATAAATATGTGTGTGTATACATATATACACACACACACACACACATATGCATGTGTGTATGTATGCATATCTATATATACACACATGTGTGTGCATGTGTGTGTATGTACAGCAAAATCAAAACAATAAAGCATGGGAAACTCCTCCATGAAACTGGACACTGTGTTGAACTTGTATTTGCGGTGGGAGAAGTGAGATACTTCAATAAAGTCAGTGAGAGTACTTACACTACAGAAGAAAGCATGAGACAGGTTAGGTAGGAGGAAAGTTTTCTTATTTCTTTCCCTGATTCATTTCAAAGATAAAGATGGAATCTGAGACTCAGATGCCAGTAGCCATTGGATAATACCAGAACGTCAAGAAAGATTTAGTTGTTTCAAGCAGTATGACTCCAGAGACTATAATAATAATTTCAAACTATTTTAGTGGTTAAGTACCTGTCTTTAAAAAAAATAAAATAAAAGATAAAGAATAGAATAGAAATATTGCAGTGAATAATGCATAGAGTGCGTATATATGTTTATACATATATAGGTATGTATATGTGTACATATAGGTATATATGTATATATTTGTGTGTGTGCATATATAATACACACACACAGAAGGTCACTGAAATACAATATTTGGACATATAACTCCTTGACTTTACAGGGGGTTTGTTGAAAAATTAAATCAATTTTCTACTTATGGTATTTTTGGCTTATGATCGGTTTATTGAGATATCCCATGAGATTTGTGGAAGATCTGTATATAAAATTTCACATAGAACTATATATGAATATATATATAATCTATACATATAATTGAGATGTAAAAAAATGAAATCACTGCATCACTGAGCTGAACTATATGCAATGCTAGATAATCTCAAAAGGATAAGACCTTCCTAAATCATGCTGCTAAGCCTTTTTTTGGACAGAAAATGTTTAGAACAAAAAGTTTTTCTTCCTGCTTGGGCGACAGTGAGACTCTGTCTAAATAATGTTTTCCAAAGCCTAAATCTGTCTGGTACAGAGAACCCATATGAAGATGTGATTTTTCTCTGACAATCTATAACATGTCATGGGTGCTGCAGCTTTGCCTTTAGTATTAACTCTGAGTCCTGAGACTATTATCTGAAGTGCTTGTGGCTGAACAAATGCTCAGAGTTGGTGGGGAGGAGAGACACTTCTCTCAGGAAGCTTCTAATCAAGGATCCAGAATGGGTCCTTTGGCTTTTGATTAAAAGCCAAACTGGGTCCCTCAGGTTCTCTACACATCTATGCCTCTACCATATTTTCACCCCAGCATCCTATTACTCTCTACTTTTCTCTCACCTCATCCATAATGAGAGCTCAGTAAATACTTGGAACTCAAAGAGGAGCAGGTACCAATACCCAAGAGTACCTTTTGGACTGTCTCCGGTCTCAGTAGAAGTGATAATAAAGCAATGGTCCTCAGGCCCTTTTTAAAAAGAGAAAATTCAGCCACCACCATGGGTTTGAGAAAGGGTAAGTAACAACTTTAAAATCATATTCTGATTCAGGAATGTAGGACTGCAAGAGACTAACCCATAGGTTAAATGGACCCCCACATAAGCCCAAAGCAGCTAGTGGTCTGTGAAACATTGGAGAACCACTCTTGCAGCGTAAGTCAAGCTTACCCAGCTGGGATATATGAGGCCCAGGGCAGCTTTGACTGTGGCCCAACAAAAATTTGTAAGCTTTCTTAAAACATTATGAGATTTTTTGTGGCTTATTTTTTTTAGCTCATCAGCTATTCTTAATGTTAGTGTATTTTATGTGTGGCCCAAGACACAATGTGGCTCAGGGGAGCAAAGAAAGAGATTGTACACCCGTGGGATAAGTAATAAAGAAAAAAAGCAGCCACCCTTGAGTGTGTTCTATGTTAGAGGCACTTAATATACAGACTGCTATGTAAGCTTAGGAACAAATCTGAGAAGCAGGTACATTTATGACAATTTCATCTCTTAAGAATATGAGGAAAATGAGATAAAAAGAGATTGAATAACTTCCCTAACTTTACACTCTCAGGAATAGGAAGTTAGGATTGCCAGCCAGGTCTCTATGAACAGTAGATTCAGTGCCTCTTGCTCTTTTCTTAACTGTGAAGATCTGGTATAGCCTATGAACCCTTCTAAGACTAATACTTTTAAGTATATAACATAAAATACATCAGATTCCAAAGGAAAAATAATATTTATATTTTATTTTAGTTATTTAAAAATAAATGTAGGATATAGTAACATGTGCTTCTTTAGTAATGTTTTAAATAACAAGATCTAGGGACAGGTCTAATAAGTACTACACTTCCAAAGTAACAATGAAAGTGAATAATATTTTGAGATATCTGTAATACCAGTACAGCTATATGAAAATGCCTATAATTTCTATTGAAGACAAAAATCACACATTTGCTAATACAACTGTGCTTAGTTGCCTATATTCATATTGGAAGGAAATGCTGAACTTCAAGTAAATGTTAATAAAACAAAGATGTATGCCCTTTTCCTCATCCCAGTTACTGAACTCTTTGAATTCCATCCACAGATCCTAGGATAAAAACTCATGCTCCAGAGTTATCCTTTTCACGAGGATGATACATGGCCTTCAACTAGAAAGAGTAAACCCTAGTAGTCTGCTTGCTTATAACTGACATTCTATGACTTTCACCAGTATAATGTAAAAACAGAAAGCAATGTGTCTTTGTCAAACCAATATATGAAAAACTGGGCATTAAATTGATACTTGCCCAAAGCACTCTTTTCAGGAAGATGCACTCCATTCCCATGGGTCATTTTGATTTTCGTGCTTAAACAGTTAGACCACCGCTCTGTCTCTTAACTAGTCTTTAATTTGATCTCTTCGAGTATGTCTCTTCTTTCCTCAGTTGCAGTTGCCAATCTCCTTCATTCTTCTGAAGCCCTAGTCCACCTCACTCTCAGATTCTAGTTAAGAAGCTCTGGGCCCCTCTTACTTCACTTTTCAAGTTTAAGTCCGCCATGTGATTTTCTCTCTCTCCCTTCTCTTTCTGCTCTCCTTTTCTATCATTCTTCTTATGTCATCAGATTATTTGGCTCTTCTTAAAATAATACTCAACCATCTATTTTTCAAAATAATAAAAAAACCCTTGGATTAGTCCACACTCTCAGGATAAAATCCATGAAAAGATAAACTGTGTTTTCTTTTCACTAATTTCCTGATGCAGACCTCCTCCTGACCCTTTTGAAATGTGACTTCTATCTATCCACATCACTCTACTTATATTGCTCTACTAAAATCTCTGAAAACTTTATAATTTCCAAGTTCAACATCGTTTACTGTCTCTTCACTTGCCTGGGATTGTCTGCATTATTTTGTACTGCTCTTCTCAGCTGGTCCCTTCCCCTTCCTTAATATTCTTCCCTCCAATTCAATGACACGTTTGCTTTCTCCCTGTCCTACTTATGAATCTCATAATAGAAACAGTGTAGTTGAAGCTGTGTGAGACAATAATAATGAATAAAAGCAAAAACTCATATAGTGTTCAAAATATCCCAGATTCTGTTAAATACATATATATACACATTATATTAATATATAACTTATGAATATAGTACAGCATCATATAAACATGGAACTCTCTGAGGCTTTGTATAAGAATACAATGTTGCATGTATGTATGTATACATATAAATTTAATATATAGCATATATTATATATAGTTATATATAAAGATAATAAATATATAGCCAATTAAATATACATATTTTATATATAATATATGAATATAGTTATAAATGTATATATATTAATTTTTAGAGATGCATTTACACATGTTTGCATAAATGTGTGTGTACATGCACATCTAATCCTCATAACAGCCATATGAAATATATACAATTATTTTCTCAGTTTTATAGATACAGAAACTGAGGCACAGAGAGACTGGCTGACTTGCCCAAGATCACAGAGCTGGTAAACTGTTGAGCTAGGATTCAAACTGGTGTCTTTTGAGTAAAGGTCCCATGTCTGTAACTATATTACTCTACAATGTAGGTTCAGTTTCCAGAGAGAGGACGATAGAGATAGTAGATGACCTGCCATGCATCCCAGACATTGTGTCTCAAACGGAAGCCTCTTTTTCCTGAATAACACAGGCCTTCAGTGAAGACCTATTTTATGGTGAAACTTTCATGATTCTGACAGGTTGATAATTTTCCCAGGTCCAAGTTTTAACTTCATTTGAGATCTTTCTTCTGTTCTCCTGGTCAGATACCAGCAGTGGTGATATATTTTGCCACTTCTGCCTCCTTCCCTTTTTCTCTAATGTTATTCCAGGTCAGGCCCATGCTTTCTAACTCCTGGACTATAGCAACAGCCTTCTATTTGGACTCTTTTTGCAGAAAATCAAAGAAAAAAACAAAAGGAAAAAAAAGCCCAGAAGAGGAATGAGAGAGAAAGAGGGGGAGGAGTGAGAGAGAGAGAACTTTGCCCATAGTGACACAGGGATAAGAAATACAGAGGACTTTTTATCAGAAATCATGGAAGCAAGAATAGAGTAAAATATAATATTTAAAGCGTTGAAAGAAAAAGAAAACACAAACCTAGAAATTTATACACAGCAAAACTCTCCATCAATAGTAAAATAGAAGTAAAAACTTTCTAAAACAAAACCCATAGAAGAAATAAGAGAATATACTTGTTTATACCCAAATGGTTTTTGACAAAGGCACCAAGAAATTTATTAGGGAAAAGACAGCCTCTTCAATAACTTGTGCTGGGAAAACTGAGTATATATATATGAGAAAAATGAAACTACACAACCTATCTCTCACCATATACAAAAATCAACTCAAACTGGATTAAAGACTTAAATGTAAGACTCAAACTAGAAAACTACTACAAGAAAGCAGAGAAGAAATGCTTCAGGAAACATGTCTTGACAAAGCTTTTACGGGTAAGACTGCAGAAGTACAGACAACAAGGACAAAAATAGAAAAATGGAATTACACCAAATTAAAAACCTTCTACATAGCAAAGAAAATAATCAACAGAGTGAAGAGACAACCTTCAAAATGGGAGAAAATATTTTCAAACTATCCATTTTACAAGGCATTAATAAAGAGTATACACAAAATACCCACACATTTCAACATCAACAGACCAAATAATACAATTTAAAAATAAGAAAGAATCTGAGTAAATATTTCTTGAAAGAAGACATACAATGGTATATGAAATAACACTCAACATCACTAGCTATCAGGAAAATTCAATTCAAAACAATAATGAATGTCTATTATCAAAGAAAAACACATGCTCCTGACTATGTGGAAAAAAATGGAAACTCTTATATTCTGTCCAAATTATATTATTATAAGGGAAACAAAAAAAAGCACTGATAAAAAACCACTGGAAAGGGATTTTTAAAAATGATGAAATATTCCATTTTCGTAATTTAGAAGTCCCAATGTTGTTAGTATGTCATCTGTTTCCAATTTGTTCATAGATTCAATGAAATTCCAATCAAAATTCCAGGAAGCTATGTTTTAGACATCAAAATACTCTAGAGTTTACATGAAAAAGCAAACAGTTAGAATAGCCAACATAATATTGAAGAAAAAGAACAAAATTACAGAGCTCACATTACCCAATTTATCATGTTTATGTGTTGGTATATTTTAAGTCCTCTCTTCTAGCTATTTTTAAGACTACAGTACATTGTTTTTAAATATAGTCACCCTACTGTGCTATTGAACACTAGAACTGATTCCTTCTATCTAACTGTAGGTTTGGACACATTAACTAATCTCTCTTCAATCTCAGCCCCCTTGTCACAATTCTGAACCTCTATTAACTGTCATTCTACTCTCTATGAGATAAACATTTTTAGCTCCCACACATGAATTAGAAGTTTGTCTTTCTGTGCTTGGCTTATTTCATTTAACATAATAACCTTCAGTTTCAACCATGTTGCTGCAAAAGACAGGATTCTATTTTTTTTCTATGCATGAATAGCATTTGATTGTGTATCTATACCACATTTTCTTTATCCATTTATTCATTGATGGACACTTGGATTGGTTCCACATCTTGGCTATTGTGAACAGTGTTGCAATACACATGGAGTGTAGGTGTTCCTTTGATATAATGATTCAGGAAATTTCGTTCTTTGTTGCTTGTAATAAAAATAGTATAGCCTCTTGGAAGATAGTATTGTATAATTCTATTTATACCATGTTCTGGAAAAAGTACAACTGTAAGTACATCAAAAACCGTAGGGTTAGGGAGTGAGGAGGGTATAATATTTTACTACAAAGGGGACACACTGGGGAATTTTAGGCTGATGGAAATGTTTTGTATGATTTTTGGGTGGTAGATATAGGAATCTGTACATTTATTAAAATACATACAACTTTCATGTTGCATGTCATGGTTAACTTTCATGTATGCAATTTAAAAAATCAACCAGGGATTACATTTTTAAATGGATCCCTGACTCCTTTGAGCAGAAGAGATTTTACAAGGGTAAATCTGGATAAAGAGGCACCAGTAAGGAAGTTACTGCTATAGTTTATTTGAGAGATGATGGTAGTTTCACTCACAGCAGTGATAATGAAAATGGACTGCAGTGGATAGATTTGGAATGGATTTTAGAGGCTAACAGAACAGAATGGTTTGATGGATTGGATGAAAGTAAAGGAAAGGAGAGGAATAAAGGTCATCAATAAAAATCTTGCCACCTTTCATATTAATAGAAATAAATTAAGCCATGATTAACTTTTTCATAGATTACTGTGAGAATTTTTTTGTATTTTCTAACCTCCAATTCCAAGACAGATTTCTGGTTGTTTATGTGCTGGAAAAAGAGGAGTTCACCCTACCATGACTGGAATCTCCCTAGCCAGTATGGGGAAGAAGGTAGGCCTCTACTTCCATCACCTGTGGGCAATCTGTCACCACTTCCTAGTCAGGAAAGTGTTCTTGGGCCTGTTCAAGCTGTCCATAGTCAGAACAACATTACCCTGTCATGCTTTCCTGGAAGAGTACTGCCCATCTTATATTTCTTGGATCCCCAGAGCTCCAAAGACCATCACGGGGACTGGTAGCTTGGGAGGTCATTGGCCTCATATCATTGGCCCAGGTTGCTTTGATCCCAAATCAGCACTAAGTTTTTGGTTCTGCTCTTTGAAAATGAAGATTCATAAAGGTAGTAAGGCCATCTATGTATAAGAATAAGGTCAAGAGGAGCTGCCATTTCCCCTCTTCCTCCCACATACATCATCTCCACTCCTTCTGTTACTGACTTGACAGATTGGAATCAGTGCCTCAGATGATTCCAGTCCTTTCTCTTGCAGTATTATTGATCCTCTAATTGGCCCATAATGGTGGGTTCCTTTTATTTCATTTGTATGAATTTATGAGGTACTAATGCAATTTTGTTACATGCATAGATTTACTAGTGGTGAAATCAGGGCGTTTAAGGTATCCATCACCCGAACAAGGTACATTGTACCCATTAAGTAATTTCACATTATCCATCTTCTCCCACTCTGTCCCCCTTCTGAGTCTTAATTGCCTATTATACTACACACTACATCCATGTGTACACATTATTTAACTCCTATTTGTAAGTGAGAACACACTATTGGCTTTCTTCATGATTGAATATGAGAAAGTCCACTTTGCTTTTTTATATAATTTTATGTAGGTTTTAAATTTTTTATGATAAACATGTTATTGTCACAATCTAGTATAGGTACATAAGAAGGTGTTTTGGGTGACTCCTTCTTAGTTTCCAGTGGTCTGTTTCTCAATGCCTGTGTGCCTAAACTGCAAAATCTCATTATTAAAACTTTTGAGTAATCCTTACACTCTGGTAAAATTGTTACATTTAGCTTCTATTTTCTCAAGAGTGTCTTGGCTATGCTCGACCATAGGCATAACTTTAAATTTTAGAATCATCATATGAAGTTTACACACACATTTGCATACAAAGTTGGTTCCTTAAAATTGGCATTGCAATCAACCTGTAGATAAATTTTCAGGAGAACTAACATATTTACAATATATGTGTTAGGCTGTTCTCACATGCTACAAACAAATATCTGGGACTGGATAACTTATAAAGAAATAAGGTTTATTGGCTCCCAGTTCTGCAGGCTGTACAGGAAGCATGATGCTGGTATCGGCTTGGCTTCTATAGAGGCCTCAGGAAACTTACAATCATGGTGGAAGTTGAAGGTAGAGAAGACCCATCCCATGGCCAGACAGGAGGAAAAGAGAGAGAAGTGAGGTGCTACACGCTTTTAAATGACCAGATTGAGTTCGAGCTCACTATTGCGAGAACAGTACCAAGAAGATGATACTAAAACATTTATGAGAAATCTGCCCCATGATCCAATCACCTCTGACCAGGCTCCACCTCCAACATTGGGGATTACACATTGACATGAGATTTGGGTGAAGACACAGATTCAAACCATATCAATATGAAATTTTAATATCTATTAACGTATATAGTTTTAAACTATTGTAGGGGAGAAGAGTGGAGTTAAATGATGGACTAGAAGGCTCCAATAATCACCTCCCCTGCAAGCATACCAATTTAACAACTATCTGCACAAAAAAAAGTACCTTCATTAAGAACCAAAAATCAGCTGAGCACTCATAGTACATGCTTTTAATTTTGTATTGCTGAAAGAGGCATTGAAGAAGGTAGGAACAGTATTGGATTACCTACGTCACTGCTCCTACATCTCTGGGCAGTGGCTGTGTGGCGTGGGGAGAATCTGAGTGCTTGGGAGAGGGTGAGCACAACAATGTGAGACAATGCATTGAATTAAGTGCTGTCCTGTCATGGCAGAAAGCAAAACTAGGCTGAACTCCACTGATGCCTGCACACAGAGAAAATATTTAAACCAGCCCTTTCCAGAGGGGAATGGCCATTCCAACAGTTGGAACTTGAGTACCAGCAAGCCTTGCCACCATAGGCTAAAGTGCTCTGCGGCTGTAAGTAAACTTGAAAGGCAGTCCAAGCCACAGGGACTACAACTTCTAGGCAAATCTTATGGCTGAATTGGGATAAGAGCCAGTGGAATGAGGGGGAATGCAAGCTATTGAGACATCAGCTAGGGTGGCTAAGGGAGTGCTCCCTCAATCCCATGCTGCACAGCTTGTAGTCCCAAAAGAGACTCCGTCCTTCCACTTGAGGAGAGTAGAAGGAAGACCAAATAAGACTTTATCATGCATCTTGGATACTGTTTCAGACATAGAAGAATAGGGAATTGGGCAGAGTCATGAGGTCCCCATTCCAGGCCCAAGTTCCCAAATGACATTTCAAGACAAACCCTGGGCCAGAGGAAACCAACATCTGTGAAGGAAAGGATCCAGTCCTGGCAGGATCTACCACCTGCTGAGTAAAGGCCCTTGGGTCCTGAGTAACCAGCAGCATTACCCAGGTAGTACACCATAGGCCTTCAGTGAGACTCTGAGACTTGCCAGCTTCAGGTGAGACTCAGCACAGCTACAGTTGTGGATGCTATGAGGAGAGAATGCTTCTGCTTGAGAAAAGCAGAGGGAAAAGTAAAGGGATCTTTGTGTTACACCTGAGCTATCATCTTGGCCAAAAAGAGGTAGAGCACCAAACAGACCCTTAGGGTCTCCAATTCCAAGCCTTGGCTCTTGAACAGCATTTCTGGACAGGTGCTGGGCCAGAGGGAAGCCCACTCCCTGAGGAGTGAGTATCAGGCCAGGCAGCATTCACTGCAAGGTGACAGAACACTTGGGCCTTCAGGGAATATCAGGGGTAGCCTGGCAGTGGGGGTAGTGGCCATGAGGTGAGGCTCCCTTGCCTACGAAAAAGGTATGGAAGAATGGAAAAGGCAGTGTCTCATGGTTTGAGTGCCAGTTCAACTGCAGTACAATAAAATACCAGGTAGATTTCTGAGGTATTTGATTTTAGTTCCTGGATCCCAGATGGCACATCTGGACCTGCCCTGGTCCTGTGGGAACTCACCACCCTAAAGGGAAGGACACAAGTCTGGCTGGCTTTGCTACCTGCTGATTGTAGAGCCACAGGGCCTTGAGAAAATATAGGCAATAGCCTGGTGTGGTTAGAGTGGGCCTTGGGCAAGACCCAATGCTGTGCTGGCTTCAGATCAGACCCAGCACAGTCCTAATGATGGTGACCAGAGGGGTGCTTGTGTCATCCAACCCCAGCTCCAGGCAGCTCCACGCAGAGAGACTTCATTTTGTTGGGAGAATGTAAAGAAAGAGAACAAGAGTGACTGCATGGGAATCCAGAGAATTCTTCCAGATCTTACAAGACCACCAAGATGATACCCCTAAGAGTCTGCAAAAACCCCAGCGTTACTGGCCTTGGGGTGCACCTAATGCACATATGGCTTAGATCACAAAATCTCAGTTCTTTCAAATATCTGGAAAGCCTTCCCAGGAATGATGGATACAAACAAGTCTAGACTGCAAAGGCTGTAAGAAATATCTAACTCTTCAGTGCCCAGACACAGATGAACATCCATAAGCATCACAACCATCTACGAAAACATGACCTCAGCAAATCAACTAAATAAGACACCCAGGGACCAATCCTAGAGAAACAGAGAAATGTGATCTTTCAGACAAAGAATTCAAAATAGCTGTTTTGAGAAAACTCAAAGAAATTTAATACAATGAAAAGAAGAAATTCAGAATTCTATCACATACATTTAACGAAGCAATTGAAATAATTCAAAACAACGAATCAGAAGTTCTGGAGTTGAATAACACAACTGACATAGTGAATAAGGCATCGTTTTTTATAAGCAGAATTGATCAAGCAGAAGAAAGAATTGGTGAGTTTAAAGAAAGGCTATTTGAAAATACACAGTTAGAGGAGAAAACAAAAAAAAGAATAAAAAACAATGAAGTACACATATGAAGTCCAGAAAATAGCCACAAAAAGGGCAAATCTAAGAGTTACTAGCAATAAAGAAGAGGTAAAAGAAAGAGATAAGGGTAGAAAGAGTATCTAAAGAGATAGTAACAAAGAACACCCAAAACCTAGAGAAAGATGTGACTATCCCAGTACAAGAAAGTTATAGAACATCAAGCAGATTTAACCCAAAGAATACACTACCTCAGTGCATTTAATAATCAAACACCCAAAGGTCAAGGAAAATTAAAGGATCCTAAAAGCAGCAAGAGAAAATAAACAAATAACATATCTCAGAGCTCCAATGCGCCTGACGGCAATCTTGTCAGTGGAAATCTTACAGGCCAGGAAAAAGTGGCATAACGTATTAAAGCTCTGAAGGAAAAAAACAAACAAACTTTTACCTTAGAATAGGATGCACAGTAAAAATATCCTTCAAACATGAAGAAGAAATAAAGCCTTTACCAAACAAAGAAAAGCCGAGGGATTTCTTCAACACCAGACATGTCCTACAAGAAATACTAAAGGGCATAGTACTTCAATCAGAAAGAAAAGAATGTCAATGAGCAACAAGGAATCACCTGAAGGTACAGAACTTACTAGTAATTGTAAGTACACATAAAAACACAGAATAGTATTATACTGTAACTGGTGTGAAACTACTCTTATTCTAAGTAGAAAGACTAATTGATGAGCCAATCGAGAATAATAACAACAAAAAATTTTCAAGACACAGACAGTAAAATAAAATATAAATAGAACAAAAAAAAGTTAAAAAGCAGGGGATAAAGCTAAGGCGTGCAGTTTTTATTAGTTTCCTTTTTGCTTGTTTGTTGGTTTGTCTATGCAAACAATGTTGTTATCACTTTAAAATAATGGGTTATAAGATAGTAGGTATGAGCCTCATGTTAACTTGAAATAAAAAAATGGATACACAACAAAATCAAAACCAAGAAATTAAATCATTTCATCAGAGAAAATCATTTTCACTAAAAGCAAGACAGGAAGGAAGGAATAATGAAAGAAAATACCACAAAATAGCTATAAACCTAATAAAAAATGGTAGAAGTAAGTCCTTACTTACCAATAATAACTTTGAATGTAAATGGATTAAACTCTCCAATCAAAACACATTGAGTGGCTGAATGGATTAAAAAAACAAAACAAAACAAAACAGTGAACCATTGCCTATAAGAAACACACTTCAGGTCAGGCGTGGTGGCTCACACCTCTAATCCCAGCACTCTGGGAGGCCGAGGCAGGAGGATCACTTGAGGTTAGGAGTTCAAGACCTGCCTGGGCAACGTGGTGACACCCTGTCTCCACCAAAAAAATACAAAAATTAACCGGGGATGGTGGCACATGTTTGTAGTTCCCACCTACTCAGGAGGCTGAGGCAGGAGAATCACCTGAACCCAGGAGAAGGAGGAGGTTATAGTGAGCCGAGATTTTGTCACTGTACTCCAGCCTGGACACCAAGTGAGACTCCACCTCAAATAAAGAAAATAAAAAGAAAAGAAAAAAAGAAATGTATTTCACCAAAAAAGCAAAACATAGACTGAAAATAAGAGAAAAAAAAATATTCCATGCCAATTGAAGCCAAAAAAGAGCAGGAGTAGTTAGACGTATATAAGACAAAACAGATTTCAAGACAAAAACTATAGGAAGAGACAGTCACTATATAATGATAAAGGGTTCAATTGATCAAAAGGATATAATAATTGTAAATATATATGGAACCAACAGTGGAGCTCCCAGATATATAAAGTAAATATTATTAGAGCTAAAGAGAGAGGTAGACCCAGTACAATAATAGCTGGAGATTTCAACACTCCACTTTCAACATTGGACAGATCTTCCAGACAGAAAATCAACAAAGAAATATTGGACTTCATCTGTAGTATAGATCAGATAGACTTAATAGATATTTACAGAAGATTTCATCCATTGAGGCTGCAGAATACACATTGCTCTCCTCTTCACATGGATCAGTCTCATATCTTAGGTCACCAGGCAAATCTTAAAATGTTCACAAAAATTTTAATAATATCAAGCACTTACTCTGGCCACAATGGAATGAAACCAGTAATCAATAGCAAGAGGAATTTTGGAAACTATACAAACACATGGAAATCAAACAATATGCTCCTAAATGACCAGTGGGTCAAGGAAGAAATTAAGAAGAAAATTGAAACAAAAATTAAAATAAACAGTAACGGAAACACAATATACTATAACCTATGGGGTTCAGGGAAAACAGTACTAAGAGGAAGTTAATAGCTGTAAGTGTCTACATAAAAAAGGAAGAAAAACTTCAAATAAACAATCTAATGATGCATCATAAAGAATTAGAAAAGCAAGAGAAAACTCAAGCCAAAATGAGTAGAAAAAAAGAAATAATAAAGATCAGAGCAGAGCAGAAGTAAATGAACATGAAAGGAATAAAATAATACAAAATATCAACAAAAAGATTTTTTTGAAAAGATAAACAAAATTGACAAACCTTTAGCTAGACTAACAAAGAAAAAAGAGAGAAGACCAAAATAAATAAAATCATAGATTAAAAAGGATTAATTACAACTAATAATGCAGAAATTCAAAGGATCACTAGTGGCTACTACAGGCAACTATTTGCCAATGAGCTGGAAAAGTTTGAATAGATAAAATCCTAGACACCTACAACCTGCAAACATTAATCCATGAAGAAATCTAGAATGAGAGCAGACCAATGACAAGTAACAAGATCAAAGCCATAACAAAGTGTCTGCTAGTAAAGAAAAGCCCAGGACACAAGAGCTTCACTGCTGAATTCTACCAAACGTTTAAAGAAGTAATGCCAAACCTACTGAATCTATTCTGAAAAATAGAAGACAGAATACTTTCAAACTCGTTACATGTGAGGTCAGTATGAGCCTGATAGCAAAACAAGACAGAGACATCAAAAAAAGAAAACTGTAGGCCAATGTCACTGATAAATATTGATGCAAATATCCTCAACAAAACAGTATTAAACTAATTCAATAACACACTAAAAAGATAATTCATCACGATGAAGTGGAATTTATTGCATGGATGCAAGGATGGGTCAACATATGCAAGTCAATCAGTAGGATATGTCATATCAACAAAATGAATGACAAAAATAATATAATCATTTTAATTGATGCTGTAAAAGCATTTAATAAAATTAAGCATCCCTTCATGATAAAAATGCTCAAAAAACTGTGTATGGAAGGAATGTACCTGAACATTTAAAAAGCTCTATATGACAGATCCATAGCTAGTATCATACCAAATGGGTAAAAACTGAATGCCTTTCCTGTAAGATCTAGAATACAACAAGGATGCCCATTTTCATCACTGTTATTCAACATAGTACTGGAAGATCTAGCTAGAGCAATCAGACAAGAGAAAGAAATAAAGGTCATCCAAATTGGAGAAGAAGAAGTCAAATTATTCTTGTTCGCAGATGACATGACCTTATATTTGAAAAATCTAAAGATTCCACCAAAAACTATTAGAACAGATAAACAAATTCAGTAAAGTTGCCAGATACAGCCTACAAAAATCACTAGCATTTCTATATGCCAACAGTGAACCATCTGAAAAAGAAATCAAGAGAGTAAACCCATTTATAATAGTTACAAATAAAATAAAATACCTAGGAATTAATTTAACCAAATAATTGAAAGATCTCTATAATGAAAACTACAAAACATTGATGCAAGAAATTGAAAAAGACAAGCAAGAAGTGAAAAAATATTTCATGTTCATGGATTTCAAGAATCAATATTGTTAAAATGTTTATACTACCCAAATCAATCTACATATTTAATGCAATTCCTATAAAAATACCTAGGACATTCTTCACAAAAATAGTAAAAACAACCCTAAAATGTATATGGAGCCCACAAAAGACACAGAATAGCCAAAGCCATCCTAAGCAAAAAGAACAAAACGAGAGGAATCACATTACCTGACTTTAAGTTATACTACAGAGTTATAGCAACCAAAATAGCATGGTACAGACATAAAATCAGACAAAAATAGATGAGTAGAACAGAATGGAAAACCCAGATATAAATCCATGCAGCTATAGTGAATCCATTTTTGACACAGGTGTCAAGAGTATACATTAGGAAAAGGAGTCTCTTCAATAAATGGTGCTGAGAAAACTGCATATTTGTAAACAGAAGAATGAAACCAGGTACTACTATCTCTTGTTATATACAGAAATCAAATCAAAATGAAGTAACCACTTAAATATAAGACCTCAAACTATGAAACTACTAAAAGAAAACTTTGGGGAAACTCTCCAGAACATGTGACTGGACAAAGATTGTTCAGTAATACCCCACAAGCACAGGCAAGCAAAGCAAAAATGGACAAAGAGGATCACAAGTTAGAAATATTCTCCACAGCAAACAGTAAACAAAGTGAAGATGCATCCCACAGAATTGGAGAATATGTTTGCTAATTACCTATCTGACAAGGGATTTTATAAAATTTTATACAATTTTATTCTAATATTATAAAATTAGAATATACAAGGATATATAACAATATAATAATGGCATAGGAAAAATCTAATAATCTGATTAAAAATGGGCAAAAGATCTGAATAGACATTTTTCAAAAGAAGGCATACAATTGGCCAACAGGTATATCAGAAGGTGCTCAACATCACTGATTAGAGAATTGCAAGTAAAGACTACAATGAGACTTCTCATCCCAGTTATCATGGTTTTTATCCAAAAGTCCAGCAATAATGAAACTGGAAAAGTTTCCTTACCCCCATTGCAGGGCATGCGATGAGGGCGTCGCTCACTTCTTAAGTGCCCCGATGCTCAGACGTCTAGGGGAGCATACAGACTGTCAGTCTGTGGGGCTTTAAGCCCACAGCAGTGTCTAGGGGTGAACGTTTATAGCTGAAGTCCCAGTGGACGTGTGTTACAGGGTTCTCTTTCAGTTTAGCTATCCATAGGCGACTTGTGATAGTCGGCTCGATTAGACCCCTGCCTCATCGCAAGGATGGGGGCTTATCTGTATCTCAGGGTTCTTGCCTTGGTGTACTGGAAGAATCGGATGACACGAGGGCTTGGAGAATGAGTGCAAGGTTTCACTGAGTGGAAGCAGCTCTCACTAGATGGGAGAGCCAGAAGAGAGATGGTTTTCCCCTGGAGTCAGCCCACTCCGGGGCCTGGGCTCTCCTCCGACTGCCCCAACCAAACTCCACCTCATTCTCCTGGTCAATAGCTTGCTGGCGTGCCCGTGTGTGTCATGTGCTCTTCCACTGGAATGCTCCCCTCGATGTCCTCTCAATGTCCAGCCACTTGTGTCTTCTTCTGCAGATGTGTTTCTCTCCATATCCAGCCGCTTGTGTGTCTGCCTGCTAGGGTCTTGGGGTTTTTATAGGCACAGGATGGGGGCATGGCAGGCCAGGGTGGTCTTGGGAAATGCAACATTTGGGCAGGAAAACAGAAATGACTGTCCTCACCTAGGTCCGTGGACACAGGCCCAGGAGTGGAGCCCTAGCCAGGGACCACGCCCTCCTCTACCCAGCACTTCCCTGCTCCGCTTCAGTATCAGTAACAAATGCAAGTGAGGATGTGGACAAAAGGGAACACTTGCATATTGTGGGTGGCAGTGTAAATCAGTACAGCTGCTATGGAGAACAGTTTGGAGGTTCCTCCAAAAACTAAAAATAGAGCTATCGTATGATCCAGCAATCCCATTGCTTGCTATATTCAGAAAAGAAAGGAAATCAGTATATCAAAGAGATAGCTGCATTCCCATGTTTGTGGCAGCACTGTTCACTATAGTACATATACACAACGGAGTACTGTTTGGCCATAAAAGAAAATGAGTTACAGTCATTTGCAGTACATGAACAAAAGTATAGGTCATTATGTTCAATGAAATAAGCCAGGCACAAAAGACAAACTGTATATTCTCATTATTTGTGGGGAAAATCAATACGATTGAATTCACGGAGATAGAGCTTAGAGGGATGGTTTCCAGAGGATGGGAAGGGTAGTGAGAGGGTGGGGAGAAAGTCGGGAGGGCTAATGGGTAGAAAAAAATAGAAACAATGAGTAAGACCTAGTATTTGCCAGGGCAATGGGATGATAATAGTGAACAAATAATTTAATTGAACATTTAAAGTAAAGAAAAGAGTATAATTGGATTGTTGTAACACATCAGATACATAATTGATGTAACGGGTACCCCATTTACCCTGTGGTAATTATTACCTATTTCATGCCTCTATCAAAATATCTCATGTAAGCCACAAAAATATACACCTATAATGTACCCCCCAAATTAAAAATTAAAATTTTAAAAACCCTAAATTTATGTAGGGGCTCATCAATTAATCTAAATGTTACATTTATTATTTTCTGTGAAGTTGTTAAATTTTGTTGGTAAATTTATTTTAATTGACATTTTGGTATGATATGTTACAAGTTATATTTTGTTTACCATTTTTTCCGTACTCTTTGCTCCTACAAAAAAAGCAAGGTTCATTTTTGTATACTGATCTTTTATCTGACAAGCACATGTACTGATTTATAGATTAGGGTGATTATCTTTAATTCTGATTTTTTTCATAAACAGTCTAATAATCTGTTGTTACTCATGGAAACACTATTTTCTACATTAACATCCTAACTGCTTTTATATCTGCTATATATACATCACTGGCTACTACCTTATTAGACATTGAATAGAAATTTGTGATAGCAGGATTCTAGCTTGTTTACTAATCTCAAAGTAGAAGTTTCAAATTTTCCCAGGTAAGTATAATATTTACCATCAAGAGTTAAATAAAATTTTACCTAGTTTGCTAACATTATCACATTTAAAGAAAACTTTTATTTTAGGTTAATTTTAGATGTATGGAAAAATTATTAAGATAGTGCAAAGAGTTCCCAAATATCCATATCATACCCACCATACATAGGACAAACTTAATTTGTCACTGACGATGCTAATTTGATCACCATGGCAATGTAGATTTTTTTTAGCTTTCTTCAGGGTACAGTCACATTATTTTTCCCCTGTATCATACTGCCATCCTGGGAAGGATAGGGCGACCCAGGACCAACCAGTAGTCAAATGGGGCTTCTGAGGGAAAACTGCAGAGATACTCTGCCCACAAAGTGGAGGATCCACAGAATCCAGCTTCCCCACTGCTGTCAGCCATGGGAGGCCCTGGGGCATGGTGGCCCACTGTGGTGTCCCCTGACTTCTTAGATGGTAGAAAGAGGAGAGGGCTGTGCTCAAGTAAGTCTCACTTCGGATCATGAGAGGAGAAGGGACTCAGGCCCTTCCAGGCATCCCCAGGATGACATAGAGGAAGGACTGGTGAGACATCCCTCCCAAGAAACAGAAGGACACACAAAATCAGCCCCTGTTTTCACCCCTGAGAGGCCTTGGGCAGGGCCCTCAGGCAGAGATGCTAGGACTCTTCACTTTCTCTTGGTTTGGGGTCAGGAAGGTTGGAAGGGAACACCCATGACTGGTAGTGCCCCTCCTCTGTCCCCGTGCCTGCTGCCAGCTCTGGAGGAGCCCATCAGTGTCCCAGATGTACAACTTTCTAACTTCCATTTTGGGAGCCTACCAGAGGGGAAGTTTTCTCTGAGGAGGGCAGTTTCAGTTAAGCAGAGAGAGGAGCCCCAGGACTGGCCACTCAACAAGAAGAGAACTCTGTGGAAGGACAGTGACCTCCCAACATGGAGGGGATGCCCAGATCACGCCCAGTCACAATCTGTTGTAACACCTGGAGAAAGGAGGTGACCGGGAGAGAGTAGGGAGGTGGGAAGAAAGAGGTGGGCAGGGGCGTGAGAAGGAAAAGGTGGAGGGGGACCATAAGGTAAGCAGGAAGGCTGGAAGGAGGCAGGGAAGTGGGCAGGAAGAAGTGGGCCAGTCACATGGAGGTGGATAGGAAGAAGTGGAAGGGGTTGGGGAAGTGGGCAGGAAAGGGTGGAAGGGGGTGAAGAGGTGAGCCATAATGGGTGGAATGGGTAGGGAGGTGGGTAGGAAAGGGTGGGAAGGAGTGGGGTGATGGACAGGAACTGGTAGAAGGGGGCAGAAGGTGAACAGTAATGGGTGCAATGGAGTAGGGATGTGGGCAAGAAAAAGTGGATGGAGGTGGAGAGGAGGGCAGGAAAGGGTGGAAAGAGGCGGAGAGGTAGGGGTGGATCCTCCGCAGAGAGGAGGCCCCCCTCCCTGATGCTGGGTGTATAGCACTCTACACCCAGGAGAATGGCTGACATCTAAAACAATGAAACATCAAATGTTGACATGCATGTTGACCAACAGGAACTTTCAGTCGTTGTTAGTGGGATAGACCTGGAGGAATCATGAAAGCATATTGCTAAATGAAAGAAGAAAATCTAAAAAGGCTTCCTAGCATACCACATTCTGGAACAGGCAAGGATGAATACACTAAAAACATTACTGGTTTCCAGGGGCTGAGGGTTGGGGTTGGGGCAAGGGGGATTGATTAACTAGGTGGAACACAGAGGAGCTCTAAGATGGTGAAACAATTCTGTGTGATAATACAATGATGAATACTTGCCATTACACCCTTATCAAAATTTATAGTATCCTCAGCATTAAGAGTGAGTCCTGATGTAAACCATGGACTTAAGAATGAGGTATCAATACAGGTCCATCAGTTATAGCAAACATGTCATAATAATACAAAATATAAATAAAAAGATAGACTTTGTGTGTGTGTGTGTGCAGCAAACCGTGCAGGGCGGGTGGTATAGATATGTAGGAACTCTAATTCTGATGAAGTTTTCTCTTTGTATTTTGAATTAACAATGCTCTAAAAATGAAGTTTATTCATCTATAAAAAGATGCAAATGATTTGAATAGACACTTTACAAAAGGGAATATAGCAAACAAAAAAAAGTATATAAAAAGATGACTAATGTCATGTCATTAAGAAGATACAAACAAAAACCAAAGAAGGTTCCAATACATGCTTATGAGAATGGCTAAAACCTGAAAATCTAAAATACTCAATGTAAGAGAAGATATAGAATAACAGAAATTCTCATTCCTTGCTAGGTGTGATAAAAAATAGTACAGGCACACTTTTAAGTCAGTATTTTATGAAGCTAATCATATGACAAATTGGAAAAGTTAAAATTATAGGAACTGAAAACAGAAGAGAGTTGCTAGGAGCTTTGTAGAGTGGGGTGATTGACATCAAACGGGATGCACAGGAGAATTTTAGGCAGGTGGAACCGGTCAGTATGATACTTGATTGGTAGATATGGGACTCCATGCATTTTCCAAAATACATATAACTTCACATTCTAGTTAAATTGATGTGTGTATTTAAAACTTAATCACGTATTGTTTTCTTAAAGGGTCACGGGTTGCTGAAAAGACAGTGATTTTGTTCAGGGACTAGAATAGGAAAAGCAGCACCAATAAGGAAGCTTTAACACAGGCTATGGGAGAGATGATATTAACTTCACTCACAGCAGTAAAGTAGAAAAACTTGGAATGGAATTTAGAAGTTGAAGGAACAAATGTTGCTGTCTGGACAGGAGAAGGAAGGAGTATAGGCTCTTTCAGAAGTAATACCTTGAGAAAGACAGAGGGGCCTTCCCACCCCATTTCAGAGGGCAGTGGAGGCCTGCCTTAGGGCCAGGAGGCCCTATCCCACTGTGGGTGGATGTGATTCTACTTCTCTTCCACCTTGCAGGTCTCAGGGATGGGAGGGGCTTATTCGCAGGTGAAAGACTCAGATGCACAGAGACAGGGAGTCCAGGCCATTTCAGGAGTCCAGGCACAGCCTCTCAGGAAGGTTGGAAGGGAACATCCACGACTGGTAGTGCCCCCTGTCCTGTCCCTGTGCCTGCTGCCAGCTCTGAAGGACCCCATCAGGGTCCCCAGATATACAATTTTCTTTTTTTCTTTTTTTTTTTTGAGACGGAGTCTGGCTCGGTCGCCCAGGCTGGAGTGCAGTGGCCGGATCTCAGCTCACTGCAATCTCCGCCTCCCAGGTTTACGCCATTCTCCTGCCTCAGCCTCCCGAGTAGCTGGGACTACAGGCGCCTGCCACCTCGCCTGGCTAGTTTTTTTTTGTATTTTTTAGTAGAGACGGGGTTTCACCGTGTTAGCCAGGATGGTCTCGATCTCCTGACCTTGTGATCCGCCCGTCTCGGCCTCCCAAAGTGCTGGGATTACAGGCTTGAGCCACCGCGCCCGGCCCCAGATGTACAATTTTCTTACTTCCATTTTGGGAGTCAGCAGAAGGGGAGGCTGTCTCTGAGGAGGGCAGATTCAGTTAAGCAGAGAGAGAAGTCCCAGAACTGGCCAGAAAACAAGAAGAGATGTGGAAGGACGGTGACCGCCCAACACGGATGGGAGGTGCAGGCTGCACCAAGCCGCTCCCTGCTGACACCCCTGGAAAAAGGAGGGTGGGATGTCAAGGACTGGGGAGGTGGGAGTGAAAAGGTCCACAAGGTTTAGGGAGCGAGCAGGAAAGGTTGGAGGGCAGCTGGGATGTGGCAAGGATGGGATGGAAAAGAAGTGGAGAGGTGGGGAGTGGTTCCTCCTCAGAGAGGAGGCCTCGCCCCACGTTGACGCTGCCGTCAGCCCTGGACCGCCCTGGCCGGGTTCCCGGATGTGCTTTCCTGGCGGCCATCTTGGGAATCTGAGGGATCGGAGGCATTTTGCAAGAGAAGCGAATCAGGTCAGCAGTAGGGAGTCTTGGACCTGGCCAGTCCACAAGGTGAGGGCCCTGAGGAAGAACTGAGGGACCTCCCACAATAGAGAGATGAAATCCCAGCCAGCACTGCCGCTGCCCTGGGACTGGTAGGTCCCAAACAGGAAAATGGCCGCAGAAGAAGGGAGGAGGTGCCGGCCCTCTAGGGAATAAATAGGAAGACATTGAGGAGGACTGGGGGAACCCCCACCTCAGAGGACAGATTCCCACAGATTCCCACCCTGCTCCTCAAATCAGCCCTCGTAGAGCGCCCAGTCGGCTCAGGCTGAGTGGCCGCCCTCTCATTTCTGGGTGAGGGGTGGAGGGGAGGCGGAGGCCTTGTTCTGGGGGTCCCGTGGCAAGTCAGCACGGGGAGCTGCCTCTGGTTGGCAGAGGGAAGATTCCCAGGCCCTGCTGGCGATAAGACAGAAGACAGGAGTCACATGTGCATCAGAACGGACGTGAGGCCACCCACACCGCCTCCATGGTAGAGTGCTGGGAGGTGGCTGCCATTGCACTACCTCCCACTGCTCTCAGGGATGTGGAGGTTGCTAGGAGGTTTTGCCTTAGGCCAGCAGAGTGGTGGGGGCTTGGCTCTCTCGCCTGAGAAGCCGTGAGGTTTCCAATTAAATTCTGATGGGACCATGCAGTCCAGAACTATGGAGCTCTGGGATTCTGGCCAGCCCCAGCTGTCAGCCCTGGGAGGCCCAAGACTCTACTTGCAGTCTTTAACCTGAGGGGCTCCCTCACTTCCTCTTGCAGGTGCTCCAGGAACCAGGTGGTGACAAACTGGGTGTGAGGCACAATCCTAAAGTCAGCACAGCAGAGGAGGCCCAGGCAGTGCCAGGAGTCAAGGTGAGTGCACACCCTGACTGTGTACCAAGGGCCCTACCCCTACAAACAGAGGAGACCCCACAGCACCCAGCCCTACCCACCTACTGTTATTCCTGGGGTCTCGGGCTCTGCCTGCCAGCTGTGCCCTGAAGTGTGTTCCCACATCCTCCTACAGGTTGCCAGCAGACAACTCCCTAGGAAGACAGGAGACCTGTGAGGCCCTAGAGCACCACCTTAAGAGAAGAAGAGCTGTAAGTTGGCCTTTGTCAGAGCCATCATGGGTGAGTCTCAGCTGAGGCCATTCACACTGTCATTCTCTTCCACAGGCCTGTTACATCTCATCGTCCATATCCCTGTTGATACCTTTACCTGCTGCTCCTGAAGAAGTCGTTATGCCTCCTGTTCCGGGCGTTCCATTCCGCAACGTTGACAACGACTCTCCGGCCTCAGTTGAGTCAGAGGACTGGGTAGATGCACAGGATCCCACAGATGAGGAAGAGGAGGAAGGCTCCTCCATTTCCTCTTCCACTTTCTACTTAGTATTTTCCCCCTCTTCCTTCTCCTCATCCTCTTCTCTGATTCTTGGTGGTCCTGAGCAGATGCCATCTAATGTGATACCAATTCTTCCCGAGAGCACTCTCAGTAGTCCTCCACAGAGTCCTCCACAGGGTCCTTCCCAGAGTCCTCTGAGCTCCTGTTGCTCCTCTTTTTCATGGAGCTCATTCAGTGAAGAGTCCAACAGCCCAAAAGAGGAGGATACAAGTAGCTGTCAGGGCCTGCCCGACAGTGAGTCCTCTTTCACACATACACTAGATGAAAAGGTGGCCGAGTTAGTGGCGTTCCTGCTCCTCAGATACAAAGCAGAGGAGCCTGTAACAGAGGCAGAGATGCTGATGATTGTCATCAAGTACAAAGACTACTTTCCTGTGATCCTCAAGAGAGCCCGTGAGTTCATGGAGCTTCTTTTTGGCCTTGCCCTGATAGAAGTGGGTCCTGACCACTTATATGTGTTTGCAAACACAGTAGACCCCACTGATGAGGGTAGTGATGATGAGGGCATGCTGGAGAACAGCCTCCTGATTATTATTCTGAGTGTGATCTTCATAAAGGCAGCTTTGCCTCTGAGGAGGTCATCTGGGAAGTGCTGAATGCAATAGGGGTGTATGCTGGGAGGGAGCACTTCATCTATGGGGAGCCCAGGGAGCTCCTCACTAAAGTTTGGGTGCAGGAGCGTTACCTGGAGTATCGGGAGGTGCCAAACAGTTCTCCTCCATATTATGAATTCCTGTGGGGTCCGAGAGCCCATTCAGAAAACATCAAGAGGAAAGTACTAGAGTTTTTAGCTGAGCTGAACAACACTGTCCCTAGTTCCTTTCCATCCTGGTACAAGGATGCTTTGAAAGATGTGGAAGAGAGAGCCCAGGCCATAACTGATACCACAGATGATGACACTGTCATGGCCACTGAAAGCCTCAGTGTCATGTCCAGCAATCTCCCCTTTTCTGAGTGAAGTCTAGGATAGTTTCTTTGCTCTGTGTTTGAACAAGGCAGTTTAGGTTCTAGGTAGTGGAGGGCCAGGTGGGGCTCGAGGAACATAATGTTCTTTGCGTTTCTGTCCCATATGGGCGATGTGGAGATTTACCTGTTTTTCAGTACTTTTTGAATGCTTTTCTTTAAATAGCAGGTAGTTAGCTTCAGAGCATTAATTTATGAATATTGGTCACACATGTATTGCTGTTTATCTGGTTTAAGAGTAACAGTTTGATATTTTGTTTAAAATAAATGGAAATACCTTCTCCCTTATTTTGTGATCAGTAACAGGGTAATGTGGTATTGTAATAGGCTTTTTTTTTTTTTTTTTTACAATGCGCAATAACTCAACAGTTAAATAGTGGGACAACATGAAGGATGGTCAGTATTTTCATTTCCTTGTCCTGCTTATTCTTTTGTTCTTGAAAATTAGAGATATATACCTGGCTTTGCTTAGCTTGTTGAAGAAAGCAGCAGAAATTAAATCTTAATAAAAGAAAGCCCCACTGACTCCTTTATTTGCTGAACATTCTTTTAGTATTTGCTTGTGGAAGTCACTGTTAGTAGTGGGGATACTAATGAAAGCATGACTTATCTCTATCCATAAAACAGTAGAGTCTAGGAGCAGAAGCCATATCAAGAAGGTGGTAAGATGTTCTCTACAATCTAAAGAACAAGTTAAAAAGGGGCTGGGGAGGTGAGACTCCACATGCAAGCCTTCAAGTGTAAAGGTCTTGAGCTAAGGCAGCTTGGGGCTTTGGAAAACTGCAGTTGCTTTTCTGAGGGCTCGTAGTTACAAAGCTGGGTGGTGGCAGGGACCAGACTCTCGGAGGGTGAGGGAAGAGCCTGGATTGGGAAATTGCTCTGAGGAGTTGCTTCTGGGTGGAGGATGAAACAGAGAGGGAGTCTCCACATGGGGAAGTCATGGAAGGTGTCCTGTGGCTCTGTAACTGGTGAGTTTGAACACAGTGCAAGAACCAGGTGATTGATATCCATCATCTGCAAGGGTTTCCTGAGAAATGTGGTGAGAATCCCTTGAAGTGGTGCCCAGAAGCCTCTAGGCTGACTCACCTGGCGTGGGAGAGCCAGAGCCTAATCCATGGAAAGGCCATTTAATTAGGTTATTTTGAATCCAATGTGGGCAACTCCAAGCAAGGGCTAGATTTTTAGTGGAGGATACATAAAACTAGTGCTTTGGATCGATGAGCCTTGGGGAAGGCGAAAAGGAGTTGGTCCTTGACTCAAATTCCAGGATCACTGAGTCGCATTCCACTTGGGGAATTCTCTACTTACCCAAATTATACAACATATCATTTTGGAAAGAAAATGGACTGAGTTTTATTTATGAAGCCAGATTTCTGGTTGAGTTGGTACTTCATGACGTATTCAGCTACATATGCTCTGAGATGTTTTAGATCATAAAACAAGAGTGAAATTTTTCATAAAAGACAGTGGTAGCCTTGGGGTTATAATTACATTGATAACTGCCATTTGTTAAAATTCCAGTATATGCTTGGCACTGTGCCAGGTGTTTTACTCACATTATAAACATCCAGCAATTCTACAAGACAGGGCTTCTGAAACCCCTTTTACAGATGAAGAACCTGAGGTGCATAGTCCTTGATAAATTCAGTAAGATCACATGGCTAGAAAGTGACAGTGCTGGTACTTGAGCCTTGCTCTGAATTCATCTTGACTCATGCTGTCCCTCTCTTCTCAGCCTGAGGAAGGCCTTTGCCTTTTAAGTTACTTCTCTGCACACTTGCTATAATCTCTCAGATGATATAAAGATGACCGTGTGTCCAAGGTATTCAGGTAGACTGGGAGAAGAATGGTGATAATGAGAATAAATACAATTTGGGGATCATTGTGGGCTTAGTTTACCTGCTCCTATTCTGAGCCCTAAGTTTCTTGAGAGCTGACCCTGTCCAGGTGCCAGCAGTTCTGTCCAGCCTCAGCACTTTCTCAGTTTACAGCACCCTCCTTCTGGTCTCTCCTGTGTGCTCTCCTGAGCAACTCTGGAACCTGTCCTGCTGACCAGCTCATCCCTACAGTCTCTCTGTGAAGGCTGTGCCCTGCTTCCAGTGTAACAGCCCAGAATCAGCAGTCCTTCCTCTGACATAGACGCCTCCTCATCCCCACAGAAGTTCCCTGACTGATCCATCCACACCCCCTGGCTCCTGTGCGATAACAGCAATTCGATGTAAATTTTCAGTTTGGATAGTGACAATTCCATATCTACCCTGGGCATCTTCAACACACTCTCAAAATACTCCCACATAGGGTGGTGAGTAGAATCTGAGTTGCCACATAATATACTGATTCTAGGCATGTAATCCCAGGGTAAGAGAGTTTTTGATATCCTAATATTTGATATTTATATTAATATTTTAATATATGATATTTGTAGTAACATTGTTTGAAGCAGGCCACTGAAGAGATACACAGATTAATGAGCTATACTAGGTGGTCAAAAAGCAAAGCTTCCTTCATAAACTTGGTATATGAGATAAGACTATGGGAATCACTTTGTAAATAAATGACAAGGAGTTGAATTTCTGAAAAACAGAAAAATAAAAAAAATCCTGAATACTGCCTAGGAGGTGACAAAGGTTCCTTGGATAGCTCTGATGAGCAGAGAAAACAATGGCTGATCATCTTTCCATTGTCCTTTGTTACCTGCCGCACAGGAAAATCCTGGTTTGCAGTCCGCCACAGGCACATGTGCAGTTGTTCAAGAGTGTTCAGTTATGTGAAGGGTAGCAGAGGGTCTCAGGGTAGGATATACACCAAAAGGCATGACAGGATTCTCAGCCTAAAGAAATTATGTTTATCATCAAAAGGACGGTGCAGCAAAGTGCTGAGGGAATAAGGTTGACCCTCCCTGCCAAGACTTACAGAATTGTTTTAAAACCTATTGTTGTAATTCTTTCTTTGAAACCGCCAATCACCTAGTAGGTACAATAAAAAACTATAAGATTTCAAGGGAATGCTGGCTTTCTCATAAACAATTCCAAGAAATTAAAAGACTTAACTTCATAAATTATAATAGTTGCTTTTAATTGCGCACCGTGATGGCTTATGTGAGACATTACAATTGCCAGTCTCCTTCTTGTCTAACTTGTCATCCTGGTTGGTTCCTTTACAGTTAGACAGAAGCCAGTGCATCATTCCAATGCTTTCATTTCTTTTCAGCAGTTAACATCTGTTATGATATAAAGCTACAAGTTGAAAGCACCTTGGATACCTGGGTAACATGAGAGCCAAGACTCACTATGTATTAGTTTATTAAGCCGTAACAACATACCACAGACTGGGTGACTTAAACAATACTCATGTATTTTCTCACATTTCTGGAGGCTAAAAATCCAAGAACAAGATTTTTGCCAGTTGATTTCTTCTGTGCCCTGTCCTTGACTTGCAGATGGCCACTTTCTCACTGAATTTCTACATGGTTGTCCCTTGTTCTGTGTGTCTGTATCCTAATCTTCTCTTCTTATGAGGACACCTACCGGTAATATTGAATACGACCCTAATAATAAGACCTCATTTTAACTTAATTACCTCTTCAAAGACTTTGTCTCCAAATACAGTGACATTCTGAGGTACTGGGGGTTAAGACCTGGATATATGCCTTTGGAGGGACAAGTAGAATTCAGCCCACAAAACCCTACCAACTAAAATCGGAATTTAAACGTGTTAAACCATGTAAATTTCAGGAAATGTTTTCATTCCATCAGCTTACTGTTACTTTATCTGACTACTACACTGCTACTCTTCCTTTTCTTACGCTTAGTTTAATGCTTTTCTCACAAATAAATACTGCATTTATTATTGTTGAAAAAAATTCTGAAAATACACAGAAACCACATTTCTCCCCTTTGTAAAATTTCTTCAAAACTCAGCCTCTTACTCAGAAGTTTCCACAATTAACAGTGTGGTGTGTAAATTTTAGAAGCTGATTTAAAGATTTTAAATGACAGACGTAATACAGAAACACACACACAGATATTACATATATATTTATATACATGTGTCTATAAATATAAGTATACATGGGTAATGATAGACATATAGATACGCAAGTTACCTTTGCACTATCATAGGTGAAATTCTGTTTAATTAAAATGTGACATTATTCGGAGATAGGATTATTTCAGAGGCAATCAAGTTAAAATGAGGTTATTAATGCTGGCCCTGACTAAATATCATGGGAGTCATTATCAAGAGGAGGAATTTGGACATAGAGATATGAGTAGAGGATGACAATGTGAGCACACATGGATTGAAGACAGCCATCTACAAGGCAAGGAGAGAGGCCCGAAAACATCCTTCCCTCACAGCCCTCAGCAGGAACCAACTTGTGAACGCCTTGCTCTTTGACTACCAGACTGGAAAACCATGAGACAATAAATATCTGTTGTTTATGTCATCCAGGTTGAGGTACTTTGCTATGGCAGGCCTAACAAACCAATATACTCACTTATTCAAATGAATCCAAAATCTTTGCTTCACAGCACATATACATCTATCTTACTTTTGGACTACTCTCTAGAATTCCCATTTATTATTGCATTAACACATTGAACAAATCTCCTCCTCATGAACACCCATGTGTTTCTCTTTTGTGGCTATAATAAATACAATCAGCATATTTAAGTATAAATTCTGGGATCAATGCATACAATTACTTATAAGAATGCATATTAATGTGGAAACTGAGTAAGTGTGAAAAAGGTATGACTATTTTATATTTTTTATAATGCTGAGAGCTTTTTCCCAAAATGTTTCACCAGTTAATTTCCTCACACATTTGTCCATGGGGAAATGATTCATTTTTACAAGCATTTTATCACAATTTTAAATGTGGGTCAACCTTATGGGTGCAAACACTAGGTGTCCTTGGGTGTGATGAGGAATTTTTCAGATGAAACACTAAAAATATCAGCAATCTAAGATAAAGAGAAAAATTGGACTCTGATAAAATTAAATACTTCCACTGTGAAAAGATACTGCTAAGATAATGAAAAGATAAGCAAGAGAAAGGGACATTCTGTGATAAACATATCTGATAAAAGATATATATATTAATATGCACTAAACTCTAAAAATCCAAACATAAGAAAACAGAAACCTAATTTAAAGTGGGCAAAAAAGTCTGAACAGTCACCCCACCAAAGAATAACTATATAGGAATGGAAAATAAGCATGTATCAGAAAACTGTTCAGTGTCAGATGGCATTAGAGAAGTGCAAATTAAAGCACTGAGGAGATAGCTCTCTACCACTAGGAGAAAGACTGAATGCCCAAACACTGAAACATCAAATGTTGACATGCATGTTGAGCAACAGGAACTTTCAGTCACTGTTAGTGAGATAGACCTGGAGGAATCATGAATGCATATTGCTAAGTGAAAGAAGGATAGCTAAAAAGGTGGCGTAATGTATGATTCCAGTCATACAATATTCTCCAACGGGCAACTATGAATACACTAAAAATATCAGTAGTTTCCATGGACTGATGGGTTGGGGGTGGGACATGGGGGATTGTTAAATAGGTGGAGTGTACAGGAGATTTAGGATGGTGAAACAACTCTGTATGATACTGGAATCATGAATACTTGCCATTACACATGTATCAAAAAGTATAGCACCCCCAATGTTGAGTGAGTCCTGATGTAAACTGTGGACTTGACTTAATAACGAGGCATCAATAGAGGTGAAATCAACTGTAGCAAGCATGCCATACTAATACAAAATGGAAATAACAGGAGACGCTGTGTGTGTGTGTGTGTGTGTGTGTGCATGTGGTGTGTCCACGTGGGGCAGGGCAGGAGGAAGGTGTAGATATGTGGGAATTCTCTATACTTTTGATGAGGTGTTCTCTTTGCATTTTTGGGTTAACAATGCTCTAAAAATGAAGTCTGTTCGTTTTTTAAAAGATGCGAATGATTTGAACAGACATTTTACCAAAGAGGATACACCCACTGCAAAGAGGCATATAACGTCATTTGTCATTAGGGAGATGCAAACAAAAAACAAAAAATTGGAATGCACACTTATTTGAATTACTAAAATCTGACAATCTAAAATGCCAAATGTAAGAGAGGATATGGAACAACGAGAATTCTCATTCCTTGCTATGTGTGATGAGAAATGATACAGCCACACTTTTAAACCTGTATTTTATGGACTTATTCATATGACAAATTGTGAAAGTTAAAACAATGTGAACTGAAAAGGGAGCATAGATGCTAGGAGCTGTGGAGAAGTGTAGTGACTGACCTCAAACCGGATGCACACGGGACATGTAGGGTGATGGAACTGGTCAGTATGATACATGGGAGGTAGATGTAGGATGCAATGCATTTGCCAAAACACATATAACTTCACATTATAGTTAAATCTGGTGTGTGTAAATTAAAAAATAATCACGAATTGGATTTTTAAAAGGATCCCGGGCTGCTGAAAAGATGATGGATTTTTCTGGGACAAGAATACGCAAAGAAGCAACAATAAGGAAACCTTTGACATAGGCTAAGTGAGAGCTGATATTAACTTCACACACAGCAGTAAAGGGGAAGAATTTGGAATGGATTTTAGAAGAAAGGTTGCTGTCTGGACAGAAGAGGGAGAGAGTATAGGCCCTGGGAGGTCCAATCCCACTGTGGGTGGATGCAATTCGCCCTCCCTTCCACCTTGAAGGTCTCAGGGATGGGAGGGACTTACTTGGAGACAGAAGACTCAGATGGCCAGGGGCAGGCAGCCCAGGCAGTTTCAGGAGTCCAGGCACAGCACCTAGGAAGGTTGGAATGGAATACCCATGAATAGTAGTGCCTCTCTTGTGTCCCTGTGCCTGCGGCCAGCTCTGGAGGACATCAAGCTTGCCAGATGTACAACTTTCTGACTTCCATTTTAGGAGTCAGTCAGAGAAAAAGATTTCTCTGAGGAGGGCAGCTTCAGTTAAGCAGAGGGAGGAACCCCAGGGCTGGTCATTCAACGAGAAGAGAACTGTGTGGAAAGACAGTGATCTCCCATCACGAAGCACCGGGCACTCCCCATCTACTCTCAGTTTCCCAGTCTGGGGCTCTGCCTGCCATCTGTGCCCCGAGATGCTTTCTCACATCCTCCTACAGGTTCCCAGGGAATAAGCCCCTTATAAAGACAGGCGACCTGTCAGGCCCTAGAGCACCACCTTAAGAGAAGAAGAGCTGTAAGTCGGCCTTTGTCAGCCATCATGGGTGAGTTTCTCAGCTGAGGCCACTCACGCTGTCCCTCCCTCCCTCAGGCCTCTGGGATCCCATCCTCCCCATCCCGGCTGTAAGGATGCTACTTCTGAAAAACAGCCATCACATCTCTCTTCCCAAGCCTTCCCCACCTCAACTTTGAGCAAGACTTCCAGAACCCAGTTCTGATACAGGACTTGGTAGATGCACAGGATTCCACAGATGAGGAGGAGGAAGCCTCCTCCATTTCCTCTTCCTCTTGCCACTTTTTATTCCCCTCCTGCTCTTCCTGCTCTTCCTCCTCCTCATCCTCTATTCTGGTTCTGGATGCTCCAGAGGATGAGGACATGCCTGCTGCTGGGTTTCCAATTCTTCCCCAGAGTGCTCCCAGGATTCCTCTTCATGATGCTCCCCAGAGACCTCTGAGCTCCTGCTCTTTCTCCCCTTTGTGAGGCCCATTGGATGAGGAGTCCAGCAGGCAAACAGTGGAGGATACACCTACATGGCATGCCTCGTCAGACAGCGAATCCTTGCTCACATGTGCACTGGATGAAAAGGTGGCTGAGTTGGTGCAGTTGCTTCTCCTCAAACATCAACCAAAGGAGCCTGTCACAAAGGCTGAGATGCTGACGACTGTCATCAAGAAGTATAAGGACTGCTTTCCCATGATCTTCGGGAAAGCTCATGAGTTCATAGAACTAATGATTGGCATTGCCCTGACTGAGATGGACCCCAACAACCACTCCTATGTCTTTGAAAACACAGTAGAACTCAGCGACCAGAGGAGGCTGAGTGACGGCCAGGGAATGTCCAAGAACCACCTCCTAATTTGTATTCTGAGTATGGTCTACATCAAGGGCAGCTGTGAAACTGAGGAGGTCATTTGGGAAGTGCTGAATTCGATAGGGGTGCATGCTTGGAGGGAGGCCTTCATTTATGGGAAGCCCAGGGAGCTCCTCACTATAGATTGGGTGCAGAGAAAGTACCTGGAGCACCGGGAGGTGCCTAAGAACTCTCCTCCACATTATGAATTATTGTGAAGTCTAAGAGCCCATTCAGAAATCAGAAAGAGGAAAATCCTAGAGTTTTTAGGCAAGCTCGACAGTACCATTGCTAATTCCTTTCCATCCTGGTACGTGGATGCTTTGAAAGATGTGGAAGACAGAGCCCAGGCTGTACTTGACACCACAGATGATGCTACTTCCACGGCCAGTGCAAGTCCCAGTGTCATGTCCACCAACTTCTATCCTGAGTCAAGTCTGAGGCTGAGTCCCCCTCTGTGTTGGAAGAGGTCGGGGAGGGCGAGAGTGGAGCTGGAGGGACCACAGTGTTCTTTGTGTTCCTGTTTCATATGAGTGACTTAGAATTTAACGTTTTGTTGGGGGGGGGCAGTATTTTTCAAATGCTTCCCCTTTTGGTTGGCTGAATTCACTTCAGAATCTTAGTTCATGAAAATCGTCACATATGTATTGCTGTATGTCTGCTTTAAGAGTAAGGATTTGATAGTTTGTAAGGAAAAACCTTCCGTCTTATGATCTGCACAGTAGAATGTGGTGTTGGGATTGGATTGGAATTTTCTTTGAAATGTGAAAGAATTCGGTGTTTAAATCGTGGAACAAAATAAAGGATTGTTAATTTTTGACATTCCTCATCCTCCTTATTCTGTTGTTCTTGACAACTACAGCTATATATCTGGGTTTGTTTGGCTTATTCAAAAAAGTAGCAGAGTTTAAACCTTAAGAAATAAAAGCACCGCCGACTCCGTTACTTGCTGAACATTATTTCAGCATTCGCTTTCGGAAAGCGCTGTTCTTTGTGGGGATACTATCAAAACAAGGTTTCTTTCCACCCATAACATGGTAAACTCTAGGTTCAGAAGCCATATCAGGAAGGGGAAGATTTTCTCTATGATCTAAAGAATGAGTTTCAACAGTGGGGACGTGAGACTTTAGACGGGGCCTGCAAGTGAAAAGGCTCTGAGCTCAGGCAGTTTTGGGCTTCAAGAAACTGCAGGTGCTTCTGTGGGAGCTGATTGTTATGAAGCCGGGTGGTGGCAGGGCCCAGACTCTCAGAAGGCAAAAGAAAAGCCGGGAATGGAAAACTACTTGAGCAGTTGGCTCTGGGTGGAGGATGAAGCAGAGAGGAGTCTCCACATGGGGAAGTCGTGGAAGGTGTCCTGCGGCTCTGTCACTGGGGAGCGTGAACACAGTGCAAGGACTAGGTGATTGATCCCCATCATCTGCAAGGGTTTCCTGAGAAATGTGGTGAGAATCCCTTGATGTGGTGCTCGGAAGCCTCCAGGCTGGCACTCATTTGCCAGGCCTGGAAGAGCCAGAACCCAGTCCATTAACAGGACTTTTAGTTGGGTTCTTTTGAATGTAATGTGGACAAGTCTAAGCAAGATCTACATTTTTAGTGAAGCATAAATAAAACTAGTGGTTGGGTGGACCAGCAATGAGGAAGGTGAAAAGGAGTTTGTTCTTGACTCAAAATACGATCTTTCAGTTGCATTCCAGCTGCAGACGTCTGGCCTTGCCCAAGTTATACGATATATCCTTTCAGAAACACAATGTGCTGAGTTGTATTTGTGAAGCTGAATTATTGGTTGAGTTCTTTTTCGGTGATGTATTCAGCTACACGTTTTCCCAGATTTTTGCATAATAAAAAGGAGAGGTGAGGTTTTCAAAAAAGGTCGTGGTAGCCTTTGGGCTTATAATCATATTTGATAACAACTGCCATTTATTAAGTTCCAGTGTATTTCAGACCCTGTGCCACATGCTTTACTCACATTCCATATATTCCTGCAATTCTACAAGACAGAACTTATCCAACCCATTTTACACATGGAGAACCTGAGGCTCATAGTGCTTGATAGCTTCCCCAAGATCACTTGGCTAGAATGCGACAGGGCTGGTACTTGAACCCTGGTATGCATTCGTCTAGGCCCACACTGTTCCCACTGCCCCCAGCCTGAGGGAGGCCTTCTGCCTGTCATGTCATTTCTCTTCACACTTCTCAATATCTTTGAGGTGGCCTAAAGGTGACCCTGTGGCTAAGATATTAGGTTAAGCCTAAAGAAGGAAGGTGACACTGACAATGAAATACGATTCAGGACTTGTTGTGGCCTTTCTTTACTTAAAGTCCTCCTGTTGTGAGGCCTAGGTGTCTTGAGAGCTGACTCTGTCCAGGTGTCAGCAGTTGTGTTCAGTCCCAGCTCTTTCCCACATTATAGGACCGTCGTTTTGACCTTCTCTGTGCACTCTCTTGTCTAATTCTGGAACCTGGTCCGCTGATCAGCTTGTCACTAAGCGTTCTTGTTGTGAAGGCTGCGGCCTGCTCCCAGGGCTGTGGCCTGGAGTCAATTGCCCATCCCCTGCCATCAGCCATTCCTACTCTCCGCAGACGTTCCTGGACAATTCTATCCCTCACCCTGGATAACAACAGCTCTTTGATCTAAATGTGCATTTTGGACAGTGATGTTTCAATCTCCATAATGGGAATCTTCAACACACTCTCAAAGCATTTCCAAATAGGCTGGTGAGTAGAATCTAATTTGCCACACAATATACAGGTTTTAGGGATGGAATCATCCTGATATTTGATATTAGGAGTAGGATTTTAAAAAGATGTATTATTTGAAACAGGCCACTGAACACATACACAGAGGAATGAATTTTCATAGGTGATCCAAAACCAAAGCTTCCCCATAAACTTTGTAGAAGAGACTATAGAAATCACTTTGTAAATAAACAACTATGAGAAGCCAAATTCCTAAAAAACAAAACTACCACAACATTCTGAAGTCCACCCATGATGCGAACAAGGGTTCCTTGGCGGACATGCTAGCTCTGATGTAAAAAGAAAGCAGTAGTGCATTATCCTTCCCCTGTCTCTTGTCTGTGTAGCTGCACCACAGGGAAATTCTGGTTTGCAGTGTGTCACAGGCACCTGTGCAACTGTAGGAACAGCCAGTCATTGGAAGGTAGCAGAGGTTCACAGGGTAAGATATTTAGCATACATCAAAAGAATGAGAACATTCTCAGCCTAAGGAGATTTTATAGGTTATTAAAATGAAGTGTAGGCCGGGCATGGTGGCTCACGTCTGTAATCCCAGCATTATGGGAGGCCGAGGTGGGTGCGTCACCTGAGGTCAGGGGTTTGAGACCAGCCTGGCCAATATGGTGAAACCCCGTCTCTACTAAAAATACAAAAAAATTATCCAGGCGTGGTGGCGGCCACCTGTAATCCCAGCTAGTCAGGAGGCTGAGACAGGAGCATCACTTGAACCTGGGAGGCAGAGGTTGCAGTGAACCGAGATGGTGCCACTGCATTCCAGCCTGGACGACAAGAGTGAGACTCTGTCCACCCCCACTCCAAAAAAAAATTTAAAAATGACAGTGCAGAAAATTGCCATTGAGGAAAAAAGGTGCAGCCCTCCCTGCCAAGAGTTAATAATTGTTTTAAAACTAGATGTAATACTGTATTTGAAATCGCAGTTTCCTAATAGGATCTGAAAATAGTTGGGAGAGTTCACGGCAATGTTTGCCTTCCCAGAAACTCTTCCAAGAAATGAATATTGTCATAGGTGTTCATAGCTGCTTATAATTGAGCAATGTAATGCTTTGTGGGAAAGACTACAAGTGCCCACTTCTATCGTGTCTACCTCTCTTTCCTAGGTGGCATATTTGTATTTACGGAGAAGCCAGTGAGACAACCCCATGCTTTCTTTTCACTTCAGCAGTTACCATAGGTTGTGATGTGGAGCTCAAAGCTGGAAGCAGCCTCGATTCCTGGATCACGCGAGAGCCGAGACTCATCGTGTATTTGTTTATTATCCCATGAGAAAATACCACAGGCTGGGTGGCTTAAACAACAGAAATTTATTGTCTCACATTTCCAGAGGCTGAAAATCCAAGATCAAGAGGTTGGCTGATTTGATGTATCCTGTGGCTTTGTTCTGTGGCTTGGAAATGGCTCTGCCTTCTGACTGAATTCTCACATGGTTAGTACATGGTATGTGTGTCTGTGTCCTAATTTCTATTTCTTATAAAGACATTAGTTATATTGAATAAGATCCTACGTATATGACCTTATTGAACCTTAATCACCTCTTCAAAGGTCCTATGTCAAAATATCCAAGGTTCAAGACATTGGATATAGGAATTTGGGGCAGGGGCACAATTCAGTCCATAACACCCAGCCAACTCAAATCAGAATTGATGTGCATAAAAGTAACTTTGTTGTGTAAAGCCATTCAAATTTCAGGGATATTTTTTCTGTTCCATCAACTTGCTGCTACTTTATGTGACAACGGCACGGCTCCTCTTCCTGCTCTTAGGCTTACTTCAATATTTTACTGAAAAGAAAATAGTGCTTTGTCAGGTTTGTCAAAAACAAGAAATGGGGAAAGGATTCCCTATTTAATAAATAGTGCTGGGAAAATTGGCTAGCCATAAGTAGAAAGCTGAAACTGGATCCTTTCCTTACTCCTTATACGAAAATTAATTCAAGATGGATTAGAGACTTAAATGTTAGACCTAAAATCATAAAAATCCTAAAAGAAAACCTAGGTAATACCATTCAGGGCATAGGCATGGGCAAGGACTTCATGTCTAAAACACCAAAAGCAACAGCAGCAAAAGCCAAAATTGACAAATGGGATGTAATTAAACTAAAGAGCTTCTGCACAGCAGAAGAAACTACCGTCAGAGTGAACACGCAATCTACAGAATGGGAGAAAATTTTTGCAATCTACTCATCTGACAAAGGGCTAATATCCAGAACTTACAAAGAACTCAAACAAATTTACAAGAAAAAAACAAACATCCGCATCAAAAAAGTGGGCAAAGGATATGAACAGACACTTCTCAAAAGAAGACATTTATACAGCCAACAGACACATGAAAAAATGCTCATCATCACTCGCCATCAGAAAAATGCAAATCAAAACCACAATGAGATACCATCTCACACCAGTTAGAATGGCAATCATTAAAAAGTCAGGAAACAGCAGGTGCTGGAGAGGATGTGGAGAAATAGGAACACTTTTACACTGTTGGTGGGACTGTAAACTAGTTCAACCATTGTGGAAAACAGTGTGGCGATTCCTCAAGGATCTAGAACTAGAAATACCATTTGACCCAGCCATCCCATTACTGGGGATATACCCAAAGGATTATAAGTCATGCTGCTTTAAAGACACATGCACATATGTTTATTGCAGCACTATTCACAATAGCAAAGACTTGGAATCAACCCAAATGTCCATCAGTGACAGACTGGATTAAGAAAATGTGGCTCACATACACCATGGAATACTATGCAGCCATAAAAAAGGATGAGTTCGTGCCCTTTGTAGGGACATGGATGCAGCTGGAAACCATAATTTTCAGCACACTATCGCAAGAACAGAAAATCAAACACTGCATGTTCTCACTCATAGGTGGGAACTGAACAATGAGATCACTTGGACACAGAAAGGGGAACATCACCCAGCGGGGCCTATTGTGGGGAGTGGGGAGGAGGGAGGGATAGCATTAGGAGATATACCTAATGTAAATGACAAGTTAATGGGTGCAACACACCAACATGGCACATGTATACATATGTAACAAACCTGCACATTGTGCACATGTACCCTAGAACTTAAAGTATAATAATAATAAATAAATAAGAAAAAAAACGAAAATAGTGCATGTGTTCTTGTTGTAAAAAATCTAAAAATACTTATCAATCACAATTTTCCCCTTTACAAAATTTCTCTAAAATTCAGCCTCCTACTCAGAAGTTACTACAATTAATGATGTGGTTTGTAAAAATTAATAGCTGATTTCAGGCTTTTATACACATAGATGTGCATATATATATATATAAACACTATACATCCATATATGGGAAATGATACACATATAGATCTGCCCCTTGCCTTTATCACTATTCTAAATTTATCTGCCTCGTCCCCAAAATCCTATGTTAACTTCAAAATGTGGCATTATTTGGAAACAGGATCATTTTAGGGGCAATCAATTTAACAAAAGGTTAAAGGCCTTAATCTGATATCACTGAAGTCCTTAATAAAGGGTGTAATTTGGACACAGAGGTACGTA
Organism: Trachypithecus francoisi; assembly: GCF_009764315.1. Lineage (NCBI taxonomy): Eukaryota > Metazoa > Chordata > Mammalia > Primates > Cercopithecidae > Trachypithecus > Trachypithecus francoisi. Next base: position 7,443,310 of record NW_022681471.1, read on the forward strand.
TACAGATATGATAATGTGCACAGACACAGGGTGAAGACAGCCATCTATCTACAAGGCACAGAAAGAGGCCTGGAAAACATCCTTCCTTCATAGCCTCAGAAAGGACCAACCTTGCATACACCTTGCTCTTGGACTGCCAGAATCCAAAACGGTGAGACAGGAAATCTCTGTTTCTATCACCCAGCTTGTGGTAGTGTGCTATGGCGTCCTAACAAACCAAAATACTTGCTTATTACAATGGATGCAGAAGCTTTCCATGAAAACACATACAGATTTATGTTACTTTTGTAATAACTCCCTAGAATTCTAATTGATTTCTGTGAAATAACAAATTGAACAAATCTTCTCTTGATGAACATATATTCATTTCTCCTTTGTGGCTGTAATTAATAGAACTACAATCAACAACTTTGAACATAAATTCTTGGGCAAATTCATGTCATTTCTTATATGAAAGTCATGTGAATGTAGAAACCGAGTCAAAATAAACAGCGCATGAATATTTTCTATTTTTTATTATGTTGCTGACTTATAGCCCAAAGTGTTACAGCAATTAATTTTCTCCAAAATAAATATATATGAATACCTTATATTTTCACACGCATACTTTAGCAATCTTTTGAATTTTGGTCAAACTTATGAGTGTGATCTTTAGGTGACCTTGGGTTTGGTCACCTAACTATTTTAGATGCAACACCAAAAGCACCAACCATCTAGGAAAAAAGAGATAAGTTGAATTTCATTAAAATTACCAAATTCTATTCTGCCAAACATATTGCAAAGAGAATGAAAAACAAGCCAGAGATAGGGATAGAAGATTTTTGAAACCAGTATCTGACAGAAGACATACATTAAAATATACACTAAAGTCTTAAGATCCAACTGTAAGAAAAAAAAAAGTGTGATTTCAAATGGGCAAAAAAAAAAAAAAAAAAAAAAATCTGAACAGGCACCTCACCACAGAATATATATGAATGGCAAGTAAACATATGAGAAGATTTTTAACATTATGTGTCATTAAGAAATTGCAAATTCAGGCCGGGTGCGGTGGCTCACACCTGTAATCCCAGCACTTTGGGAGTCCAAGGTGGGCAAATGGCGAGGTCAGGAGATCGAGACCATCCTGGCTAACACGATAAAACTCTGTCTCTACTAAAAATAGAAAAAATCAGCCAGGTGTGGTGGCACATGCCTGTGGTCCCAGTTACTTGGGAGGCTGAGGCAGGAGAATCGCTTGAACCCAGGAGGTGGAGGTTGCAGTGAACTGATGTTGGACCACTGCAGTCCAGCCTGGGCAACAGAGTGAGACACTGCCTCAAAAAAAAAAAAAAAAAAAAAAGAAAAATTGTAAATTAGAACAATCAGGGGATAGCACTAGATACTCATGAGAATGGCTGAAATCCATTGGACTGAAACAACAAATATTGACATGTATGTGGAGCATCAGGAACTTTCCATCCTTGTTAGTGGAGTGGTATAGACATAGAGGAATCCTGAAAGCATCTTGCTAAGTGAAAAAAGAAAATATAAAAATGGTGCATAATTGATGATTCCAACCATATTCTGGAACAGGTAACTGTGGATACAATGAAAAGTTTAATGGTTTCTGGGGCCTCAGAGGGGGTAGGTTGGAGGGGGAGAGATGAATAGGTGAAGCCACAGGAGATTTGGGATGAGGAAACAATTCTGTATCTTACTGTAAGGGTGAATACTTACCATTATACATTAACCAAAACTGACAGCATGTGCTACACTAAAACTGAGTCTTGATGTAAACTGTGGACTTTAATTAATGATATAGCAATACAGGTCAATCTTTCTGAGCAAATGTGAAAAACTATTACAAAATGTAAATAATAGGAGTTGCTTTGTCTGTGTGTGCAAATGTGCAACATTATTACAAAACGTATATAATGGGAGTTGCTGTGTGTGTGCAGCGGCGCACATAGGGGGTGGGGGAGTGGAGGTGTGCTGGAACTCTGTATTTCTTATTAAGTTTGCTCTCTGAATTCTCTGATCAGCAATACCCTAAAAACATCTATTAGTTTTAAAAAGATGCCAATGATTTGAACAGACACCTCACAAAAGAGAATATACCAATTGCTAAGAGGCATATGAAAAGATGATCAACTTCATTTGCCATTAGGGAAAAGCAAAGGAAAACCAGAAAATATTTCACTGCACACTTACTAGAATGACTCAAATACAAAAATCTTAAAATACCAAATGTAATAGAGGATATCGACCAACAGGGAATCTCATTCCTTGCTGGTTAAAATGAAAAATGATACACCCACTCTTTTAGAAGTGAATATTGCATGAACCTATTCATATGACATTCTGGAAAAGTTACAACTCTAGGAACTATCAATAAAAAGAGAACATAGTTTCTACCGGCTTGGAAGAAGTGTAGAGATTGACTTTACAGGGAAATTTTAGGCTGATGGAACTGGACAGTATGATACTTGGGTGGTACATACAGGACTCTATGCATTTGTTACAATGCATATAACTTTACATAATAGCTAAATCTGATGTGTGTAATCTTAGAAAATTAACTATGGTTCAGAATTTTAAAAAAATAATGGGCTGCTGAAAAGACAATGGATTTTACAAGGATAAAGAAAAAAAAAGAAAGGATGCAACAATAAGGAAACTGTTGCCATTGCCTAGGGGAGAGATGATGTTAGTTTCACCCAAAGCGGTAGTAACGGAGATTGACTTAAGTAGATGGATTTGGAATGAACTTTAGTAGTTGAGGGAACAGAAGATGCTGTTGCATTAGATGGGGGTTAAGATAAACAAATAGAGGCATCCAGCACACACACACACACAAAGCCTTGCTACCTTTCTTATTAACAAAAATGAAATTGAGCCATGATTTGGTTCTTACAGTTTATTATTAGAATTCATGTATGTTTTATAACCTCTCTGATACACAGGTAAATGTTACTTCTTTCTTAAACTATGGGAATGCCCTCCCCTCCCCCAACCCCGTGATCAACCAATCTACATTCATGGCAACTATGGTAAACCTTCACTGGCACAGGCAGCATGTTCCCTGAAGGCTGAAACTAAAGTGAGGAAAAGGAACTGAAGATAAGTCATTTGGGGTATGTTTGGAGAAGGGTTGTGTTCACTCCTTTAAAAGACCCCTGACACTCCCCACTGATTCAATCCCAAGAACATTAGTCCCTCTCTCTTCTGGACAGAAGAATTCCTCCCAATACCAGGAGATAAAAGGATAGGCTACCATTTTCTGTTCATCTTCCATAAGAAATGCTCCCTCTTGGGACCTCAGAAGAAAAGCTCCATGAGGATAATTCCCAAGGACATGGAGCCAGAGCTGCAATTTACCCACCAGGTCCCTCCAACTCTGGAAGAATAGCTTCCTTGTCTGTGGGTTTCCACCTTGAGTGCTGAAGTTTGATCCACCAATCCTGGCTATGAGCAGAGGCCCACTGCGCCTGGGACATTGAGCCAGAGCTGAAGAAGGAAGTCAGCTCATGAACAGCTGAGTTGATGTTGGTCATAGTGGGTGGACCAAACCCCAACCCTCTCTGAATTCTCTGGTAAAGCCACACGTCAACCTCTTTTGGAATCTCAGGGCTTCTGAATCCTTCTAAGGGTCCTGTCAGGAGTAAGAGCAGCTGGAATTCCTTTCATGTGAACCTCCAATCCTTATGGAGAGGGTCTTAGGCCTCTACTCCAATCACATTTGGGCAAGCTGGCACTGACTCTAAGTCGATAAACTGTTTGTGAACCCGGTCAGGTTTCTGTCATCAACATGACATCCCCTGTTCATGACTTTCTGGAATAGATCTGGTCACATTATATTTCTCGGATCCCCAGAGTTCCAGAGGTCAGCAGAAGGACTGGTCTAATAGGAAGGGGAATACATCCATCATTGTTCCAGGTAGCTTTCCTCCAGCCATTGTTGAGTTCTACGTCCTACTCTGAGAAAGCAAAAGGCTCTTGAAAGTAGCCAGACCTTCTATTGGTTGAGACAAGGGAATGGAAGGAGCTGCCATTGCCTCCCTTCCCGTTTGACTCATACTATCTTGCTCCCTTCTGTTACTGACATGATCAATGTTCCCAGCCTCTTTCAATCCTTTCACCTCTATCCTTACTGATGCTCTAATATATTTTTACTGCTGACTCCATAAAAAATAATCTAAACAAATACTTATTTATTATTCTATATATGTCCATGTATATTTTAAGTTTTTTTTTTTTTTGTAGTACAGGATTTTTAAAGTAGGCTTTGAATCTCCTAGCAACAGTTCTGTGTTTGGTGTGAAGAAGGGTGCCACTTAAATTAGGGTTTTTACATGCATACTCAGTTGTTCCACTGACATCTACTGCAACAAGATTGTTCCATGCTCTGAAGCTGTAATTTTTTTTTTAATCAGTTAAGAACGTATTTGCACAGCTTTCTGCTTTTGTTTTTCAGGACTGTCCATTCAGTTTCATTGGTCTATTGACCAACCCCTGCACCTGAATCTCAAACTCTTCATTGCATTAGCTTCTTTGTAATTCTTACCTTCGAGTAGACTAATTCCTGTTTTTCAAGAGTGTATTGACTATGCTTGACCATATGCATGTCTTTATATTTGAATCAGGTGACTCACACATGTCCAAAGCCATTTGCTTGTTTTGATTTGGGATTGCAATTAAACTATATTTTCCTTTTTTTTCTGGAAGAACTAACATATTTAAAATATTGAATCTTCATGCCTATGAATTTTTCTTATTTTATATTGATGTGAGTCTTCATTAATATGTCTCAACAACATTTTAATATTTTTGTCTGTAAAGTTATTGTTTTTGGTTAAGTATTTTTCTTAGATACTTGATCTTTTACTATGAGACTTTAAAAATTATATATTCTTTACTTTTATTTTCCTACTCTTTCCCTGACAGAAAACAAAGTGGATATACTTTTGAATACTGACCTTATACCAGAAAACTGATATACTATTATATATTGAGTAAATTATCTTTAGTTCTTTTGGATTCTTTTCATGCTCAGTAGTGTCATCCATTAATCACAAAAGTTTGTTTTCCAACTGGCCAATCCTCATTCCCTTCATTTATTCCTCTTTGCATTACAACATTTGCTACTACCTCTAGTATAAAGAGTAATAGAAAAACTTGTAGCAGAAACTCTAGGATGAGGCCTAAGTTCAAACTTCTATTTTCAATATTGAAAATATTTAAAAGGCATATCTATTATAGGTATTGCAAACATATCTTTTATCTAGTTTGGTAACATTTTTTCATATTTGATAAACTGTATTTTAGAATACTTTTAGATTTAAAAGAAAACTTGCGACAATGGTCAAGAACATTCTTTTATGCCTCATAATCTATTCCTCCTGTTATTAACATCTTACCTTGGTAAGGTTCTCTAAAACTAATGAACCAATAGTGATATGCAAACATCCTTTGTTTATTAACAAACATACTTTATTCACATTTATCTCCTTGTCACGAAAATCTATTTTCTGTCCCAGGATCCCCTGAGGATACTCCATTACATTTATTCACCATGTCTCTTTCAATGCCCTTTGGCTGTGCCAGTTCACTGAGACTTCTCTTGCTTTTGAAAACAGTGACACTTTCGAGGTGTATGCTCAGGTATTTTGGAAAATAGCCTTTGATTGGGAATTACAAGATCTTTTAATGTTTTGATGTAGGTTATGTTTTCTTGGAAGATGAACAGAGAAGTGAAGTGCCATTCTTATCATATCATACCGACGGCACAGAGTACCAACACAATTTGTCATTGATGATGTTAATTTGATCACCATTTGTCAAACAATACCAATTGTAGTGTTTTACAGTTTTCTTCAGGGTAAAGTCACATTAATTTTTTCCCTGGGTCATACTGTCATCTTGGGAAGGATAGAAGACCCAGGAGCAGCCAGTAGTCAGATGAGGCCTCTGAGGGAAAACTGCAGAGACTTCTTGCCCACAAAGAGGAGGATCCACAGAAACCAGCTCCCCACCTGTTGTCATCCCTGGGAGGCCCAGGGGCATGGTGACCCACAGGGGTGTCCCCTGACATCTTAGGGGGTAGTAAGAGGACAAGGCTGTGCTCTGGTGAGTTTCAGTTCAGATCATGAGAGCAGAAGATCACGAGGGGTCCTTCCAGGCATCCCCAAGCTGATACAGAGGACGGACTGGTGAGCTACCCCACGATAGACACAGGGGGATCCCCCAAAATCAGCTCATTTGCACTCCTAGGAGGCCTTGGGCAGGGCCAGTAGGGAGAGATGCTAGGGTGCTCCAGTCCCTCCTAGGAGATTTATGGAAGTGGGAACCTTGATCTGAAAAACAGACTCTGGAGAGAAGAGGGAGGGAGTGGAGGCCGTGTCAGTAATAATAGGTTGAGGAAGACTGAGGGTCCTTCCCACACCATTTCAGACGGAGGGCAGCGGAGTCCTACCTGGGGCCTGGGAGGCCATATCCCCTGTGGATGGATGTGATTCGACCTCTCTTGCACCTTGCAGGTCTCAGGGATGGGAGGGGCTTATTCGGAGGTGAAAGACTCAGATGCACAGAGGCAGGGAGCCCAGGCTGTTTCAGGAGTCCAGGCACGGCCCCTCAGGAAGGCAGGACGAGAACATCCATGACTGGTAGTACCCCCTGTCCTGTCCCTGTGCCTGCTGCCGGCTCTAGAGGAGCCCATCAGGGTCCCCACATTTACAACTTTCTGATTTTCACTTTGGGAGTCAGCTAGAGGGGAGATTATCTCTGAGGAGGGCAGCTTCAGTTAAACAGAGGGAGTTGCCCCAGGGCTGGTCACGCAACAAGAAGAGAACTCTGTCGAAGGACAGTGACCTCCCAACACGGAGGGGAGGCGCAGGCTGCACCCTGCCACTCCCTGCGGTCAGCCCTGGGAAAAGGTGGGGTGTGAGTGTCAAGGACTGGGGAGCTGGGCGGGAAGAGATGGGCAAGGCTTAGGGAGTGAGCAGGAAGGGCTGGAGCACATCCTGGAGGTGGGAAGGAAGGGATGGAAAGGAGGCTGACAAGTGGGGGTTGGTTGCTCCTCTGAGAGGAGGCCCCGCCCCACGCTAGCCCTGCTGTCAATCCTGATTATCTCGGCAGAGTTCCCGGATGTACTTTCCGGCGTCCATCTTGGGAGGCTGAAGAACCTGAGGCATTTTGTGACGAGGCTCGTCTCAGGTCAGCGGAGGGAAGAGCCTTAGACCTATCCAGTCTTCAAGGTGAGGGCCCCGAGGGAGAACTGAGGGATCCCCCACCACAGAGAGAAGCCGGCCCGGCTTGCTGTACCCCTGCCGTGGGACTTGGAGTTGGCGGAAAGGAAGATGGTAGCCGGGGGCTGAGGGGCGGGTCCTCACGTCAGAGAAAGGGAGGAGGTGCCGGCCCTCTAGGGAATAAATAGGAAGACATTGAGGAGGACGGGGGAACCCCCACCTCAGAGGACGGATTCCCGGAGATTCCCACCCTGCTCCTCAAATCAGCCCTCCTAGAGCGCCCCAGTCGGCTCAGGCTGAGCGGCCGCCCTCTCGTTGCTGGGTGAGGGGTGTAGGGGACGGGGAGGGGGAGGCCTTGTTCTGGGGTCCCCTGGCAAGTCAGCATGGGGAGCTGCCTCTAGCTGGCAGAGGGAAGACTCCCGGGCCCTGCTCGGGACAAGAGTGAGGACTGAGGGGTCACATTGAGAGGTGACAACGTGCTATCAGCCCTCGCTCTTGGTGACTCCTCAGCCTCGGCCTCTGCAACCGCTCTGGCAGTGCTTGAGGATCCCTTCAGCCCACCACGGCACTGTAGGAGCCCTTCTCTGGGCTGGTGGAGGCCGGAGCCGCCTGCCTCTGCTTGTGGGGAGGTGTGGAGGGAGAGGTGTGGGCAGGAACTGGGGCTGCTCGCTTGCGGCCCGCTGGAGTTCTGGCGGGCACGGGGACGGCTCCGCGGGCCCCAGAAGGAGGGACCAGCCGGCGCTTCCGGCCCAGGGCAGTGAGGGGCTTAACACCCTGGCCAGCAGCTGCAGAGGGTGCGGGCAGGCCGGCACTGAGCTTGAGTTCTCGCGGGGCCTCAGCTGCCTCCCCGTGGGGCAGGGCTCGGGACCTGAAGCCTGCCATGTTGGAGCCCCCCCTCCACGGTGGGATCCCCCGTGACCCGAGCCTCCCAGACGGGCATGGCCCCCGCTCCATGGCACCGGGTACCATTGACTGCCCAAGGGCTGAGGATTGCAGGTGCGGCACGGGACTGGCGGGCAGCTCCACCTGCAGGCCCCGTGCAGGATCCATTAGGTGAACCCAGCTGGGCTCCTGAGTCTAGTGGGGACTTTATGTCCTTTAGAAATTTTATGTCTAGCTAAGGGATTGTAAATACACCAATCAGCACTCTGTGTCTAGCTCAGGGTTTGTAAATACACCAATTTGTACTCTGTATCTAGCTAACCTAGTGGGGACTTGGAGAACTTTTCTGTCTAGCACTCAGTGTCTAGCTCAAGGATCGTAAATGTACCAATCAGCACTCTGTCAAAAATGGACCAATCAGCTCTCCGTAAAATAGACCTATCAGCTCTCTGTAAAATGGACCAATCAGCAGGACGTGGGTGGGGTCAGATAAGGGAAGGAAAGCAGGCCGCCCAAGTCAGCAGTGGCAAAGTGCTGGGGTCCCCTTCCACACTGTGGAAGCTTTAGTCTTTCGTTCTTTACCATAAATCTCGCTGCTGCGCACTCTTTGGGTCCACGCCGCCTTTAAGAGCTGTAACACTCACCACGAAGGTCTGCAGCTTCACTCCTGAAGCCAGCCAGACCACCAAGCCCCGGGAAGAAGGAACAACTACAGATGCGCCGCCTGTAAGAGCTGTAATGCTCACTGAGAAGGTCTGCAGCTTCACTCCTGACAGCGAGACCACCAACCCACCAGAAGGAAGACGCTCCAGACACATCTGAACGTCTGAAGGAACAAACTCCAGACACACCATCTTTAAGAACTGTAACACCACGAGGGTCCGCGGCTTCATTCTTGAAGTCAGTGAGACCAAGAACCCACCAATTCTGGACGCAACGTGTGCCTCAGAACAGACGTGAGGCCACCCAGACCGCCCCCATGGTAGAGTGCTGGGAGGTGGCTGCCACCTCATTACCTCCCACTGCTCTCAGCGCTGTGGAGTTTCACCTGAGGTTTTGCCTCAGGCCAGCAGAGTGGTGGGGGCCTGGCCGTGTCTGAGGACATGTGACAATGCTTATTGAATTCTGAGGGGGCCACGAACCTCAGAACTGTGGGACTCTAGGAGTCTGGCCAGCCCCAGCTGCGGTCATAACTGGAGGGTCTCCCTCACTTCCTCTTGCAGGTGCTCCAGGAATCAGGAGTTGAAGACCTGGGTGTGAGGGACACATACATCCTAAAAGCACCACAGCAGAGGAGGCCCAGGCACTGCCAGGAGTCAAGGTGAGTGCACAGCCTGACTCTGTACCAAGGGCCCTACCCCCAGAAACAGGGCAGACCTGGCAGCACCCAGCCCGTAGCCACCCACTGTCATTCCTGGTGCCTCAGACTCTGCCTGCCAGCTGTGCCCTGAGGTGCTTTCTCATCCTCCTACAGGTTCCCAGGAGACAAATCCCCTAGGAAGACAGGCGACCTGTGAGGCCCTAGAGCACCACCGTAAGAGAAGAAGAGCTGTAAGCCAGCCTTTGTGAGAGCCATCATGGGTGAGTTTCTCAGCTGAGGCCACTGGCACTGTCCCTCTCTCCCTCAGTCCTGTGGGATCCCATCATACCCATTCATGCTCACACGTTTACCTGCTGCTCCTGAACAATATTCATCGTGCCTCTCTCTCCAAACCTTCCATGCCCCAGCTTTGAGCAAGGCTTCCAGAAGCCAAATTTCATACTGGAGTTGGTAGATGCAGAGGATCCTCCAGAGGAGGGAGAGGAGGAAGCCTCCTCCATTTTCTCTTCCTCTTTCCCCTTTTTATTCCCCTCCTCCTCTGCCTCCTCTTCTTCCTTCTCATCCTCATCCTCTTCTCTGATTCTGTGTTCTCCAGGGGACAAGGAGATGCCTGCTGCTGGGATGCCGCGTCTTCTCCAGAGTTCCGCTGAGAGTCGTCAGAGTCATCCTGAGTGGGAGGACTCCCCAGGTCTTCTCCAGAGTCCTCCTGAGGGGAAAGACGCCCAGTCTCCTCTCCAGAATCCTCAGAGTCCTCCTGAGGGCGAGGACTCCCTGTCTCCTCTCCAGATTTCTCAGAGCCCTCCTGAGGGTGAGGACGTCCAGTCTCCTCTCCAGATTTCTCAGAGCGCTCCTGAGGGTGAGGACGTCCAGTCTCCTCTCCAGAATCCTGCGAGCTCCTTGTTCTCCTCCGCTTTACTGAGTCTTTTCCAGAGCTCCCCTGAGAGTTCGGAAAGTCCTTTTGAGGGTTTTTCCCAGTCTCCTCCCCAGTTTCCTGTGAGCTCCTCCTTCTCCTCCACTTTACTGTGTGTTTTCCAGAGTTCCCCTGAGAGTTCTCAAAGTCCTTTTGAGGGTTTTCCCCAGTCTCCTCCCCAGTTTCCTGTGAGCTCCTCCTTCTCCTCCACTTTACTGTGTGTTTTCGAGAGTTTCCCTGAGAGTTCTCAAAGTACTTTTGAGGGTTTTCCCCAGACTCCTCCCCAGTTTCCTGTGAGCTCCTCCTTCTCATCCACTTTACTGTATGTTTTCCAGAGTTTCCCTGAGAGTTCTCAAAGTACTTTTGAGGGTTTTCCCCAGTCTCCTTTCCAGATTCCTGTGAGCTCCTCCTCCTCCCCTTTACTGAGTGTTTTCCAGAGTTCCCCTGAGAGTTCTCAAAGTACTTTTGAGGGTTTTCCCCAGTCTGCTCTCGAGATTCCTCAGAGTCCTGCCGAGGGAGACAAGTCTCAGTCCCCTCTCCATGGTCCTCAGAGTCCTCCTGAGTGGGAGGACTCCCAGTCTCCGTTCCAGAGTCCTCCTGACTGGGAGAATACCCTTTCTCCTCTCCAGATTCCTCAGAGTCCTCCTGAGTGGGAGGACCCCCTGTCTCCTCTCCATTTTCCTTATAGGCCTCCTCAGGGGGAGGACTTCCAGTCTTCTCTCCAGACTCCTGTAAGCATCTGCTCCTCCTCCACTTTATTGAGCCTTCCCCAGAGTTTCTCTGAGTGTCCTCAGAGCCCTCCTGAGAGGACTGCACAGTCTCCTCTCTATAGTCCTCAGAGCCTTCCTGAGGGGATGGACTCTCAGTCTCCTGTCCAGAGTCCTCAGAGTCCTCCTGAGGGGGAGGATTCCCTGTCTCCTCTCTACATTCCTCAGAGTCCTCTCGAGTGGGAGGTCTCCTTGTCTCCTCTCCGCTTTCCCCACAGCCCTCCTCAGGGGGAGGAGTCCCAGTCTTCTCTCCAGAGTCCTGTGATTATCTGCTCCTCCTCCACTTCACTGAGTCTTCCCCAGGATTTCCCTGAGAGACCTCAGAGACCCCCTGAGGGGCCTGCTCAGTCTCCTCTCCAGAAACCTCTCAGCTCCTTCTCCTACACTTTAGCGAGTCTTCTGCAGAGTCCCCATGAGAGTCCTCAGAGTCCATCTGAGGGGCCTGCCCAGTCTCCACTCCAGAGACCTGTCAGCTCCTTCTCGTCCACTTCATTGAGTCTTTCCCAGAGTTCTCCTGAGAGTCCTGAGAGTCCTCCTGAGGGGCCTGCGCAGCCTCCTGTCCAGAGTTCTGTGAGCTCCTCCTCCTCCTCCACTTCATTGAGTCTTTCCCAGAGTTCCCCTGAGAGTCCTCCTGAGGGGCCTGCCCAGTCTCCTCTCCAGAGTGCTGTGAGCTCCTCCTCCTCCTCCACTTCCTTGAGCCCATTCAGTGAAGAGTCCAGCAGCCCAGTAGATGAAGATACAAGCACCTCAGACACCTTGCTAGAGAGCGAGTCCTTGACAGACAGTGAGTCCTTGATAGAGAGCGAGCCCTTGTTCACTTATACACTGGATGAAAAGGTGGACGAGTTGGTGCGGTTTCTTCTCTTCAAATACCGAGCGAAGCAGCCTGTCACAAAGGCAGAGATGGTGACGAATGTCATCAGCAGGTACAGGGGCTACTTTCCTATGATCTTCAGGAAAGCCCGTGAGTTCATAGAGATTCTTTTTGGCATTTCCCTGAGAGAAGTGGACCCTGACGGCTCCTACATCTTTGTAAACACATTAGAGCGCAGCTGTGAGGGGAGTCTGAGTGATGAGCAGGGCATGCCCCCGAACCGCCTCCTGATTCTTATTCTGAGTATCATCTTCATGAAGGGCACCTGTGCCTCTGAGGCGGTCATCTGGGATGTGCTGAGTGGAATAGGGGTGCGTGCTGGGAGGGAGCACTTTATCTTTGGGGAGCCCAGGGAGCTCCTCACTAAAGTTTGGGTGCAGGAACGTTACCTAGAGTACCGGGAGGTGCCCAACACTGCTCCTCCACGTTACGAATTCCTGTGGGGCCCAAGAGCTCATTCAGAAATCAGTAAGAGGAAAGTAGTAGAGTTTTTGGCCATGCTCAACAATACCGTCCCTATTTCCTTTCCCCCCTCGTACAAGGATGCTTTGAAAGATGTGGAAGAGAGAGCCCAGGCCATGATTGACACCACAGATGACTCCCCTGCCACAGACAGTGCAAGCCCCAGTGTCGTGTCCCCCAGCTTCTCTTCTGAGTGAAGTCGGTAGATTCTTCCCTCTGAGTTTGAAGAGGGCAGTCGAGTTTCTTCGTGGTGGAGGGCCCGGGTGAGGCTGGGGAGAACACAGTGCTGTTTGCACTTCTGTTCCATATGGGCAGTTGAGGGATTTACCTGTGTTCCTTTTGGATATTTTTCAGATGCTTTTCCTATTAATGACAGGTTTAAATAGCTTCAGGATCTTAGTTTACGAATATTAGTCACACGTGTATTGCTGTTTATCTGGTTTAAGAGTAACAGTTTGATATTTTGTAAAAACAAAAACACACACAAACAGGCCACATTGTGAAAACCTTCTGCCTCATTTTGTGATGTATCACAGGTGAATGTATTGCTGTACGAATTTTCTTGAAACTGTGAAGGATCTCTGCATTTAAATAGTGGAACAAAGTAAAGGATTGTTAATATTTGCATTTCCTCAGGCCCTTTAGTTTGTTGTTCTTAAAAACTAAAGATACATACCTGGTTTGCTTGACTTATGTAAGAAAGTAGCAGAAAGTAAAATGTAACAAATAAAAATACCAGTGACTCGTTTATTTGATGACCATTATATCCACATTTGCTCATAGAAGTTACCGTTAGTAGTGAGGTTACTATTAAAAGCAAGACTTATCCCTACCCCTAAAACGGTAGAGTGTAGCTACAGACGCCATAACAGGTATGTGGTAAGATTTTCTCTACAATCTAAAGAGTAAGTTTCAAAAGGAGTGGGGAGGTGAGACTCCAGATGGAGGCTTTGAGTAAAAAGGCCCTGAGCTCAGGCAGTTTTGGGCTTTGGGAAACTGCAGGTGCTTCTGTGGGAGCTGATTGTTATGAAGCCGGGTGGTGGCAGGGCCCAGACTCTCAGAAGCTGAGAGAAAAGTCTGGAATGGAAAACTACTTGAGCAGTTGGCTCTGGGTGGAGGATGAAGCAGAGAGGAGTCTCCACATGGGGAAGTCGTGGAAGGTGTCCTGCGGCTCTGTCACTGGGGAGCGTGAACACAGTGCAAGGACTAGGTGGTTGATCCCCATCATCTGCAAGGGTTTCCTGAGAAATGTGGTGATCATTCCTTGATGTGGTGCTCAGAAGCCTCCAGGCTGGCACTCATTTGCCAGGCCTGGGAGAGCCCAAGCCCATTCCATTGACAGGACTTTTTGTTGGGTTCTTCTGAAAGTAATGTGGACAAGTCTAAGCAATGTGTAGATTTTTAGTGGAGCTTAAATGAAACTAGTGGTTAGGTGGATGATCAGTGGGAAAGGTGAAAAGGAGTTGGTCCTTAACAAATTCTACAATCTTTGAGTTGTATGCAGCTATGTAAGCCTCTCCTTACCTGAATGATACAATATATCCTTTTAGAAAGAAAATGTCCTGAGTTATATTTATGAAGCCAAACTTTTCGTACAGTTCATATTCCATGACATATTCAGCTGGATGTTCTCTTGACGTTTTCGATAAAAAGCAAGTGCTGAAATTTTCTCAAAAGACAGTGGCAGACTTCGGGGTTATAATCATATTGATGACAACTACCACTTATTAAAATTCCAAGACATGCCAAGCTGTGTGCCAGGTGTTTTACTCACATTACATACATTCCAGCAATTCTACAGCGGAGGGATTATCAAACCCATTTTACAGAGGAAGAAGCTGAGGTTATAGCTCATGACAAATTCCCCAAGATCCCATGATGATCACATGATTAGAAAGTGACTGGGCTGGGGCTTGAGTTCTGAAATCATCTAGACCCACACTGTCCCCGCTCCTCTCAGCCTGAGCATAGCCTTCTTCCTGTTAAGTCACTTCTCTTCACTCTTCCTAATGTCTTTCAGGTAACATAAAGAAGAAACCTGTGACAAAGTATTTAGATGGGCCTAGAGAAGAAAGGTGACAATGAGAATCAATACCATTCAGGGATCATTTTGGCTTTCTTTAGCTAAATTCTTCCTGTTATGAGCCCTAGCTTTCTTGAGAGCTGACTCTGTCTGGGTGCCAGTACTTTTGTCCAGCCCCAGGCCTTTCCCACATTACAGCACCCTCCATTTGGTCTCCCCTGGGTGCTCTCTTGTGCAACTCTGGAAGCTGGTCTGCTGACTCACTTGTCACTGTGGTCTCACACTCTGAAACCTGTGCCCAGCCCTCAGTGCAAGAGCCCAGAGACATCTGCCCTTTTCCTGACTTAGCACACTGTTTCTCCCTGGAGAAGTTCCCTGACGGATCCATCCCTCCCTGTGGCTCCTCTATGATAAAGGCCCTTCGATGTGACTATTCACTTTGGATAGTGACATTTCCATACCTAGGCTGAGCATCATCAACACATGCTCAATGTATTTCCACATAGGCTGCAGAGTAAAATCTGATTTTCCACATAACACATGGGTTTTAGGGATGTAATCCTAAGGTCAGATATAAACTATTTGAAATCTTCCTAATATTTGATACTTGCAGTATGATTTTAATGAGATGCATTATTTGAAACAGGGCACTGAACACAAACAGAGATGAATAAGCTTTTGTAGATGATCAAATGCCAATCTTTCCTTCAAAAACTTTGTGGATGAGGAAAGGCTATAGACATCCCTTTGTAAATGATCTACAAGAAGGTAAATTTCTGGAAAAAAAAAAAACAATAGCAAAATCTTGGAGACTGCCTAGGACGTGACCAGGGTACTTTGGGGGACATGCCAGCTCTGATGAGAAATAAACAATAGTTAAACATCCTTCCACTGTCTCTTGTGTGTGAAACTGCCCCACAGGAAAATCCTGGCTTGCAGTGAGCCACAGGCACATGTATAGCTGTTCAGGAATGTTCCGTCATATGCAGGGTAGCAGAGGCTCAAAGGGTAGGTTATTTTTCATACACCAAAAGTATGAGAGAATTCTCAGCCTAAATAAATTATATAGGTTACTAAAGGACAGTGCCAAGTGATACTGAGGGATTAATGTTGACCCTCCCTGTGAAGACTTACAGAATTGTTTTAAAACTGGATGTAATCCTGTATTTGAAACCACCAGGCACCTTGTAGGTGCAAGAAAATGTTGGAAGATTTCAAGGCTATGCAGACATTCCCAGAAACAATTCCAAGCAATGAAGAGACTTCCTGTCATCAATTATAATAGTTGCTTTTCATTGAGCACCGTAATAACATATGGGAGAGGCTACAAGTGCCCGTCTCCGTCTTGTCTAGCTCGCCTTCCTGGCTGGTTCATTTGTAGACAGAAACCAGTGCATCACTCCCATGCTTTTGTTTCTGTTCAGCACTTAACATCTGTTGTGACCTGGAGCTACAAGGTGAAAGCAGCTTGGATTCCTGTCCGAAGTGAAAGCCAGGAGGACCCGCTGTGGGTTAGTTTCTTATACCGTAACAGAGTACCACAGACTAGGTAACTTGAATGATAGAATTGTATTTTCTCACATTTCTGGAGGCTAAATATCTAAGATCAAGGTGTTGGCCAGTTTGATTTCTTCCCTGGCCTCTCCGTGGCTTGCTGATGGCCACTTTCTCAGTGAATTCTGCCATGGTTGTTCCTCGGTCTGTGTGTCTGTGTCTTAATCTGCTCTTCTTATGAGGACGCCAGTCATACTGAATATGATCCTAACCACAAGATCTCAGTTTACATTAGTTGCCTCTTCAAAGGGTCTGTCTCCACATACAGTCCTGGAGGTTGAGACTTGGATATATGAACTTGGAAAGAGGGACACAATTCAGCCCGCAACACCCTGCCAACTTAAATCAGAATTCATTTGCACAAAAATAAACTCGTGTTAAGCCATTTAACTTTCAGGGACTTCTTTCTCTTCCATCAGGTTACTGTTAATGTGACTACAGGAGTGCTCCTCTTCCTTTTCTTAGGAGTATTTCAATATTTGACTTAAAAGTAAGTAGTGCATGTATTTTTGTTGCAAAAACTTCTAAAAGTACCTAGAAATGGCATTGTTGTCTTTACAAAGTTGCTCCAAGACTCAGCCTCCTACTCAGAAGTTCCCACAGTAACAATGGGGCTGTGCAAATTGTAAATATGACTTTTTTAGATGCATCACCAAAATTTTGGTCAAACTTACAGGTGCAAACCCTAGTTGACCTTGAGTTTGGTGGTGACTTTGTCAGATGCAACATCAAAAGTGCCAACATCTAAGAAAAGAGATATAAATTGGACTTCATTGAAATTAACAACTTCTACTCTAAAAGACTGTGAAGAGAAAAGACAAGCCAGAGACTGGGATAAATGTTTTGTGAAACACAGATCTGATAAAAAAATATATATTCAAATATGCACAAAACGCTGAAACCCAATTATAAGAAAACAGAAAACCTAATTGAAAATGGACAAAAAATTCTAAACAGGTACCCCACCAAAGGATATATAAGAATAGAAAGTAATCATATACAATTGTTCAATTTCTGATACGGTTATGTGGCTCTGTGTCCCCACTGAAATCTCAACTCAACTTTTAATCCCCACATGTCAAGGGAGGCATGTGATTGGATCATGGGGGCAGTTTCCCCCATGCTCTTCCCCTTGTAGTGAGTGAGTTCTCACAAGATCTGATGATTTTATACGTGTTTCGAAGGTCCTCCTTCGTGCTTCTTCTTCCTGCCAGCTTGTGAAAAAGGTACCTACTTCCCCTTCGCATTCCACCATGATCATAAGTTTCCTGAAGCCTACCCCAGCTGTGTGGGACTGGGAGTCAACTCAACCTCTTTCTTTTATAAATTATTCCGTCTCAGGCATTTCTTTATAGCCGTGTGAAAACAGAATAATACAATGTCATATATGATTAGAGAATCACAAATTGAAACAACTAAGATACAACACTTAAAGGAGTTGTGTTCACTCCTTTAAAAGGCCCCTGACACTCCCTACTGATTCAATTCCAAGAACATTAATCCCTCTCTCTTATTTCCAACACCAGGAGGTAAAAGGATAGGCTGCCATTTTCTTTTTACCATCCATAAGAAATGCTCCCTTCTTGGGACCTCAGAAGAAAAGCTCCATGAGGATAATTCCCAAGGACATGGGGCCAGAGCTGGAATTTACCCACCAGCTGCCTCCCAGTCTGGCAGAAGAGCGTCCTTGTCTGTGGGTTTCCACCTTGAGCACTGAGGTTTGATGATCCACCCATCCTAGGTATGAGCAGAGGCCCACTGCCCCTGGGACATGGAGACAAAGCTAAGAAAAGAAGTCAGTTCATGAACAACTGAGCTGATCCTGACCATAGTGGGTTCAGAAAACCCCAATCCTCAGGTAGTCTCTGGCAAATCCACAAGTCAACCATTTTTGAAATCTCAGGGCTCATAAATCCTTCTGAGGATCCTGTCAGGAGTAAGAGCAGCTGAAAAGAAGTATGTGGAACTCTTATCCATGTGGAGAGGCAGATAGCCCTCTATTCCCCTATCCTGTGAGCAACCTGGCACTGCCACTAAGTTAGTAAAGTGTTTGTGGACCTGGTCAGGGTGTCTGTCATCAACACAGCAGCCCTCCGTCATGACTGTCTGGAATAGAACTGTTCGGGTTATATTTCTTGAATCACCAGAGTTTCAGGGGTCAGCAGGAGGCCGGTGCAAGTAGGAGGGGGAACAAATCCATCACTGTCCCAGGTAGCCTTCCTCCAGTTACTATTGAGATCTAACTTCTACTCTCAAAAAGCAAAGGCTTATGAAAGCAGCTAGGCCTTCGATGGGTGAAACAAGGGGGAGAGAGGAGTTGCCATTTCCTCTGTTCCTCTTTGACTCATATCATCTCACTCCACTTGTTACTGAAGAGACCACTGATCCCAGAGTCTTTCAGTTCTTTCAACTCCAGCCTTACTGATGCTCTAATTTACTCACCCTGCTGACTCATTAAAAGATAATCCATACAAAGACTTGTTTATTATTCTGTGCATTTCTGTGTGTTTGAAGTTTTTGTAATAAATATTTTTAAACTAGGTTTTGAATTTCCCTGTAATTGCATTTTTGTATAATATGAAAAAGGGTTCCACTTACATTAAGGTTTTTTATATGGATATTTAGTTGTTTCACTGATACTTATTTCAACAAGACGGTCTCCAGGTCTAAAGCTGCAACACATTTTAATCAATTAAGTTTGCATTTATACATATTTTGTTCGTTTTTTTTTTTCAGGAATTTCCATTCAGTTCCATTGGTCTATCTGTTAATCCGTGCACCCAGATAGCCAATGCTTCCTACAATAGCTCCTTTGTAATTCTTACCATCTGTTGGATGAATTGCACTTTTTCAAGAGTGTATTGACTATGCTCAGCTGTTTGCATGTCTTTATATTTTAGAATCAGGTGATTCATAGATTCCTTCATGTCCAAAGGCATTTGTTTGTTGTGATTTGGGATTACAATTATTCTATCAATTCCATTTTAAGGAAAACTATTGAAACTTCATTCCCATGAATTTATTTTATTTTATGTTCCTGTGGGTCTTCATTAATATTTTTGAATAACATGTTAATGGTTTTTCTGTAACGTTTTAAATTTGTTCATTAGTTTTTTTTTAGGTACTTAATGTTTGGAATGATAGGTTAGAGGTTATGTTTACTTTATTTTCATATTCATTGTTGCTGCAGAAAAACAAAGTTTATTTTTCGTATGTTGATTTCATACCTAGGAAATTCATGTAATTTCATCTCTTAAGAAGCTGGGTCATTCCGCTCTTGCTGGTGGTATGTGCATTTGAGCACAGACTCTGCTGCTGCTGCCCCAGTGAAGCACTTTAGACAGCAACTCCCAGCAGAGTGTTGTGGTCAGTGGACAAGAAACACCTCGGTGTCTCTAGCAGAGCAGCTGCTTTACCTCACAGGGACAGAGAACAATGATGTGGGCCTGGTACCAGTCCCCAAAGGTGGAGCACACAGCCCAAGAGTACTGACCTGAGCTTTTTTCCCCTAACATCTTCCACAAATGAAGTCACTTGACAGAACCCACCACTGTGAAACCCTCAAGGGCATCAAGGAGTATAAAATAATAAAAAACCCATTCAAAGTGTTGTAACTTCAAATAGCAAAGGAACATCAGCCCACACAGATAAGAAAGAACCAGCACAAGAACTCTAGCAACTCCAGAAACCAGAGCCTCTTTTTCCCTCCTCACTACCACACGAGTTCTCCAGCAATGGTTCCAAAGCAGGGTGAAATGGCTACAACGAGAGACAGAGAGTTTAGAATCTGGATAGGGACACAGATCATCGAGATTCAGGAGAAAGTCAAAACCAAATCCAAGGAATCTGAGGAATCCAATAAAATGATATAAAAGCTGAAAGATGAAATCGCCATTTTAAGAAGGAACCAAGCAGAACAGATAAGGCTGAAAAACTCACTGAAGGAATCTCAGAACGCAATTAAAAGTATTGACAACAGAATAGACCCAGCAGAGAGAAAATCTCTGAGCCTGAAAACCAGTTCTCTGAATCAACTCAGTCAGAAAAAAATTATATAGAAAAAAGAATAAAAAATAATGCCTGAAACCTCCAAGAAATTAGAGATGAGGTAGTGAGACTAATCCTGCAACACACTGACATCCCTAAAAGACAGGAAGAAAGAACAAGCAACTTGGAAAACAAATTTAGGGTATCATTCACAAAAATTACTCCACCCCTGTTGGATGGTCAACATTCAAATTCAGGAAATCCAGAGAATCTCTGTGAGACACTATACAAGACAACCATCCCCAAGTCACATAATCATCACATTCTCCAATGTCAAGATGAAAGAAAAAATATTAAAGGCAGCTAGAGAGGAGGAACAGGTCACCAACAAAAGGAAGGTCATCAGAGTGGACATCAAGGTGGATAAATGTCAGGTGATATTTATCCTGGTAAATATCAACACTATTCTCTGAGAAAATAATCATTTACATAGTACTTGCATATGTTTATCGGTTACATGAGGTATTTTGATATAGGCTTGCTATGTGTAACAATCACATCAGGGTAAATCAGTGCACCCTAGCATAGACATTTATCCTTTGTGTTTCAAACACTCCAATTACAGTCTTTTAGTTATTTCAAAAAGTACAATTAAATCATTTTGACCAGGGTCACCCTGTTGTGATAGCAAATACTAGGTCTTATTGATTCTCTCTAACAGTTATTTGTCAACGTTAGCCATCCTCACTTCTCCCCCAGTCCCCCTCTACATTTCTCAGCCTCAGGTAACCATCCTTTTACACTTTATCTCCATGAACGCCACTGTTTTGATTTTTAGCTTCCACAAGTAAGCGAGAACATATGAAATTTGTCTTTCTGTGCCTGGCTTATTTCACTTATCATAATGACCTCCAGTGCCATCCATGTTGATGAAAATGACAGGGTCTCATCGCTTTTATGGATGAATAGTACTCCATTGTGTATATGTGGTACAATTTCTTCATCCGGTCATCTGCTGATGAACACTTAGGTTGCTTTCTAATCTTGGCTACTGTTAATCGTGCTGCAGTAAACATGGTTGTGCGGGTAGCACTTCCGTGTACTGATTTCCTTCATTTTGGGTAAATACTGAGGAGTGGGATTACTGGATAGTATGGTAGTATTGTTTTCATTTTTGGAAGAGTCTCCAAGCTGTTCTCCGTAGTGGTTTTACCAATGTGCATTCCCACCAACAGTATAAACAAACTGTGATACACCTATACAATGGATTACCATGCAGCCATAAAAAGAAAAGGCCTGCCAGACATGGAAAGCCAGGGATGAACATAAAAAGCATGTTGCTAAAAGAAAGAATTTACTCTGATACCTTGGTTATAAATTACTCCTGTTTCAGTTATCCAAGCTGTGGTGTCGTTTTTATGTTAAGATTCCTGGCCAGGAGCGGTGGCTCATGCCTGTAATCCCAGCATTTTAGGAGGCTGAGGCAGGTGGATCACCAGAGGTCAGGAGTTCAAGACCAGCCTGTTCAACATGGTGAAACCCTGTCTCTACTAAAAATACAAAAAAAAAAAAAAAAAAAAAATTAGCCAGCCATGGTGGCATGTGCCTGTAACTGCAGCTACTCTGGAGGCTGAGGCACAAGAATCACTTGAGCTCGGCAGGTGGAGGTTGTATTGAGCCGATATCGTGCCACTACACTCCAGCCTGTGCGACAGAGCAAGACTCTGCCTCAAAAATAAAATAAAATATAAATAAAAAGTAAAAATATTTCAGCATGACAAGGTTGGACTGATCCAATGACGTCAATTATATTTGATACAATCTCATTCTCAAGTTGATTTTTTTGTTTGTGCACCTCCCCAATAAAGACACATAGGTTGTAATGCAATCCTCAATATTTGGCATTTTCGTTATGGCAACCCAAACTGACTACCACACTCCTCTACATTCTCTGACTCTCTTTCTGCTACTCTCACTAGAAAGTGGACTTCTGGTATTTTCCACTAGGCCATCCACCTACTTTGCGTAAGTCTGCCTCCCTGGCTAAATAGTGAGAGGATATAAAGAGAAAAATAACAGAGAAGTTTTCTCCCACACTTTTTGGAACAAAGGTCTTGTCAGAGGGAAGGATGTTCCTCACTCAGTGTTTTAGATACCTGACCAGCTGTTGCTGGTGCTTTCATTGGAGGATTACCCCTTCAGGAATGGGGCTGGCTTGCCTGGAGGCCAACCTTGAAGAAGAAAGGAATTTCTCATGTTCTCTTTGTCTTTTAGGAATCTCCTATCCTATTTCTTCAAACACAAAGGTTTTTCTAGAAAAGAAATTATAACATAATTGCCTTAGAAGACTTTCTGTCTCTGTATCCTGTGCAATTCTTCCATTTTATATACCTTTAAGTCCAGGCTGGAAGACTGAGAAGGAAAAAAAGTAATGGAAACTGACCACCCTATCAAAATATTCATTTGAATTCTAGTTTCCTTCCCTAATTCTTCTGCTTCTATTTACTATTTTTACATAAAGTTTTTGCTTTAGAATAGTTTTAGATTTACAGAAAATTTACAAAGATAACTCCAAGATCCAGATGTTGGCTGGTTTGATTTCTTCTCTGGTCTCTCTGTGCCTTGCGGATAGCCACGTTCTCATGGAATACTTACATGGTTCTTCCTTGGTCTGTGTGTCTGTATCTTAATCTGCACTCCTTATGACAACACCTGTCATATTGAATATGAACCTAACCTTAGGACCTCATTTTACCTTAATTACCTCTTCAAAGTTTCTATCTTCAAATACAGTCACATTCTGGGACACTGGGTTTGAAGACTTGGATATATGAACTTTTGGAGTGAGTCACAATTCAGCCCATAACACCCTGCCAACTAAAATCAGAATTTCTGTGCCAAAAAATAAACTTGTGTTAAGTCATGTAAATTTCAAGGATTTTTTTGTTGTTGTTCCATGAGCTTCCCCATATTTTATCTTCCTACTGGACTGCTCCTCATGCTTTTCTTAGGCTTATTTCAATACTTTCCTTACAAATAAATACTGCACATATTTCTGTTGCAAAATTTAAAAAAGAGGTAGAAGTCACAATTCTCCCCTTTGGAAAGTTCCTCCAAAATTCAGTCCCCTATTCAGAAGTTTCCACAATTAACCATGTGGTGTTTACATTTACAAGCTGATTTAGAATTTTGAGAAAGATTTTTTTCATATAATTTATACATATATGAGCGTGTGTGTGTGTTTATAACTACACATGGGTAATAACATACATACAGGTCTGCCACTTCCCTTTCCACTATTATAGGTTCACTTGCGTCCACACTAAATTCTTACGTTGAAGTTTACATGTGGCATTATTTGGAGTCAGGATTATTTCAGAGGCAAGTAAGTTCAAAGTAGTTATTAAAGAAGAGCTGGGACTATTCTTACTGAAATTATTCTAAAAATATTGGAAAAGGAGGAACATCTCCCTGACTCATTCTATGAGGCCAACATCATCCTCATACCAAAACCTGGCAGAGACAAACAAACAAACAAAAAAAGAAAACTTCAGGCCAATATCCTTGAAGAACATTGGTGCAAAAATGCTCATCAAAATACTGGCAAAACCTATCAAAAAGCAGCACATCAAAAAGCTTATCTAGCAGGATCTAGTAGGCTTGATTTCTGGGATGCAAGATTGGTTCAACACATGCAAATCAAATGTGACTCATCAAATAAACAGAAATAAAGATAAAAACCACATGATTATCTCAATAGACACAGAAAAAGCTTTTGATAAAATTCAACATTCCTTCATATTAAAAACTCTCAATAAATTAGGTGTTGAGGGAACATACCTCAAAGCAAAGTCTCAGGATTCAAAATCAATGTACAGAAATCACTAGCAGTCCTATACACCAACAACAGGCAAGCTGAGAATCAAATCACGAATGAACTTTTTTCACATTTGCCACAAAAGGAATAATATAGCTAGGAATACAACTAACAAGGGAAGTGAAGTATCTCTTCAAGGAGAAAGACAAATCCCTGCTCAAATAAATCAGGGATGACACAAGCAAATGGAAAAACATTCCGTCCTCATGGATAAGAAGAATCAGTATCGTGAAAATGGCCATACGGCCCAGAGCAATTTATCGATTCCCTGATATTCCCACTAATCTACTGACATTCTTCACACAACTAGAAAAAAAAAAAAAAAAAACTATTTTGAAATCCATATGTAACCAAAAAGAGCCCAAATAGCCAAGGCCATCCTAAGGAAACAGAACAAAGCTAAAGGCATCACGCTACCTGACTTCAAACTATACTACAATCTAAAGTAACCAAACAGTATAATGCTGGTACAAGAACTGACACATAGACCAATGGAATAGAATAGAGAACCCAGAAATAAAACTGCACACCTAAAACCATCTGAACTTTGAGAAACGTGACAAAAACAAGCAATTGGTAAAGGACTCCCTGTTGAATAAAGGCTTGCCTTATGCAGAAAATTGAAACTACAACCCTTCCTTACACCATATACAAAAATAACTCAAGGTGGATTAAATACTTCAATGCAAACCCCAAACACCACAAAAGCTTTAGAAAACACCTAGGCAATACCATTCAGGACATAGGCATGGGAGAAAATTCCATGACAAAGATGCTAAACATAGTTGCATCAAAGGAAGCATTGACAAACAGGATGTATTTAAAGTAAAGAACTTCTGCAGAACAAGAGAAACTATCAACAGAGTAAACAGACAGCCTAGAGAATGGGAGAAAACTTTTGCAATCTGTGCATGTGACAAAGGTCTAATATCCAGCATCTCTAAGGAATTTAAACAAATTTACAAGAAAAAAAAACCCATTAAAATGTGGGCAAAGGACATGCACAGATACTTTCCAAAAGAAGACATACATGCTGCCAAGAAGCATATGAAAAAAGCTCAACATCACTGATCACTAGAGAAATGACAATCAAAACTCTGGTGAGATACCACCTCCACCAGACAGAATGGCTATTATTAAAATGTCAAAAAATAAGAGATCATGGTGAGGTTGTGGAGAAAAAGGAATGCTTTTCCTCTGTTGGTGGCAGTATCAATTATTTCAACTATTGGAGAAAACGGCTTGTCAAATTCTCAAAGACGTAGAGACCAAAATAGCATTCACCGAGCCAGCAAACCAATTACTGGGCATATATTTAAAGGAATATAAATGGTTCTATTATTAAGACATATGCAAGTGTATGTTCAATGAGGCACTACTCACAATAGCAAAAACATGGAATCAACCTAAATGCCCATCAATGATAGACTGGATAAAGAAAAGGTGGTATATATACACCATGGAATACAATGCAGCCAGGAAAAGGAATGAGATCAGGAGTTTTGCAGGAAAATAGCTGAAGCTGGAGGCCATTATCCTTGGCAAAGTAACAGAGGGACAGAAAACCAAATGTCAAATGTTCTCACTTATAAGTGGGATCTAAATGTTGAGAACACACGGACACATAGAGGGGAACAATGCACACTAAGGCCTACCAGAGGACAGAGGGTGGGAAGAGGGAGAGGGTCAGGAAAAATAACTAATGGATATTGGCTTAATACCTAGGTGATGAAATAATACATATAACCAACCTTCACGACAGACATTTACATACGTAAAAAGGCTGCACATCCTGCACATGCACCATGAATTTAAACTAATAGTTAAAAAAATGTGGTTATTAATGCCAGCCCTAATCCAATATGATGGGAGTCATTATAAAAAGGGGAAATTTGGACACCGTGCTATGAGTAGAGGGATGACCATGTGAACATACACGGAGTGAAGACAGCCATCTACAAGGCAGGGAGAGAGCCTGGAAAACATCCTGCCCTCACAGCCCTCAGCACCAAACCACCTTGTGTACACTTTGCTCTTGGACCACCAGACTCCAAAACTGTGAGAAAGTCACAAAACTCTGGAAATCCAATCGTGAGAAAAAAGAAAACCAAATATAAAATGGGCAAGATAATCTGAAAAGATATGCCAGCAAAGAATATATACGAACGGAAAATAAGCACATAAAACTGTCGTATGTCCTATGTCATTACAGATATGCAAATTAAAACAACTAGGAGATAGCACTCGACCCCCAGGAGAATGGCTGACATCCAAAACATGCAACATCAAATGTCAACATGCATGTTGAGCAACAGGAATTTTCAGGCACTGTGAGATAGACCTGGAGGAATCATGAATGCATATTGCTAAGTGAAAGAAGAATAGCTAAAAAGGCGACATAATGTAAGATTCCAGTCATACAACACTCTGGAACGGTCAACAATGAGTAGACTAAAAATACTAGTAGTTCCCACGGGCTGATGGGTAGGGGGTGGGACATGGGGGATTGATAAATAGGTAGAGTACACAGGAGATTTAGGATGGTGACATAATTCTGTATGATAATGGAATCATGAATACTTGCCATTACACACGTATCAAAAGGTATAGCATCCCCAGTGTTGAGTGAGTCCTGATGTAATCTGTGGACTTGACTTAATAATGAAGCATCAGTAGAGGTCAAATCAACTGTAGCAAGCATGCCATAATAATACAAAATGCAAATAATAGGAGACACTGTGTGTGTGTGTGTGTGTGTGTGTGTGTGTGTGGGTGGGTGTGTGTGTGTGCATGCATGGGGCAGGGCAGGAGGATGGTGTAGATATTTAGGAATTCTCTGTACTTTTGATGAGGTTTTCTCTTTGTATTTTTGGATTAACAATGCTCTAAAAATGAAATCTATTAGTTGTTTAAAAGATGCAAATGATTTGAATAGACATTTTACCAAAGAGGATATACACACTGCAAAGAAGCATATAACGTCATTTGTCATTAGGGAGATGCAAACAGAAAACAAAAAAAATGGAATGCACACTTGTTTGAATGACTACTATCTGAAATTCTAAAATGCCAAATGTAAGCGAGGATATGGAACAACGAGTATTCTCATTCCTTGCAGGTTGTAATGAAAAGTGATACAGCCACACTTTTAAACTTGTATTTGATGGACTTACTCATATGAAAAATTGTGAAAGTTAAAACAATGTGAACTGAAAAGAGAGCATAGTTGCTAGGAGCTGTGGAGAAGTGTAGTGACTGACCTCAAATCGGATGCACACGGGACTTTTAGGGTGATGGAAGTGGTCAGTAAGATACTTGGGAGGTAGACGTAGGACTCAGTGCATTTGCCAAAACACATATAACTTCACCTCATAGTTAAATCTGAAGTGTGTATATTAAAAAATAATCACGAATTGGATTTTTTAAAAGGATCCCAGGCTGCTGAACAGATGATGGTTTTTTTCTGGAACAAGAATAGGCCAAGAAGCAACAATAAGAAAGCCTTTGACATAGGCTAAGTGAGAGCTGATATTAACTTCACACACAGCAGTAAAGGGGAAGGATTCGGAATGGATTTTAGAGGATTACAGAAGAATGGTTGCTGTCTGGACAGAAGAGGGAAGGGGGATAGGCCCTTGGAGGCCCAGTCCCACTGTGGAGGGATGTGATTCTCCCTCTGGTCCTCCTGGCAAGTCTCATGGATGGGTGGGGCTTATTCGCAGGTGAAAGACTCAGATGGCTAGAGGCAGGCAGCCCAGGCAGTTTCAGGAGTCCAGGCACAGCACCTAGGAAGGTTGGAATGGAATACCCATGAATAGTAGTGCCCCTCTCGTGTCCCTGTGCCTGCGGCCAGCTCTGGAGGACATCAAGCTGGCCAGACCTACAACTTTCTGACTTCCATTTTAGGAGTCAGTCAGAGAAAAAGATTTCTCTGAGGAGGGCAGCTTCAGTTAAGCAGAGGGAGGAACCCCAGGGCTGGCCACTTAATGAGAAGAGATCTCTTTGAAAGGACGGAGACCTCCCACCATTAAGCACCCGGCACTCCCCACCTACTATCAGTTTCTGAGTCTGGGGCTCTGCCTGCCATCTGTGCCCCGAGATGCTCTCTCACATCCTCCTACAGGTTCCCAGGGAACAAACCCCTTATAAAGACAGGCGACCTGTCAGGCCCTAGAGCACCACGTTAAGAGAAGAAGAGCTGTAAGTTGGCCTCTGTCAGAGCCATCATGGGTGAGTTTCTCAGCTGAGGCCACTCACGCTGTCCCTCCCTCCCTCAGGCCTCTGGGATCCCATCCTCCCCATCCCGGCTGTAAGGATGCTACTTCTGAAAAACAGCCATCACATCTCTCTTCCCAAGCCTTCCCCACCTCAACTTTGAGCAAGACTTCCAGAACCCAGTTCTGATACAGGTCTTGGTAGATGCACAGGATTCCACAGATGAGGAGGAGGAAGCCTCCTCCATTTCCTCTTCCTCTTGCCACTTTTTATTTCCCTCCTGCTCTTCCTGCTCTTCCTCCTCCATATCCTCTATTCTGGTTCTGGATGCTCCAGAGGATGAGGACATGCCTGCTGCTGGGTTTCCAATTCTGCTCCAGAGTGCTCCCAGGATTCCTCTTCATGATGCTCCCCAGAGACCTCTGAGCTCCTGCTCTTTCTCCCCTTTGTGAGGCCCATTGGATGAGGAGTCCAGCAGGCAAACAGTGGAGGATACACCTACATGGCATGCCTCGTCAGACAGCGAATCCTTGCTCACATGTGCACTGGATGAAAAGGTGGCTGAGTTGGTGCAGTTGCTTCTCCTCAAACATCAACCAAAGGAGCCTGTCACAAAGGCTGAGATGCTGACGACTGTCATCAAGAAGTATAAGGACTGCTTTCCCATGATCTTCGGGAAAGCTCATGAGTTCATAGAACTAATGATTGGCATTGCCCTGACTGAGATGGACCCCAACAACCACTCCTATGTCTTTGAAAACACAGTAGAACTCAGCGACCAGAGGAGGCTGAGTGACGGCCAGGGAATGTCCAAGAACCACCTCCTAATTTGTATTCTGAGTATGGTCTACATCAAGGGCAGCTGTGAAACTGAGGAGGTCATTTGGGAAGTGCTGAATTCGATAGGGGTGCATGCTTGGAGGGAGGCCTTCATTTATGGGAAGCCCAGGGAGCTCCTCACTATAGATTGGGTGCAGAGAAAGTACCTGGAGCACCGGGAGGTGCCTAAGAACTCTCCTCCACATTATGAATTATTGTGAAGTCTAAGAGCCCATTCAGAAATCAGAAAGAGGAAAATCCTAGAGTTTTTAGGCAAGCTCGACAGTACCATTGCTAATTCCTTTCCATCCTGGTACGTGGATGCTTTGAAAGATGTGGAAGACAGAGCCCAGGCTGTACTTGACACCACAGATGATGCTACTTCCACGGCCAGTGCAAGTCCCAGTGTCATGTCCACCAACTTCTATCCTGAGTCAAGTCTGAGGCTGAGTCCCCCTCTGTGTTGGAAGAGGTCGGGGAGGGCGAGAGTGGAGCTGGAGGGACCACAGTGTTCTTTGTGTTCCTGTTTCATATGAGTGACTTAGAATTTAACGTTTTGTTGGGGGGGGGCAGTATTTTTCAAATGCTTCCCCTTTTGGTTGGCTGAATTCACTTCAGAATCTTAGTTCATGAAAATCGTCACATATGTATTGCTGTATGTCTGCTTTAAGAGTAAGGATTTGATAGTTTGTAAGGAAAAACCTTCCGTCTTATGATCTGCACAGTAGAATGTGGTGTTGGGATTGGATTGGAATTTTCTTTGAAATGTGAAAGAATTCGGTGTTTAAATCGTGGAACAAAATAAAGGATTGTTAATTTTTGACATTCCTCATCCTCCTTATTCTGTTGTTCTTGACAACTACAGCTATATATCTGGGTTTGTTTGGCTTATTCAAAAAAGTAGCAGAGTTTAAACCTTAAGAAATAAAAGCACCGCCGACTCCGTTACTTGCTGAACATTATTTCAGCATTCGCTTTCGGAAAGCGCTGTTCTTTGTGGGGATACTATCAAAACAAGGTTTCTTTCCACCCATAACATGGTAAACTCTAGGTTCAGAAGCCATATCAGGAAGGGGAAGATTTTCTCTATGATCTAAAGAATGAGTTTCAACAGTGGGGACGTGAGACTTTAGACGGGGCCTGCAAGTGAAAAGGCTCTGAGCTCAGGCAGTTTTGGGCTTCAAGAAACTGCAGGTGCTTCTGTGGGAGCTGATTGTTATGAAGCCGGGTGGTGGCAGGGCCCAGACTCTCAGAAGGCAAAAGAAAAGCCGGGAATGGAAAACTACTTGAGCAGTTGGCTCTGGGTGGAGGATGAAGCAGAGAGGAGTCTCCACATGGGGAAGTCGTGGAAGGTGTCCTGCGGCTCTGTCACTGGGGAGCGTGAACACAGTGCAAGGACTAGGTGATTGATCCCCATCATCTGCAAGGGTTTCCTGAGAAATGTGGTGAGAATCCCTTGATGTGGTGCTCGGAAGCCTCCAGGCTGGCACTCATTTGCCAGGCCTGGAAGAGCCAGAACCCAGTCCATTAACAGGACTTTTAGTTGGGTTCTTTTGAATGTAATGTGGACAAGTCTAAGCAAGATCTACATTTTTAGTGAAGCATAAATAAAACTAGTGGTTGGGTGGACCAGCAATGAGGAAGGTGAAAAGGAGTTTGTTCTTGACTCAAAATACGATCTTTCAGTTGCATTCCAGCTGCAGACGTCTGGCCTTGCCCAAGTTATACGATATATCCTTTCAGAAACACAATGTGCTGAGTTGTATTTGTGAAGCTGAATTATTGGTTGAGTTCTTTTTCGGTGATGTATTCAGCTACACGTTTTCCCAGATTTTTGCATAATAAAAAGGAGAGGTGAGGTTTTCAAAAAAGGTCGTGGTAGCCTTTGGGCTTATAATCATATTTGATAACAACTGCCATTTATTAAGTTCCAGTGTATTTCAGACCCTGTGCCACATGCTTTACTCACATTCCATATATTCCTGCAATTCTACAAGACAGAACTTATCCAACCCATTTTACACATGGAGAACCTGAGGCTCATAGTGCTTGATAGCTTCCCCAAGATCACTTGGCTAGAATGCGACAGGGCTGGTACTTGAACCCTGGTATGCATTCGTCTAGGCCCACACTGTTCCCACTGCCCCCAGCCTGAGGGAGGCCTTCTGCCTGTCATGTCATTTCTCTTCACACTTCTCAATATCTTTGAGGTGGCCTAAAGGTGACCCTGTGGCTAAGATATTAGGTTAAGCCTAAAGAAGGAAGGTGACACTGACAATGAAATACGATTCAGGACTTGTTGTGGCCTTTCTTTACTTAAAGTCCTCCTGTTGTGAGGCCTAGGTGTCTTGAGAGCTGACTCTGTCCAGGTGTCAGCAGTTGTGTTCAGTCCCAGCTCTTTCCCACATTATAGGACCGTCGTTTTGACCTTCTCTGTGCACTCTCTTGTCTAATTCTGGAACCTGGTCCGCTGATCAGCTTGTCACTAAGCGTTCTTGTTGTGAAGGCTGCGGCCTGCTCCCAGGGCTGTGGCCTGGAGTCAATTGCCCATCCCCTGCCATCAGCCATTCCTACTCTCCGCAGACGTTCCTGGACAATTCTATCCCTCACCCTGGATAACAACAGCTCTTTGATCTAAATGTGCATTTTGGACAGTGATGTTTCAATCTCCATAATGGGAATCTTCAACACACTCTCAAAGCATTTCCAAATAGGCTGGTGAGTAGAATCTAATTTGCCACACAATATACAGGTTTTAGGGATGGAATCATCCTGATATTTGATATTAGGAGTAGGATTTTAAAAAGATGTATTATTTGAAACAGGCCACTGAACACATACACAGAGGAATGAATTTTCATAGGTGATCCAAAACCAAAGCTTCCCCATAAACTTTGTAGAAGAGACTATAGAAATCACTTTGTAAATAAACAACTATGAGAAGCCAAATTCCTAAAAAACAAAACTACCACAACATTCTGAAGTCCACCCATGATGCGAACAAGGGTTCCTTGGCGGACATGCTAGCTCTGATGTAAAAAGAAAGCAGTAGTGCATTATCCTTCCCCTGTCTCTTGTCTGTGTAGCTGCACCACAGGGAAATTCTGGTTTGCAGTGTGTCACAGGCACCTGTGCAACTGTAGGAACAGCCAGTCATTGGAAGGTAGCAGAGGTTCACAGGGTAAGATATTTAGCATACATCAAAAGAATGAGAACATTCTCAGCCTAAGGAGATTTTATAGGTTATTAAAATGAAGTGTAGGCCGGGCATGGTGGCTCACGTCTGTAATCCCAGCATTATGGGAGGCCGAGGTGGGTGCGTCACCTGAGGTCAGGGGTTTGAGACCAGCCTGGCCAATATGGTGAAACCCCGTCTCTACTAAAAATACAAAAAAATTATCCAGGCGTGGTGGCGGCCACCTGTAATCCCAGCTAGTCAGGAGGCTGAGACAGGAGCATCACTTGAACCTGGGAGGCAGAGGTTGCAGTGAACCGAGATGGTGCCACTGCATTCCAGCCTGGACGACAAGAGTGAGACTCTGTCCACCCCCACTCCAAAAAAAAATTTAAAAATGACAGTGCAGAAAATTGCCATTGAGGAAAAAAGGTGCAGCCCTCCCTGCCAAGAGTTAATAATTGTTTTAAAACTAGATGTAATACTGTATTTGAAATCGCAGTTTCCTAATAGGATCTGAAAATAGTTGGGAGAGTTCACGGCAATGTTTGCCTTCCCAGAAACTCTTCCAAGAAATGAATATTGTCATAGGTGTTCATAGCTGCTTATAATTGAGCAATGTAATGCTTTGTGGGAAAGACTACAAGTGCCCACTTCTATCGTGTCTACCTCTCTTTCCTAGGTGGCATATTTGTATTTACGGAGAAGCCAGTGAGACAACCCCATGCTTTCTTTTCACTTCAGCAGTTACCATAGGTTGTGATGTGGAGCTCAAAGCTGGAAGCAGCCTCGATTCCTGGATCACGCGAGAGCCGAGACTCATCGTGTATTTGTTTATTATCCCATGAGAAAATACCACAGGCTGGGTGGCTTAAACAACAGAAATTTATTGTCTCACATTTCCAGAGGCTGAAAATCCAAGATCAAGAGGTTGGCTGATTTGATGTATCCTGTGGCTTTGTTCTGTGGCTTGGAAATGGCTCTGCCTTCTGACTGAATTCTCACATGGTTAGTACATGGTATGTGTGTCTGTGTCCTAATTTCTATTTCTTATAAAGACATTAGTTATATTGAATAAGATCCTACGTATATGACCTTATTGAACCTTAATCACCTCTTCAAAGGTCCTATGTCAAAATATCCAAGGTTCAAGACATTGGATATAGGAATTTGGGGCAGGGGCACAATTCAGTCCATAACACCCAGCCAACTCAAATCAGAATTGATGTGCATAAAAGTAACTTTGTTGTGTAAAGCCATTCAAATTTCAGGGATATTTTTTCTGTTCCATCAACTTGCTGCTACTTTATGTGACAACGGCACGGCTCCTCTTCCTGCTCTTAGGCTTACTTCAATATTTTACTGAAAAGAAAATAGTGCTTTGTCAGGTTTGTCAAAAACAAGAAATGGGGAAAGGATTCCCTATTTAATAAATAGTGCTGGGAAAATTGGCTAGCCATAAGTAGAAAGCTGAAACTGGATCCTTTCCTTACTCCTTATACGAAAATTAATTCAAGATGGATTAGAGACTTAAATGTTAGACCTAAAATCATAAAAATCCTAAAAGAAAACCTAGGTAATACCATTCAGGGCATAGGCATGGGCAAGGACTTCATGTCTAAAACACCAAAAGCAACAGCAGCAAAAGCCAAAATTGACAAATGGGATGTAATTAAACTAAAGAGCTTCTGCACAGCAGAAGAAACTACCGTCAGAGTGAACACGCAATCTACAGAATGGGAGAAAATTTTTGCAATCTACTCATCTGACAAAGGGCTAATATCCAGAACTTACAAAGAACTCAAACAAATTTACAAGAAAAAAACAAACATCCGCATCAAAAAAGTGGGCAAAGGATATGAACAGACACTTCTCAAAAGAAGACATTTATACAGCCAACAGACACATGAAAAAATGCTCATCATCACTCGCCATCAGAAAAATGCAAATCAAAACCACAATGAGATACCATCTCACACCAGTTAGAATGGCAATCATTAAAAAGTCAGGAAACAGCAGGTGCTGGAGAGGATGTGGAGAAATAGGAACACTTTTACACTGTTGGTGGGACTGTAAACTAGTTCAACCATTGTGGAAAACAGTGTGGCGATTCCTCAAGGATCTAGAACTAGAAATACCATTTGACCCAGCCATCCCATTACTGGGGATATACCCAAAGGATTATAAGTCATGCTGCTTTAAAGACACATGCACATATGTTTATTGCAGCACTATTCACAATAGCAAAGACTTGGAATCAACCCAAATGTCCATCAGTGACAGACTGGATTAAGAAAATGTGGCTCACATACACCATGGAATACTATGCAGCCATAAAAAAGGATGAGTTCGTGCCCTTTGTAGGGACATGGATGCAGCTGGAAACCATAATTTTCAGCACACTATCGCAAGAACAGAAAATCAAACACTGCATGTTCTCACTCATAGGTGGGAACTGAACAATGAGATCACTTGGACACAGAAAGGGGAACATCACCCAGCGGGGCCTATTGTGGGGAGTGGGGAGGAGGGAGGGATAGCATTAGGAGATATACCTAATGTAAATGACAAGTTAATGGGTGCAACACACCAACATGGCACATGTATACATATGTAACAAACCTGCACATTGTGCACATGTACCCTAGAACTTAAAGTATAATAATAATAAATAAATAAGAAAAAAAACGAAAATAGTGCATGTGTTCTTGTTGTAAAAAATCTAAAAATACTTATCAATCACAATTTTCCCCTTTACAAAATTTCTCTAAAATTCAGCCTCCTACTCAGAAGTTACTACAATTAATGATGTGGTTTGTAAAAATTAATAGCTGATTTCAGGCTTTTATACACATAGATGTGCATATATATATATATAAACACTATACATCCATATATGGGAAATGATACACATATAGATCTGCCCCTTGCCTTTATCACTATTCTAAATTTATCTGCCTCGTCCCCAAAATCCTATGTTAACTTCAAAATGTGGCATTATTTGGAAACAGGATCATTTTAGGGGCAATCAATTTAACAAAAGGTTAAAGGCCTTAATCTGATATCACTGAAGTCCTTAATAAAGGGTGTAATTTGGACACAGAGGTACGTATACAGATATGATAATGTGCACAGACACAGGGTGAAGACAGCCATCTATCTACAAGGCACAGAAAGAGGCCTGGAAAACATCCTTCCTTCATAGCCTCAGAAAGGACCAACCTTGCATACACCTTGCTCTTGGACTGCCAGAATCCAAAACGGTGAGACAGGAAATCTCTGTTTCTATCACCCAGCTTGTGGTAGTGTGCTATGGCGTCCTAACAAACCAAAATACTTGCTTATTACAATGGATGCAGAAGCTTTCCATGAAAACACATACAGATTTATGTTACTTTTGTAATAACTCCCTAGAATTCTAATTGATTTCTGTGAAATAACAAATTGAACAAATCTTCTCTTGATGAACATATATTCATTTCTCCTTTGTGGCTGTAATTAATAGAACTACAATCAACAACTTTGAACATAAATTCTTGGGCAAATTCATGTCATTTCTTATATGAAAGTCATGTGAATGTAGAAACCGAGTCAAAATAAACAGCGCATGAATATTTTCTATTTTTTATTATGTTGCTGACTTATAGCCCAAAGTGTTACAGCAATTAATTTTCTCCAAAATAAATATATATGAATACCTTATATTTTCACACGCATACTTTAGCAATCTTTTGAATTTTGGTCAAACTTATGAGTGTGATCTTTAGGTGACCTTGGGTTTGGTCACCTAACTATTTTAGATGCAACACCAAAAGCACCAACCATCTAGGAAAAAAGAGATAAGTTGAATTTCATTAAAATTACCAAATTCTATTCTGCCAAACATATTGCAAAGAGAATGAAAAACAAGCCAGAGATAGGGATAGAAGATTTTTGAAACCAGTATCTGACAGAAGACATACATTAAAATATACACTAAAGTCTTAAGATCCAACTGTAAGAAAAAAAAAAGTGTGATTTCAAATGGGCAAAAAAAAAAAAAAAAAAAAAAATCTGAACAGGCACCTCACCACAGAATATATATGAATGGCAAGTAAACATATGAGAAGATTTTTAACATTATGTGTCATTAAGAAATTGCAAATTCAGGCCGGGTGCGGTGGCTCACACCTGTAATCCCAGCACTTTGGGAGTCCAAGGTGGGCAAATGGCGAGGTCAGGAGATCGAGACCATCCTGGCTAACACGATAAAACTCTGTCTCTACTAAAAATAGAAAAAATCAGCCAGGTGTGGTGGCACATGCCTGTGGTCCCAGTTACTTGGGAGGCTGAGGCAGGAGAATCGCTTGAACCCAGGAGGTGGAGGTTGCAGTGAACTGATGTTGGACCACTGCAGTCCAGCCTGGGCAACAGAGTGAGACACTGCCTCAAAAAAAAAAAAAAAAAAAAAAGAAAAATTGTAAATTAGAACAATCAGGGGATAGCACTAGATACTCATGAGAATGGCTGAAATCCATTGGACTGAAACAACAAATATTGACATGTATGTGGAGCATCAGGAACTTTCCATCCTTGTTAGTGGAGTGGTATAGACATAGAGGAATCCTGAAAGCATCTTGCTAAGTGAAAAAAGAAAATATAAAAATGGTGCATAATTGATGATTCCAACCATATTCTGGAACAGGTAACTGTGGATACAATGAAAAGTTTAATGGTTTCTGGGGCCTCAGAGGGGGTAGGTTGGAGGGGGAGAGATGAATAGGTGAAGCCACAGGAGATTTGGGATGAGGAAACAATTCTGTATCTTACTGTAAGGGTGAATACTTACCATTATACATTAACCAAAACTGACAGCATGTGCTACACTAAAACTGAGTCTTGATGTAAACTGTGGACTTTAATTAATGATATAGCAATACAGGTCAATCTTTCTGAGCAAATGTGAAAAACTATTACAAAATGTAAATAATAGGAGTTGCTTTGTCTGTGTGTGCAAATGTGCAACATTATTACAAAACGTATATAATGGGAGTTGCTGTGTGTGTGCAGCGGCGCACATAGGGGGTGGGGGAGTGGAGGTGTGCTGGAACTCTGTATTTCTTATTAAGTTTGCTCTCTGAATTCTCTGATCAGCAATACCCTAAAAACATCTATTAGTTTTAAAAAGATGCCAATGATTTGAACAGACACCTCACAAAAGAGAATATACCAATTGCTAAGAGGCATATGAAAAGATGATCAACTTCATTTGCCATTAGGGAAAAGCAAAGGAAAACCAGAAAATATTTCACTGCACACTTACTAGAATGACTCAAATACAAAAATCTTAAAATACCAAATGTAATAGAGGATATCGACCAACAGGGAATCTCATTCCTTGCTGGTTAAAATGAAAAATGATACACCCACTCTTTTAGAAGTGAATATTGCATGAACCTATTCATATGACATTCTGGAAAAGTTACAACTCTAGGAACTATCAATAAAAAGAGAACATAGTTTCTACCGGCTTGGAAGAAGTGTAGAGATTGACTTTACAGGGAAATTTTAGGCTGATGGAACTGGACAGTATGATACTTGGGTGGTACATACAGGACTCTATGCATTTGTTACAATGCATATAACTTTACATAATAGCTAAATCTGATGTGTGTAATCTTAGAAAATTAACTATGGTTCAGAATTTTAAAAAAATAATGGGCTGCTGAAAAGACAATGGATTTTACAAGGATAAAGAAAAAAAAAGAAAGGATGCAACAATAAGGAAACTGTTGCCATTGCCTAGGGGAGAGATGATGTTAGTTTCACCCAAAGCGGTAGTAACGGAGATTGACTTAAGTAGATGGATTTGGAATGAACTTTAGTAGTTGAGGGAACAGAAGATGCTGTTGCATTAGATGGGGGTTAAGATAAACAAATAGAGGCATCCAGCACACACACACACACAAAGCCTTGCTACCTTTCTTATTAACAAAAATGAAATTGAGCCATGATTTGGTTCTTACAGTTTATTATTAGAATTCATGTATGTTTTATAACCTCTCTGATACACAGGTAAATGTTACTTCTTTCTTAAACTATGGGAATGCCCTCCCCTCCCCCAACCCCGTGATCAACCAATCTACATTCATGGCAACTATGGTAAACCTTCACTGGCACAGGCAGCATGTTCCCTGAAGGCTGAAACTAAAGTGAGGAAAAGGAACTGAAGATAAGTCATTTGGGGTATGTTTGGAGAAGGGTTGTGTTCACTCCTTTAAAAGACCCCTGACACTCCCCACTGATTCAATCCCAAGAACATTAGTCCCTCTCTCTTCTGGACAGAAGAATTCCTCCCAATACCAGGAGATAAAAGGATAGGCTACCATTTTCTGTTCATCTTCCATAAGAAATGCTCCCTCTTGGGACCTCAGAAGAAAAGCTCCATGAGGATAATTCCCAAGGACATGGAGCCAGAGCTGCAATTTACCCACCAGGTCCCTCCAACTCTGGAAGAATAGCTTCCTTGTCTGTGGGTTTCCACCTTGAGTGCTGAAGTTTGATCCACCAATCCTGGCTATGAGCAGAGGCCCACTGCGCCTGGGACATTGAGCCAGAGCTGAAGAAG
Source organism: Trachypithecus francoisi (assembly GCF_009764315.1). NCBI lineage: Eukaryota > Metazoa > Chordata > Mammalia > Primates > Cercopithecidae > Trachypithecus > Trachypithecus francoisi. Next base: position 7,482,006 of record NW_022681471.1, read on the forward strand.
GAAGTCAGCTCATGAACAGCTGAGTTGATGTTGGTCATAGTGGGTGGACCAAACCCCAACCCTCTCTGAATTCTCTGGTAAAGCCACACGTCAACCTCTTTTGGAATCTCAGGGCTTCTGAATCCTTCTAAGGGTCCTGTCAGGAGTAAGAGCAGCTGGAATTCCTTTCATGTGAACCTCCAATCCTTATGGAGAGGGTCTTAGGCCTCTACTCCAATCACATTTGGGCAAGCTGGCACTGACTCTAAGTCGATAAACTGTTTGTGAACCCGGTCAGGTTTCTGTCATCAACATGACATCCCCTGTTCATGACTTTCTGGAATAGATCTGGTCACATTATATTTCTCGGATCCCCAGAGTTCCAGAGGTCAGCAGAAGGACTGGTCTAATAGGAAGGGGAATACATCCATCATTGTTCCAGGTAGCTTTCCTCCAGCCATTGTTGAGTTCTACGTCCTACTCTGAGAAAGCAAAAGGCTCTTGAAAGTAGCCAGACCTTCTATTGGTTGAGACAAGGGAATGGAAGGAGCTGCCATTGCCTCCCTTCCCGTTTGACTCATACTATCTTGCTCCCTTCTGTTACTGACATGATCAATGTTCCCAGCCTCTTTCAATCCTTTCACCTCTATCCTTACTGATGCTCTAATATATTTTTACTGCTGACTCCATAAAAAATAATCTAAACAAATACTTATTTATTATTCTATATATGTCCATGTATATTTTAAGTTTTTTTTTTTTTTGTAGTACAGGATTTTTAAAGTAGGCTTTGAATCTCCTAGCAACAGTTCTGTGTTTGGTGTGAAGAAGGGTGCCACTTAAATTAGGGTTTTTACATGCATACTCAGTTGTTCCACTGACATCTACTGCAACAAGATTGTTCCATGCTCTGAAGCTGTAATTTTTTTTTTAATCAGTTAAGAACGTATTTGCACAGCTTTCTGCTTTTGTTTTTCAGGACTGTCCATTCAGTTTCATTGGTCTATTGACCAACCCCTGCACCTGAATCTCAAACTCTTCATTGCATTAGCTTCTTTGTAATTCTTACCTTCGAGTAGACTAATTCCTGTTTTTCAAGAGTGTATTGACTATGCTTGACCATATGCATGTCTTTATATTTGAATCAGGTGACTCACACATGTCCAAAGCCATTTGCTTGTTTTGATTTGGGATTGCAATTAAACTATATTTTCCTTTTTTTTCTGGAAGAACTAACATATTTAAAATATTGAATCTTCATGCCTATGAATTTTTCTTATTTTATATTGATGTGAGTCTTCATTAATATGTCTCAACAACATTTTAATATTTTTGTCTGTAAAGTTATTGTTTTTGGTTAAGTATTTTTCTTAGATACTTGATCTTTTACTATGAGACTTTAAAAATTATATATTCTTTACTTTTATTTTCCTACTCTTTCCCTGACAGAAAACAAAGTGGATATACTTTTGAATACTGACCTTATACCAGAAAACTGATATACTATTATATATTGAGTAAATTATCTTTAGTTCTTTTGGATTCTTTTCATGCTCAGTAGTGTCATCCATTAATCACAAAAGTTTGTTTTCCAACTGGCCAATCCTCATTCCCTTCATTTATTCCTCTTTGCATTACAACATTTGCTACTACCTCTAGTATAAAGAGTAATAGAAAAACTTGTAGCAGAAACTCTAGGATGAGGCCTAAGTTCAAACTTCTATTTTCAATATTGAAAATATTTAAAAGGCATATCTATTATAGGTATTGCAAACATATCTTTTATCTAGTTTGGTAACATTTTTTCATATTTGATAAACTGTATTTTAGAATACTTTTAGATTTAAAAGAAAACTTGCGACAATGGTCAAGAACATTCTTTTATGCCTCATAATCTATTCCTCCTGTTATTAACATCTTACCTTGGTAAGGTTCTCTAAAACTAATGAACCAATAGTGATATGCAAACATCCTTTGTTTATTAACAAACATACTTTATTCACATTTATCTCCTTGTCACGAAAATCTATTTTCTGTCCCAGGATCCCCTGAGGATACTCCATTACATTTATTCACCATGTCTCTTTCAATGCCCTTTGGCTGTGCCAGTTCACTGAGACTTCTCTTGCTTTTGAAAACAGTGACACTTTCGAGGTGTATGCTCAGGTATTTTGGAAAATAGCCTTTGATTGGGAATTACAAGATCTTTTAATGTTTTGATGTAGGTTATGTTTTCTTGGAAGATGAACAGAGAAGTGAAGTGCCATTCTTATCATATCATACCGACGGCACAGAGTACCAACACAATTTGTCATTGATGATGTTAATTTGATCACCATTTGTCAAACAATACCAATTGTAGTGTTTTACAGTTTTCTTCAGGGTAAAGTCACATTAATTTTTTCCCTGGGTCATACTGTCATCTTGGGAAGGATAGAAGACCCAGGAGCAGCCAGTAGTCAGATGAGGCCTCTGAGGGAAAACTGCAGAGACTTCTTGCCCACAAAGAGGAGGATCCACAGAAACCAGCTCCCCACCTGTTGTCATCCCTGGGAGGCCCAGGGGCATGGTGACCCACAGGGGTGTCCCCTGACATCTTAGGGGGTAGTAAGAGGACAAGGCTGTGCTCTGGTGAGTTTCAGTTCAGATCATGAGAGCAGAAGATCACGAGGGGTCCTTCCAGGCATCCCCAAGCTGATACAGAGGACGGACTGGTGAGCTACCCCACGATAGACACAGGGGGATCCCCCAAAATCAGCTCATTTGCACTCCTAGGAGGCCTTGGGCAGGGCCAGTAGGGAGAGATGCTAGGGTGCTCCAGTCCCTCCTAGGAGATTTATGGAAGTGGGAACCTTGATCTGAAAAACAGACTCTGGAGAGAAGAGGGAGGGAGTGGAGGCCGTGTCAGTAATAATAGGTTGAGGAAGACTGAGGGTCCTTCCCACACCATTTCAGACGGAGGGCAGCGGAGTCCTACCTGGGGCCTGGGAGGCCATATCCCCTGTGGATGGATGTGATTCGACCTCTCTTGCACCTTGCAGGTCTCAGGGATGGGAGGGGCTTATTCGGAGGTGAAAGACTCAGATGCACAGAGGCAGGGAGCCCAGGCTGTTTCAGGAGTCCAGGCACGGCCCCTCAGGAAGGCAGGACGAGAACATCCATGACTGGTAGTACCCCCTGTCCTGTCCCTGTGCCTGCTGCCGGCTCTAGAGGAGCCCATCAGGGTCCCCACATTTACAACTTTCTGATTTTCACTTTGGGAGTCAGCTAGAGGGGAGATTATCTCTGAGGAGGGCAGCTTCAGTTAAACAGAGGGAGTTGCCCCAGGGCTGGTCACGCAACAAGAAGAGAACTCTGTCGAAGGACAGTGACCTCCCAACACGGAGGGGAGGCGCAGGCTGCACCCTGCCACTCCCTGCGGTCAGCCCTGGGAAAAGGTGGGGTGTGAGTGTCAAGGACTGGGGAGCTGGGCGGGAAGAGATGGGCAAGGCTTAGGGAGTGAGCAGGAAGGGCTGGAGCGCATCCTGGAGGTGGGAAGGAAGGGATGGAAAGGAGGCTGACAAGTGGGGGTTGGTTGCTCCTCTGAGAGGAGGCCCCGCCCCACGCTAGCCCTGCTGTCAATCCTGATAATCTCGAGCAGGGTTCCCGGATGTACTTTCCGGCGTCCATCTTGGGAGGCTGAAGAACCTGCGGCATTTTGTGACGAGGCTCGTCTCAGGTCAGCGGAGGGAAGAGCCTTAGACCTATCCAGTCTTCAAGGTGAGGGCCCCGAGGGAGAACTGAGGGATCCCCCACCACAGAGAGAAGCCGGCCCGGCTTGCTGTACCCCTGCCGTGGGACTTGGAGTTGGCGGAAAGGAAGATGGTAGCCGGGGGCTGAGGGGCGGGTCCTCACGTCAGAGAAAGGGAGGAGGTGCCGGCCCTCTAGGGAATAAATAGGAAGACATTGAGGAGGACGGGGGAACCCCCACCTCAGAGGACGGATTCCCGGAGATTCCCACCCTGCTCCTCAAATCAGCCCTCCTAGAGCGCCCCAGTCGGCTCAGGCTGAGCGGCCGCCCTCTCGTTGCTGGGTGAGGGGTGTAGGGGACGGGGAGGGGGAGGCCTTGTTCTGGGGTCCCCTGGCAAGTCAGCATGGGGAGCTGCCTCTAGCTGGCAGAGGGAAGACTCCCGGGCCCTGCTCGGGACAAGAGTGAGGACTGAGGGGTCACATTGAGAGGTGACAACGTGCTATCAGCCCTCGCTCTTGGTGACTCCTCAGCCTCGGCCTCTGCAACCGCTCTGGCAGTGCTTGAGGATCCCTTCAGCCCACCACGGCACTGTAGGAGCCCTTCTCTGGGCTGGTGGAGGCCGGAGCCGCCTGCCTCTGCTTGTGGGGAGGTGTGGAGGGAGAGGTGTGGGCAGGAACTGGGGCTGCTCGCTTGCGGCCCGCTGGAGTTCTGGCGGGCACGGGGACGGCTCCGCGGGCCCCAGAAGGAGGGACCAGCCGGCGCTTCCGGCCCAGGGCAGTGAGGGGCTTAACACCCTGGCCAGCAGCTGCAGAGGGTGCGGGCAGGCCGGCACTGAGCTTGAGTTCTCGCGGGGCCTCAGCTGCCTCCCCGTGGGGCAGGGCTCGGGACCTGAAGCCTGCCATGTTGGAGCCCCCCCTCCACGGTGGGATCCCCCGTGACCCGAGCCTCCCAGACGGGCATGGCCCCCGCTCCATGGCACCGGGTACCATTGACTGCCCAAGGGCTGAGGATTGCAGGTGCGGCACGGGACTGGCGGGCAGCTCCACCTGCAGGCCCCGTGCAGGATCCATTAGGTGAACCCAGCTGGGCTCCTGAGTCTAGTGGGGACTTTATGTCCTTTAGAAATTTTATGTCTAGCTAAGGGATTGTAAATACACCAATCAGCACTCTGTGTCTAGCTCAGGGTTTGTAAATACACCAATTTGTACTCTGTATCTAGCTAACCTAGTGGGGACTTGGAGAACTTTTCTGTCTAGCACTCAGTGTCTAGCTCAAGGATCGTAAATGTACCAATCAGCACTCTGTCAAAAATGGACCAATCAGCTCTCCGTAAAATAGACCTATCAGCTCTCTGTAAAATGGACCAATCAGCAGGACGTGGGTGGGGTCAGATAAGGGAAGGAAAGCAGGCCGCCCAAGTCAGCAGTGGCAAAGTGCTGGGGTCCCCTTCCACACTGTGGAAGCTTTAGTCTTTCGTTCTTTACCATAAATCTCGCTGCTGCGCACTCTTTGGGTCCACGCCGCCTTTAAGAGCTGTAACACTCACCACGAAGGTCTGCAGCTTCACTCCTGAAGCCAGCCAGACCACCAAGCCCCGGGAAGAAGGAACAACTACAGATGCGCCGCCTGTAAGAGCTGTAATGCTCACTGAGAAGGTCTGCAGCTTCACTCCTGACAGCGAGACCACCAACCCACCAGAAGGAAGACGCTCCAGACACATCTGAACGTCTGAAGGAACAAACTCCAGACACACCATCTTTAAGAACTGTAACACCACGAGGGTCCGCGGCTTCATTCTTGAAGTCAGTGAGACCAAGAACCCACCAATTCTGGACGCAACGTGTGCCTCAGAACAGACGTGAGGCCACCCAGACCGCCCCCATGGTAGAGTGCTGGGAGGTGGCTGCCACCTCATTACCTCCCACTGCTCTCAGCGCTGTGGAGTTTCACCTGAGGTTTTGCCTCAGGC